>NC_140298.1:15337477-16547477 GCF_964211825.1 Aythya ferina | reverse complement strand
TCTGTGCCTGGTGGTAGATGATGCAACAAGTGATGCAAATGCAGTTCAGAAACTTATCACTATGATCAATCAGCTTTAAGAACAAAAATGCTTTTGTACTGGCAGTTTCTCAAAAAGGTGGTATCAGACAACGTTATGATCTAATAAACTTTATTTTTTAAAAATGACCATTTTTCCATTGTCTTTCCTAGGAAATTAAACCCTTTAATTCTTACCTACCCTCTACATAATGGTTATTGAGTACTCCACAATATATTAAGTCTAGATGTTATGGTACATGCATACACTTTCAGGCTGTTGATTACCCACTGTCACCAATACACATAAATGGAAAAAAGCTATGAAACGGTATAGGGCTGTATATATACTTGTCTCAGCTTCATTAGAGCAGGAACTTGCTGTGATTTCCAGCAGGTTATGTAAAGTAATGTCCAGACTGTTCAAAAAAAACTATGAACAGAGTAAAATACAAGACTGTTTTCAGGAGACTTTCTACTGTGTACTTTAAAACATAGTAAAATTTCACTCACAAAACTTAGTTACATGGGTACTTTGTTTTATAGTGCATTATATTCTAGGAAGTCTCATTAAAACACTCGCTTTTTTGTTAGGGTGGTTTGAGTACAGACTATTGCTGGGGCAGGGAAGGAGATTATTCTAACTTCAGAGGACACCAGAAAAATTGCTGGATATAATTTAAGATTAGTGTTTTCTCTTTCATAGAAAGAACGTACATACTGGGACATGAGTACAGTTACAGCAAGTCTAGGTGTGCTAACAAAACAGGACACATTCAAGTACAATAAGATTTTTTTTGCTTGAAATTAGAAACAAACTACATGAGATTAAAGCATTAAAATCATATTTCTCAATCTGAATAAATGTTAAAAAAAAATCAAAAGAAATGCAGAAGTGCTAGCTCACATTTTTTTACCATGTTACAAAAGCAATTGGTACCCATGTCCATAAAGGCAGCAACAAAGAATGCTGCTTGTCTACAGAATAGTACTACTGCAAATTGGACTGCGTTTCAATGCTACTTGTAAAAACACCAGCTTTCAGAAGTTGGTATCTGTACAAAATTGCAGCTTATTTTTCTTCACTTCTGTCCCTTCAAAGTCTTTGTTTACACAGTAATGCTAAAACGCCCAGTTCTGTTATCCTGAGTCAACATATTGCCACTTTCTTTTTTGGTAGGTTGAGCTCCATAGTGTCAACACCTCACACATCCGCTTTAATACAGTCTCTTTCTGCAGAAATGGGCAAGTATAACTTCCTCCAAAAAAAAGTTTTAACAGTTATGATATTAGAATGGCAGGACTTTCTTTCTGAAAGGAATTCAGTTGTGCTGCAATGTATTAGATTCTATAGGTGGAGCAGAGTCATATAGTGTATCTGTGTCATGAGTAGGCTCTCCAGCAAGCGTACAGGGATTAGACAGTGTTCCAGCACCACAGTCACAGAAAAACCTACAAAGAAATAGAACTCTTTAGTTTTCCTGTTCACTTGCATTGCCAAAATTGCTTTATGTACTTGTTTGAAACATACCTATCATGCCTAATGAATTCTACATCATGTCCTTGATGGCACTTCTTAATGCAGTTCACACATATGGCATTACGGTCTGTGGTGTTACAGGTATGACATCTGAAGAAAAATACATCACATTGCGCATGAATCAAAAACTGATGAGCTGGGAAAAATGGTCGGGGGGTGGGGAGAACAGTACTTAAAGAAAAGATATGAACAGGACTAAGGCTTGAGAATTTTACTTAAACTTGGATTTCATGGCACACTTTCAGTTGTGTGTTTTGAAAAAAGTTCTGCCATGTAATCACTTAGGGTTTATGTTCATAGTAACCATACCTTTCCCAATTCAGTAAATTAAAGGCAATGAAACTTTAAATTTTTTCTCTTGCAGGTGAGGGGAAACACACCTTTGTCTGTTACTGACATGGCAATTGTTAGGGGTCCTGCTAAAAGAACATGTGTGAGAGTCTATTTGAAAAACCATACTGTAGGTGAATAAAAATAAGTTGTTACCTGTAGAAGTCATGCATTGGATAGCTGGTGTAACTTGATATCTTATATAAACACTGGCCTCTACTGACAGCTTTTTCTATGGCATCTTGATTGTTCATTATTTTGTTATCTGTTAGGGAAAATAAAACACACTAATTACACCTCAGTCAATGAATACATTTACTTTTTATTATTATTATTATTAAAGATGTTAGTTTTTTGCCCACCCTTTTAAGAGCTAGTACAATTAGGAACAGTTAGTGTTCTGCCTGCACTTTAGTTTTGGCATTTAAGCACATCACATACTCAATGCCAAATGACAAGACAGGTGCCCAGACAGTGCAGTGCTGTCCTCAGACCAGAAATACTGCTGCTCTATGCACTTTGCACAAACCATCTGATAAGCCTTTGTTTAAATACTCTTTGTGAACTGGCTAGTGAAAACAGAGAAACCAGTTTAAGTTTTCTGTTCAGATGTCTGAAAATCCAATGTCTGAAAGCCTCTAGTCTACCACGAGGACTTTCATACACCCCTTCAAATAGAGAGGAAACCAGAATTAGGCCTAAAGTTAGGACCACCTCCAGCATTTAAAAGATGCGTTGAATGGATAGTGGACTCCAAACTCCTCCAAAATGACCCTGTCTCATGCACACTCCCTTCCTAGACATGGACATAGTAGGTATATAAACTATTCCTATTTTCTGAAAAAGTGATTTGGGATCACAAATGTTCATGCTTTTAGATCCTAGCAGCCAAGTGAGGCATGGATCTTTACTAGACTCTTGCTTTCAGATTTGTGACAAAAGATTTACTATTATACTAGCTTAGAGTGTGCATTAGAGATGAGCTAAAACCCAGTGACCAGTTTAGAAACAATTTTGAGACAGAAGAGCTAATAACAGTTTTAATAATAATAGCAAAACCTTAAGTTACATTTAAGAGTTTCTAGCTGACTGTCTAAAAATCTAAGATAGCTTAGCTTGGCTTACTACCTTCAGCTGAAAGGTTTAATTACAAACTCAGCTTAAAAACATAGCAGATCTGAACCAAAAAGTGTTAGAATAAAAAACCAAAATAGCACCAAATTAAGAAGTGCAAAGTGAACAAACAAAACCAAAGAAGGGCTCAGGCTCACCTTTCATTGTTACATTGACACCAGATGCTAGAAATAAACCTCCAAAGCGGTTGTTGAAAATCTGATTGCCTTCTAATGTTGCAGTTGCATGATTTGTTATTTCAATACCTTTTTTGGGTTGGGAACAGAGAAAAGCAAAGAAAGTGGGAATAGTTAGTTGTGCATATTTGTACCTCTCTCATAAGTTGTGAGGGTTGATTTTGTGTATTTTTTTTATCATAAGCTCAGGGAAAAAGTAAAATGACACAGCTGGAAATTGGACTCCGAACCGCTACAAAACTGAGGTTCAAATACTTGTTGAATCCTTTCAAAGAGTTACAGCCGGCATGCATGGTTTATGGCAGTAACAATATATTACCAGTTTATCTGATAATAAAATGCTACTTTTATCAGACATTTTCAAGGGACATATGATTTCTGGGTGTTTAACTTGCCATCTTCATGTATATGTGAAAGTTCTTGTGCACATAACTTACCTTTCTTAAAGTACCTTTTTATTATATATATACATTTTCAAGATAGGGACCTAAAAATCATTTAAATCTTAGCTTTTACTATTAACCCATGTCTTCCAAGTCATTTGTCCAGGACTGCTCCAGCAACCTATCCTTCCCCCCTACTACACACAGAAAACAACACCTTTAGAGACGCCTTCTCAGAAAACTTGCTTCTTCTGAAAAAAAGATGGGAGAAAACTCAAGAATGTGATTGTAGTTGAAATGGAATAGAATGCAAGACGTATGGAAGTCTGGTCATTAAGCAATAAATTACACAGAAACCGTTATTAAACGTTCTTCATCTCTTTTGGAGTCAGAAATGCTCATTTCAATAATTTTTCAAGTTTGTAGAATTAAAGTTGATCTTGAGATGCAATTCAAATCTTAAAATATATTTGCTATATGTTTCCTTTGTTTTAAAGCAGTGACAAAACATTCTAGACAGCTTTACCAATTACTTATAAAATAAAAAGGAAAAAAAAGTATTTCACAGAAAAATGAGAAGGCAGAATGTGCATTATTTTTCAACACACGAGTAATTACAGGACTACTGTAAAGATTTTTTGCTACAATTCTGAAATTGTTTCAAAAATACACCGAAGGATATCCTGATTGCTTGTGAAAATATCTAAGTACTGTGGGGTGACAAAACTCACAAAATTAGCTTCGTGAACAGCTTATCCTAACACTTCAAAATTTGATTTGAACAACACAAACCTGCAGCAAATCCATCGAATATTCGATTTTTCCTTAGCACAGGGTGGCTGTTGGTGCTGATAAGAACACCAGCTTGAGCATTCCTGAAGATATCATTCTCCTCCAGAAGACCTGTTACAGAACCAACAAACATTTCAGATTGTTAACATTTCCTTATCTGTAATCCTTCTGTGAAAGGTATTACTTTCATTTGGGGAATACCCATCAGTAGCACTGAAGTTAGTTAGTGATGCAAGTTTAAAGCCATTCTCAGTGTATAATCACATTAGGGTATTTTTTTTTGGCATACATAGTAGAATTTGGAAATGCATGCACCATTACAGAAAATTCCTTTAAGTGCCATTTTATTTTTGTGGAAAGATCGAATCTTTTGACTTCCCGATCTTTTCTTTAATTTTTCTAGCATCTTTTTGTTCTTGTCTTCTAAAACTATCATCCTGTCAACACAAAGCTTAACTTGCATTTTTGTTATTGCAAGACTTTAAAATGTTTAAAATTAAATCTCATTTTAACTACAAAATATCAAAAGCTGTTTTCACACAACTAGCTGACAAACAATAGTCAGAAGATTTTGGAAGAGGACCATTTCTAAATCTAACAGGTGTACAAAGATTACTTTATAAATCTTTTTTTTTTTTTTTTCCTTAAAATTTTTGACTCTGGCAAAACATGAAATGTTCATATGCAATATTTTGGCTAAGTAACTTCAATTCAATACTGTCTCAGTGAAATGGCGAAGCTTACAAAAACAGATGAGACAAAAGGACTGTCCTAAACAGCAATCTAACAGTCTTCTTGGATTAATTATCTCTCTGCCCCCCACAGAGTTCAGTATTAGTGATGTAATTAAGGCTAAAAAGCATTACTATGTATCTGTTATAGCTATTTTATTACTTCAAAAGACAAGAGCTAGTTTTCTAAAGAGCACTTTAAAAAGGACACAGCTTAATCTGAAATTGAACTCTTATCCAGAATACTCAGTACATGCTAGCAAGGGAAAAAATATACCTCTTCCCCCATTAAATATACAGATGCCTCCATCTCTTCCATCATGAATTTTATTTCTTCTTAGTGTAGGGTTACTGTCTGTTTTAATCCATACACCAGCCATTGCATTATCAAAAATTTCATTGTCTTCTATAAATCCAAGGCCTTAAATTGAAGCGTGGAAAAAAAAAAAGAAGAAGAAATGAGAAGAGATAATACTGCAGAACATAAAACAGTTCTGAATAAATGAGAGAAACAGACCTACCAGAATTATAAACAAGAATACCACCATTCTGACCTCCCCAGATCTTGTTGCGTCTTATTTTGGGGTTGCTTCCAGTTCTAGGGAGATACATACACAAAGAAGTCATTTAACACATTTTACTATTTCTCAAGGCCAAAGATTTGAAGCACCTCTGTAGAAATGCCCAATGGATCTCATTGTTTGGAAACCTGAATAAAATACTGTATTTTCAAGCAGGCAAACAGGTTTTAATTTTTACATGCTTCACAGGTCACACTTTCTGGTCAAAAACCAGGCTATATTAGAAGCAATTCTTTACTGAAGCAGAGGATATTCAGAAATACTGAATTCCAAAGAAGTTATTTTTAGAAACTGAGTGACAAGAACAGGATAAAATAGCACAACACCATGTCTGTTTAGACATAAGAATCAGAATACATTTTACCTTATCTGAACCCCTGAGTACATGTGATTATAGATGTCATTGTCTTCTAGCACACCATGTCCATTGTCATAAAAATAAACTCCAACCTAACATACAGAAAAATAAATTAGGAGTTTGAAAATAAAATATAAAAACACAAAAGAACTTTCTTCTTTTTTGCTCCCCTTCTAACATGCGAAGTAAAACTCACCTGTTTCCCACTATGTATTCTGTTTCTCCTCAAGACTGGAGTGCTCCCCGTTGTCACCCAGACCCCAGCCAAAGTATTGCTGTAAACTTCATTTTCCTCAATCACACCTTGTCCTTTTTCATGCTAAATACAAGAAGTATAAGAGTTGAGAAAAATTGCTAACTGCAAATATTGTTTATCTGGTTGCACCCACCATCCCCAACATAGATTCTTTACTGTGGAAATATAATTCCCTTCTATTTGAGTATATATTCACACTATTTTCTAAAAAAATAACATTACAATTTTGACTGTTTGTCATAAAATTAAGAACTCTCTGCATCTAAACCACCATATTTGAAGGCTCTGCAGTAGTATTTGCTAATCTCTGTAGCTTTTGCTAGAAGAGGTACTTCCCCAGCACCATGCGATCAGATGAAAGCTGTGACATGTGGCGCTTAAACGTACATCCACCCTTGTCCACCAGACTGACAAAAAATTGCATGTCACTTAAAGTGACATCTTTACCACATTTTAGTGCTTAAAAGCAAAGCAACAGTATGAAGTTATATCTGTTGAATGAGCAGATGAACACATGCAGCATTAGCTAAACATTTAGTAATTTCTGGTAGGAAAACACGCAGATATTTCTTTAAATAAAATCTGATATGGCTCAAGGTGGCCTGACAGCTCATTGTGCTTTATTCCTCACTTTTGCAGTACATGCCTGTACTACAACTGCAATGCATATCATAACTTGAAGGAAAAAAAGTATCTCAGGGTAGTGAATGCACGTAAATGCGCAACACTCAAAAAAGCTGAATAGATTTCTAAATTTATTTTATTAAAAGCTTTTATCCAACAAGTGAAGTTCTGCCATCCTATTTTAAATGGTGTACTCTATTAACAGAAATAATTTAGGAACATTTGTAAGAGCCTTAATCTTTTAAACATGAGCACCAGCTTCAGCCTATTATAATTAACCTAAGAAATCTAGTCATTTTAAGTACAAACGTTTTACGTATAATATACACTTTGGCAATATTTCTATGAACAGAAGCTAAGTTTGCATGCCTCCTTGTGGGTCATACTTACCACGTAAATTCCACCATGCTGACCATCATGAATCTTGTTGTGTCGAACTATGGGACAGCTGTTTGTTCGAATCTGTATTCCTGCTAATGCATTACCTAATAACAAAAATGGTATTTAATGCAATGCATATGCTCATTTTTCTCTGAATTTAAGATGCAATAATCAAATCAGCTTACCATAAATGTCATTTCCTTCAATAAGGCCTCTTCCATCACCAAAGATATAAACACCACCTTGATTCCCATTAAAAATTGCATTGCCCCTAAAAAACAAAAAAAATGGACATTACGAAATTGTTATAATAATACTACACAACATATAAAGTCTAGGACTGTATAGTACTCAGACTTTAAATAGTGTTTTTTTCCTGTGTCTTTTCAAGAAATATGCTCTTCCAAATACACACCGTTTATTTAAAACACACAGTTCAGTCAAACACAGATGGTAATCTCATTTTTACATATACAGGAATATTTTCAGTTCATTAGAAATAAATGAAATAAAGTTGCACTTTTCCCATTCCGATCAACTCTCTTATTCTAAGTAGTAAAATATCAACAGGGAAAACAATACCTTATTGTTGGGTCACTGTTTGAGGTAATCCATACACCTGCAAAATTGTTTGCATAGATTTTGTTCTCTATGAATTGTCCTCTTCCTTTTTCATGAACATAGATTCCTCCAGTCTGGCCATGATGAATTTCACACCGAACTACTGTAGGATTGGCATAGGCTTTAACTTCAAAACCTGCTATCCTGTTCCTATGGATGTTGCAGCTTTCAAAATAACCCTTAAGACACAAAACATACAAAGTTTCCTGTAAATGTCTTTTCTCAAGTGAAGGCTGAACATTGAGATGTTATTTTCTCCCCTCCAAACACCATGGACATTTAAAAGGAACAGCATCAAAGCTGACAAAACATCAGTACTTACATGGCTAATGAGAACAGCTACTGTCACTATATCCTGTTTTTCCCCGAAAATAAAATACCATTTCAAAGACACTCTGTATTGCTATTTATTAGTACTGATTGAATTACAAGTAAAAACAGCACCTCAAAGAGGACCAAGTACCAGGTTTCTTTAGCAGCTACAAAGCCCACGCATCTATTATAAGAAGGACTGTATCAAGAAGACAACCTGCTTTTTTTCCTGCCATATACATATAAGAATATAATAAATTTGGGAAGAAGTGTCCTAAAATTCTTTGTAATGACTGGTCAGAATAAATGCATATGGATGGCTATGGGAGATAAGCAACTTTTCCAGTGCTTGATAGTAACCTCCCTTTCCTCAAGTGTGAGCTGCCAATGAATAAACACCCCCATGCAGTTACACACTTCATTTAGACACTGCAGGGATATTTGTCAATTATAAACAAGCAAGAATATATGCAGTTTAATGAAGAAATCAAGACAGCATGTGCTTTACCCTACTTTGAGGACTGCAGACAGGAAAGGGACTACATTGATTAAGCAAGCTCCAGAAAGTACTGTAAGTGTACACGGCTGGCTCCTCAGGCCCGTGTGATAAGTCAAATGGAAAATGACTCTTTTTTGTAAATATTCAGAATATATTTCAAGAATTTAGGATTAGGTCTTGTCTCAAAGTGAGATGAGACATTTTCAGAGTTCTTGAAGATGCCGTACAATAACAGACAGGGAAATGTAAAAAAGATCTCTTTAGAAATACACCTGTATGCCAACAGGCAGCCTTCTGTGATTCTCATCCCCAAAGGAAACACTATTTTCCCCTTGTTGTTTGAAGAGAGGCTGTATATGAAACTTAAGCAGGATGACAACTTGGTATTAAAAAACCTTCGTCCTCTTCACGGTGGAATACAACATTTCAATTAAAATACTACTTCATGGTCTGGTACCTTTTTAATTACTTCACAGATTATCTTTGAGTGCCAAATATGCTGCAACTATGAAAACTGCTTGGGTACAAGAAAAAGGGTATATAAGATGTGCTTCGTCACAGAAGCCACATAGAAGCTGCAAACAGGGTTGCTTAATATAAAAAAAGGCTCTGTGATTAGTAACAAAGAAGGAATAAACGATCACAGAATCATAGACTGGTTTGGGTTGGAAAGATCTTTAAAGATCATCTAGTCCAATACTCCCTGCCATGGCCTGAGACCTCTTTCACTAGATCAGGTTGCTCAAAGCCCTGTCCAGCCTGACACTGTGTACTTCCAGTAATGTGGATGCATGCAGAAAACAGATTACAAAAATACCAAGTCTAAGCAGACTCAAAATACTATTTTTGAAGTAGAAAGAATCACAGAATCATAGAATTGTAGGGGTTGGAAGGGATGTCAAGTGATTATCGGGTCCAACCCCCTACCAAAGCAAGCTCCCTACAGCAGGTTGCTCAGGTAGGCATCCAGACAGGCCTTGAATATCTAAAATATATGAAAAGCTACTAATAAAAAAAAGCTTCATAATATATGAAAGCTACTTTTAAAACATTGGGAAGTAGTCTCCATACGAGATTTATTTAAAATACCAGGCAAGGCATTAGCTGTAGGCACAAAATGACAGTTACAATGACAGAAGGACTGCTGTGTGGGTAAGATAACACCGGTGTATCCCGTTAAGACCCGAACAGAGAAAGTAATTGCACGCAAACACACACCACAGTAATTGTAGTGTTGATGCCTCCACACGCTACTTAGCATACAACGTGTATGTGATAGCAAAGATCCTTTCCTGCAAAGTTGGACAAGATGAGGAGACTTTTTACATCAAGACTAACTCAGGAATTCATTGTGTTTGTGCTTTCTACATTTTATCTAGTCCAACAAATACTGCTTTGAAATATATTAGGGTTACATTTTTTAATTGATGCAATTTTGTTCACTGTTTTTTTCTCAGAACAACTTTTCTGTATTTTTTATATATTTTTTTCTTATTTCAAGGATTACAGTATTACAGAAATCCAGACATTTCACATTATTGTTTGAAAAATACAGGTATTCAAAAAAAAAGGAAATCATGCAAATTTTAAGATTTCCTAAATATTTACTGAAACTCACAGTCTCAACAGGGCACGAAAAAGACCAAGATAGAAAGAACTGCTAAAGAGTATCTGTCTTTGTATTGACTTAAATAAATAAATAAATGTGACTGACAACATTAAAATATACACTCATAAAAATCTGCCTAAAAGTCTGGAATGGTCTCTATTTGAGAGTTGATGGATTTTATAAAAAAAACAAATGCAGCATAAAGAAAAACATATTCCAGATGCAAAACAAGCCCTTTATTTTTAGGGCATAGGAAAAATTTGCTATTGCAGCAAAAGGCCAACTGAATTTTTATGTACTCTACATAGAAACTGGCAAAAGCTTCATTACCATTTTTGGACTATGTAAACACTTCTTTAAAATGATCTGATTTGTAATATTTAAAAGAATGAGTGCTATATTTCTCATTTGGAAACAATGAAAATGAAGACCTATGCCTTGCTCTCGACTTCAAGTCATGAAATTATGTTAGCTTATTCTTACAGTACATTTGAAGGTTCTCTGTTGTTTACATACGATGATCAAATACAGTTTAGTCTGGCAACTTGTCTCAGGCACCTGGCAAGAGCCATCAGTGTAAGACACTGAGGGATGCCAGGGCCATTGCTGCATTTTTAATGCCTGTTTGTTCAATGTTTGGCACAAGCCCCAGCAAACAGCAGAATACTGCTGGTTTAGAAATAAGAGGTTAAGTTTCTACAAGCATCAAAACACAAAGAACAGTCTGAGAACATGAAAGTGAAAAACAAAGCACTCTTTAACCTTTCAGAGTCGGCACTGCGGTACAGAAACCCACGGGAAAATAATGTGTAGGGTAGGAATTTGGTACTGGAATGTACTTATCCTGCTTCACATTTACAAACAAGCGAAGAAAAATATGTACAGCCAAAAATATACCGCATGAGAAGCAAGAGAAAAAGTAGAGAAAATGCACACATACGGTAGGTATGTAGGATTTGTATCTGAAAGATACAGTGTCACTTAAAGGATATTTACATTTTGCAATGGTGTTACATCATCATCTCTATGGCTGGCCTGATACAGAACAGAGGACTCTGAAAAAAGCAGGCTTTGAGATGGAAGGAGGCAGGGGGAAATCTTTCAAATGAATTTATGACTAAGAAGCATTTCAATAGTGGAACTAGGCCATTCTTAAGGATAGTATATTGTAAAAATTGACCTATTTTTCTTCCTACTTACTGAAATACTTCCCAAATATACAGGCCAATGCTGTTGCATTCCTTCCCCCACCCCCCCTTTTCTTTAAACTCTAAGTATCTCAAAGACTGCATTGCTCTGCACATTTAACCATAGTTAGTATGTGAGACAAGAGGATCATCCCTCTTATTTGCAGCTAAGATAAATATTAGCCACATTTTCTTTAATATGTTATTGTTTCTTTTATGTAAAAAGGAAAATGTCTGTGTATTCCATATTGCTTGTGAAACCACACTGATCACAGTATTAGGATAGTATAGACTGTGTATTCATTCTAGCTGGAAGAAAACAAAATGCTTTTGTTTCAAATGAATCAAGTGAGCACAATCTAGTTTTATTATTATTACTGTTTTTCAAGACATTTCAGTACTCATTTGCTAAACACTTCAGTACTTATACCAGAAGCTTATCCTAGCCAGATTTTCAACCAACCCTCAAGCCTACACACACAGACAGCTCCCCTCAGGGAATTACTGAAGCATTCACCTTTGCAAGCTTTCCTGTATCTGAGATCACTTTATTACATGTTTCAGAGCCTGTTTAAGTCTTGCAGGGATATATGGATATACATATCCACTGAAGTGGATTAAGAGTGCTTATACAATACATTAATACAGCTTAGATGAGGCAGTGGCAGCCTGCAAACACTGAGCTAATATAAAACAAAGACGTAATGTCTTAGGTTTGCCATCACTCTGCAAAATGCCCACACAACTACATTTCTAGAACACGTATAATGTAAAAAAAAATAATAATAAAAAAATAAATATATATATATAATATAAAATATATAAAATATATAAAATATATAAAATATATAAAATATATAAAATATAAAATATATAAAATAAAAAAATAATAAATATAAAATATTTATATAAAATAAAAATCTGCCAGAGGGCTGCTAGAAGGGAGCTCTGTGCTGGTATAACATTGCCCAATACAGAACAAATATGCTCCTTAGGACATAAGAGAGGATAAAGAAGTGCCTAACAGAGCAAAATCCTACCACGTTTAAATTTCCGCTAGCCAGAAGATTTTCACAGAATGGTTTAAGTTGTGAGGGACCTCTAGAGGCTATCTGGTCTAATGCCCCTGCTTGAGCAGGAATACCTAGAGCAGGTTGCCCAGGACGACATCCAGAGGGCTGTTGAAGATCTCCAAGGAGGGAGACTCCACAGCCTCTCCAGGCAACCTGTGCCAGGGCTGTGTGACCTTCAGAGGGAACCTCCTGTGTCCCAGTCTGTGCCCACTGCCTCCTGTCCTGCCACTGGGCACCACTGAAACGAACCTGGCTTCACCTTTCTATCCTTCCCTCAGGTACTTACAGATATTGATAAGGTCCTCCCTGAGCCTCCTCTTCTCCAGTATGAAGGTTTTATGCCAGCAGCAAAAATAACAGCAGTACACATCCTGATTAACTTATCGTGATACCAGGAAACTGCAAATTAAACTGCTAGAACTAGCACTGCATTGCTCCTTTATTCCTGCTTCCCCAACAACTTGGTGGAAAGAAAAAAAGCATGGGTAGTTTCTATACACAGTGCATCTTCTGTTAGTACTACCTCCAGACATAATTCTCATCAAAAACCAACCAAGCCTGAGCTAGAATTAAAGCAACACAACAAGTCCTTACAAAAGCAGGAAGATACCCTAACTAAAGGAAGAAAGACCCACAATTTAGTGAGCGTAGACACACTTGGGGATCAAAATATGGATCTTCTAAAGGCAACTGCTTCTCTTCTTCCTCTTTCCCATGATAAAATATCATGGATTTTTTGGGAAGTTCACTATGTTGTGTTTACCATAGCTGCATTTAGTATTTATAGAAAATATGGACATCCATTTCCCAAAAGAAAGGCCTTATTTTTTTCAATAGGAATCTGATACCTAGCTTTCTAGCTAGGTATCTAGATCTCTACCTATACCAACACTCCCAACACACAAATTGTAGAAAAATCTCACGTAAAAAGTTCATCAGAAAAGTTAAAGCCATTTAGTACCTGAATTAATACATCTAATTTAGGAGTAAGATTACTTTTAAATGTTGGGCTGTTGTTTGGAGCAAACACTGAGTGAGTATAACTTAAAAATTATTAAGTAATGCAGTTAGGTAACTGAACACACTAAATCTGGGAGGAGAGTATGATAATAAGATGAAATACACGGAGGATATGGAAGGAATGGTAGTTCTGAAGGGCATAAGATGAGTGAGAAAATGAAATGAGAAAACAGAAGTCCAGAATACACCCAAGTTATGTTTGTATTAATACGACTTGGGACTCATCTTTCTTGGCTAGTCAAAGCCATTAGTGTTCAATGCATGCATTTTTACAAGTATTATCTTTCTTGGAAACTAAGATCTACCAGCAAAATTACAACTTGGATGGTAACAGACATTTACTTACGAACAATAACAGACTATCTACTCTGTTATCTAACAGAATATCAGTTGATAGAACACGCTAAATAATTACGGTCTTCTCACCAGAAAAGAAGCCTAACATATTTAGTCACAACCAGCCAAGCACTGTGTCAGGTAGCAAGGCTAAGAACAAAATGTATGGAAGGGAATATGCGGTACTATCTGATGGTACGTAACACGTGCACTGGGTTTGGCTGACCTTCTTCAACGGTGTGCTGAAATCAAGTCTGTTAAAAGGAGGCTTTCATCACGACAGCTGCTGTTTATCTAAAGCACCTTTAAAAAAGGAAGCCCTAAGCAACTGCCTATGTAGTTTATCGCTCTCTACAAATCCCTACAAGCAGTATACAACTCCTACAACAAGATAATCAAATTCTGTGCTACTAATGTGACAGTAAAAAGGAATCTTGTTGTTTTTTTTTTAACACCACTTGATCTGAAAGCAAGCAGCATTAACCTCAGTAGCCCTCATTTAGCTCATTTAGTCTGACATTTAGTTCACTGTACTTGATTCACATTCTGTACTTTTAATGTGCAATTCACATTTGTGCTCATAATTATAACAAAAAGTGACCAGAAAAAATCCTGCTGTTTTTGTCAGCTGGGGGGGGGACAGGACTAGGAGTTCAGCATTCAAGCAGGAAAAACAATGATTTGGCACTGTTTGGAAGACTAGCAGAGTATTTTGCCAAAATCAAATGAGCAAATAATCTTTTATTTGAATGGCAAAAATCCATTCTGCTTTCTATTTCAAGGAATATGCACGCTCATTACATATTAGTTTATATGCACATAGAATATATCACCTTCATCCCACAGAAACATTTTTATGAAAGAATGCACTAATTCTGAAGTAAAATTTTGTGATAAAATTCAACAACTAAGTCCATGCTAAAATGAGTCTTGTTTCCAGAGAAGCTGGGCATACTCCGTTTCAGTGATGTACATTAAAATAGGTCTGATTAAGTGTCCACACAGTGTTTTATTTCACATCTTCTACCACCCAAACGTACAGAATCCTACCAGAAAAAAAAACTTAGTTTTGTTCTATTTTGAAAGAAAAAGAACAAAGTGATAGTGTAAATGTAAGCCTACCATTTATACCCTACTTCATGAGATATTTTATCATTTCATCATAATTCAATATAAGAGGCTGCCAATCAACTGCAAAAAGTACTTAAATCTCTCAGCTAAAACTATCTTTAAAATGAAATTGGCCACGAAAGAGCAAAAGAAGCAGCAGTAGGCATATTTTTAAATAACTATTCACATGTAAAAGCATGTTTTAAAAAAAATATTTCTTTAATAATGAGCGAAGTCTGAAGACTTCAGCTACGCAACATCATCTACTTTTCTTCGAAAGAAGAAAATAAACATTACCATGCCATGGTCAAAAGTGAAAACGCCAACATCACGTCCATGATGAATGTGATTCCGTCTGATAATGGGATTTCCATGGTTTTTAACCCAAATTCCTGCTAATGCATTGTTGGAGATCTCGTTATCCTCATATATTCCCTGGAAAATAGAAAAGTAAATTAAGATGGGAAACATAAACAGTAAACAATTTTTATCAAAGTAATAAAATTGATACAGAAAATACCTGTGCATGGTCTGTAATATAAAGTCCAACGTTTTCACAGTCGCTGATGTTACAGTGTTTGATAGTAGGACAAGCTCCCTGGCCACTGACACATACTGCAGAGCCAACTGCAAGAAAACAGTACAGTTACCATAGCTCCAAAGCACAGCGTTATCTATAAATAGCCTGGCACTAGTCTTGCAAGAAAAGTTAGCGTGAACTGATATTTCAAAAAGATCTGCCATGCGCAGTGCCAAAGCACTGCAAGCTGCTGGTGGAAAAACACCTGCGTCATCGTTTTGTAGATAGAAAAATCTGAGGCAGGAGCTGCTTTTTAAAATCACTTTTCCAAGGTTATGCAGCTGCGTATGACCGCCAGAATAGATAACAATTTCTGTAATAACTCAGGCTCATGAAAGTTCCCATTTGTTTCCCCACAGCCAGCCCCCTATACACCGTTTACAACAAAAAGACACAAGAAATGTAATAAAATTCTTTGGTAACTGCTGCCTTCTTTTAATTCCATTTAAAACTTAGGAACCCAATACTTTCAAAGCCCAAACAACTAACAACGCTGTAGCATACAGAAACACCCTGTTTAACTCAAAATGAGCAGCACCAGCAGCACAAGGCAGCACACAGAGCTACACCCCAGCAATCCAGGCATCTCTTCCCAGCTGAGTTACAATGCTCCTTGCTGCAGCTCCTTGGGTGATTTTACCTACCACGCTATTTATTACCCAGAAAACAAACTCTTCAGGTAGCTAGGGGACTCAAAACTGCTTGGGACCTCATCAGACCAGCTCAATCCCCTCATTTCCACGAGGGATGAAAACATGCAATTCTGCTCCTACTAAAGTCCACGGCAGATTCACAGCGATTTCAGAAGGGTAACATTTCTTCTTGACATATCTGGCCTACATACCACACACCTTCCCTTCAATTAAACACCACTAAATAAGCAAGCTGGTACATGCCCTATTAGTAAGCTTTCGTATTACCTCAAGCATACCACAAAGACTAGCCCTTAATAATTCATAGACTCATTCAGGCTTTTGTAAAATCCTGAAGAAATCATTCTGGTTGTCTGATCTGACCGTATGAATAATACAGACTGCAACAACTCCCCGGGTTAATTCCTGCTTCGATTCTAGTAGCTGGAATGTCAGCACGTGTCTTTCAGATGCATTTAGTTTTGATTTGAAGGTTTTGAACAACTGAGAAACCACCTAAAGCTTGTTAGAGCTTGTTGCACAGTTGTTACCTTGTGAATTTACACTTCAGTTTTTAATCTGAATTGTCCCAGTTTCAGTATCCAAATATTGGGTAAAGATACATTGTATACAGAAAATTAAGGCACGTATTTTAGTGCAAATGACCTATTCCTTCAGTCTGCTCCTTGCAGAAGTAACAGTTTGTGATCAGTACGCGTTTCATGATAAATGAATTCTTCTGCTTTATCCTTTAGGACTTTTTGTTGACCCGTTTCTAAATTTTCAACATGCTGCCATGAGCACCAGCAAGAAGAGGATTGACCTGAACCAGGACTGAAGATGGGCACTATCCAAGCTGTTTCCTCTCAATATTTCTCCATGCCTAACATTAGTTCTTTGGACCTCTCAGCTACACATGGGTTCATATTTAGCTGTCTACCTACAGTGACTCCATAAAGCTTTTCCCAGGACACAGCTTCCCAGGATAGAGGTTTATCACTTGCATACAACAGGCTGTTCTTATTTCCTAGTTACTTTGCACTTTTCTGCATTCATGTGAATATTGTTTGAGAGCCCATGTCACAAGAAGTGCACAGCAACACATCCTCCTGGTTATTTATAACACCCTAAATCATCTACAAACTTCATCAGTACATGTTTTATATCCTCTCTGCAAGTCATTGATAACATTAGAGTGGCTTGAAGTCAAGGAGCCAACTTTGAAAAAGCCACAAAATCTTAAAAATATCTCATGGGGTAATTATAATTTCTTCAATGTGTGCTGCTAGTTCTGTGGAATTCAGATGCTTTAAAGCAGTGCAAGATAAAGTTGAGTGTCTTTGAGGCATCTACATAGTTTATATTGGGACTGCTACCTTCTCTTAGTCAGACAAAGTCATCAAAAATGCTAACGGTATAAGGCAGCCATTAACATTATCTGTAGTTATATTTGTTTCAATTATTTTTAACTCTTGACTGACCATCCACCTGCATTGTCTCATTGTTCTATCCATGACCAGTAAGTAGGATTGCACTGCTGTAGTTCATCCTGTTTAGTGTCAGTACCCCCCCTCTCACCCACCCACCCCTGACAGGTTCTCATTCACCACCCAATCCAGGCTTCAAGTTACTGCTTATACCTAACAGGAGTTCAGAAGATTTCTTGGCCCGTTCTTTAAACTCTTGTATGATTTTAGAATGGCTGTTTTTACAGCTGTTTAACCTCATCCATGGTTACTGTCAGAGTAGAACATATCTCATTATTCCTCTAGGGTATGAGCACATTTATCATTCCTACCTATTCTCATTAAATATAGAAAAAAAATTACACAACACTTCTCAAATATTCTTCCGTATCTATGACAGATCAGCATCATTGCTAGAAATCTGTTTTCCAAGTTAGGGCACAATTGCTGGTTCTTCTGAATAATTTCTCATCTTGTTTTTTAGTTTTGTTTTTGTTTCTCTTAGGGGAAGACAAGGGGACATTTTTGAAGGGCTACTATTTTGTTGAGGGGAAGAATTTCCCAGTTTCTTACAATTCCTAGTTGATTCCAATTTATATTAACTGCTAATAATTTCTCCTTTCTTGCATCTCGTGATTGTTTTCACTCCTTTTCCTCTACCTCTTGCATGACATTAAGGAATTGTGCGTTTGGGGGAACCCAGTAAGATGTCCTAAAAGCATACCTCTATCACATTTTGATTATAAAAGCAATCTTCATTCTGACTCACTTCACTGGACTTATTGATTGGGTGAAATTGGTTCTTTAGAAGGACCAAGCATATCTTACTAGTTTAGGCTTTTTTTTATTTTGTTTTTAACTTAGAATATCATGATTGCACACAAAAACATTACTTAACAGAATAAACGAGGCATACTGCCATCAACTTTTGGTTTTATCAAGATGAAAACTAATCCAGATTTCTTCTGCAATGGATGCAACAGAATATCTAGACTCAGGATCTTCCCATTTAAACTTTATTTTAAAATTTCAAAGGTACTTTGGACTGGCAGTAAGAGACCTCCAGCTGAAGTCACTTACACGGCTCCCATCTTCACATATTACATAAAGAATTTAACATATAACAATATAACAATCTAGAAACAGGCTTTAACACAATTAGATCTACAGAAAGGGCATCAAGCATGTACTAGGAGAGAGATTCTGAATGTTTATGGATCAATATTTCAGAGATGCCATTGACTTGGAAACAGTAAATGGCTTTTTTGGCAGACTGCCACTTTTTTTTTTTTTTTACACACACAATACTTCCTGAGTAGATTATAGCAAGGCTTGGTAGGATTAAAAAGTCAATAAAAATTAATAATCGATAAGTGTTGACAGTATAGCCTGCCCACAGCCTCCAAAATTGACCAGAAATGTTAACTTTAGAGCAGAAAAGCAAAAATACAATGCAACAAAAATTCAGAAGTCCAGAGGGTTGAAGAGGGCAGTAGACCAAAATTACCAAAAAGTTTGTTACAATAAACAGTGGTCATAAAAATTAAATCTTAAATTTAATAAACATTTTTCACAAGATCATCAAGACCTACTGGCTTATGTAAAAGCATGTTCCATTAAATACAAAGCCATGCAGTTCTTCAAGCTACTTCTCTAAACACGTTGAACGTGGTCCAAGAAATTAGAATAATTCCTCTCATTCATTATCAGAGTACCCAATATTGGTATAGAGAAACTTAAAGAATAAATTTGTTTTGTTTACTTCAGCTTTCTCAATACTTAAGATACAAAAAGTAAAATAAAAGAATAAAAGATGCTTTGAATAGCTAGCTGTCCTTCATTCTTCTTCATTGTTAATACTTTCACATACTAGCTGATCTGTCTCAAGTAAAACAGATGATGCAAAGTATAGAGCTGTCTTGACCATAAATGCAGTAGTATTTTGCAGCCTGTAACCTTCAAGAAAGAGCTTGTCTTCCTCTACAATGCATGTACAAGGAATCCTTTCCTTCTGCTTTCCTCATTACAGTTCCCAGTAGATTTTCCTTCTGATTGTACCAGAAAAGGCTAATTTTGCGTCTATTTGAAGATCTCCTTGCTTCCCTGCCTTTATGTTGAGCTGAGCAACTATTATGCACAGCCTGCTGTGTAGATCTATTCCATTTCACTAGCTGTAAGTTTGTATCTTGATTTCCATGCAAAGACTCAGTATCTTAGTACTCCTGCACCTCTTCTTCCTGATGCTCCAAATCCGTTTTATCTGCTTTTTTCCATACGCATAGACGTTACCATGTCTTGTCATCGTGAACTGTCATGTTTCATGTCCCGTGACTACGAACTGACATCCATCTTCTCAGACCTCCACTGCCTCTGACCCTTTCTTTCCAGAATCTAAACTACTGTTATTTCTCAATTCAGGTGGTATAAATTTCTCATCATCTGATGCTGAAATGAGTGTCAACCTTCCACAGTGTATTTCTTCTGTCAGTATAGCTAGCAACTCATGCTTATGTCAAATCCCTTCCACTCCTGTCAAGAAACTTAAGCACAGTAGTTACAGCTCATGACTGTTTCAATGTCATCAAATCCCAATACCGCATATTGCAGTGAACCTGATGTAAATTCCCACGTATGCCCCCTTCAAATGTCATCTCCTGCCAGCTATAACTATGCATATCAGAAACAACTAAGTTTTATGTAAGAACACTCCTGTCATTTCTCAGGTTTTAAACTGCCCAGTGAGTCCAAACTGACTCAAACAGAAAACAAAGCATGTGTCATCACATAGGTCTTAAGACACCAGTAAATCACCAGAACGATGCCGTTTCAAGGCAAGTAAGATTTTCAGACCCGTATTAAACACGTGCATAAAAAATATGGCAATATGGATCACAGTTTGTGTACCCCTTCTGTGCACACAGGTTAGACTAGTCAACTTTAAACAGTGGTAATTTCAAACAATAAAAAGCCCACTAACCCGTACAAGTACTTCGAATAATACAGTGATCTATAATTGGACTGCAATTCACGGTAATCTCTAAGCAGTGGTGTGCATTGTGGTGCTGAGCAGATTTGTCATCAGGATTGAACTGAAAAAGGAAAACAGATATATTATTTATTGGCTCAGGTATTGAAGAGAAATTATTAAAAGCTCCACTCAAATTTGACATTCTTACCCTGATTGTCATATATCCAACATAGGCATCTTCAGAACCCTCCATAAAAACGAAGGTGGAATCTCTAGTGTTTTCTATTATAACTTTATCTGCTACTTTTCCAGGAGCTGTAAAACATTAAGAAGTTTACATTTTAGTGTATGTCAGTGAAAATGAATTCTACAGAATTCTATTCAAAGCCACAACAAAAGAAAATTAATGTGATTCACGGCACAAAAATCTTGATGTCAGAAGACCTTGACAACAGTGAATTTCAAAGAATGAAGAAACTAGTCTCAAATGATCTTGTACCATTTTATTATTTAATAACATAAGAAAATCTTCTCTTGTAGAAAGCTTATTTTTCTGACTTTAGTTTATTAGTATTTCTAGGAAAATTGAAAACCACAAACTGAAAACCTGTACAAGAACAAAAAGACACTAGCTACAAAACACCAACATGTTTTCTGAATACAAACTGAAGAAACAGTTCAACAAACCTGGATTCCAGTCTAGATGCACTGTAATTCTGTTACGAAATACAATTTAGTTTGGTATTCTGAACTTTTATTAAAGCTAAATACATACATTCCACCACTAATTTGAACCAATTTAAGCATCTACTTAGTAAGCTGCTCATGACCTACATGTGACCCCTCAATGCCTCTCAAATGTAAGATTCAATGTTTAAATCGTTTCTTCATTTACAAGAAAATCTCACATAACTAGACTGAACTCTACTTCTGAAAACATAGAGAGAATTTTTCAAAATAGTTCATTTACAGTTTCCCACAATCTGGAATTTGAAAAAGCAAGGCTGTGCTATATTCTTTATCCTTAATCTGAAGGGAAAATAATGTTTACATTGGTATTAAAAAAGCCAGCAGAGGGAGCACAAGTTAACAGTCTTACAGTGGCATAAATTCAGTGATACTCATTCACAAGCAAGAGTTTGTCCAATTCAAATCTGCACATGAAATATGCAAACCAGAAACCTTCCTTCATACATGAAATGCAAACATGGAAGTTTTACATATTAGAGCAAGCTATGGGAATGATTTGGAGTTGCAACTGTGGAACAAGAGAGATGCAAATGTGACAGATATTTGCCCTAAATTCTGCATTTTACTGAAGAGCCTATTCACAGCATTTCTCACCAGCAGATCTTTTTCTGTTGCCTGTTGACACCAGGTACAGACAAGTGGTATGTCCTGTTCTTTAGCACTCAGGCAGAAAGGTGCCAGTCAGAATGAAGCAATATTTACATAATTACCCAGCTTGTTCTTACTACTTAAAAGCCAGATCTGTTTTCACTACTGCAGAGCTGCAAATGTTTTAAGGCAGTCTAATCTCTGTACCACTATGCACTTAGCCATAGCCAATACCTAAAAGAGGTTGTGTGTTGTCACAAAATACTTCGCTGTGACCTGTTCACATTTCTCTTAGCTGTTTTTCTCCATCACACAAATTCATTGACATATATACATTAGTACACTTCAGCACCTGAGAAAGAATGGCCCCGCTGTACTGCAGCCAAACAAACTAGAAAATTAAGTGTGGTCCATGGCAGAAAATAAGAGCCATAAACCAACATCAGGATTGTGATCAATCCCAGGGAGCAAGGATTTGTACTGTGGATGCTCTGAAGCACTACCTAAACAAAGCAGATAGATCTGTGAAACTGTGTTTGGAAGTGCTTGCCATGCTCTTGCTTGAGGTCACTCTACAGGTATCTCCTTCCTCTTAGCACAGAAGAGAACTTACAGGTCTGAGTTTGGGTGGTCCCAAAATGTTCAGTATGGAACATCCCAATTAGTAAAACCAGTGCATTTAGATGCCCCTCCAGGAAAAGACCGTAAAGGGAAAGGGACATGTTCAAGGACTGATTGTATTCTAAATGCAAAGAAATACTCTGCAACATCTTTGCAGAAGAATTATTCAAACAAACATATCCATTTCAACTTCTGGCTTTGAACACTTTACAAGAGAGAAACCAAAAAAAGAATGGAAAAAGAAAGTGCCTCAAGTGTTATAATCAAGCAAAACGTTTCTCTTAAGAGTTCTATTTTGCCATCGTCTGATGCAGACAATACCCCCACAAGATCAGAGTTGGTTCTCAATTTAAGGACCAAAATGCGATGATTTAAAAATAATTTAACACAAAGCCTATGATAAGAGGCTGCCTAAACAAATTAATTGGATGTTGCCTCAGAATTCTAAAATTCTGAAAAAAAAAAAAAAGGAAGTTTTCAGTACATTAATAGGAAAAAAACATGCTAGATTCTACATGAAGTAATTGTTATGACCCTGTTCAATCACATCACACAAAAGATGCTGAGATCCTTTTAGATCTTGCAGCATACAAAATCTATGAAAAGAACACAGCTCTAAATTTGGCTAAAATATTTTCAATTCAAAGATACAGAACAGGTATCTAAAGAAGAGGTCAGTCATACTGAAGTTCTTTCTTGAACACAGGAAGTATCTAATTATGACAGTCTACACTATTTTAGATTCTGCTACCCTTAAAATTATAATCATTTCTATTATTGTCACTACTGCTTTTTCATGATTGGAAAAAATCCTTTGATAATCCATTTTTTCACTTCCTTGCATATTATGTAAGTGAAGTGGAAAATAAAGGAAAAAAATGAAAGCTGTGTCTCCCAAAATACAGAAAAACATATATAGTGCAGACTGTCAGATCAAGATACCTGTCTGGACAACTGCTGAAACAGTTAAGACAAGATGTTTCTCATCTTCAGTGAGATGAGCACTTCACGGAAGACCTGTACTCCTGCATATACCTGACTCCCTACTCCACCACTTGTTTTCCCCTCCAAACCCTGGAAAATAGAGTTTACTTTTAAGAAGTTCATAGATGTTTCTGTCCACTGAACTGGACGCATCGATTTCCTAAGAGATGGTCTACTCTTGTCTCCTACTTGTGAGTTCACATAAACTGCCATTTCTAGTAAGTTAATTTCCTTTACAACAAGGTTACTTACCTAGTTGATCAAGGGAAACCAGTAGATGGGATTTTTTTCTTTTGGATTTCAAAGCTTTGGATACTGTCTCTCAAAGTATCCTTCCGGACAAGACATGCGGCATACAGCTAGACAAGTGCATAATATGGGTTGGGCTCAAATTGATATAGTAAAGGGGGTTATGTTAGGCTGGTGGCCAGTCACCAGTGGAGTTTCCCTGGGCTCTATTTTATAGTCAGTTCAAGGCTTCATTTATTAAAAAAAAAAAAAAAAAAAAGATTTGTATGCAGGGCTCAAACACAAACAAACTCAGCTTGCAGATGATACTAAATCAGGAAGAGGTGTTGACTCCTTTGAGTATAGAGAGGCCTTGCAGACAGATCTTGAAGAACTGAAAGGCTGAGCAATCACAGAATCATTAAAGCTAGAAAAGACCTTCAAGATCATCTGGTCCAACCATCCCCCTTTCACCAGTATCAGCCACTAAACCACGTCCCTAAGCACCACATCCAACCTTTCCTTGAACATCCCAAGGGACGGCGACAGTGACACCTCCCTGGGCAACCTGTTCCAATGCCTGACTGCTCTGAGAAGAAAAATCACACCTCGTGAAGTTTAACAAGATCAAGTCAGATTCTGCATTTGGGATGGGGCAGTTCTGGATATACATACAGGCTGGGGAACAAGAGGCTATAAAGCAGCCCCACAGAAAGGCATCTGGAGAGTTTTAGTTGATGGCAAGATGTCTATGAGTGAACAGTGTGCCCTGGCAGCCAAAAAGGCCAACCATGTTCTGGAAATGCAGTAAGCATCACTGCTAGCAGGTCAAAAGAAGTGGTCACAGCACCAAACCTGTCTGATTACAAGTGTTTGGACAAGACTTAGAGACATGGTTTAATTTATAGGTAGGATAGTTCCTGTGTGGAGCCAGGAGTTGGACTCCATGAACCTTGTGGGTCCTTTGTAAGTCAGCATATACTATGATTCTGCAACTACAGTAATATCCCTACAGGTTTCCTTCTGAACCAGACTCTTTCCCCTAGATTTAACAAATTTAAATACCAAAATTAAACTGAACAGCAAGCATAGAATACCAGGCATTATTCTGTAAAAAAAATTTTCTTATTTGGGAAAGAAAAAAAATCTTGAAAGCTTGAAGTATGTAAAGCTGCCTTTCTAGTAATTCTATGCTTCTTCAGAAGTCCACGGAAGCAAGTGTTAAAATTGAGCAGAATTGCAAAGAGATTTGCTGCTGTCTTAATTGCACCATTCTGAAAGGCACACTAAAGTGAGAAGAGGTAGTTTTCCAAGGCTTAGTGGTTCGCTTTGTTTTCTTTTCAGACATTTTAAAATTGAATCCCTCTACAATCTTACTGACCATTCAGTGCAGAAAGTCTGAGGAAGTGAAGAGACAGTGCCAGAAACTGAAACAAATACATCTCACATTTCTGGTTTACTCTTAGATTTTGTTCCTCAAGACAGCTATTCTATTACAAAAACACAGTACAAATCCCTTGCTTTTAAAGAACTGCAGTTAAAATTATTGTTTTCTGAATAACAGGTTAATTGCAGTGGAAGGGAATTACTGAAGCAGAGGGTAAACTTGAGGGTATGCAGAAGTTCAACCAGGTATCAGAGATGTCCTTTCAAATTTCATGAAGGAAGCAACTGAGATATTTTGTATCTTTGAATAGTACTGATCTATTTTTTTTTCTGCATTTTAAACACTGAAAGACTCTTGCCCTATTTGTACCAGTAACTATAACTGTCATCCCTTAACTGAAACAGAAGCCAGGTCAGTATTTTGATATTGGTCCACAGCTATGGCTGCATTACATGAGCACTGCAACACAACGGTAGTGGAACCTACAGAGTAAAATCAGTAGTACTGAGGAGCAGGCACTCACACCATGCCCATTGCAGGACAGTGAGGGAAGATAAGACTGACTTTAGGTTAGTCACAGCTTGGTCCCTTCAACCAAATGCACACTGACTACTAGAGTGCCACAAGTGTATACCAAGAACATATCTTAAATCAGCCTCATCCAAAAGAAATCTCATTTGTGCTCTAAAGCCTCTCCACAACACAAACCAGAGCACCAAAAGTGGAGAAGTTCAGGAGGTTAGTACTGAAGTGCAGTCCTGAACCAACAACTAATTCAGCTGCACCTTGCAGATTTGCATGGACAAGTTTTGTTGTAGTGTTAAGTCTTAATCTTACTCAGTTGGTCAAAGCATTTCTCACTCCAAGAGAGCAAAAGCCAGGCAAGAAGTGCCAGAAAGAGGATCACTAAAGAACAAAACAACTGGTATACATAACAAAAATACCTGAAAAGGAGGGACTTTTCTGGTCAGGAAAAAAAAGGCAGTATCACTTTTATCTCAAAAAGGCATAGCTGGCAATTGACTTATGGTCATTGTAGAAGCAAAGACACTGAAGACCTCTTAAATGAGGTCTGTACCAGATAAAGAGAATCTAAGTTCTTATCACTCTGTTGTACTACTCAGGATTAGCATTCTGACAGTAAGGACAGGAGAGGCAAATTGCTAATTTAGCACCGTAATTTGTGGACATGTGTATTATTTTATATTAGCTACGTAAGACTCCTAGAATAGGGAAGAGTTTGTTTACTACTCCATACAGAATTCTTTAGAGAAACAGCTGAGAAATGAACAAAACAAAAACCTCTAGTCTCAGAATCTTTCTGCTAGATGTTCTTATTTACTAACTCAAGATGGAGTTACAATGCTTAAGAAAATAGGACAGATACTAATTTGGTCTTGGATTCTGGACTGGATTCTACTCAGGAGATAAGATATAAAAACAAATTTCATAAGAACCAACTGAAAATTTCAACTGTAGTCATAACCAAATATACTTCCTGACAAATTCAATTTTTTTTTTCCTCCTGATGAAATAAAATAGATAAATAAGTTATTCCAAGAACTAACAAGCAGATAATAGTACTTCAGTCCAAAGCATCAGCCATTTTTTTGTTAGTGACACTAGTACAGAAAGTATTTATTCATTACGCTCATGAAGACAAACTGGCATTTATACCAGATATTTAATATACAAAAATATCTTTGTAATAAAGGTGGTAGTGAACACAAGTCATGCTTTGAGACAAAGATGTTTTCAGTTTAAATACCTGCACCGATCATGGTGATTGGAGATTCTATATATATCCATTCATCAGTATATATACCAGAGTGAACAAAGATAAGTCCATCAAAATGAGCTTCTTGAACTCCACCAAGAGCATCCTCAATGGTATCATAATACTAGAAGAAGAGTAAGAAGTTTAGAAAGCTTTCCATAAGAAGGCATACAAATATTCTTAAGAATAACTGCTTTAGAAACTTACCAACATATTTTCTCTTCCTTTATATCGTGCAGGATTACTGTAGAAGTGTTCAGCAAAACCTGGCTTTACATGTGCTCCTTTGTACTGAAACAGGCAAAGTAGTTTATCGTAAGCTTGCAGATAGGTGGATCTGAATGCAAAGCCAGACACACCTGCATGTACATACAGACAAGGGATCCACTAATCCCCTAATTAACAAGCCAGTTGCTGATAATGGTTACTTCTGGGAACTAAGGGTCATATTTGACCTCCTACATTAGGGCACCCAATTGAAAATGGCAGCATCAAAAACAAAGTCTGTGTCTTAAAAGTGATCAACTAGCTCACTTACACAGCCAGAGGCATGTGAAGTAACTTAAATTTGTCAGTAAGCTCTTCACATTCCTTATTTACTCCACAAGCTTCCATCTTTTGATTTTCTAGCTGCTTGCCACAGAACAAACTGCACTTACGTGGTGAGGAAAAAATACTCCTGTATACATGCGCATCTGATTCAGATACCAAGTTTGTCTTCAACAAGTTTTAGCGCTTCATTAACCAATATACACTGCATTGTGTAACAGACTCGCTTTAATATTTTATTTCCATTTCCTACATTTTTCAAATATAAGCCATTCTTATAGTATTTTGATATTTTGGATTAGAGGTTCAATCACATGCCTTAAAGGTAATCTGTTTAGCTCCAGTCACGTCAGCTGTAAATCACCATTTAAGCCCAAGTGATGTTAATAACGTACTGCTCAGCCTACTAGTGGGAGAAGCATCTGAATCTCATAACCAGCATGCACATAGGCTTAAAAATATACATGATGACAACAATATACTTGAAGTTTATTTGCGAGCCACAGACCGTGACAATCTCTTCCACAGAATTTCATTGATGCAATACATGAACAAAACCCAAGAGAGAAGAGCTAGATGCTCAAACATTCCACTTAAGCATGATCTTTCTCTAAAGTGTGCCTCAGAAAAGGAAATAACTTTAGATATTTCCCTATTGGGTAACAGTAGAGAGATCTCTACCCACCTCCTTAATCTCATCAGCTCATCTACTTTAACTTCAAAAAAACCTTACTTCTGAAATATAGCTGATTATATAGTAATGACTTATTTTTTTTGAGTTTAAAGTAAGGTTTTGCTTTTATACACCATCTTGAAATTGGAATATAAATTAATACTACTGTTACCAGTTGCTGAAAGCTTTCCTTCCAGGGATTTGGATGTTCATATTCTTCTGGATTAATCTGATAAAATTTACCAGCTTCAGGATGCATCATTGGACGTGTGTACTCAAATACTTCCATATACAGTCTTTTCCTGAGTAGAAGTGTGAATCAGGAAAGAAAATTAGTGTACTACTCATAACTCTCCCATTTTAATATACCACACAGAAAATTAAAGTTGTTTAATATGGTCAGTGACAGTAAATTTGACCACAATCAGTTACAAACACTTCAAAACACTTTCAAAACAATTTCTCCATTGGACTGGCTTTTGTGTTTCTGTAAAATACTTTTCGAAATGTGTTTCAGAATCCAAACGAACATGTTTCTCAACTTGTAATTTCAATTTAGGGAGAAATCTTAGTTAGCTACACTGTTTTTGGAATTAGAGTCTACTTGTGCATGAACTGCAGAAGTGTTTTAGCATATGAAAGCTAGCATAGTAAGAATTACAAAACTTAAGATAAAGTGTGCTACCAATTCATCCTCACCTTGATAAAAAAAACCTGCAAAACACATTCAAAGAAAACCAATGATGCACTGTATCTCAAAAGAAATTCCATCAACGAACAGATTGCACTGATTTAAAAAGAAAATAGCACTCCAAGCACAACAATTGGATTATTTTGATTTATGCCAGAATACAAACAATTGCAGTGTCTAAGCCTGCTGATATTTAGTTTTAGAGGATGACATCAAATCTTAGAAATTTTAACTCAGCTAACACAACACCCCCAAAATTGTCTTTAGGACAGAAAAAAAAACATCACTTTTGTGATGTCATACTCAAGCTTTGTTCTCTTAGTCCTAATCTTTATCCAAAACTAAACAGAAAAACAAAAACCGAGACCAAACACTAGCATGTGAAGCATGTTACTTTCCCTTACAAATAATGTTAATTTAGAACCCATTTATTCAACCTCTCAATAACCCAGGGCTGGGACGAATTCATATGTGGGAAAACAACTTCAGTATCTAAGCAATAAACAATAAAAAATGAAAACAAAACCAAATAAAAATATCTAACGCTAGACAAGCTAACACTTAACATCAAGACATTAATTTTCTTTTTTGAGTCAGGCAGAATTCCCACAGAAACCTGAACAAGGTTAAAGGGAAGGAGTGGCTACTGAAGGAATACCTCACTGAATTCTAAAGCAGCCAACTACTGTCTACACTACGAGATCATCAGAAGTTTTAATGTTTAACACACACAGGTATTTGTAGGTAACAAATGATACTTATGTAAACTAGATATATTGAAATACAATTTGTTTTAATTCAACTAATTGCAACTCCTAACTAACATTTCAATTTTTCTATTGTAATGGCATCTCATGCAGCACATCTTATATTTTCTCTAGATAATGAGGAATAGCATTTTCACTTACCACAAAATTGGATCATTAGCCAGCTCACTGAAGCGTTTACACACACAAGCTGCTCTGCAGAGATCCTGCTCCAGCAGGTAGGAGAAGATCTTTAGAACCACTTCATCTGGCAACTTTTCCTGAAGATACTGTTCTGCAGGTGCTGCTATTAAACAGTAATCTATGTGAGATTGACATATTTAACCAGCCCAAATTCTAATCAAAATAAATCACCAGCTTGCCATTTGCAACATTCCCAATGAGAATTCCAAAGTCTCAGATTTTAAATACCCCTCATCTAAATCCAAGGACAGAGAGGTAAATGGTTGACACTGGAGTCAGGTAGAAGTTACAGACTGACAAAAACCAGCTACTAAACATGTTTCACTAACCAAGAGCCACTGTATCTATTATTACTATTGCCACACATGACAGTTCATACAGAAAAGCCCATCTATACAGTTTGAATTCTCATGAGGACCTTCTGCATCAGGTATCCTTACTACAGGGATGTTCTATTTGCAAAGGTCACTTATTTGGTTGTTGTCTTTAGAGTCTTTTCTCAGGCAAAGCCATACAGAACAGCTTCCAGATTTTAGATTTCTATGCGTGGCATTAAAAGCTCCTGCTACATTCATAATGCAATTATATCCATATAACGCTCCTTGCATTATTAATTTTTTTTCCTAGAACATCTGAACCAAGGGAGCAATACAACGGTTTTGAGTATTACAGGAAGACAAGTAGCAGGCCTTCTGTCTCATGGTCACTTCAACTTTGAGTGAGACTCTGGAAAATGGTTTCCAAAAATATTTATCTACCTACCCCACCCCAAACAAAACAAGACACCACACAAGGTAAGCCTCAAGCCTTCCACGGGCAAAGCAGCATGAACAGCTCAGTTATTTCCAGCTAGAAGGGAGAGAATACATGAACTGCAAGGGCCAGGACTGTGGCTTCGGCAGAGATGTTAAGCTGTGGTTTACAGACCACATTACCAGAAGCTATGGACTATCAGAGAACTGATTAAAGCTGCAGCACACTTGTGTGTTTTTGTTGTGTGTCTGTCCCCGTTTCCTCCTGGGTGTTGTACTCACATCTGTGGTCAGACCATTTAGTAGAAATGATGAAATATTACTGACTCTCCTGTGACTTCCCCTAAACTTGTTCTTTGGGTAACATTCATACAATGGTGCAGCAAGTGATTCACAAATATTGATTTCCTCTGAGATGCTAGGATAATTTATACAGTGTACTGATTGCTGGTCTTTATAGGAACACGACTTACAGTCATAAGCTCTGAATATTCACCCACCACTTTAATCAAACAGAAATCCATAGGAATAAGGGAAAGTCTCGCTATTCCCTATGTTCATAGCTATTCTCTTCCAAAATATATTTTTAAGTTTGTAGTATTGATTGTGGACAGAGGAAAAAAGTTTTCTTCCTCATCCTTACCTGCCCTCCTCCAAATTACTATTTTTCTGGATCAGCTCCTTGGTGTAGCTCGTTCACAAGCTATAGAACCATTAGCATGGGTACCACTAGCATGGGTATCCAGAAGCTGGACAAGACAGTTCTTGTCACCAGCAGTACTACTAATGCCAGATTAAGGCATTTACTTTTCATTAATAATAATAAAGTCTTATGCACCAGGCTGAAGCCAGTAAACTACCAGAACTATTAAAGAACAAGCAAGTAGCCTGGAAATGTCTTTTATGTTCAAGATGGACTTTGAGAGACCAAGATCTGCAGACTATACACCAACCCTTGAGGTGAATACAGCTAGGAAAAAATATTACCCATGCAATCAGTGCTTCTTTTTAAGACGACGTTTTTCCACTGGACATAAAGGTTTTTTTTCTGTATCAAGCAGGCAGCAGCAACTCATTCTACAGTCCTAATTACCCTTGAAATGCAGCACAGGATAGCTGGGCTTTGCTTTTGAATTCATCTTTTCCTGGTAGCTTTCCAGTTAGATGTGGAGATATTCTTACAAGCTGAAATGTAATGTTGTGAACGCAAGGCAGTAAATCCTCACAGGTCTTCCATGACCTGTCTTGGGCTTTTAACACACGCACACAAATCCCTGAGGCATACAACATGATCTTCTTTCCAAGACAATCAGTTACTTGCCTAATCAGCCTGCAGAATTTCATCCTCCGCTAAATTTACCTATATTAGGACTTGATTAACTTTGTATGGAGGGGGGAGTTTCATTAGTGTAGTGCCTCCCATTGCTCAACAGTTCACATTTCATTTTCCTCCCTAGGTCACATCTCAATAAAAATTGAAATCCAGGTGCATTTCCTCACTGGGACAGATAGGAGAACTTTGAAGGTGTCAAAAAAAGTATTCTTCAGGAAAACCAAAACCAACAGTATCACACCTTGCAATTTTTCAGGCTGTATCTACTTGGAAGCTTAGACACTATTTACAAAATGAAGACGACAATTTTTACAGGTGTTTCCCATCCTCTCCCACCTTTACCCAAAGTCCTTTAGAAGTAAGAAATTTTAAGTTGCCTTTTCACTCAGTTACAAAAATGGGTTTAGGTGATTTCAGAGATAGTGATGGTTTTACTAGGTAGAATTCTTCAATATAATCTTAAAAGGTTCGCTACTTCTTAACATGAATACCTAGAATACCTGAATCCAAGAGAGAACCCCATGGTTTTGTTTTGGAAATTCATGCTTTGGTATCTTTTAGTAATTTATCAAAGCAATGATGTATTTGTGTTCTCCCCAGTTCACAAAAATAGTCCAATTCAGTTTTAAAAGCCTATCATCTGGTGACCAAACTAGAATCACTAGTGTGCTGCTACTTCTGGTAGTTAGAAAGGTATTTAAGTTTTTTCATATAAGTATGCATTTCATACTTAACCTTAATTTTATTCCTGTTGACATAATGAAGTGTTAAAAAAGACAAAGTGCAAGAGGCTACCACCTCTACTACCAATCTTTATCATTACCCTGACACATCAATTCAAATATTGATCATTTTAATAACGTGTTAATATATAAGACAACTGAAAATTAGAAAAAAAGGTGGCTGAGTCATTCTGTTTCCACAAGATAGGCATGAAGCTAATTCAGTTTCGTTTTTTTTTTTTTTTTTTTTTTAAATCATTTAGTAGATAGAAACTAGTACAGCGAAACCAAGATGAGGGCATGAAAAGCTGCCTGAAATTGAATTGCAGTTGTTGTACAGAGATCAAGAATGCCATCCTGTGAATCCTGAATTGTAAATTATGTCTTGTATGGATACCATTTTTTGTCCATTTAATAGAGAAGATAGGGACAGATATATTTTGTTCTGTAAGAAGGCACTCAATGTTTTCTTGATAAGAAATAGTTGTCAGAAAACATGGCAGGCAGCGATCTTGAAAAAATAACTTAAAAATCAATAGGGAAAAAATAAAAGATAATAAGTTCTGTGAACCATGAGCTATGCATGTATCTGATGTAAGAAATAAGCAACAAGTGATCCAACAACCTAGAGTCTCAGTATCTACTGTAACTCCAGGGGTCATCAAAAAGAAATAGTCTGTCCCTGAACTCAAGTCTTCCAAAAATGATTAAAAGCCAGTATGAACTGCTCAGTATAAAATGAATATGCAAATATAGTGATATAGTGAGAGAGAAAAAAGCCCTGCACAGTAATAAACAAAAAGGAAGAGTGTGTCGGTGGATTAAAATGACATGACAAATGGTACTGAAGGTTGAGAAGTCATGTGAAGTGGAAGCAGACAGTTCAGTTGACGTAAGGAAACAGAACATACCAAATTTAAAATCTTTCTGCAAATCAGGAAGTACTATGAATATCAGCATATGATAAAAGTATTTGTACCTACAAGATCTAAAAGCGGTAAACTTTTTATTCAGATACCATACAAATAAGAAATTTGTAGGTTCACCAGTTACTTGTGATGTAAGCAAGACAGCTCAAGCATATCTTTTTCTTAGTTTTTTTTTTTTTTTTTTTAATTTCTTGGAATTCTATTTAGAGGGGTTTAAGTGAAAAATCATTCACATATTTTCTAATAATGTACAACTTTCTTACCGAGGTTCTTATATATGCATTAATCTTTCTGTCTCAGGATTGCAATGCATATTGTCCATTACCAAGACTATTTGAAGACACAGTTGCAGAGAAGAAAAATTTGTCAATATTTGAAATCACCAGAAAAAGTCTGAAATACTGTCAGGAAGAACACGCTAAAATTTTTAAGTATCAACTGTTTCATGGAGACATTAAGCCTGAAATCAGTAATAAAATACATAATACTCTTGTTTTTCCAACTACTGGCTCTAATCCAGCTGAATACATTGGTTGACTAGCATTTCTCCTTTCATCTCCCCCAAAATTTTCCTCAGCTCAGAGCCCATACAAGAAGGAATGGTTCTCTGCCCAGACATATCCCGACATCACTAGTCCCGTACCTTTATTTTAGAACTTTAGTTGAAATGAACAGTTATATGTTCCAAATGATAATATACCATTTCCACTTGTGATGTTCCAGAAAACTTCATGCTCACACTCAGTCACAATAGCTATTGTTATCCATGGTAACAAAGCAAACAAACAAAAAGGCAAGAAAAAATCTTATGGCAATCAGTATTTGCACAAATTTAGAGGAACATCTTAAGAAATGGAAAGGGGAAAATAAAGTAATGATCATCCACACTGGAAGAGAGATCAATATAAAGTGGCTTGACAAGTACCCTCTCTTGTCAAACTGTGACTGGTCTGAATGCATTCTTAAGAATATAGTTAGAAAATCATTGTTTACAATTCCTCTGGAAATTCCATGCTGGAGAAGTTTCCATAGTTCAGTACCTTCCCCAGACGAGTTCAGTAATGCAACACAAGGAATATACAGGAAACGCATGGAAAATTCATTTGGAAATTACCATTGTGATGTAATTTGTACCAGAGGACTTGAATAAAATTACTGACCTTCAATAAAGCAAGGAGGTGGGTATGAGCATAGTAAAGGATGTATCAAAAGTATATAGCCTTGAAGGAAAACTGGGAACTGGCAAGAGAAACTGAAAAGAAAGACTTTGTACCAGGCTTTAGGTATCAAGTCAGGAAGTGAAACTGGAAGTAAAATGACAAAAGCTGATGTTCATTTGGTTCTCACCATTTCAAGGACATAAATCTAAGGTTAAATGGTTTTTAGTTACAGAAATTAAGAGAGAAAGACAGAAAGGGAAGATAGATATAAAGCAAAGGTGAAAACAGAAGACAGATGACTTGAAATAGAAATCTGTACTACCAGGGTGAGAAGCCTGAAGGAACAGACTTCAACAGAAGCCGTAACTGACCAGAGTCTCATGCCAGCACCTCAGGTTTAATTTGCAAGGTTAAGACAGAAATGGACTAGAAGACACCCGTCCACCAACACTCCCCAAAAGCAACAGAAACTACATCAACAGAAGCTGGCAAGTGCTAGCACTGATTTTTCAGGGAGAAGTCACAAAAGATCTCACGGAATTAAAGTGCATAGAAGACAAAAAGGGGAAGAAGCAGAGATTGAAAAAGGATACAGAAAAAATGAACAAGTAGTGTGTGTGCTTATGCATGTATACATGTAAACATAAATACACCCATACATACACACTGTACACATAATACACATTGTGCATATATGCGTGTAGGTGTATCTGCATATATGTTTATTTTTTAAATAATTTCTCACATGCACGCTGAAAATCGCAATAATGACATAACAAAACTACTTCTACCTCCAAACAATATGCTGGAATAATATGAGAAATCATAAACAAACCTAGTCCTTTGCTGCAGCATTATTACTTTTAAGAATACCTTAGACATAACTGCACTGCACTTCAGAAGAATAAAAAAAATAAATTTTAAACAAACAACACAAACTGCATCTGCAGTAGAACATGCAGACTGAAAGACCAGATCCTAGAAGTCAGACTAAAACCAGTGTTCTTCCACTGCAGGTTATTAGTTCAAGAATAGAAAGGGATTTTTTTTTTTTTTTTTTTTTTTGAGGGTTAGAGGGGTAGTGGTATCAAAGTGCATCCCACCAATCTTTGTACAAAGAGTTGTTACCTGATAAATCCTGGGATTTTCCAGATACTCTAGCACGTTTAGCTCGGTGACCAAAGTTTTCAGTAGCTGAAGTGGAGGCACCCTTTAACAAAATAAGTAAGGATTAATTCAGTCATTACATAAATTACAAAAAGTACTAATTAACTGCCTATTCTTGAGGCAAGAACTACAGTTAAAAAACAACTTTAAAAGTTACCTCCATACTGTTCTTTGTAGGGCAAGCTGTTCTTTTAGGTAGAAGAGTTTTTCTGCGAAGTTGGTATGGACTATTTTGTGCACCAGGACCTGATTCTTCTGCAACCATATCTGCAGGCACATCATCATCTGTCAACAACAACAACAAAACAGCTTACTTAGAATTGTAGGGTTTTTCTGTTTGTTTTTTAGAAATAACAAAAACACTACAGAAGTTTTAAAATAAACCCATTCAGTTTGGGGGGGAGGGTGGGGAAGTGCTAGAGCACAGTGAACATTTGAAGAAGTGTGGAATATATGTAGTAATACAAAATTACACTCAAAAGTACAGATGAATTCAACCTGTGCTACACACATACTTATATATATATATAAAAATACATATACACACACAGCTGCTACACCATAAACTACCTTTTTAAAAAGCAATTAAAAATACAACTTCACTTTATTCGCAAACGTGTTATTCCATATGCCAATTCTATTACCTCATTACCGCAAACTTTTCACCTCTGTAACACTATCATAATGAATACCGCTGTAGCTTCAATTATTAATCAGGTGTTATCAAGAAGTCCCTTAGTAAATATGGTACTTAGTTCAAAACCCATGGCAGATTTTTCCAAAATATTTCAGGAAAAGCCCCAGCCAGCATACAAATTCTTCAGTAAAAGGGAAAAGGAAGACATAATGCCAGAGGTAGCTTTAACGGCATACACTGATTGCTTAAAGTACAATTTTATATAAAGAGTAAATCCTCTTTAAAAAAAAAAGTACAGAAAGCGCAATGAGTATTACTTGAATGCAATGAATGAAAAAACTTACATTTCCACTGTTTATAAGGTTATGCAACAGATCAAAAACAAGCAAAGAATTACTATTTATCTCTGCATCTCCTATGACTAGCATCACATAAAGTTACAATAATTTAACAAAGGCCATAACAAAAATCTGGTGGGACAAAAGGCTGGTGGGACACGCAAAACAAGCTCGAGGCAATCTAGGAGTGTGTCATCAGTTATTTAATCCATGTGAAAACTAAGCCTGCAAGAAGTACCTCCATGCTTATCCTTCGGCCAGACCACCAGGTCAGCACAGCCACAAGGAGGGCATGAGACCACACGACGGGGAAGAAGCAGCCCCCCTTTTGCAGCACCAGCACAGACTTTTAAGGACATTAAATGAAATTTGTAGAATTTCAAGTATTTTTTCATTACACAGAGTACCACCAATACACGAATTTCAGCACATGTTCCTGTGAACCCAGCCCACCTCTGGCATCACACTCCTGTTGGACGTTACTGACAACTCACAGGTAACTAACTACACCCCCAAAGTTCAGTCATCAAATTTTAAGTTTCTTTGCCATCTCTGATAGAAAATACTGCTGCCAAGTTAATCACACTATCAGCAGCTGGAATAGAAAGCCAGAAAGTCCACTACAAGAGAGCACCCAGCTTCCTTCACAGGTAGTAACAGCAGTCGAGTCTGAAGGAGGCCTGGATTATATAGTGGCAGCCAGGAGCGAGACTCTTTCGAGCCAAACTCTTGCACCCAAATGTATTAAAACATTTGAGTATGTCACTACTCGCACCCCTTATTTCTGTTTAAGGACTGACACAGTATGAATTCTGTTGCGGATACCCCCAGAAGCAAGCTACTTGGAGATTTTGAGGGTCTTCTCTTCAGCCTCTTTCCCCGTTTCGCACTGAACGCAAAGCACCTGTCAGAAATGCATGATCTTTCCTCCCCCATTCTTGATGTAAATACAATAGTTCAAAACTGCCACATAGAACACAGTAAAAAACATAATAAACTACGAAAAAATAGCTAAGCACAGGTTTGATCTCTCAGTAGGAGATGAAGAGAGCAATGTCAAAACCCAGTGGGGTTCTTAGAAGAAAACCAACGCAGGCTACTAAGAACAAAACATATTACCACTGGAAAGAAGACAGAAGCCTCTGGGGGCAGGGAGAATGGAAGTAAAGGTCAATTTGGCTGAAACACTGAAAAACTGCTTAAGCAGAAAAGAAAATACACTCATTTTCTTGCAGCAGATTTAGGAGGATGGCACAAGTCCTGCTTGAAGATCACTCTTCTAGCACAGATGACATTAAGAGATGCATGCATTCACTCAGATTCACAGCAGGTACTGTAAGAATTAAAACCTTCCTTCTCCCATCTGGCTGGCAAGGCAGATGAGGAAGACGAGAGAAGTGCACCAGAGGGAAGTGTGAATGTGCAGAGCGTGGGAAGCAGCAGGGTTCCCGGGGCAAGGGTGGGAACAGTCCCCACTCCTCCTGCTGCTGCATGGCACTGCCACCAGAGGTGCTGCTCCTGTTTGCTTTAGGATGGTCAGAGCAGCTAATGGGGCAGAGTGCTTCAGAAAGCAAAAGGCTCCAACCTGAAGGATATGTTAGTACACTGGCTGCAGATGAATGGCAATGAGAGTTGGGTGGATGAGATGCCTCATTTCCTCACCAGTACGTTTTGGTCACACTCACAAAGGGCTGGGCCAACCCTCAGAAAAATTTCTAATATTTCAGAAACAATAACACTGTTCAGAAACTGCTAATATTTTTCCAAATGTGCCCCACAGTGTTTCACTTAAAGTAACTATCAGGAAACTCGGAAGTCTGAAGTGATCCATTATAGAAGTCATCTCACTGCTTGTTTTTGATCTCCCAAATGCTACGTTTCAAACTCCAAACAGAGTAGAACAGCTACAGGGTAAATTCTCAGAGCAATAGTTCTCAGGATGTACTGTTTCCTGAAGACTGTGTTACCCTTCCATAAAGGAGTAACACGACAACATTCAATTTTGCCTGGGAACTTTCTGTGCTAAGAAAACATTTTGAAAATGCTCCCCTAAAAACACTCACATGATAGACTTTTTTTTTCCCCAAAGAAAAGCCAATTTTAAAATACAGAGACTCTGTGCCTACAAGTCATTTTTAGAAACCCAATTTTAATGTGCAACGGTACTAGCTACTGCATCTACTGACATAAATAAAATGCATTATCAACATCTGTTGATGGTAGGAGTGTTTGCCCTATAAAGTCATTAAACAAATTCAGGGGAGCATGTGTGTAATATCAATGCCCTCGTGTACACACCTGCTGAAATGACTGCCAGATGCTGTCACAATTTTAAGTCAATACATTTGCAGTTTTAAAAGATTAATTTAAGCTGGGGTCTGCTCTCAAACATTTACCTGTAGACTTTACACTAGTTGTATTATTTAAGAATATAAAATAGTTTTAAAGAAAAATTGCATTTATTTAAAAGTTTAATCTGCCACTCTTGTCAGCTGCCATAAGCATGACTCTTGCATTTCCACAAATGCTATTAAGTGTGTACTTTTACGTGTGTATGTTAAAGAACATAAAATTAACATTGTTTGGAATGTAACTTACAGTAGTAAGTTACAGTAAGTAGTAATAAAGGGCTTTCCAAATAGTTTATTAAAAGACACATGGAGCAGCTCAAGAGAAAGTTTATCATGACCATACCATTTTCTTCACAAAAACACATGCACGGGTGGTTTCACTTCTTACACATTAAGATTTCCAAGAGCCTTCTCAAACAATGAAGGCAGACTTCATGAAAACAGAGTAGGGCTCATGAAAGCTTTCAAAATACTATGTTTTTAAACAAACAAAAAACAACAACAAAAAAGTGCAGAAATATAACCTTAGCAGAAAAATATGGGTGTGGAGGTCATCAAGAGAGGAAACTCACATCCTGTTCTGTAGAGTTGAATTACTTAATTTAATATCTGTAACACTGCAGTTTCAATTTTGTATTGTTCTTCTATATAGTCCCAAAACACAGGGTAGCAGGGGAAATGTAGAAAGATTTGTACTCACTGGCAGATGAAGCTACAAAGAACTGATCAGTTTTAAACTAGAGAAACACCTAGTGAATAGGGAACAGCTCCTAGAAGAACACTTCTGAAACAAAGTAATTCATACTGAGGCTTTTTGAACAAAGCAATGATTAATCTAGCCCATCAGACAAATTTAACAGTGATAAAGGTCAGTCACACACAATCTTAAGTAGAACTGGTATAATTTCTGAATGAAATAAACTATTAACTAAGACAGAAAACCCCAACACTTTCTAATTAGAAGAAAAGCCAAAAATAACAACTAAGATGTAAACCCAATACAGTTCCGTGGCTTTGGGTGGAGTGAATCTCCCCAGACCCACAAGGGAAGACCACAGGGAAGACATGCTGCCAACCTGCTGAGATGACAGCTCCCACTACTTCACTGCCTAGAACTGCAATGCAACAGAGAGGAATGAAGCTTAAGGGAGTGGAAAAGGAAGATGCACATACAAAAAAGAGATAGGAATGAAAATAAAGTTACTTATGGAAAACAGAAATACATGGCAGAAGTTTTGCATTTGCACATAAAGTATTTACAAAAATGCAAACATCTCAGTAACAAGTTGTCAACCCACAATAAAAGGAAACACCCACCCAACATTTTTCTTTAAAATTAAAAAAAAAAATAAAAAAATGGGAGTGAGCTGTTAAACAGGTGTGTGTTTCAATACGGCAACTGACACTTGTCCCATGTCCTCACAAACCATCCAAGCAACTGAGGGACATCTTACTTTTAGGTACTGTATCCACTTTTTAAAAAGTGACTGCATATTTAAAGCGTACATTCCACACCTTACATCAGAGCAAAAATCTCACATTGAAGCTTTCCCATTGATCCAGGGCAGCATTTAAGGCTTAGACTATGCATTGCAGATCATAACTTGTAGTGGGCTCTCTCTTAAATGGAAGTGGTCTCTTCTGCAATCTGAACATTCAACTTAACTTCAGAGAGAAAAGGACACTAGCTGGGTGTACAACCACAAAGAAAAAAACTCAAGAACTGCATAAAATTAATCAACTCCAACTACAAGAAGTTCACTGAAGCAAGATCTAACATCATTTTAATAGTCTTTCACAATCAAGCACTCCTTCTCCTGAGTGAATTTCAAAAAAAAAAAAAGTCAAAAGAAAACCACAGTACGCTTATACATGTATACAGTAACAGTAGGTGTAATGGTAAAAGAAAATGTTAATATTAAAATAAAAAGTACCTGCACGCTCATTTACTAGTAACACAAAAACTAACAACTTTGATAATTACAACATAATGCAATGTTTATAATTAAGTCCTACAATATTTTCAAACAATATCCAAAGCAACCTGACTCGCATAGAGATAAAACCAAAGAGATGACGTTTTTGTAATGTTCCGATGGCACAGGTCAACGAGAAGGATTAATCTGACACGAGAGTCGAGGCTGCTTGGACCTGGAAGAGACCCAGCAAGAATAAGCTTCAGAGGCAGATCTCCATTCAGAATAGCAGGATTTCAGTTTGGAAAAGGGACAGACCTAACATTAAAAATGCCTGCTTTCAGATTGACTCCAGAAAGCTCAGACTTACTGAACACCATATGGAATAAGGATATTCAGCCTTATGGAAAGGAACAACGAGACAGAATAACCATTACTGACTGCTAGAACATTTTAGGTATAAATACTAATTCTTAACTGATGATAAACCAAAGATATCTCACTCTCTTAACAATATTCACATTTATTGTAACTGGTTACAGTTTGTTTGACAAAAGAATCTTAGCACATGTAGTATTTAGATTTTTTTCTGTATTAAGATTAATATTTCCAAGATGAGGGAATGCTGTTTTACTGTTTAAACAAATACTAAGAACTGGTAAATGTGAAAGACAGGTGGTGGGGGGGAACCACAACACAGAAAAAGAATGAACAGCATCTTTTTGGAATTTACATTTTAAGCTTTTAAACATCACTATCCAAATGAGACAGCTTATTACTCTTTGGAATTAGGTCATGCACAGCACATAACATGATGGCCTAAAAAGAGTAAGAATAGATCAGATAGATGCTCAGCTCTACTTTTATTTGCTCAAAAGTTCATGTTAGACTTACAATACATCTCTCTCTCTCTATATATATATATATTTTAATAAGAAAATAGCTAGATTTAGCATTTATACAGAAAGTTTCTTGAGACTGAGTTTTTTTTTTCCCCTCCCTGTTATTCTTAGGACCCAGTGTTGTGGTTTAACCCAGCCAGCAGCTAAACACTACACAGCCGTTCACTCACCCTCCCGCCTCCTTCTCTGGGAAGGGGGAAAACAGGAAAGTGAAGCCCATGAGTTGAGATAAAGACAGTTTATTAAGACGGAAAAAATAATGATAACAATAACAACAATAATGATAATAGTACTACTACTACTAATGTGTACAAACAAGTGATGCACAATGCAATTGCTCACCACCCGCTGACCGATGCCCAGCCTAACCCCGAGCAGTCTGGCTGGCCCACCCCAGCCAGCCACCCCTATATATTGTCCAGCATGATGCCAGATGGGATGGAATACCCCTTTGGCTGCTTTGGGTCACCTGTCCTGGGTGTCCCCCCCCTCCCAGCTCCTGCTGCACCCCCAGCCTGCCCACTGGCAGGACAGAGCAAGAAGCTGAAACATCCTTGGCTTGGTGTAAGCACTGCTCCGCAACCATTAAAACATTGGCGTGTTATCAACACTCTTCTCATCCTAAGCCAAAACACAGCACCCTACCAGCTACTAGGAAGAAAATTAACTCTGTCCTAACTGAAACCAGGACAAACAGAAATTAACCTTTGTCTAAGAACCTGACCTTTTCTCCAGCTCCTCTCGCTGTAAGGCCCGCTGCCTAGGTCACTAACAGATGCTGAATGCAGCTTATATTCACATGACAGAAACTGAAGTTCTTAGAGCTGGCACAGAGAGAAAAGCAGAGAGAAAGTAAAAGGTGACAATTGGCAAGATAAACTGTCTGCTAGCCCCAGACTAGTCTCCAGCTACATTTCTTTAAAATGTATGATCAGTCAAAAGCAGCTATTCACATCTCTGAGCCTCATTAACTAAAGAGCTCATAGTCCAAAACTACCTAACACAAAACCACATGTGGAGAGCAGTTAAAACCCTCCAAATACTATGAAAAATATTTTCCTTTTCAGACACCAGAAGCAAAAAGGGATAACAAGGATCTGATGAAAAATTCTAGTTTCTTTCCAGAACACTTTCACCCCAAGGTATTAGCACCCAGTTAAAGCCAGAATTTCTAAAGAAATACATTAGCATGCACATTTTTAATAGGCATACAGAAAAACCGCTCAACTACCTGCATACTTGAGTTAGTTGTTATCTAACTCATTTTAGAAAAGCCAGGAAAACTTTCTTGGAGCAAACAGCTCTAATAATCAGTACCGGCAGGTTTCAAACAACACCATCAGACCAGAATAAGAAGATGGATTTTTCCTTTGGTATTTTTCTAGATCATACTGTTTTCCCAAACCGATAACAGTATTACAGCCAACTTAAAAAACAAACAAACAAAAATCTCCAGGTGGCTGTTTTACAAGTATTTTATTAAGAGTATTTCCCTTCTTGCTTAATAGCCAGCTTGAATCCTGCTCTGACAAGCTTTCACTGAGAAGGGAGACAAAGATCCTTTTCTGGATGCACTCCTCATTAATAAAGCAACACTTATAAAACTGTGGCCTTAGTGCATGGCTCCTTGATGATACAGTGAAAATGCTGGCCAAGTAAGTTTTAGAGGTGCAGGAACATATACTGTTTAAGCACTACATAGGGAAGTCACTTAAGGGCCCTTCCTCATTACATTTCTAAGCAGTAAAGGAAGAAGACTTGACTACTATGCACTGAGTTTTTCCCCTCTCCTTATTTTGGACTACTGAAGCAAGTTTCAGACTTGGAACAATTTAAATTTCTATCTCGTGATATTTGCTTGAGAAGAGAGGTTACCAGTCTTGAAGGTCATCCTCCTCTTTAGCTGAAATATAGCAACGTTCAACTAATTAAAAATGCATAGCCAGTGATGACAATAAAAACAAACCAAAAGCACGCTGAAGGAAGTTCAAGTATTCCCGTTTTATTCTGCATTACAGTTGATCACAGCAATTGTTCTGATCAACCAACGTGTTTTAATTAATGGCTGTATTTTAAGGTGCCTAAGCACCAGCAGGAATGCATGCAACTCTCTGCCCACATCTTTACAGCTGCTGTTATGGAAAATACGACAAACCCCTTCCTCTCAACAAACATCCCACCTTGTCTGCGATGCCATCTCCTGATAAGAAGAAACGAGATTATCCGATACCAACAATGACCAGAACACATGCACTTCAATGGTGCTGTTGGTTCAACAGTTCCTGACACTTCCAAGCTCACTTCTCTTGGTAAAACTGCTGAATATCGATAGGAGGAAAACCCGCCTCCAAAATGTAAGTATTAGGAAGAGGACAGACCCTGGCTGGGGTCTGGAAGGACAACTGAGTCAGTTTTAGGGAACAGCCATTCAGGCAAACCAGCAAGTCCATCTTGTATGAAAACCTGGCTCAGGCTAGATATTTTTTCAAGTAAAATGTCAGAGCAATCGTATCCAAAACAGGTATTTGAAACAATGGATTATTTCTAATAATCAGAATTGATGAGCTATGAAGCCGAAACGTTACATTATTTAATTAGACTGAACTGGACATTCTTGATACCCATAAACTCCAGAAAGAATGAATTAGAAGTTTATAAACAACTGTCTTTAGCACTGCCACAACTAAAAAATGAACTGACAATTCCCCCCCTCCCCCTCCCCCCCGTTGCATTTCTCGTATCTTAAATAAACAAAGTTGGGGAAAAAACACAGAAAAAAAACACAGTATAGGAATGAGCAATTACTCAGTGAGAACACAGATTTTACTTGATGCACTTACATCCTATATTTCAAGTTTTCTATGGCCCGTAACTGATCCACCTGCAGGAGGATTCTCCTGCAACGCATGGGTGCCTAGAGAAACCTGGCTGAGAGAAACATTACTCCCCTTGAAATGACAGGAAAGCTTACGTGTAATAAAACAATCCACCTAGCTAGAAATCTCAGTATGACTAAACACTACTGCAACTGTTCAAGCGTAACTCCCATAAAGCACGATCTCAGGGCACAATCATTTAACCAAATTTTCAGGAAATGGAAGCCTCCCACAGATTTCTTTGCCGTAAGCCACACCTGCAGAGTGCTGATGTGACACAAGGAAGGGGTGGTGGCAAAGGGTCCTGCTACTAGCTGTAGTAGCAGACTTAGAAATCCTTGCCATCTGCCTTACAGAGACTCAGCCGCAGAAGTAACTGGCGTCTATCCATACGCTGGGCCAGCTGAACCCTGGTTATGTCAAGGAACAGTTTTGGTACACAGAACTAGGAATTTCCTAAGGCTCTCCCAAATAGAAGGGTTTCTGAAATGCCTACCAGGGATCTGTCTCGCAGTAGCAAACAAAGAAAAAAGATATAAGCTGAAGTATTTCAGAATTTGTTGAACAAATAGATCAAGCTAAAACAGATTACACAGAACTACAGGAATTTTTGGAACCCTTTAATAATCCTTGGAGAAGTCTACATGACACCCAGAGAAGTTTGCTAAAGAAACTTCTGTTTTGACTAGAAAAATTGGGGAAGCACATAACTATCTTCAATCGTCTCTTCCAACTGATTCTGTGATTCTAGTCTACACAGACTACCCTCAGATGATGAAGACTTCTTTCTTAGTACAAGGGATTCATTTTTGAGCAACAATACAGCTCTTTATAGTTAAATAAAAAAAAAAAAAGAAAATGTCAATGCAAGTTTGTGACAACCCCAGTTCAGGCTCTAAGGAATCCAGAGGTAAATCTCTCATCTATTTTAAGACCAGAAAGAGGAAAACTTCATTAAATCAGGAAGTAATGCCAAGAATTATGTATGACTACAACAACAAAGCCAAAAGGCAACTGATTTGAAAGACCATACAGTTCTCTGTGTGCTGGGGTTAAGAGGGGGTACAGACAGTATGGCCTTTTCCTCTCAAAGCAAGAAGAGGAAAAAGTAGATTGGTAACACTTCAAAGCTTACTGGTTTGGGCTGTCATTCTTCCCTCTCTGTATCCCTATTATGTTACATCAAAGAAGGAAAAAAAAAAAAAAAATCAAGATCCAGAAACCATCAACCTAAGCACTCCCTATAACTTAACGTTACTGTAGGAAAACGGAGGATAAGCAAGAAAATCTCATAGTTTGATACTTTGGTTTTTACAGATCCCAGGTAACATTTTGACATAGTCTATTGGCTTGTACTGTTTCTCAACACTATAAAGCATTTTTCTTTTTTAAGAAAAAAGAAATCCCTGCTGCTGCTTACTGTACCAAGCAAAGTTTCCAAGTCCTATTCGGCTGCAGTTGCAACTTACCCAACCATTAGCCTAGGAAGGAGCAAAAGGCCACCAAGTAGTCGCAGAGGCAAAAAGCTATAGCCCGTAACTTAGACATATGGCAGTGAAGAAAAAAACACCTTGAGCTAATAATAGTCACAATTTCAGATGTACAACAGCTTGTCACTAAATAACTGTGTCAACTGCAGAAGGTAAAATACGAGATTTGCTACCAGTTGGCTATTTCCCCATCTCACCATTACAATGATACTAAAACAGGCACACCACTTCCTCCTCCACCCCCCTGCCAAGCACAGTACTGAAAAATCAACATTTACATAACTTTCAAATGTTATAGTGGAAATGAAAAATTATGAAATATCACTATTTGAACAATATGATTAGAAACAGTATACTAAATACACTACACACCAAAGGGAAAAAAAAAAGGGGGGGGAAGCAAAGCAGTAAATCCCCCAAATTACTGTTCTTTACCAAAAAAAGACAGAACCTCTATTACAGTATATATTTATTTTTAGTAAGGCCATTCAGTGATAAGTAAGACACAAAAAGAAAAGAAGCCTCTATTATCCTTGGACCAGACAATAATATGTTGTATTTAATGTAAAATTCAAGCTCATTACAAACTACTAGGCTTGCTCCTAACCATGGCAAGGCTTGCATGCTGTGACTCAGACGTATCTGATCACTATTTACTCAGAAAATGTTTCAGAGCGACTTTGCCTATTATTCTGTTACTTGGATTACAAACTCTAAAGGGCCTGACAAGAGCAGGAAAGCATGGCTCTGTGTCGCTTCAGGGAAATGACTATGAGAACAGCCCATGGACTGCAGTAAAAGCAGGCAACATCAGGAAGAACCTTCTTGGTTACTCATTACGTATCTGTTAGCATATACGTGTATGCTATTAAGATGGGTTACAAAAGCTGACACCGAATTATAAAATGCCAGTGTAGCAGACATCCTCTGATTTGAACTTAATTTTGCTAATAACTACAGTAAAAATTAAAAAGCTACGAACATTGGAGTACTGTGGTAGTAATGGTTAGAAGTCTGCCTAGGTCCAAGCTGCTATGAGAAAGCAAATTGTACAGAACATCCATGTTCAGACCTCCTACTCTGGCACATAAAGCTAAAAAGGTTTTCTACTCCGTTTTAAAATAACAACGTATTACATAAACACAAATTGGAAAAACAATGTTTTCCATCCCCAGCATGTGTTAGAAAACAAGCCAGAAAAGCTAGAAACAGGTTTTGTATTAGATGCTCAAGAAAGCAGCTGCACACGAAGGGTTTCTGTTCTTCCTTGCCCTGAAGAACACGCATCTCCCAAGCACACCAATCCACCAGTCACTACAGCAGCTAATGTACTGCTCTTGGACGTCAGCAGAAATCACATCCTGAATTTTGTTTTTTAAAGTTATAAAACCAGATGGTATAGTTTCGAGACATTAATCCAATTTTCTACCTCTGTTTGTTTTAACTCCTTCCAAAAAAAACCTTTTTTTTTTTATAACCACGTTTACTTTGAAAGACAATTGTTATACTAAATATTCTAGTCTAGGTTTTTCTAAATGTAAACACGGTTTTAATTCTACATGCGCTGGTTACCCAGCCCATTCCACAGCACTTCATAACCTAATCCAGTTCTCAGACCAATCGCTGCACAATGCCCACTTAGTTTTTACTTCAACGTTTTCAACTTCAGTGGAAACATGCAGTCAGATGCAGGGTTTTTTCCCCCCCCCCCCCCAATTAAAAGCAGTATCATGCATGAAATGCTGCTTTGGTGAACTTCTAAGAGCTTTTTTGTAAGTAGTTATTAGATTTCCATTTGTATTTTCTATTAACATTGTCATTACAGACCATTAGTAGCTCTTACATGGGGATTTATCTATGTATTTAAATGCATTCCCACTTCAGAAAAAAATACATTTTAATAACATGATTAAACTGATTTTGACCCAGGAACTCAGTTTTCAGTAAAGCTTCAGAGACTAAAAGCCCAGCACCTGTAACTGCTAAGGCATGCGTGTGCAAGAGGTATCAGAAGTCAAACTGTATTTAGATTTCAATTTATTTTTTTTTTTGAAACTATTACTAGTTGCTGATTTTTTAATTTATTTATTTTAAGAAATTCTGAAGTAAAAGTGTAGTGACAGCTCAACAGTTTCCAAATTGAGATGTCTGCACTGAATTTTCTCAACTTCAGAACTCCGCAGGTGATGCCCTGGTTCTTGATGAAGTATTTTTAAACTATTGACAGTTTCTTGAAGCAAAAAAATAAATACATCTAGATTCGCTTTCTCACCGTCTCTCAACTGTTTCTCTCCTAGTCCCAGTCTGGCCACCACTCTGTTTCAGTAAGCAATATGTAAACGTGATTTGATGAAAAAATAAACACAAATACGGACAGCCTCACTTGAAGACATTTTAGTTTTCAAGTAAGAGATGCTTGTTACTTGTTCTTTGAAAATATAACAGCATTAAGAGAGACAAATTTCAAATAGGCATCATAAGCTTGGTTATCTGATAGCAAACATAACTCACAGGACAAAAAGGAACTACCAGTTTCTAATATTGTCTAAGACATCCACAAGTAGGTGCTGAAAGCTTTCAGCGTTGTTTTGCATCTCTCCACTCCCTTTTATGTCCAGTCTTTCTGTATATCCTCAGCAGAACCCTGAACTTTACTTATTGTTAAGCAGTTCCTCATACTTTTGCACCAACCTCCCATTTCATTTAATGCCCATAGTTCTGGAAATTCACCCTTTGTAAGACCAGGTAGAAAAGCTGCCATTTATTCAACATCCGTTCTGAAGTCCTGACCCACCACACTTCCCACAAACTCCCTGTAATTTGTCATACCTTAGTATAGTAAGTTTCTATAAAAAGCTCTTAAAAATTATGTACGTGAACTGTAAAAGCTGTTTGAACATGTGTAACAATATTTTCCTGAGTATTTTGAGAAGGAGTAGTTCATCTGGAAAGCTAATAGGAATATCAGAAGATGCAAAATTCCCCAGAGCAGCCGTCCCACTGAGACACCTCCACCCCATGCCTGGTGCTGACTCCCCTCCTCCCAATCATATTCCCAACTGTTCCACAGGCCTGTGCAGCTTGATCCTTTCTTTCAGCTCTTCATAAAAAGAAAAATAGTACTGAGAAGTATTAAGCAAATACATATAGACTAGAAATGCAGCCATTTGCACGTGCATAGCTGTTGAGGCATTCTTCTGCAAACAGTTTTGATATATATACAAAAATATATTATAGGAAAATAGTCACAGGCATATGGCCCTTGAACAGTTCCAGGCACACCGAACCACCAGAAAAGATAAACACTTTTCATTTAGCTAAATTAATTTTACTTAGTACAATGGGCTAGGTCAGCCACAATACCTTGGTTAAGGAGGGCTATCACTTCATACTATTAACTTATTGTGGTTTTTAGGTCACCTGGCTGTATCCTGAAAAGGCTGCAGGAGTAAAGAGTATTAACATTAAGAAGGAACACGGCATAACAAACAAGGCGGCTGGCTAACAAACCTTCAGGTAAGTTTTGTATGACAAATAATCTTCTAGATAATTATCTCTTTTGGAGGACAAACTGTTCAAATATTATCTTGAAAAAAAAAAAAGACAGACTTCTCTGGTCCAAAGCAGTGCAAAACTTAACTTACAGCTCTACAAATAGGGAGCACTAAAGCACCGGAAGGACTTATATATATTATAATATATAAATATTTTTAATAAAAGTCCTTCCAGTGCTTTAGTGTGTATATATATTTCCATCTGAACGTAAGAAGGCTTCTTTACTGTGCAGATAACTGAGCACTGGCACAGGTTGCCCAGAGAGGTTGTGGGGTCTCCGTCCTCAGAGATCTTCTAAAGCCATCTGGACATGGCCCTGCATAACCTGCTCTAGGCGGCCCCACTAGAGCATAGGGTTGGACTAGATGACCTCCAGAGGTGCCCTCCAACCTAAACCATTCTGTAATTCTGAAAACAACTCAGTGTTCCCTTGTCTTCTCTGAGCGTCTATAAAACCTCAGCTAAAGCTAGTTCTCAGTACTCTAATTTAGAAATATCTTGGCATCCTGGCATGAACGAACAAATCAAAGTACCTAAAAGTAAAACCCTGTTGTCCCAATAAACTCTCAACCATTTTTCTTACCCTCCAGAAAAGCAGCAGTGTGTTTAAACTTCCATGTAATGTGCTAACAGCCATGGTACCTTGGGTACCACTTTAGAGTCTCACAAGCACCCAGCCCTTTCCTGTAAGTCTGCCTGGAACATGCCAACAGACCGTAAGCCCTGCCCAAGTCAGCCAAGGCTTGGGTAACACGTCTCACTGGAGGTACAACAAGTCAAGGGAATTCTCAAGTGAAAAGCTCAAAGGGCTGTTCCAACAATTTTTGAAGGATGACCTCAGTTATGAGCCTGGACAACCCATGTAGTCAGCAAAGAGAAGTCGCTCTCAGAGGACAGACAACTCATTCATGCCTTGACTTCAGTGTGCTGAACAGCCAGGTAGCTTCCCCACTCCTGATGAATGTATGAAGAGCTGAAGTATTTATCGGCATACCACCTCTAGATTTCACATTTCCTGGTCTAGCTAGAACACCAAAGCTTTCAGCCAAGGAATACTTTGATTATAAAACAAAAGCTTGTGCATTAGCATCTCAAAAACCTCAGCCCATTCTCATTGTACTGAGTACTCCACACACCCACAAGTCCCAGACATCAGGACGGAGGGCCAGACCATAGTATTAACTGTACACACAACTATGTAGCTTGCATATCTAAGTAAAGGTGCTTACCTTCTATGCCAGAAAGTGTTACTGCAATAAGCAAAGAATTTCTGTGTATCCAAATATATTTTGTTAGCAATAAGCCCATTATGGAGGAATATGAAGAATAGTTTAAGTTAAAGTGTCAGCAGCACAGTAATTTAAAGAGATCTGATTAAGTATAAAATGTAACTTTTTAAAAGTGATCTGCAGCTAGAGAAGCTTCCTATTGGTTGAAGACCACTTTTTAAAAAGCTATTTTACAGTAATAGCAATCTTTTTACAAAACTGACACTGATGAGTAGCTTATCAGATCACTGTCAATTTAGTTATGTCTACAGGAGGTCAAAGGTGATTAGCAGAAAAAATAAAGGTCAAAGGCGCTAAGCATAAGTTTTAAAAAAGGAGGACTTGAGCAGTTTCCTTCCTCGTGTTTGTACATTACAGACTTCCAAAAGCTAAGGAGAACATGTTTGCATGTAACCCAGAAGGTGGACATGGACGCAGCCACACTGAATTAAAGGAACTGGCTGGTGTGATCTCACATACACTGCTCAAATTTGGTTGTACCAGAACTAAGAGCTTTACTTGCAGGAATACAGGAAAGTTTTATCCCTCGCCACTAGAGGTGAGAACAAGCCTGACAAAAACCCAAACAACCAACTGACCTCCCTTTAAGAGAGCAAAGCTTCCAAAACGCAGGTGCAGGATGGAGGCAGGCCAGTGATAACCCCCCGCTGCCAGGCCCTCCCATGCACAGCGGGCCAAGTACAGGCCCACAACCCCAGCAGGCACATGTATGGCCCCAGCACAGAAAGGTGGGTGCGTGACTCAGGTACCTACAGCAAGCTCTGCTCCTTTCCCTCTCTTCCTGTCCCCATCTCATGCTTTTCCACTCTTCTGTTTGTGCCAGAACGGGGAGGCACTTGGCTCAGAAGTACAACCCGCTTCAGCGCCCTTCAAAATTGTATTTTTCTCCCATTTCTTTCACCAGAATGAAGTATTTACACAATTACTGTGCACTGTGATTGTACAATTTTGTAAGTATCTTCCTAGTACAAAAAGATAACTCACTTTTTCCATATTGTAGTTTTAGGCTCCCAGTGTCTAAAATACAAGGAATGCTACTGTGCCAATTCCTGTTTCACAGATCTTTGCAACTGTAAATTCAAGTTCGCTAGAACACATGCTTGTTCACACTGAAAAAAAAAACACCCCACAATTTATCTGCTAGACATGATCCATGCCAACTAGAAACCCAGAGTAATAATATATGCAACCTCATACACCTCCGTTCTAAGTCACGATTTGCTGAAAGTGAAGCCACATGTGATTGCTTTCCCTCCTGAAGTATGCTCTCAAACTAATGAATTTATAGACTTCACTAAGATGGCTGTAACATCAGCAAATTGAATTTATGTTGCTTGCCCTATTTTCTGTCAGTCTTGGTAATCACTCCGGTTTCAGCTTCCTTCAACAAGTGATCCTGTCACAGTTTCACCTGTGCTTACCTCAGCAATCTGACACACCTGTCAACTACTCAGCTGTTCCAGCGTTACCCACTCACAGCAGCACCTAGGGAGACAGTCACGTTGGTCACTTCCAACACAAGCCCAGGGGACCCAACACCACCTCACCTTATCCTGGTGGCCTCATGGCAACAACTAGCACAACTAGAACAGGAGAAAATAAAGCACACCAAGTAATCACGTTGAGCATGTTTTCGCACAAGCATATACCAGCACGCTGACCATGTTTTGGGGATTACATGAACGTGGTTCACTTTCCTTTGCTCCTGCTGGCTTACTTCACAGCCAACTCTTCTCTCCTAGTCAGAGATCTGGGACGATGGCTACATCTGGGATGATGGTCACACTGGTTAAGAACTCTGCCTTCAAAGGCCTGCTTGAAACTGATGGAGCCAATTCAGAACTGGCTACAGCCATCTCACGATGCTCTTTACCTGACTCACAAGCATATGAATGATTCATGTCTTCCAGAATTATGCCAGGAAAGGTTTAGAAAAAAAAAAAAACAGAAACAGACATTGCTGCTCACATTCTTTCAACTGCTGCTTCTTTCAAACACCACTGCTGACAAGAACTACAGTTTACACTGCTTGATCTAAATTAACCTTATGCCAACACTTAGGAGACCAGTTCAGTACCAGAAGTCCTTCATTTTATTAACCACATTTAACCTCACATTTTTCTTCACTTGCAAACTCCACAGAAGCAACAAAGCTCATTCAGCCACAACTGAAGTTTAACAGAATGGCTGTTGTTTCCCTGAAAGGTAACAAGAGCATCTTGATGCCATAAAAGCAGACGTATTTCAGAAACTTACAACCCTCACCCCCAAAAAGTGTCTGGAGAGCAGTTAAACTTGCAAAGGACATACACAGCCTTTGGCTTCTCTGTACTCTCAAGTAAGGGCTGGACAAGCAGACGTCATTCAAAAATCTGCAAAAGGGAAGGTTTCCAGGCAGCAAGGATAGAAAGCTACTTTTAAATACTGACTTCACCTTGAAGAACCTCATCGCTGTACAGTAGCTGACTAACAGCATTTTTTCTCCAGGAGATGTCAGAGCATATCCCACCACTGATGACAAACAAGGAGCACAAAAAAATTTTGGTGCATCAGTCAAGCCATGACTGAAAAGCCTATAAGACCTGAACATCAAATCAGGTTGCTATCTTTGTGTAACACTTGGTGAATTATTTCATGTCAGTGCTGTGTGGGTTTTTGCTGCTGGCACAGGAATCAGAAACGGGCCAGAGCCTGACCTATGATGGAATGAATCTTGATTTGCAGTTGGTAGGCACAACCAACGCTAGCAGCAGACAGATGCACTCAGCTACCTACAGTGATATTCTGGGAAAATATCATGGCAGTTGAAAGTGCCCAGTCACATTCAGAAATGCAGAAGTAAATGAAAAAAAAATCGTAGAGATGTACTTCCTTTCAGAAAAACCTCAAATACCTTTTCAAAGTGTAAAGGAACATTTATGGAGAAAGACACTTCTAGAAGCATTTCCAGAAAAAGACTTCATAGCTCAGTCTCTGAAAGGACTTATAGGAGGTCCATCTTTTCTGGAGGAAATTTTGAGACCTCTACCACAAAACAGAGCTATGCATGTCTGCACACAAACACCAGATTTTATTTATACATAAATAAATAATGCAGTGAAGAGTCAGGCCCCACTTGATTCTGCTCCCATCCTTTTAACTTTCTTGCGCTGCTTGATCCTGGAGAACTGCAATGTTTCAGGGAACACTGGTGAACGTTCCCTGCATCCAGCATCCTTACCTTGAGGAAAGCCTCTCTACAGCATCCAAGCCTTCCTAGAGGAAGACCTCCATAAAGGATCTACAGACCAACGACACTGCCTTTTAGGCAGTCACTCCATGTACCCTTTCCACTTTCTTGACAGACCAATGCCTACATAGGTTAGTGCAAGTATGGAGCTCAGCCTTAGCACAAAGGCTCATGAAACTCATCAATTGTTAATTGTACTCCATTCAAAACAGTAACCCTGGATTACTGCTCATTGTTTTTGTTTTTGCCACTAGCAGAATGGAGATAATGTGAGTGTTTTAATATGTATCAAGGATATTTTACAAGTGTATTTTGCAGTGTATCCTGCTGTATTTTGTTTGACCATATGGAATCCTAGCCATCTTTGATACATTCATGCTTAACAAGCACCAAAAACTGTCTAGAATGTATTCTACAGAATTCACTCCAACAACTAATGTTTATTCACAAACCATGGTTCAGTTAAAAAAAAAATCCTGTTTGCATTCTGGAACAACAGAATGAACAAGATCGTTACAGTGTTAGTGTATTTATTAAAGTAGTATTTGTTCATGTGATTTTTTAGTAGCTGTTTTACACAGAAACAGTTTTAAAGAGTAATTCGAGACACTAGGTTTCACAATGCATTAAGCCTCACCATTCTGAACACAGGAGTTTTCTACAGCAATCTTGATTTTTTCCCCCCACATATATCTTTACTTCCCCCCAACACGAACAACCTGTCCTACATTACAGATACTATAAATACACCATTGGGCTTAGTTTTCTTGCGTATAGTTGATTACTGTTTTTTTGTTCCCAAATTCAAAAAAAAAAAAAAAAAGAAAATATATTGGTAGGAAAAAACACTGCTAAAAGCTTTCTACCACAGTTATGTAGTGATATCTAGTATTAATTCACCAAGAGCTGTAAAACCCTTTCCAGAAGGCTTTTTTTTTTTTTTTTGGAACAGAAAGAACAGACTTCTACACCATCTCTCCTCTACCACATTTTCTTCATCTTTTGCTTACTTCCTCCCAACAAGCTGTAACAGAAAGCTGTGGGAAAAGCCCTGCTATTTGTTTTAGAAATCTGACATTATTATTTATCACACAGGAGAAAAAATTACTAGTACAAGTTTATTAATACAGCTAGGATTACCTAATGCATAGTTCCTATGAAGTTTGAGTTTCCGCATTTCTGACTACAAATTTCACTTGCAGGGGAAAAAGAAAAAAAGGCAGCAAAGGAGGATTCCAGTGTGTACTAATTTGTACAAGAAGTGACCAGCCACAGGGGCTGTTTCCTCCAAGTATTTCAAAATGTTTTGGGTTTAAAGTACGCATAATAGACTGAAGACTTCACAGCACCATCCCCCAGGATACGCTACCTCTTTTTCAAGGTGACTTGTTTTTCCTAGTTTTTCAGGCAAAGAAAAAAAATCCAAAATATATCCACCAATTTTTAGGATTCTCTACCTTTAGCCCCTTCTCACAGAAGGTTTTGTACTCTTCACCTCCAACACTCCCATCAGTAACAGGGCATGAAACACTGCAGAGAGCTTCACTGCCTTTTCCTCTTCAAGCTTCCTCTGAATGTCTTTACACGTTAAGGCTGCACCCAACAACTGAGCTGCCCCTACTTTGTGATCACAAAGCAGACTGCTCCACGTGAGGCAGAAATACCTGCATCTGGCAGCTCTGTTTTAAGGCCTGGAAGAGGCTGCAGGACACCCATCCTGAGTCAAGACACGTACCTGCACTTGATTGTCTTCTGCTCCAGCCACCCATAATCGCTGAAGCTTCCATCACAAACCGGTCTCTAGAAATAGGCACTGTAAGTTTGTTTTCAGATCTTCTGCCTGACATGCATGGAGCACTCAAAAAACAACTATTTTTTTTTTTATTACCTGGGTAGCCATATCACATATGGTAAGACAGCTATAACAATAGAGGCAACAAGACCAACTACACGGAAGTTATTGCAGGGGTGGGGGGTACTCAACACAACAGGGACACCAACCCAACCCACTCAAGGGAATCCATCACCAATACAAGGGCTACAACACTCCAACTGAGGAGCAATCTAGACCTAAGTTCTTCTGCAAGACAATTATAAGTAGAAAACTGGAAAAAAAAAAAAGACGACTAGCCAGAGTTTAGGTTATAATAATAATATTAGACCGCTATGCCTACTGCAATTAAAAATAAATGTTCTGTAAAGAAGTTCTTTCCAATACTGCTAAATAGGGCATAGAACAAGAGGAATTACTCTTTACATATTTAGAAATCCCCATTTTCTAGTAGCTTCTTCTCTAATCTCATCTGAAGAAGCTTATTCACATCTTTTCCCTACCACCAGCCTCCTCATCCTCAAAAAAAAAAAAAAAAAGCACTCTGCTGCTGGTGCCAGGTAACAGCTCTGCATCATCCTAACATTTTAACTCATTTGTAGGCAATACAGCAGTCCATACCACTCAACAGAAGATGTACATACACAGGCTCCAGGTACAAGAAACACTTCACAGTAATATAAATAAGGAGTTCCTACACCTTGGTACAATCACTAGATTTAGCAGCAGCCTCACATACAGGCAGGAGGCTGATAACTCTTTCAAGTTATATATACACCCATTACTTCTAATTAAACATACAGAGAGGCAATTCACATATATTGGTGTTCCCACCTAGTATCAAGTAAAGCATACGACGACAACATTAGGTACTTCGTGGATCAAATGCACTAGTTAAAAGCAGTTACTAACACGAAAAAAATTAAACATTAAACATTTATAATCACCTAGCATTGGAGAGGAAAATTCATATTTAAAGCTCAGACATGATTTACTGCCAGGCAGTAAACTGCTGAATACATACAATTAAGCATACACAACAGTACTGTGCTAACAAGACTAAGAGCAGCAGTTAGGTAAAAGACTAAAAACCTTCTGCGTTTTGGTGCCCATTTCTCTATTCCACGTGTTAGAGCCCTTCACTCCATAGCTGTGCCCAGCTACCAGTCAGATAGCGTGACCATTCCCACAAAAAATAAGTGAAGAGCCGTGACATTACAAGATTTTTGAAGGATTTAATTTTGTTTCACACTCAAGTGCTAGCCCTCAGTTTTTTAAGGCAGAGGTTTGTGTTCTTTATGAAAGGAACAGAAAGGGCAGCAGCTTCCCTCCAGCAAAAAGGAAGTAACGGATTGTGGCTGAAGATCAGCCAACCTCAGCTATTAAAGCGTTGGGGATGTTAAGAGAATCATACAAAGCTAAAAACTTCCAGAACCTATATGGCAACAAAAATCACCAATGATTTAACACAAATGCAAAAAAAAAAAACCCACAAACAAAACAATACCTCTTTTGGTGCCCTCAGCAGACAGACACAGAGCTGCAGCTGCTTGGGTAAAGAGCAACTCAATTAATTTTTCATCTTCTATAAAGCAAAGGCCTGATGTGAACTGGTTGCTCACTGTAAAGACTGAAGAGCTCTGGATTCCCAAGAAAGAAGAGAGATGAAGGCAAGAGAGGGAGGCCATTGTGTATTAAAACACAAGTTAAACACCATTTAAAGTACATACATGCACATACCACAACCCCACAGCTTCCTCCCTCTCCTACCCTGCTTAATGTGACCGCCTCAGACGAGACAGCACGCTTACCAATATAAAGTTGTTGCTAAAGTATCTTTTAGGAATCACTGTATGGGAGAACAGAGATCAAAATCAAAGCAACTAACTCATGAACCTGAGCATCTGAAAATCCAAACTACACCTGACAAGTCATTTATCAGAAGCAACTGGACTGAAAACAATTTTGAACGTGGCACTGACCTTTACTTTGCCAGCATAGAAATGGCACAGTTTGTCTGCGTCTCCTCTGGTACTTACAATTGTAACTTACTTTCCTTTAATTAATAACAATGGTGTTGTTCTGTCATTGTTGTTTTTTAATCCAACTGTATTTTTCAGATTAAATTTAGTTCTGTATTATTCAATTTCCTGGGAATTCTTGAGGCAGTTACTCATGACAAATGCTTCCACTACATCAGGAGAAAATGTAGTCAGAAGTTTGCTTTCACCCAGCAAATGATATGACTTGGGAGGAGAGCTGTACGGGAAGTTTTAACTGCAGACTGTTGTGAGCTGCACACCCCAACGAGGAGATGCTCCAGACATCACAGAGCGTTTTCAGAAGACCACACTCAGCCTGTGGGCCCTCCCAATTATTTCTTGACATTGTAAAGGCACAGTCAGCACTGAGACCCATTCTGAGACCAAACCAAGACTTTATCAACTTTGTGCTGGTGGAAGACATGTTAGCCATTCCCTTTAACAGTCTCTGGGTCTACTGGACATGCTAGAAGAGTGGGGAGCAGCGGACACAGCACATGTACGCCAGACATTAACAGTTTACAAAGGTCCTTTAGAAAGCAACAGCAGCTAGTTTAAATTGAGCAGAAAACCATCCGCACCTGTCGGCATTGTGACTAAGAACCAGGAATCCCCTATGAACACTGTTCTGTTTCCTACCTTTTAGCCCAGGCATATGAGCTGGCTATATGGGATGAAAAAAATAGCAGCAAGTAGGCTCATGCAAGAGCAAATGCAAAATGCCACCCTCAGCGATCCAAGTCCCCCTGAAAACAGTGAGCTATCAACTCATTCCTGGATTTGAAAAAGCAAGGAAGCTAACCAATTTAATAAAATAGAAGAGAGGCAGTGGTACCTCCTCTTCCGATAAAAATATTCAAACCATTTCAAACTAAAAGCCATACACTGTTTGCCTGCCAACTGCAATGTGTTCTCCAGCTATTTTCCCAGCAATTACTGTTTGTAAGCCCAGAGTCTTCCTCAGATAAAACAAGGCTTTAGTGTTTTGTTTTTTTTTCCTCTACTCACAGCAACAGATCCAACCATGGTCAGCACCATTAAGAGGTCAGATGTCCTTACTCAGAAACCCATAACAAAACCATTGATGAGAGATTTCTTAAGAAACGTGCAAAATCTAAATGTTTGCATCTTCCACATGGCCCTTTCTCTAGGTTGTGGCTCTACATATTTCTTTCAATCTTTATGCTTTCACAAAATAACACGATTTCAGTAAGAATAATTTTATCACATTATATGACTGGCTCAGTGCATGTAGAGATGAACCTACAGCTTCACAACTGTCCTATTATTGTTACATCTTGAAACTGCAAAAAAACAGGTCCATAAGAACACAGAATACACAACACATGAATGCAATTTATTCTTGCAGAAACGTCCACTTGTCCTCTTGGGATTTTTATTTTAATTAATTGCGCTAGTAATTAAGGGAACCCCTACCCTCTTCCTTACCAAGGAATAAGGGCTCTGACTGACAGGTAGTGGCAAATTAAAAAAAAAAAAGTCTGCCAGCTGAAGCAAGCCTCACCCCCTCCAGCTGCCCCTTGTATTCCAAGTTGTTGCCCCAGTGACAGATGGCCATATAGCTCGTGGCAATTCAAGAGCAGCTCCAGGTTTCAGCCCAGCATAATTAAGCAAGCCAACTGCAATTCCCCTTTACCTTAATAATGCAGCCCTGAACGATCAAAGCACCACCACGGCCGTATTTTGAGCTGTTCAGTGATCCCCACCTTGAACAGGGATCAGCTGGGACCAGAGGACAAATTACAGCTGAGAACAACAACCCCCACTCCAACCATCTTGTGTTTATCTTGGGACGAGCTGAGCACTAAAATAAGGCAGGTACTGAACCAAGAGAAACAGCACAGCTCCACGACTATGGTACCAACTACAGAAAGCATCAAGTGCAATTTCGAGCTTTGCCACAGATGCAATTCCATGATCAAAAGAAACCAATTTAGGGCTATAATGCTACCAGAAAAGACAGCACAGACCTCTTCCCACCATCTCCCCTACACAACGTCCCCTGCTTGTACAGATGCGGTGTGGGAAGGAAGGACAGACGAGCATCAAATCCCTTTTGGTGGCTATCTACAATCCGACTGCTTAAATCAACAGCAAGATGGTGCCTACAGACTGCCCTGGAGACTGGGCAAGTTAGGACTTCTCTTAACACTGTCACTCCCCACTGAAGTCAGAGCACTGGTACTTCACTGTATCAGAGGTGTGCAATGAGCGCGGCTACGGAACACAGCTGAACTCTACGAGACACAAGACTGGTACACAACAAACATCCAAACCAGTAAAATAAAGAGAAATACTTGCTTGTACTCAAAATTACTCGAGGCCATCACTATAACTGCCATAGGAAAACACAGTGGGATGAGAGACATTTCCTCCACACATACACCACTGAATGATTGAACAGGTTGTTTTTTTTTTTTTGGTATATTCTAAGAATTGACTTCAGAAAAAAATTCTGTGAGGAGTCAGGAACCTCCTGGACCAGGACCTGCTCCTTAGCCTAACTCCACCTACCACTGTTACTGAAACTGCTGAAAGAGGAAACGGCCACTGAATTACTCCGGTTGCTTTAAGGAAAGAAACTGAATATGTATATATGCATGAGTGAGTCTCTTCATAAGAGGAAAAAACCTAGCTTCTATTTGAATCCACAAGATCATAACATCTTATATAAACACACCGGCCAAAGAAAATTTCATCTATGTATTGAGACTTTACCAGCCAGCTTTGGAGAAAGGTATTTCAGAACTTTGTCTCCACATATGTGAAAAATATCTGATGGGGGGAGGGGGGGGAGGGAAGAGACATGCCTTGGGAGGACATTTATCACCCATGTGTATTTATAAAAAAAAAAAGTTAAAAAAAAAAAAAAAACCTCTTTGCCCCCTTCTCAAACCATATTTTGATTCCAGAAGCTAGAGAAATTAAAGAAATTCTGTAGCCAAAGCTTAAAAATATATTACAGAAAACTATTTGGCCACTTCTGCAATAGCACAGAATAGAGCGCAGGGGAAGATGACAAAACAAAAACATATACACCTTTATATCCTAGAAATCCCGAAAAGATGAACTAACCAGGCTCAAGCAGTCCCCCAGCCACCAGAACATACACACAGTATTTTTACCACTGAAAATAAAACCTTTCTGCCAACAGGGCCCTACACTCAAGCATTAGAGGTCATAGCGAATGTTTAACTCGGTACATACGCAGAATTTTAGTGACTGCAACAGCATCAGAACTTCAAAGACACCAAAACAGATGACTTTCAGTTTTCTCCTACTATTTAAAACCCTCTCGTTATGCAAGTGGCATCATTCAAGTGATAGGAACAGTTGAAAATTTCTGCCTTCCCCAGGCGTTAGAGTACTTCTCCAGGGGACTGTTACCTGCTTGCTAACACCAGTAGGAGAGAGGAGTTCTGGAGGTCCTACCTTGCGGGCAAGGAGAATCAACAGGGCAGCAACCAAAGTATATTCAGTCTGAAAATTGCTGTGTCCAACTCACTAGGATGCTCACTATTTCCAACCATTATTCTGAATTCCACCTGACTGTGTAACACTTTAAAACCTCACATTTAAAAAATACATTGGCAGCTCATAGCACTCTGATCTTCGCCATTAAGGAGACAAGTAAATGACAAGCTATGCTGCCTGTTGGGATCTGCCCAAGAAAATGGGAATTAATCCACTTCTACAGCATCAGTGAAGGGCAGGTATTGCCTGGTATGCCTTTCAAATAGTTAAAAAATGTGATTTTGCCACATGCAAACCATTTTTAACTTCCACTGTATTAATTTGTTAAAGCAACCCACAGCAGAGTAGATGCTCAAGTCTTCAGTTTCTTGATAAAGTTGTCCAGAAAACATAAGCAGAAAAATTAATGAAGTGAGCATGAAAAATTAAGGTTTAACTTAAACTGAACTAATACAGTGTCAATATTGAAAATTTCAAAATAAATTGAATAACATGTCAAAAATGAAAAAGGAAAGTTAATTTCAAACAGATTTTTGTAAGTTCACACTTCCTTCATGTCTTATTTTCACTCCAACTACAGAAGCTATAGTTAATAGCTATACCAAAGCAAAAAGCCTCCAAAAGATAAAGTATTTCTTTCAACGTTTACATACCCAGTATATTTTCTTTTCAAGTTACACATTGAGGTTATTTTGCCTATAACTGAAAGTCAGAATTTTCTCTCTCCCACTTCTGTTGAATTCAGGGAAAAAAAAAAAAAAAAAAGGTTTAGATGAGAGAGCTGTCAAAAAAACTTCATTTCCTGCTAACATTAAAAATGAGTTTCATTCAAACTCAGTTGTTGAAAAGTCACTTAGGCAAAATGGGAGAGGCAGGATCATACTGACATGCACCATGACGACTTTCTCTTCAAACAGGACTTCATTAGATACCCAGTGAACCTAGTCAGGTATTCCCTTTACTTTAAATTAAAAGATTTAAATAATTGAAAAGTTTGACCATGGCAAATATCCACACTGGTAGTGGATACACCATCAAGTATATCAACATATTATTGATCACGAGCTGCCGTGACTGAGAAATTTGGCAAGATATGAAAGGGTCTAAACTTACTCTTGAAGGTCACCTGAAGTCACTCAGATATTAACCGTTATCACAACCATACCAACTCCTCTAGCCATCCAGACCACAAGAGTAGCCAAAAACATTCATCTCCTGCCTTCTCACCGATGTTTAGCTAGCCAAACGGCTTCAAAACTTGCATTGAAGGAGGTTCTCTCAGCAGCGACCTGAAGCATATGCCTTAGAGGCTCCGTTACCATATACCTTTGCAGAGTTAAAAATGGACAAAGAGAGGAACCAAAGGGATCAGAACAAGATGGTTGTTTGGTGATGGAACACTTGCTACTCCTTTTCACATACAACAGCCACCTTAAAGACCTTCAGTCTTGCAACCTTCCAGGTGAGAAAGGATGGAGCTCAGATCTTCTGTCACTATCGGTGATCAACACTGACGCTGCAGTCAATGCAGGTCAAGTAACTGAGCAAGTGAAATTCTAGAGTAAGCTCTCATTGTTTTGAACAACAGGTCTTATCACCTTCAGAACAAGATGAAACGTCACACCTTGCCAAAGTCTTTAATGTAACAGCCATTTAAAGCTGTTGTCCATCCACCTCCAAGATGGCAACAACTCAAGGAAACGGCAGATATGTTCATCTGGATGGTTATTACATCTAGTTTGAAGTGCAGATACATCAGCTGTTGGAACACCTTTTTGACTCTTGCTTTCATGATTATCGGGGAAGAGTTACTGAGCCAAAAAGCATCTGTTTTGTCCTCAGATCACAGAAAAATGATTAAAATTAGAAGTTTTGCTGTGCTTCTGCAGCATGAAGTGTTTTGTTTTGTTTTTATTTTATTTATTTTTTAATCAATTGCAGCCTACTCTAAAGCTATGTTGATAGACCACCTTCAAAACTGTTTATTTCTCAGAGAACTACATTAATTCAGCACCAAGGCCTGTGTCTCCAGAAGGCTGAATACCAAGAGTTACACTTCTCCGTCCATTTTTCCCCAAGTACAACAAACTTAGGAGCTGTACGTTTTATGTAGTTTTCCCTTAGAAATTCTCATCTGCTAAATAAGGAAAAACGGGAAGGACACTATTTGTCATACAGATGTAGGATCAGTAATGCAGTAATTAACTAACCAGATTTGTCTTGGGAAAGAGTGGGAACTGATGTAGGTTCAAGAAGCACTTCTGTGTTCTTTTTTGGGAGCCCTGGAAATTTAGTCAGGGAGCAAGACAGAATGGCAATACCTGACTACTGAGACATTTCTTGTCCCATGTGCATTTAAGTAGTATTTTATATGTTTAATAATTATTGATGAGGCAGATTTGATAGCTACATATTTACTGTTACAAACTCAAATTTCATATAACTAAGCACTACAAACAAAGTTGACTGTTTTACCTTTCGTGTCAATTCAGATGAAACTCAGGTGCCATTTTGTGTTCAATGGGAATCTTTCAGCTAGGCAGGATTTCAGTGAGCTTTAAATCAGAACACCCAAAAAGCACTACTGCGGCATTAGAACAACTGACTTCTTTAAGATGATGCTTGGTAATTGCAAAGTAAAACCTACTTCTTTAAACACGAGAAAGAAGTATACCGAGATACTGTGAAATAACCAACCTACTGTAGTGTTTTATGATGTGCTAATGAAGCTTTCATAAGTTTTGCCGAGAGAAAAACACACCTGGTAATTATAACATCTGACTGATTCTCAGGGTAGCATCTTTGTAGTAATCATTCCTTCAGAGAGGTGTAGTCTCAAAACAGCAACGATAGAGCAAACTCTGGCGAAGCCCTCATCTTACTGTTGTACAGATACACTCAAACTAGCTCGGAGACAGAAACTGGATTATTGTTTTAGCCAGGCACTCCAGCAGGTCTAACAATCCACGTGGACAAGGGAGTGCCTTGAAAGAAGGTAATGAAAGAGGGTCAAGCTAACTCAAATTACCTTCCACTTGCCACAGGCTAAGAGCATACACATGAACAATTATGGTGCATCAGATACCACAGATCAGCTGACATCTGGTAACCTGTCATCCTGCAATAGCCTGTCCAAATACAAAGATAGCTCCAAATTTAGACAATCTGTAGAGTTAGAGCTCACCCCTGTTCAAAAAGCAGAGACTAAACTCACAAACTTCTGCCTCTAAATGCACACAACAAAAGAAAACCCACAAGTCAGAGCCCTTAAGGCAAGCAGGCTGTTTCCAAACACTACAAACCAGGATTACCAAAAGGAAATAGTTACTGTAACATGACCTATTCATGCTAACCAGCCCCTTGGTATAAAAGCATGCACACAGCATGATGATCATGAGACTGCAAGTTCAGCTCTTCTGTTGATCTGGACAGTGGTTATTCAAAACAAGTGCAATATCTCCAAGTGCAGTTTTTAATTTTGCCCTGTAATGGCAATTCACAGTAGGACAAAAATAAAAGACCTTTTGCTTCCCAACCTCGTTCCCAGGAATGCTTGTTTCCCTACGCTGTGTTCAGGAACCAGAGGGAGACTACCCTTCTAGCAGCCTACAGCCAGAGTAATGAATGTGTATTCCTTCCTTCCACTCCCAATATTTTCCAGCCATTCCCCGTCTCCCAGCCCAAGAGCACTGTCTGCTAAGAGGTTTAGATCATTTTCCAAATCAGTTTTCACTAACAATTGCAAAAACAATCATTAAGTAACAGCACTAATCCTTATACCTATGAAGTTTGATTAAGTCAGGAAAAACAAAAAAGGGGAAAAACTATGTACTTAATCAACACTAGGCTGATGCTGACCTGACAGAGCTATAAAATTTAATCAGTTTTGGAACACAGAATCACTTGCACTGGAAGATAAATACCATTCTTTTTAGCACTTGACAACTGCTTGAACAGATATTAGCCATGACAACAAGGGGCAGTCCCGCTTCCTTTCCCCCCATTCCCAGGTGCGTACCTGAGGACCACATCTCATACACACTGAACTCTGCAGTTGGCCAGTTGCAAGTGCTTAACCAGCAACAAACTATTCAGGTGGTGGTGGTTTTGTTTGTTTTTTCTTGAATCTTAGCTTCCATGGCATTCTGGTTCAGGGTTGGCCTAAACCAGAGGAGTGACAACACAAGGCCGGGTATAAAAACATGCTTAGAAGCAGGAATAGCGAGACAACCCCTTCCTCTAGTGAAGAAGCTCTAAAATAACTTAGTTATCTTGTCAAAATGCAGCTCAAGGAAATACCTCAGAGGACTGCATAAGGAGAAGTCCTTAAAAGCCTGCTGAAAGGACTAAATGGTTTACAAGTGGTCATTTGTTGCTTGCCTGCATCCTAGCAGCTTCTATGAACAATAACATTTTAAGAACAGGCAGCAGCACAACAAGCAAACCTTATGTATTGAGAAGAGCCACAAGAATTGCTATGCAACAGTTAGTTACCTTCTTAGAAGCATTCCGAAGGCAGAGATTTTAACCGCCTCAAAAGAGTTTGTTAAACTTTCCACTAGGAAGTAAAATTAAAGGTACCCATGCAGTGCCTTCTCTACTTCAGGATTTATATCTAGACCTCGCCTTCCTCTTTTACAGCAATTCAAAATGCTTCCTAAAAGTAAAATTTTAACAGGCGTTTTATAATTTCACTGTATACAAAGGACTCAAACTAAAATTCTAGGGATATGTTCACATACTGAAGTTTACAACAATAATAAAAAATACTAAGTATATTTCCCCTCCTTTTCAAGTGCTAAAAAGAAAAGCACCACATAATAAAAAATCAGCATTAGTACTTAATGGTCTGAAAACAGAAGAGGATTAAGTAATGACAAAAATCAACTGCAAACAAACCTTTCATTTTATAAATTCCTATTAGTTCAGTTACATCTTCTTTCCTTTGTTTTTATTAACCACATACTACACAGTTCTGATTTACTTTACTTACTTGACATTAAGTGTGTTTACCATTGCACGTTACAAACAGCATGATTTAGAAATCTTAGAGGAATACACTACCCCCTCTTTATGGGGGATCAAACAGTTCCCAGCCACAAGCTGTAAAAGGAAGTTTGAGCTCTGCCACAGGTGACCCACATTACAATACACCTGGAGCATACTCCCAAGACAACTTCCTCTGTAGAAGCAACCCAGAGCAGATGGTGACCAAAGGGGTTGTATTCACTGCAGTGGCTGCCCTTGGCCTCCTCACTGATAGCAGTGTGCATATGCAAAATAAGTACACTTACTGCGCCGAACAGACCTCCACACACCGCAGTCACTTTGTATGTACACTGCAAACTGAAGCACTCGCCGGGCACACCAGATTTACAGTGCTGGTGAGGAAGCTGCTATGTAAAGTAAGCAGCAAGTCTGACGTTCCCAGGCAGCTGCCGGGCTGACAAAACATTCACGGTACTCTGATTCTATGCATATACATTAAATTCTTCATATTCAGTGCCCATAATGTCTATTATGTGTAATGCCCTGCACACCTGCAATAAGCCTGACACGTGCTGGACAGCTTTGGTCCACTCCGTAGCTGCGCTGCTCCCAGGTAGCGCTGGAGCAGGAAGGGGGCAGAGCGTAACGCTCCCACACACAGCAGGAAGGTGGTAAATAAACCAGTGGAGGAGACTTCATTTACCTAACCTCAATTATTCAGCTCAAGGGTTTTGGAACACAGAAACAAAATCTGAAAAGACTTGCTGGTTCTCAGAAACTAACATATGTTAATATTCTGATGAATTATGAAAAATACACCAAAACTATGGGCAATTAGCATTATTAGCAAAAACAAATATACTCAGCTTTGATCTTTGCAAAAGAGATACATAATCTTTAGCATAAATTTATGCACTTGTACTATTGTCCTTCATATAGGACAAGTAAACAAGTACGCCTCTTTTGTACTCATGATGAAAAATCAGGATTTGAGAAGGAAAAGTAGGGCTTGCAGTACCAAGTTCATAAAACCTAATTTTTTAACTGCAAGGCAGACTTTAGAAACTTTTTGCTGCAGAAACAATGATTACGCATCTGTATGTAAACATATTTTTTCACAGCCTAGAACTCTATTTTAAGGAATATGGAAAAACCTGTATTAGATTTCTTTCCACCTGGAGCAACTGATGCCCGACTTCTTGACTTCTTGCCATAAGGGATGATCCTACAAAAACTGAAACCAATTTAGCTATTTTGATGCAAGTCTGGGCATCTGCTTCAGAATAAGAGTCATTTAATTCAGTCACTGCTACAGGCCAGCACACACCAACGTAGCCCTTTTGGTGCATATATTAAAAAATAAAAAATAATCTCGCACACGCTTACACACATGCACTTGAAACAGGGCCAAATCAAGACTCCTTAACTTTCCCAAGATATGTATCTTAACATTACAAAATTCAAGCTGTGTGAGCAAGAGATCTACTGGAGCTTAGTTTCTACATGTTTGTGTCTTGCACAGCCTAACCTACTCTTCCCCTCAGTACTTCAAGCACTCGTGTCCCCTATACAGACAAGTGACTAATTCAATTACCTTGTGTGCTGACAGGCCAGCTGGCTGTTGCTTCTTGGCATGGGTAGGGAGGATAAGTTACAACTGTCTTTCCCTCATTGTCTTCTTTCTCTGCCCATTCAACTATTTCCACAAAACTTAAGAACTTCACACCCCTTTGTCAAATCTGGTTGGAATGAGCTAACAAATTCAGAAGTTGCAGAGTGACAGACAGACAGAATGTACGGGTATGAAAGTCTTGTTTTGTTTGGAAAACAGAACAGGGAGGAAAAAAATGAGCAAGCTTGCCAGGTAGGTATACGAGCTGTATTCCATATGCCCCAACTGCGTAAGTATTGACCCAACTTAGCCCAATCTAAATTGGAGCTGCCACCGTCCCACCACACCCACAGGCATTCAGTGTTATCCCTTCCCTTGTACTGGCACTACACCTGGGAAAGAAAAAAAAAAAAAAAAAAAAAAAAAAGCAGTTAGTTTTTGGCACAGCCAGCTCACTGCCTTGTCACGTGAATACCAAAACCATATAAAAGAGGCAAGCAGGATCACGGCAACCCCACCAGCTGTGATGGTGCTACACATGTGGTGCTTAACAACATGCAAGGTCCAATCCTGAAAACACTTAATACTGGACATAACGCTCAGAACCTCATTAATACCATAGACAGTAATGTGCTGACATCATGAAGAAGCACATGTGCACTAATGCAGTTATAATTTTGAGAGGAGTAAAAACAAGAAAAAAACAAATATCATACATGATAGCTTTGAGGTTAAGTTTAGCTGCATTCTGACTTTTTTTTTTAAAGCGTCTAACCTTGTTTTCTTCCTAAAACTGTAGCCAAACAGAAAATAGATAAATAAATAAAAAGCACTATAAGCAAACATAGGAATATTTTAAACACAGACGTCAGCCAGTCTCAATTTCCTTCTGGACAGACCATTGTCCTAAATAAAATGAAAGGACCCATCCATTCTGCATCCTTCATGCAGAATTCCAAAACCACAGAAGAAACCACTGGCAACGCCACTGGTGACTGTGGAAAGATCAGGAGGGAGAAGGTAAAACAGAAGTAGCATAGTGTAGCCAGAGTGGCTAATTTAGATGGAGGGAGGTGTGAACAGCAGAACATAAGGCAAAACATCTTGGGAACTATATTCTGATGACATCTTATCTTGGCTGTACAACACAGTAAGTTGGGGGGGGGGGGGATTTTTATGATCTCCTTTCCCCAAAGTAATCAGAATAAAGGTACACAATCATTATTTACCAATCTATAATATAGATAGCACCCTTATACGTTCATTAGATCTATTCATACTACATGTATAAAATATATTAAATTAAGAATAATCTCACATTATACAACACAGCTTTATTTGATTTTTAAACCTTTACAAGGAACCTTTGACAGGGGATTTCTTTACCTTTTTTTTTCCTAGCAATGTATTAATAAAAGGAGTCATAACTAGATTTTTACACAATAATGAAATTTTAACAGCTGTTGCACAGATGCAAACACAGTGTACTTATGCAGCATTAAATAATAAATAAAGTTCAGGATCTAGCACTCATTTTACTAAGCAATCCACCTTAATGATACGAAACAACAAGAAGTTCCAAAGATTAACTACATGCTGCACTATATACTCTGTTCTACAGTATTTGTAAGATCCTCCTTACTGTGATGTGAAGGACGAGCAGAATCAATTTTAACAAAAAAATAATTTTAATTTAATCACAGGCACACTCACATTATCTAATAATAATTTAAAAAAAAATTTAAATCTGATTTTAATAGAAACCCTCGGCTAATAACTTACACTGCTTCTTTTATACAGACTTTTTTTTAAGACGACCTACATTGCTTGGGAATAAAGGTGAAAAAAGTCAGTGCTGACTTGTGTGGTATAGTTTAACCCTTTTATACTGACTCCTCATTTGGTAGCATTCTTCCTTATCCTCTCCAGTAACAGCCCTGTACAAAGCCATCAAAGTCACAGGTAAAAGTGGCATTCGCTTCCAGAGATACTGAATCTGACCATACAAGTTCTGAGATGGGAATAGGAAATGTGCTAGAGATACCCTAAATGTAAATATGAAATTAATACAAAAGCCCTTAATGCTAATAATGCATTTTTCAGCAAGCCAGACCTTAGCGCAACTGACCTTCAAAAATGGAAGGAAAAAGCTAGCAGTGACCCATATGGAGCAGTAATTTCAGCAGTTACCACCACTGAGTGGTAAACAGCAGTAACAATGTAAGAAAAAAAATATATATATAAAATAAAATAAAAAGGTAAACCCAGAGTTCCACAAAATATCAGAGTAATGCAAATAAACTGCAGTCTCATATTTTAACAGGAAAAGTTTCTGCCTGGATCTTTAGCAAATTAGTAACATGTGAATGGTTTGAGACAGGCAGTCTAACGTAAAACTGAACAATCACAGCGTGTAATTTATAAGCACGCCTTTCCGGGTGCCTCTTAGAGGCTGTATTTTCATCTGTTTAAAATACGAAGAAAACTCAGGGGCTGGAAAAAATTCTGTGTTGTGCGTACAGAACGTCAGCGATGAAAATCCTCAGTGCGTATCATTGAGAGAAGGAAGTGCTTTTTTTTTTTTTTTTTTTTTTTTGTAATGTCAGTTTACCAGTGAAGTCATTTTAATTATATAATTGCCGAAGATTTGGGAAGATTTACACAAGCCCCATAATTGGGCATAAGACATCACATCCTCTGGTATAGACACAGCGAGCTGGTCCGGGGAACATTCTTTGCTCTGACCAATGTGTGCGAGGGGGGGCGGGGGAAGGAAGGGGAGGGAGGGGAGAGGGGAGGAATGGAGAATTAAAAATACTTCCTCGGCTTGAATTTTATTTACTTCGTTCGATTAAAACCCTTTGATTGCCACAAACACGCCGGGATATTTACGGTGACGCATCTCCACAGCTAAAATACCTCGCTCTCGATGCGATATCCTGGATACTCAAACAAAAGACATTCAGCTGACAATGAGGGCTTTTTTTTTTTTTGCTTTTTTTTTTTTTTGGGGGGGGGGGGGGGAGGGATTTTAAGAAGACATTCGTACGCCTAAAACTGCACCGCGGGCTCAGCCTCGCCTTCATCCTGCGAGAGTTGTGACAGCCAGCGCAGGAAAAATTAAAAAATTCCCCCCCATCCACCAGATAAGACATGCAAAATGTCTCCTCCAATCCCACCCCCATCTCGCCTTTAGGAAATAAATAATTAAATAAATAAATAAATAAACGGGAATAAAAATATTAAAAAAAAAAAAAAAATCCGCGAATGCAGGGAGCACGCTGCTGGCACCCCCCGAGGACAGGACCCGCTCCTGCGGTGGTGCCAGCCCCGGGCCTCAGGGACGCCCCCCCCCCCCCCCTTTCGGCTCCTCGTCGTCGTCGCCGCCCCCCTCAGCAGCGCCCAGCGATCGGGCTCCGGCCTCCATTAAGGGCCGGGCTCCCCCCTCGGCGATCCCTCGGCTCAGCTCAGCCCCGCTCCGCTCAGCCCCGCCGGCCCCTCAGACAATGGTGCCGCTTCCCTGCCTGCGCTCCGATTGTCAACAGCGCCCAGGCCGAGCCCCGGCCCCGGCCCCGGCCCCCTCCCTCACGGCCCTCAGGGCTCGAGGCGCCAGGGCCCGCGGCCGGGGGGCGGCGCGGCGGAGGGAGGTCACCAAATGGCCGCCCGGCCCCCCCCCCTTCACCCTCCCCGTAACCGAAGCCCGGGCGCCCAACTGCGCAGCAAGGCGAGGCGAGGCCGGGCTGCGGAGGGCCGCGGGGCTCCGGGACGCCGCCCCCGGGCCGCGTTTGGCCCCGTTCCGCCACGGGGGGAAGGGGGGGGTCGCCCCCCACCCTCCCCAGCGGGCGTGGGAGCGCGGCTGGGGGCTGAGGGCCGGGGCCGAGCCCTCCCCTCCCCTCCTCTTTCCTCCTCTCCCTCCCTCCCGCTCGGCGGCAGGGCCCGCAGCCCCGAGCCGGGGCAGAGCCCGAGCCAAACAAAGCGCGGCCTGAGCGGGAGCCCCCGCTGCCGCCGCCTGGGCTTTTCCTGCCGCTGCCCGGCCGGGCCCGGCGCCCCCCCCCCCCACCACCACCACCTCCCCGCTGGGCTCGGCGCTGCCCGCCTTACCCCGATCCCCGGCGGCGGCGGCGGCGGCGTTGTTCCTCTCCTGCTGCTGCTGCTGCTGCTGCTGCACCGGGCGCGGCCTGGACACTCGCCTGGGTCTCCTGTTGGCGGCTCGGACCGAGTTCATTTGCCGGCTTCGTGTGGGTGGCGGCAGGGCAGGGAGGAGGAGGAGGAGGAGGAAGGAAGGAAAGGGGGGGGGGGGTCCTCCGGCAACCGGCGCCTGCTCGCGGGAGAAGGAGGGAGCCCCGGGGCGGCCGCCTCGCCGCAGCGGGCGCAGGAAGGAGGGGGCTCCGGGTGCGGGTCCCGCTGCCGCCGCCTCCTCGCCTCCTTCTCCTCCTTCTCCTCCTCCTTCCCGGCTGTGCTCGAGAGGCGGAGGAGCCGCGGAGGTCTCCCGAGCGCTGAGCTGCGGGGGACGATGTCTCGGCGCCCCCCTCGGCGGCCCCCCCCGAGCAGCGCTCTCTTAAAGGAGCCCCCGGCCCGGCCCGGCTCAAGCCCGTCGCTGCTCCGTGGCAGGAGGAGCCATTGACACTGCCGGAGACACACACTCGCGGGGAGGCAGCCGCTGGCGGCCGCGCTCCGCCAATCGCCGCCTCCCACACAGCCGGCCGGCGGCGGGGCGGCCAATGGGCGCGCCGCTTCTATCGGGCGCGGGGCAGGGAGGGGCGGGCGAGCGGCGCGGCGCGGGGTGGGGTGGCGGAGCCCGATATAAGGGCGGCGGGAGGGGAAAGGGGGGGGCGCTGAGGCGAGGCTGCGCGGCGCTGCGTGGGCCGCCATGGCGGGCACCGGGAGGGACGGGGCCTGCGCCCGCAGCGCCATGCTGACGGGAACGGGGCCGCCTCACTGCGAGCCTCCTGCTGGAGGAGGGCGCTCGGAGAGCTCTGGGGGCCCTCAGCCGTGTGTAAAAGGGGAAGGAGGCGGGCAAAGGGCCGCCGCCCGGAGTGCCTTGTGTGTGTGCGCTGCGCCTTGGTAACCTACTGCTGCTGGGTGTGGGCGCCGGGCAGGGTGGGAGGGTGGCTGCTGGCTTCCTGAGGGGCTGTCAGCAACTCTTTCGTTCGGGGATGGGCGTATTTCTCTGTGTGAACGCTCTTCCTAATGTAATAATGTGTTTATTTGGGGATGACGCTGTGCGAGGCTTCTCCTTTATTATATTAGTGCCCACCTGGTGACCTGAAATCTGTAAAAAAAAGTAAGTAAAGTTAACCTATGTTTTTTACTTTTCAGGCTTCACCTAATCCAATGGCAAAATCCAAGCGGTAAGAATCTGGATCTTCTCTGTGTAATCTGCTTCTAGCCATGCAAAGGTTGGTTTGTGTATGGTCCCGCTTAATCCAAGCGCCTGGAAGCCTCTGCGGAATCAGGACCTGGTGTGTTATCATGGCATGAAATGTAAACAAAGGGTTGTAATTAAAAGCACATTAGGCAGAAGGTTGTTCGAAGCAGACGTGAAGATGTAATGGAACCTTAAGAAGTAAATGCTCTGTTAAAAAAAAAATCTTAAAATGTTTATGCTTTCAGGTAAAAAAACAGTGAAACCTTGCTTTTAAGTTCATACCAGGTCAGAAACCAAGCCTCTGTGTGTATGTATGTATATGTGTAAATACATATAAAAATAAAGAAATCTTGTCGTAACTGTTAAGGACTTCTTTGAATTACTATTCTCTTGCCCTGAAGAATGGTGGAAGAAACTGAAGAATTATTTTCCATGCATCAAAAAAGTAATTCTTACTCCTGTCTCTTAAAGGGAGGGGAAATAATAAAGGTAAGCACTTGGGAAGAGAACTTCACAGGAAAAGAGATCAGTTGTCACTCTACTTGGGGCCAGTTTCTGTCATAACAATTACCAGGCTAGAATATAAGCTTCCATTAGAATGTACATATAAAATATATTTTCAGGTAACGGCAGTGTAAAATTGCTTTAACTTTTGAGCAGAAAGGGTGATCCATAGTAACAAACTGCCTAATTTATAGTGATGCAGTTGAGGGATTTCATATCACTTAAAAACCTACAGTCTTATATAGCCTATTAATGAGCTAATTATACAAACTATATTTATTAGTAGCAACTATAAAAGATAACTATACAAATACAGAAGGTTACATGTATTTCTGTTAAAGTTTTCTGGTTGTGTTGTCTTCACCAAGATCCACCAAATGAATCCTTAGTGACTCCAACTTACCTGCAGTTGTGCAGTATAGTATAACCTGATTTTCTAGTACCCTGTCCAAATTTTTGAAAACGTGCTCATCATCCATCTTGACCCTTGAACTAGCTTTTACCTAAAGCATAAAATAATCTAACATTCTGATATTAGAATCAAACTTTGAAACCTTGAACCAGAGTAGACTTCTGACTTCAAGTCACTTCAAATCTTGACTTGAACTACTTTGAAACCCAATGATTTCTTGGCATAAAAACACTTCTTGTAATTGTCTAATGTGGTAATCTGTGTTAAAGATGTAATGGTGGGAGTCTAGCAAAATATACTGTAAATGGAGAGAAATATTGTGACTACATGTAAGCAGCTCCAATATGTATTCTTACTGATTTAGCCAAGAGGGATTGAGGGCAATCTCTAGAAAGCTACGCAAAAGTTTGAAAAATGTTCTGAGTTGATGTGGTAATAACCTCATATGCTGAGTAAGACAACCTGTGTAAAGCTACTAAATAAATCACTGGTGGAAAAAGTGATATTGTGGGCGCTTTCATTTGGCTTACAAGGCATGGAGTATCAAAATAGCTGCACTAATCTAGTGCTTATGGCTACACATTAGAAAGCCTGAAAAGTCTTCAGTTTTTACTAGTATTCCTCTTTTTTCCTCATAACAAAAGTATTCTGTCTGTGATGGCTGGGAGTTGATTATCCTAATTTCATTTTTGTAAGTCCTTAAATTCTTATACATAGTCATCCCAACCATTTGTTACTGCCATGTAGTGTCTGAGAGGAGAAACCCTTCTGTGATGCAAATGGCACTGAAGTCCAAACTAATATTAAGGCTACATTTTACTGACTACTGTGGAGATGATTTAAGCCATCCTGTATGATATGCTAATAAAAGCTTTTCTGAATGTGGGTGCAACTCATAGTGGCAAGTTAATGTTGCCTTTGTCAACATAGCTTTTCTTTATTTAAATTGGAAAGAGAGCAAACAGAACATGGAACTAAACCATAATGTGATTTATATTATAGATAATTATGCAAAAAAAAAAAAAAAAGCTTGTCAGACGGGTTCTTTGCCACCAACCACCTTTTGGTGACCTGTGAACAGCAAGGCACAAGACCTGGTAAAGAGTTTACTTGGGCCACTTTCAGCATAAGCAGTTTGGGCAGAGCTGTTGTGTGCCAGTTCATTTCAAATGTAGATGTATTGTATTGAAGCATTAAAGATACTTAGTTCTCTGTATGTACATGAAGGGTTGGCTGCTGCTTTGAAGAAATCAACTTCCTTTCTGAATGCAGAAAGGGATGCCATGGAGTGCTTAGTGATGACAGTAACATGTTAATTATGTGTTAACATTGAGTAGTTAGAACTGCTTAGCTAATGAGGCTACTTCATAGAGAGAAGTAGTGCAGGCAGTAGTACTGAAGGAAATACTGATAATGAGTTTCCTATTTATTTGCGAGGGTAACCTGCAGAGACAGATGAGCAACTCTGGTTCAGATGACTTCTGAAGTGAAGATTGTTATGAACAACTTGAAGATCTGTTCAAGTAAAGGGACAGTCCAGCTAAGCATTTCCTTTCCAAAATCTCAGAATGAAGAAGAAACAAGATGGTGGGGTCAGAGAATAATCTGGGTTTACAAATGGATGTGGGCCAGTGTAAACTGTTCGATCAGGATGATTCAGGCCAGGGTGATCTGCTGGAATCCCCGCTATTTCATTCCCCTTAATGTGCCCATTCAAAAGCATCCTGAAAGGCCTTGCTTCAGAGACTGAGGATGTGAGTATTGCTTCAACAGTTGATCAAAACAAGTCTAGAATAGAAGATTTCAATGGATAGTGGTCTGTGGATTGCTTCTAAGGGGTTTACAGATAAGTAAGAGCAGACCTTAAATTGTATACAAAGGCTTAAATCTATTTACAAATTGTTCAGAATCAGCAAATTGAAAAATACAAAATTGTTGGTTTGCAGTTAAGTGGAACACAATATTTTTACTCGTCTTTGCTTCCTAGTATTTGAGAGAACAAGAAATATTGAGACTACTGTTGCAGCTTGTTACACAAAGCCCACCACAGAGCCTTCTGCTACATGCAGCTCCTAGATTTGAAGAAGAAATACAAGTCAGTTTTCTGTTGCACTTTTTAATCAGTTCAGAGGGCTTTGCAAAAGAGCCACGTGTCTATCCCTCTCCTTACAGATGAAAGTGAGGAACAAAGGGTTGAAATGGCTTGCCTGAGAGCATTCACAGGCTATTAACAGGGCCAGGAATAGAACCTGGTGTACAGGAGTCTTTATCTAAGGCTTTCTCTACAGTGTCACAATTCTGCTTTCAGGAGCAGAAGACTTCTGCCTATTATTTCTATTTCATAAGCCATTAATATATCCCTGGCCTAAAAATACTATACTGAAGATTTTGGACTGACCCACTGGCGACTACTGACTTTAAACCTAGAGGGTTGTTTCTCATAAGCTTGGAAGATCTGAGCATTTCAGAAATAGTGGGATCTAGAACTGGTTGAACCTGCTTACTGTGCAGCTGAAAGTATTAATGCCATTTTGCTGCAGTTGCTCTGACCCCTGCTTCAGCTAAGTCTTCCACGTGTTACAGCAAATGATTCTTGGAAGTCCCTGCTGTTTACCTGGAATCCACGTCTCCAGAAATCTAGCTGTATTTCAGCTCACCTTAGTGGCTTGCGTCATAGATGACTGTGACTGGGATGCTGTCTGTTGCTGTACCAATGTGGTTTCTGCAGAATGAGTAAAGACCTCAGGAAAAGAAAAAATATATTGTTTCTATAAGCACTTGGGTCTTGGGACTTGGTTATTTAACATCCTAATTTTGATTCTGCCCTACCAAAATGTTTATGGAAACCTGAACACTGCTTCAGTTTTTATATATATATATATTAATTTTTTTAAGGTAACTGCTGACAAGTCCTGTAGGGATTTTTTAAAGCATCAGTACAGCACTCTATGGTAATGTTTCAAAACCATGTATGCATATATACCTTACCTGCTTCAGGATTTTCTTCGGTTTATTTTCAGGGGAGGGAGGGTAAGTACGAGTGATAACTGATGGGAAAAGCACCCAGTTTTGTACAGCTGCTCCACGAGTGAGGAGGGAGGTGGTATGCAGTTCCTGTGGGCCTTCACCCAACAGCTAGTGCAAAGCTGTGGGTGCTGGCCTCTGACAGGGCTGTCACACTGGGACTAACCCCATCGCCCTTGACAGACATAAGCAGGCTTGTAGCTGGGCTTAGGGATGTGCTCACTTGTGCGGCTTTCTGCTCTGTGCAGGGAACGTGTGGGAAACTGCTGCCTTTGTTTCAGTACGGTTTTGAGAAAGTGTGTTCAATCCCAGCTATAAATGAGGAGTACAACATGTCTCAAAGTGAAAGGAGCAAGAGCTTGTGTTAGAGATGAAGTCTGAATGACAGTTTTAAGGTAGTATTATGGCAAAGATTTCACTGTACAGACCAACCCAAAGTCAATAAGAGGAGTTTATGCTGAAGAGGTAAAGTGGAGGAAATCCACTGCATATGATGGTAGAACTATCTCAGGCGTTCAACCTACATTTTCAGCCTTGTTCTCCCAGTGCCCACTGCCTTCCACTGAAGTCTCCAATTTTGGTTCTCTGGATTGCACTGAATTTAGGTATTTCAAATAGTCTTAATTGATACAAAGCTGCTGTGCTAAAATTAATTTAAAATCCAATGGATGTAAACCATGTAATTTTAAGGGTGACCTGTCAAAACAGCATGATTCTTCCAAATTATTTGACTAGGTATTTAATATTGAGATAATGTTTTGACTCATCAGTCAACATCCACTCAAGGTTTGCTTTTCACTTTCCCTTTTCAAACATATCTGTACAGGGATTTAAAAAAAAAAAAAAAAAAACAAACATGGGCTACACCTTATACCTGTAGTTCCTCTCAAATCTGTGGCTTAGATTTGAGAATTTTCACTAGATCTTTTTGTTAGTTTCTAGTTTCAAATTTGTCTTGCACTCAGTTCCTATTTCTTGGAGTCTACTTTTGTTCTGCTCGTTGCACCAGTAACACATCCATATGACAGGTTGTGTCTGTAGAGTTGGGGTTTTCTGCCCCCAGATACTGCAGGTATGTCTTCTTATATTGCCTTGGAGAGCACGCAGCATAAACAAATCTTTCAACACACTGAATTGAGTCAGACCCTGAGCAAAAAAAGCTTACAAGAAGCACCTCCAATACTACCAACCAGAAAATCAATTGTTTGATAGAAGGACGCTGGAATATAGAGCCTGACTCCAGATTTAGACCTACCTATGAAAAAAAATAGTTTCTTCAGCGTTTTTTTTTTTTTTTTTTTTTGCTGACCTATGGCATATTTCTCCCTAAAAAAACTATCAGTAGGATTCTGAACTCTCCATTTTTACAAAGCATAATAATAATAATTCTGCATATAATAATATGCAGAATATTGCTGTCTTTCTTTGCTAGACCAATGCTATTATAGGTCTCCTCCAAAACTGTATCCTTTTCTTCAGAGGACTTCTTTTGATGTAAAAGGATTGTGAAATGAATTCCCATAAGCACACTAACAGCTGATGGGAAAAAAAAAAAAAAGTGTAGCATATCATATGTGTACATCTTGCCAGTTTGCTCCTTCTCTAGATTGGGCAGCTGGACAAGAGGAGTCTATGTCCTTGTTGCCCTCAGTTGGATTTGTCAGTCATGGCTCAACCAGGCCTTTTCCCTCATTCATAAGATATCCTTGCTAGTGGTTCATAGAGTCATAGAATGGCTTGGGTTGGAAGGGACCTTAAAGATCATCAAACTCCAACCCCCTGCCATGGGCAGAGATGCCACCCACTAGACAGGTTGCCCAGGTATTTCCCCAGGAAAGCTTTTTGGATATCCTTAAGAGTGTTTTGTAGTTAGGGTCTAAACTTTCATTGCCATTAAAAAACAATCCTGCTCTTCTCAGGCAACCTTTTCCTTTTAATTTTTCCTAACCTGTCCCCCTATTCTGTCAACTAGCATTTATGTAGCAGTACAGTTAGGCAGATCAAGGAGGTAATACAGCTGAAAAATAATCTAGCTGAAAGTGCAACTAGTTTTCAGGCACATGTGCAGGTGTTAGCACAGGTAAGTGGTGGGAAAGCATGGATCCTGTGTGGTGAAGGAAGCTTGGATTACTGTGATCCTGGAATCACGTGTATTTAGCATGTATTTAGGAAAGGCCAATACCTACAGATTTCACTAGTGTTGTGTGTTTTTTCCAGTTATCCAAATGCTGGGGACATTTGTGCTCCTATTTGTACAATACTTCAGAGGTAAACGTTCCTATACCTCAGCAGAGTGAGCTAATCAACAGCAGGAAGTGTTTTGCTGAGGATAACTTTGACAAAACATAATGCTTTTTCATGGCAACATGCTGCAGGTATCTCTTTTTGAATCCTTGCTCGTCTGTCACCTCAGATTACTCTGAATCTAGAAGGTTTTCCTATCCCATCTTTATCACATTAGTCAAAAGCTTGGCTGTGATCTTTTCATCTCCCCACTGACCTGGTTTCTTTAGTGAGATCTGAATTCTGTCCTCTTGCCCTCAGTGGGTGAGCTCTCCCTTTCTTCAGATACACCATTGTCAACGCCTTTCACTGTAATGTTGCTGGATCAGTGCAGTCCTTCAGTTTATGCCGATCCGAGGGCTCCGGGACTTCATGTAAAGGCTGTTTTGGGTGGAATACCGATTTGTTTCACTTTCAGCACGGCAATCCTTGTAATGAGTCTTCAAAGTTTATTTGCCACTAACTAACTAACTAGTCTTACAGTGTTTATACTCACCAAGGTGAGGGGTGGAAAGTTGGGTTGTATTCCTGGAAGAGTCAAGGATTTTGCAGTTGAAGGGAACTGAGGGCTTGCACTGCCTCCTGAGCAGAGTGTGTGGTCTGTGCCCTATAGGCAGGTATTCTCTGGTCTTGACTCCATGTAACCCCCACAGGCAAACATAAATACTAAAAGATATGTAACTTTTCATTATGCAAAGGACATAAAAACAGAAATTCATCCAAATTAACCAATAAAGAATAACTGTGCTGCGTATGGAAAATGCTCTGCTCTCTCCCAGTTGCCTATTGGGATAGTTGTCTTGGGATCTCATCTGTTTTATGCTGACAAGCAGAGATGGAGAAGAATTTTAGAAGAATGTGTGTATAAATGACATCAGTAGCACTGTAAAACCCTCTCCATTGTCTGCTGATTATGAGCATCAGTGTGATCTAGGCCTTGAAGAAATTTATACAGCATAGGTGACAGCAGAGTAAGGACAGTTTACAAAACAGCTGGTTTAAATGTGTTTAATCAACTGTTTTTCCTCCACCTGTCTGTGTCCAGTACTGTGAAGCCAGATTTGCTGAGGCACTGAAAATCTTGCATCTTCTGTTTCCTCAGCTTATATTTCTGTGCTTTTCTCCACAGCAAAGCAGAAGTGGAAAATGGGAAAACTGAGATTCTCATATATTTTCAAGTCTCAGTTGGCTAACGTGAGAAGGAAAATTTGAATATGACAAGACTACTCTGACATTTTAGAGACTTTTCCTATTAGGAATTGGATAAACGGAAGTAATGTGTCTGTTCTATTTTGTGTACATGGGTTATTGACAGTCACTGCAAGTGCATGACTGAGATAGGTAGGCCAGCTGTTGTTCTAGAAGTTTATAAATGTTCAAACTTTATTGTTTTGTAATCTCCATTTCTTAACATCTGATATTTCTTTTTTTTTATCTAACTGGTGATCTTACTACTGTGTATGATTAAATGAATTACTTTGTCTTGTAATGTTGCCTGGCAAAACCAGGTACATTTTGATGCAAGTTTGTTTCTTTTTAGATTTATATCTGCTTATGTAGCATTATTGCTGTTGAAGTAGGGCATTTTATTTTCTTCAATGATATGTGATCAGAAAATGAAAGGGAGAAAACGCATCAAATCAAACGTTCTTTGTATAAACTCTGTTTCAACATGTCATTGCAATAGCTAACGCTGGGCAGTGTTAGACTGTGGAATAAGCGGGGCAATTTTTCATAGCTCTGAAGATGTTTGAGTGGATACTGGAGGTCTAGCCGTCACAATTGTATAGTTTCCCTGGCCTGTATGAGTGCCTTGGCAGCTATGTTCTGTTGCAAGACCTTGTATAGGACTATGTTTACATGTCTTTTATCTTTCAAACTTCAGCCTGTGAGGTGTGGGAGAAAGAAGCTAACAGTCTGATTTATGAGTCAAATTTTTTGGAGGTGTGCAAGAATAGTTAGTGAAGATGAAAAGAAAAAGAAAGATGAAGATTGGAGAATGGAATGTTTGGTGTTGGTTTTAATTAGAATCATCCTGTTCATCACTCATACCATAAGATAAAAGGGGAGAAATATCCATTACTATCGTACATGCAAAGAGAAAATATTTGTATTATAGTGAGTGAGCAATTCTAATTGGCCTGCCAAATATAATTGAATTGAAATACAGACCTTCTCTTTACTCCAACATTAAGTATATTCCCTTATGTGTATGAGACACATAACTGGCATCATATTTATTCCTAATCTGTTTGCCATCTAATTATTTTTGTCTCAAATACATGCTAACTCAGTATTAAAGCTAGCAATTATCTCAGTCGGTGCTACCCCCTCCTCCTCCCCCCCCCTCCCCCCCCCCAAAAAAAGCCAAGTCAGTAAGCTTTTTTTTCATGGATATAAGCCTTTTTGTGCCTTTCTCCTTCCAAAAAGGAAAGCAATCGGTTTTGTATTGTGGCTTGGAAGAATGCATATTTTAAACCAAGTAGGAAGTTGATGGATGACCTTTCGAGTTCAGAGATGAAGTTTCTTCTGGTTTGGGGGGGCTTTTTCCTGCCAAGCAGTAACTAACAATGCGCTCAACTGTCCTGCTCGTCTTCCCATAGGTGTGGTGCAATGACATGACAGGAGAGGTATTTGCTACCCGTAACTGTAGTTAGTCATGCAAAGTGACCTATGCTCTAATCTCCCAGCATTGTAAACCAGCCAAAGTGACCGATACTGCTACTTCACATGTTACTGCAAGTTAGATTAGAATCTGCTGCTCCTGAAATTTAATTAGCTGGCAGTATCTTTAAAATACTTTCTGGAGTGTTTGAACTGTAATGCATCGTTTTTAAGACATGAACCTTACTAAATGAAACAAAACAATCTCTGCTCCTTCCACATGTTAAAGGGAAAAGTTTTAAAAAATTTCGAATCATACTACGTTTTAAAACTTAATATCAGGATAAGTGGGCACAAGTAGCCCTTTCAATGTATTTCAATGTATTTGTTGATACAAAATGCTGTTCTAACTTTACATAAATGCCTGTGTGTAGACTGCAGCTCAGTCTGAACCTTTTTTTTTTTTGGCTTCTGACTAAAAAGCATGCAAAGAGATAGTCCAGGGTAAGTATGGCGGGTTGCTATCAATCTCCCAGATATCACATCTAAACATAATGATAGAGAAAACAACTCTTAATTGATTGCTTTCCTTTTCTAAAATAAAAGTAAGGCATTTTTGGACATTATTTCATTCAGGTTATCAAATTCATGTGATTGTACAACAATGGGTAAGGCATACGTTTTAGAAAAATTAAAAGTGCAGAAAGTTTGAACGATACGCGAATGTAAATTTACTCATCTTCTATAAAATGCCTTCTCAAGGTGCTGACATTTTCAGTACATTAATTGTTCATAATGAATACTCTTGTATAAAACATTTCAAAGGTAATTTTCTGAGGCCAAAGAATCATTAAAATATTATTCGCTAAAGAGCAGTCAATAATCTGCATCCAGAAGCAGATTTACAGGATGTGAAATAAATTGATGCAACAGGCAAAGAGGTTATACAAAATAATCACTTGCCCTTTTACAGGTTCGATGCCCTAAAACAGAAGCTTCAGAAGTGGTGTTGGCTGATGCAGAGGCAATCATTCTGTTCTGACCATGTGCCACTGAAGGAAAGGAAGGAAATGGCTCTGGGCAAGATATCCATACCTGTTGTAGCAGAAGTCCAAGAGGTAGTGACCTCTGCTGCAGGTAAAATGCAATCACTTTTGTGTTATGTCCTTCAGGATGGATAATACTAGTCAGTGAAGATACAGTATGTTTGAAGAATATGCGTAAAAATAAGGAAAATAAACTAGTTGATCTATCAGGCTGCTTCCAGGTGGTAGTCTTTAAACAACTTGTCATTGGTTTCTTGGGTATTACAGCCCTGCATAAAAGCTTTTCCTGGTTCATAAAGAGAATTAATGTGAAATCAATAATGGTATTTAAAAATTCACCGATCATTTCCCACCCAGATAAAGTCTGTTTCAGAGTGCTACTAATGCTACGGGCAGAATGGGAAAAACATGGAGTTGACCCTAATGGCAAATAAAAGAGAAAGCAGAGCAGATGGAAAGTGCAGTGCCAAAAGATGCTTTCAGGAGCCACCAGGAGGAACAGGGAAGACCTGCCTGCTGCCCCACAGGAGCAAATGTTTACATAGAGCCACCGTGGGATCAGCCTGCAAAAGTCCTCTGCTTGAAGATGTAGCCTAGATGCTGCACTGGCTACAAACTGAAGGATACAAGTGACATGAACAGCAAAGAAAAATTCACTTAATGGTGAAAAGACCAACAATAACACAGTAAAATGAATTTCCTATAGCATATCATGACCTTATGACCCGCTGGATTCCTGCCAGTGAAGAGGATACTTTTGCTACTTCAGATTGCTTCATTCTGCTATCCCAGAAAACACAGAATTATTGTGGAAATGCGAAGAAACAAACCATTTGGTTGTATATGTGTTTAGGCTACTTCTCTGCTGAAGATGTGTTGTATTTACAAGTTGTACCATTTAATGCAACTGTAATTACCTGCAGTTGCCACATTTAACCTGTGAAAAATAAATAGGATTTGTCAGTATTCCCTCTCTTCCTCTTTACTCCCTGGAGCAATGGAGAGCTGCTTTCCAGCCTCTTTCACAGCATGGTTCAGAAATAGCAGAAGGCAGCAGCAGCAGCAGAGCAAAGCCTCTAGAGTTTGGGGTGTAATGGTCTTTGCTGAAAGGCTGATTTCCTGATCCACTGCACCCGACGGCGAGGTTCAAAGGGTTTGCTCAGGATTGCCATCTCCTCACCCTCATACCCACACCCCCTCAGTTGCCTTCACACATTTTAAAATATGTTTCATTACTTGTGATGATTTCTAGATTGGAGGGTTCTCAATGCCTCACATTTTCCCAAGCAATTCTCTAAACTTCAGAGTTAGAAAAGTCATTTTTCTTTTTAGATTAAAATTCCGATTCGCATGGAAGTGCTTGACTCCTGAAGCTGAGGCTCAAACCAGCAGATAGAAGGTTTGTGATAAAATTGGCAGAACTGTACTGCTCTAAGCACTTTCGGAGACATATGCTGCTTTTCCTGCTCCTGGAAGTAGTCCCACAGATGTCTCATGATTATTCACTTGAGTCATGGTTGCAGAACTGAGTTTTTGGTGTTTTGGATTTCCAGATACACTGCACATTTATGGTGTTTGGAGTGCAAATTCTAATAAATGACCTGCCTATTTTAAAACAGAGGATTATGTTTTACCCCAAACCAGTATCTTGAATTTAAACTAACTTTCCTAATTACAGCAATATTTGTTCAAGATGAGACATCTCCCAGGACATAGAAACGACAAGAATAAAGCTAAACTGGACATGGCACGCTGCTATTAAAACTTCTGTGTTTGTTTTTATTCTCCTTGTGGTTTTCACCAGTGGTATTACCGTGATATTAGGCACTAGGTGGTGCTATCCTACATGGTCTTCTGCATTCCTCTCTCAGGGTGGGAGTGTCCTGGGCTGCACGCCCTGAGCAGTTTGTTTCAGAAAGAGAGCATGGGAGTTACAAAGTTAGGCAGCAAAATCTCTGGCCCATTTGGACTGGAGTGAATATTTAGAGTAAAGTTGCCCTACGGAGCCTAGGTGTTATTTTTTTTTGGCTGAGATGCCTGAAACGAGAGAATGCTTATGTGCCATTTATGAGCAGCTCTGCATGCAGGTTGATGTGCTTTGTAACAACTCGGTAGTGCTAAGCCTGTTCTTACAAGCAGTTTAACTCTACAACTTCTATTAAGCTACAAGGCTTTAATGTCTAATGTATCAACACAATAATTGCTTTTTTTTTCCCACGTGTACTTTTACTGTTAGCTGAGTTTATTACAGGTGTTTGTATACACTGTACCGTTAACAGATGTTAGGCAACCTGAGAAAACTCACACAGAGTTTTCACTTCTTCCATTTGCTTTGTCTTTTTTTAATTATTATTATTATTATTATTTGTGTTTCAGATTAATTCATTTTTTATTTTTATTTTTAATTGAAAAGGGGAAAAAAAATCTGTCTATAGCAATCCTTCACAGAGTTCAAAATTTTAGATATGTCCTGATCAGTGAAATTTAAAGATTGACTGAGTACTAGGAATGCCTGAAAATGGTAAACATTTCTCAGCGCTTTCTCTAAATTTCCCACAGAGTTTGGAACATTTGAATTATCTGACTGTAAGTCAGTTTGGTTTTCAGGCAAAGAAAGTTGTTTTCTTTTTCCTCGCTTGTAGTATTTTTACAAGAAGCGGGGACAAGATCAGACAGATGGAAGGAAAAAAGTGTGAAGGAATTGCAACTTCATAATCTTTAAAACTGCAGTTTTGGTTTGAAAAATGAAAACACTAATTGCGTAGTTTCCGCATCTAAATTTCAGGAAGTTCTTAAAAATGGCTTTTATTTTAATGTGCTGTATTTATTCAAAGACATCCAAGAATGAAAAATATTGATACATTCTATTAACAGTTTTTATATGGAATCTATTTTCAGCCTCATACCAGAGAATGTCTGTGTTATTTTTTTGATTGTGATCCTAATCTTGGAATTACTTTTCATTTATCAGTGCCTCTAAGTCTGCTATTGTGTTTCAAGCCAGATCCTTTCTGCACCTTTTTTACTGTGTCAGCTTCTTGCATACTCACTGCAGGGCAAAGTTTGCAGTTATTTTCCACCTGCACAGGAAGGATTTCCCCTCTCAGGAGTGCAATGGGCTTTACAAAGTGGAAGCCAAGCCAAGTTAATGCTGGTTCTAATCTTTTGTGATAAAATTTCTTGTGGTGTATTATATTTAACACTGAAATCTGCAATTTGAGATTTAACTTTCTAGCAATTCAAAGGCCTTTCTTATGCTGTTTAGTCAGATGAAATGGCTTACTTCTTGCTTTGACAATAATAATGTTAAAATACCACTTTCCAGACAAAGATTAAGTTCTAGTATCCGCTATTAAGAAGTTGGAAAACAAGAGTACAGTGCAAAATAAACAAAAACAGAAAAAAGAACTGATTCCTCTTAAAATTGCATTTTTTTTTCTTTTTATTTTTTTTTTCATTGTTTAATGATATTGTAGCATTTAGGTTCTCCGAAGTGTATGCATTTTAACTTGTCCCAGGTTGTTCAGGTGCATTTCTATGTATTCAATATGCAAGAAACAGCTGAAATTCTCTTAAAACAAACAAACAAAATCCCACTGATTGTTCTTCCCTGATTCACTATTTGCTATTACAGGTTTTGTAACTCCTGGTAGCAGCGAAAATTTGTGCTCAGGTCCTTGATCAAAGTTCCCACGTCCCTGCCCTGCAGCAGCTATGTGCCAGTTATCAAGGCTGCCATCTCCTGCAGCTGAATGGACCTTGTGAACTTGTGGAAAGTGCTTTGTGTTCCCTTCAGATGAAAGGCTGACGTTCAGACTGGAGTTCCTTGTATCAAACATGCTTTTGTGTTTCTCACTGGACATTCATGGCCTTCAGCTGGAGCTGAGGGAAGCAACAGTTATATGCCAATATCAAATAATTAGATATAACAGGAGAGAACCAAGCATGCACGCAGCAAAACCAGACAAAACTATTCAAGCTGGCTGTACACGGGCTCATATTGCTCAGTTATGTTTTACCAGGTGCCAGTTTAAAAATTTAGTCCGTCATGTTGTTTAGGTAACTGACATATTAGAGAGGCCCATAAACATCTGTGTCACGAAGTGAAAGCATACGTATGAAACCTGTTTGGGGGTTTTGTGCAAGTTTTCTTTGGAAAGAGCCAGACTCATCCAAGTCAGGTCCATGGGAAAGTGTCACCAATGCACTGGTCTGGCTGCTTGCCTCGTTCTGCTTTCCCTTCTGACATTGAGTTGTGACCTTTGGATGATTCCCTTCCCATCTCTCGGCACTCCGGACTCCTCCTGCCACTTGATTGCTTTGTCTTTTAAGAGATGAGCTCCTGGGGAGGGCGAGGCTGCGCGCTCTCTATCTTATGAGGTGTTTGCACAGTGCTTGTTACAATGGGACTATCTCAGTCGAGATCTCTAGGCACTAATACACTACCAGTAATTGTTACTATGAATAACAAAAGCATCTAGTCGTAATAAAGTGTGGAAAGGGGAATAACTTGGCATTATTAATGTCAAGTTTAAAGAGCAAAAGCTCCATTTGTGTTATTACCTGTCATCCTTTGGAGAACTATAAGCATCTCCCTGAATAGGGATCCAATTTCTGCCCTTACCCTATATAACCTTACTGGCTTCAAAACAAGATTTGATGTCTTTAGAGCAGACTGGCATGAAATCAAGGGATTTTTTCCAAGGAATTCAGAATGCCTTTACTTAGTTTTGTAAGTGCATAGCATCAGAAAGATCACTGAGAACATACCCATAGCAGCCTTTCTTCCCAACGATCTCAGTTCCTGCTTGTATCACCAGTCCTTTCGCCCATGCTGCTTTCTATTATACGGAGGGGCAAACATCTTTCAAACAACTTAACATCTTGCAGGATATTTTACACTCCTCTTGTTCATCTCATAACTGTGTGGTCTGCTCATTACCTAGGGACTTGGTCAGCCCTCTTCACATTCTCAAGATCGGTGATCGATTAATACTCCTCTCTGGTTTTACTGTGGGTTAATTATCATAATTCACAAGTGGACTAATGTGTATGACTAGCATTTAGTTTTATACATGTTTCTCTTACTTTTCTGCAACATTTTTCTTTTCCTTCTGTTCTACACAAGAGTACCTACTTCCATGTCAGAGTCAGTCTAGAATTCCTCAATTAGTGATTTAGGTTCTCCTTCTATTTTTGTCTTTGCTTCCACTTTTAAATTCACTTTGCACTTTGAAATTTATGCATGTAAATAGAAAAGGGGGCAGGGGGAGAAGGCAAGGGAGAATCTCCATTGTGGAACTGCTTCGATTTCTTTTGTAGACTTTTAGTTTATGACTCAGTGATTTGTATCTTGGTAGGTATAACTCCTCTAGAAATACCTCTCTACAATCCTTTAGGGTACCTCCAAAAGGAAGGTGAAGTAAGTTTCAATTAACTTAAGAATGAAGCTTGAGGTATCAAATTGTCCCAGGAAGAACGTGACCACCTGATGGGGTGGGCTTGCTGCAGAGGGCTAAAGATGGGAAAGAGTGTGACTGCATGGAGGTGTGTCTGCCCTAGAGCCCCTATAAATGTAAAATGTGGCTGAAAGCTGAAGAGAAGCAAGGAGGCTGTGCAGGGCAGCGTATCATTTCCTGGTGTAATTGCAGGAGATTAGGAAACATGTTTTAATTGGGAAAGAGATTTTTATCTTTGGAAATTGATGCCCACATGGGTCTAAAAGAGAATGAGTTGGAGATTTCCACTGTGGTATTTTGATTCTAAGAGCGATAGTGACCTTGATAGGCAGTGAAGAAATGAGACTTACATTCTCAGGGAAGCTTTTTCAGCAAAAGCAACAGAAGCTGTGGAATGGCAAACTAGAGGATGTGGTCTAAGAAAAGGTTAATTCAGATCACATAGCAGGTAAGCGTGTTCCCAAAGTATAGGAACATCCCCTACCCCACTCCACCCACCCAAAAAAAAACCAACCACCACTGCCAAAAACAATAACAACAACAACAAATGGAAGCGTTGGATTCCTTTACCAACCTAAATCAATCTCCCTGGCATGACATGTCAGTAAGCATGTAAACTCCTTGCTGTAACACCTTTCTGTATAGATGAGTTGCAGACATGAAAACTGAAGACAAATGTCATATGCATTGAAGAGCAGACTCTGAGAAACTGTTAAAAACACCACTGTTTTTATTTTTATTTTTTTTCAGAGGACCAGAATGCATATCAGATGGAAAGAAAATATCTGAACTTTGCAGTATGAATATTTCAGGTGAAATATTTCCTCTTAAACCCTAGAGAAAGACACATAAATGGTAACAACAGATTTGTTGTCAGCTGTCAGAATGAGCAGGTAATACTTACCAAAGGGCACCCAGAACGGAGAGCCTGAACATCAATCTGCTTAGCTCCTGTAAGAATAACCAAAAAACAATCATTTTGGAGTAGTTAAGCATTTGAGAGGTATACACTGACAAAATGCAATATAAGAGAAAACTTTAAGAGATTAACTAGTACAGAAGAGTTATTTCATGTAACTTATTTCTGATCATTTTCCATCCAGTTTCCCAACTTTTCCTTTCATTTCTTTGTAATACATGTGCCAAGAACTGTTTCCAGTGAGTCAATTCACACAGAGGCTGAGCAGATACCTAAGGGAGCCGTCTTTGCTAAATCAAATAGGAACATATAGGTAGAACTAGAAATTATGGGCAGAGGCTGAAGACCCCTGTATAATTTACAGGCTGTACATATTCAGTCCTGAGGTTGCAGCATTTACAACAGGGATGTGACATATTGCTCATTTAAGGGGGATGTGCCAGAAATTATGAATTACAGATCTAGTCTAGTAAAAGAAAACCAGACCAATTGGAATCTTGTCTAATATTCTCAATTAACTTGAAACGCAGCCTCTTCATTCTAGAAAAGACTACTAAAAGGGATGGAGGGACTTGCATAACAAAAACCTTTTGGAATTCACTCTGATAAGAATGGTTTTTGGTTTTATTTCCAGCTAAATTTCAAAGTAAGATGTTAGTCAATACAACCTGTGTAAACTACTGACTTCTGATAGCTTTATATGGTACCAGTCAGTCCAGATACTGCAGTATCTGAGCATCTCAGGCTTTAATGTATGTAGCTTCAGAACTTCTATACAACTCACATTTTTTTTTAAAGGTCAAAATCAACTCCTTAAAAAATACCCAGAATGTGAGAGCCAATTCCTAAGAAGAATTTGGCAGCATGCAACAGGTGAAGACATACTTCAATGTGCTGTTTTTTGAGATTTCTATTTATAACATACATCTTTCGTAGGCATACAACCAGCACAAATATATAAATATAGAAATAATCCATGCAATGAGCTGGTAAAAAGCAGTACATCTATGACCATTCAGTCTGCCAGGTTTTATATTTTTCACCCACTTACACTGTTCTTGCTACATCTTGTGTCTAGAGAAAATCACAGGATTTATAACGCACCAAGAGAGCAAAAAACCTCAGTCTCTGCCATGCTAAGGGAAACACCAAGTTTCAAATAAAAGGATCATTTCCCAACACATCCTTTTCTGTTTATTTTATTCTAATCTACTCATATTTTACATACTTTTATATTATCTTTGTAGTATTTGAGCATTTCTTCCCACTACCCACAAGTGGAAATACTGTTCTGTATGGCTGGTAGATAATCATGAACAAATGGGAGTCCAACAGGCATAAACCCAAATGACTAAAGCTATTTTTAACACTTGCAAGCATTTACTCAAATTCTCATGTTCTAGAGTCAGTAAGGTCCATACCTTATGTTTGAGTGCTGCTGAAGCATTAACAGGGAGCAAAATGCACATGTGTTTTCAGCTCCCCTAAAGCTATAGTGGAAACTCCCAGCCGATTGTACGGCTATCATGGTACAACTGGGAGGAGTCAGGGAGGAAGGAGGGCAGCTGACGTGATCCAAAGCCTATTCACTTATGTGTTCAATAACATAAGCACAGGGAGCATCTCTGCCGTGGCTGCAGACATGGCTGTGGAGGCAACTGCGAGGTCAGCAGCAGCAGTGGGGTTCTGCTTACTCCTGCTCCTGTAGCTTATAAAGAGGGACTAGAGGGGCTACACAGAAAAGTTATGTCCTGTTAGAAGGAGGGGGAGAGGTGTGAAACACAAATCTATAGAAAGTGCCATTGTTTGTAGGATAATTTTATGTTACGTGCCTAAAAGCATGGCAGTGAACGTATACTGCCTTTTTAATAGACTGCACAGGTCTGTGAAAGAAGCAGCCCCATTCAGTCATTTGCTTAATACTGCATATAAAATAAACATGAGGTTGGGCTCTATACAGTCTGACTAACGATGGGTAGTCCCGGATTCAAAAGTGATATAATATTATTCTTTCTCTCTTAATCCTCGTCGTTCAGGTATATACTTTGGTTCTTCTGCAATTAACATTCATTTTTTTCTGTGTTGTAGCTCAGAAGCCACCATCCTCCTTGTTATAATGTTTCCAGTTAGTAAGAGGGCAGTGGGAACAGAAAATAGGATAGTTCTGAATCTTTCATCTGCATTTCTAAATCCTGTAATTTCTTTAAAGTACACGCTGTCTTTCTTTCTTGCCACCAGAAACAAGAACTTACTTGAATGTCAAACAGGGCCTTAATGATTCCCACAAGATAATCATAGCTGCAGCTGTCCAAGTTAGTTTCTATAAATAATTCTATATCATCTTTACTTAAGTTTTTGAGTGCTAACTCTAGAGTCTGCTCTTCTCTTCATCTCATACATCTGTTTGAAAACAGAGATGTGAATTTATCAATTAAGGCCTTGTAAGTGCTTCAGCCTGGGGCCAGATTGTGACACTGGACCCTGATCTCCTCAAATGTGCCAACTGAAACGAAGCATGTAATTTTGGAGTTAGGCACTCCTAAGTAGCCAATATTGTTGAAACAAATTTTTGAAATTGTTGAAAGAAATATTTAAAAAATTTAAATATTTGAAATGACATTAGTAACCACTCAAAGGTTGGCACCTGTAGAATGATGGTTAGTAAATAATGCTGTGCTTTATCAACTTCGTTTGACAGAGTATATCTTAAGGGTTTACTAACTTCCTCTAAGGAAGCACTGCATACATACAGCATTTTCCCAGTAATATACCTTTTAAAAATCGTACAAAGAAGGGCAAATGACAGTAAATTACCAGTGTTGCCTTGTCTTCTATTCTGTGTGTGCTCTATCCATCACTAGCAGATGCTTGTGCTTTCCTTTTGGACATACGTCTGAGGATATTCTAAATTTGAATCACTTCATTTGCACTTACATATCGGTCCTAAAACAAGGATGTGCAGCCAACGTGCAAGGCAGTTCCTTCATGTAGGAATCCTAGCCCAACATCTCTGTCTGGTTCTCAAGAGACAATTCTTACACCAGAACTGATTTAACAAGAGTTAAAGCAGACAGCCAATTTTCAGACTGTTCACATTGCCTTCTCTTCTTCTCAGTCTGCCAAGGCACCAAGTCCTTGCATAACCCAAAGACTGAGCAGCAGTATAGCAGTTCTCTCAGAGATGAAAACCTGCTTGCACACTACAAAGGCAACACTAGAAAATTTTGTACTGATGCTACAAGGAGATGCTTCCCATAACAATTTGCCTGCTTCTGTTAACAGGAGTGGTAACTGCAAAGCTTTAGAGCTTTGCTTTTGACTGGCATTTCTGCAGATGGGTTCTTATCCAAATTATCTGAGTCTGCAAAGCAAGGGTAGGACTCAGCTTTCTGGTAGTACCCCGATACTGGTTCCATTTATCTTTCAAATTTTTTAAAGTTTTCAATATGCTTACTAATAGGCTTGTTCTCAATATCTTTAATTCCTGGCCTGATTAGTTACACAGATGGGGGCTTTTTTTATTTCAGGAACCCTATTTTTCTTCCATCAGTTATTATAGCTTCCTGCTGACATCTTGTAGGGCTTCCCCCAGGAGTACTGGGTCTCACACACATTTTTCTCAGAAGAAATATTATTTTTAGTACCTCAGAGCTGTCTCTCTATAGTTCTGCTATACGTTTTCCCTTCAATTGTTTCAGATTTGCAAGTAAGATGCCACTAGTAACATAGGAAGGCTGCAGTAACTTCCAGCCTGTTCTCAGCACTGCCCACAGACTGATGCAAATTGGCGTATTTAAAGCCCAGGCAGACAGCAGCTGTGTAATCCAGTGGCATTTCCTTCTAAAATTTTCTGCACAGAAGAAGAGCTTGAAAGGAACATGAAATGAATTAACAGCTTGGAGAGGCAACACTACACTAAGCAATACATCTTTTTGTCTGTATCTGCAGAAAGAGGAAGCCACTCCTGGCTTGCTGGCTTTGTCCCTACCGCCAGGCAGGTGCCCGCAGACCTCTTTCCCCTGTCATCTGCCTGACCATGCTGCAATTCCCTTTCACCCTATGCTCACGGTTTCCTTTTCCATGGAAACCAGGACACCACTGAAGAAGAAGGATGGGAGGGATACTGTGTACCTTATGTCAACCTGACATGGCTTTAGGGCATGAGCAGAAAACAACATCCAGATGCACCTCGTTTTTCACCTTGCTAGGTTTCCAGGAATTTTAATCAGCTAGGCAGTGTCTGATTTGAAAAAATACACTAACACACAATTCTTTCATCAGGAGAAGTCAAAAAAATTGATGTTCTGAGTGGGTTGTCTAACCTAAGCTGTCTGTCCTTCAGTGTGCTGGGCTGACCCTGGTGGTTGAAGGCCGAGCTGCTTCCCTGCCAGGTCAGGGGGAGTTGTCCCCACTGCCCTCCAGCTTTCCTGGCCCAAAATATGTCTTTTTGGCTGGGTTGGGGTGAGGAGTGTGCTGTATGTGGCATCTGGCAGTGATATTTTAGGAGGAGTCCAACCTAAGAGGCAGGACCAAAGAGAAGACACAGAAACCCGAGCTGCAGCTCTCAGGGTACGAGGCTTCCCTGTGCAGCAAAATGTAATTTAATGTTGAGCTGTCTCAAAATAAAAGGCCGGAGGATTTTTCTTTCCCATCTCCCTTTCACATCACACTGATATTCTTCTCTATACTAGTATCTGTGGGCTTTCAGTTCCTCTAACAAACCAGCAGGCTGTTCTGCTGCTGGAGAAACTTGAGGAAAGGAAGCACAAATGGAAAATAAGTCCACTTGTTTCCATCCACCTCTTCCTCTGCACAACTTGGTAAAAAGAAAAATTGCTGATTTCGTATCTCCTTTTGTTTAAGCCCCGACTGCTTTTCTTAATGCTTTCTGTAGTAATTTCAGCTACGCTTTTTGTTCAAAAAGATAAAGTACTTCATGTTTAAAAGCCATGAATTATTGCTTCCATTTTGTCAAAAAGGATGGTCTCTGTCCAGGTTTAGAAATACACTCAGATCTACCACTTTTTGTCAAATATTACCTTCCTTTAACAAGAAATATTCAGTTTTTGGATTAAAGAGAAAAGGAAACACTCAAATGGCTTCTAAAGAGGGAAGATTCTGTATTTTCTTGGGTGCAGACAGAGGGGAAGAGGAATATGGAAAGACTGAATAAAAAAGAAAAAAGCAGACAGAAATACCCAACTGAGGCCCAGTTTTAGTTTGTAATTGGTATCAGATTCTACCAGTTTTACTCATGTAGCCCAATCCCTATTGATTTCTAAAGGTTTCTCACACAATAAGTTAATGTTTAACGTAAATAAAGGTTACAGGATCTTGTCTTTTAGAAGTAGGGGTTTGAAAGATTTACCAATTCAAATGCCGTAATGCTGACTGGCAAGCTTGCTGGATTCAAGGTTAATTAACAGATTTTTTTGGAGTGAAAGTGCTGTGGAAGAGCACGATCATTACCATTTATATTCATTCTAATATGATGTGTTCCAACTCCCCCTCCATCATGTCTTACAGGGAGTTATCTGGTAAAGGAGGATGACAAGTCTTTGTGAAACAATCACAAATCCTGCCAGATTTCAGTGCTTATACACTCATAGTTCATGTTGCATAGCAGGGCAGGATCAGACAAAGTGTGAAAGAAAATAGTGCATACCTTTTTTATTTGAGGTTAATTTCTGAGCTTGCATGATGCGAGACCCTGTCATTACAGGGCAGCTAGCTCACTTTTCACATCAACCTTTGCCACCTAGCCCACTCCAACATGTGGCAAAGAAACACTGACTTGAATTCTGCCATGGTGCCAGGCATCTTAATAACACTCTGGAGTGATTGGCACTGAGTCTGGATCCTAAGGATGAACCCAGTCTCTGCCAGGAGGTAATACTCAAGAGAGGGACTACAGCTGTGGTCTCTGAAGGGGTCTGTTGATGTATTCTTTCCCTGTATCTTGCAGTGCTTTAAGCTGCTAATTTTTTCACATTTTCCTCTTTTCATTAATGTATTCTCTCCTTTAAAATTTGCTTTTAAAAATAGAGCTGTGTGTTGCCTATCTGAAAGATTAATCACAAGAAGGTGCTTTGGGTGGGAAGGCTTTTCCAGAGAGGTTATACATGTCAGGCAGTTGCTCTGAATGGTTATTTCCAGGTAGGTCTTTTAGCTTTCGGAAGTGACATTTAGTATGACATGTGCCAGCTGCATAATCTACCTAGCCCTTCAAAGTGCAAATATGAACATAAATGCATATTAAGATACTGGGTGTTAACTCCTTAGCTGAAATAAAGAGTGGGTGTTTCAACAGAGGCAAGCAAATACTGTTGATTTACAGTGGCTTGAGGTTTTGGCCTGTTATCACTTCTTAATACACATTTTAGCTGAGCTGCAAGTTACATAGTTAAGGTTTTTCCTGGAATATAGGCAAATAATTGTTTGTTTAGGCTGACTGGTAGTAATGCTGGGGAACCCTTTGCATTAACTCCTTTAGAGCTACTCATTTATCTCAACCTTTTGTCCTGGGCCTGCCACTCCTCTCAGTGATCTCATCTGAGCAGATACTAGAGAGCAGCTCTGATTATCCAAGGCATCTGTGTGTCTGACCAATATATCTGTAGAAAGGTCCTGGACCAGTTGTGTCTGCGCTGTCTGGAGCAGTGCCCATAAGCAGCCACCCTGTGCCTCACACCCAGCCTGCCTGTGCAGACGAGGTGCAAAAGTAGCTCCAATAACTTTCTGAAAAGCTCTGGTGTTACTGCACAGATGCAAAGCAATGGCAGTGCATGTGAAATAACGCCAATGCTGATTTTATAAAAGTCTGATTTTATAGTATAATTGGATCACAGTTTGCTTAGGCATTTTTGCCTCTCTACTAAGTATGCTGTGAGCACATCTATGAGCATCCACACGTTGAGATAAAAATACTGGTGGTTCTTATCTCCCCTTCTGCTATTGCTGCTACCTCCATGACCTGCATGCCTACATACCCACACAGATGCATGCACATGACACCTGATCTGGTTTCTTAATTATTTTTAGCCCAATTCCCTTTGTTGTTTTGTTTCCTGCTGATGAATGGGAAGCTGTAGTAGTGCAGTTTCATTTCACCAGCTTCTCAAATGTAGAAATTACAGTAAAGTTGGGAAAAAGTGAGATTGGATTGATAGTGGTTCTCTAATTAGCCAACCACAGTATCTGTGGAGACAAGAAGGGAATAAGATTTCACCATGGCAAGAGTGCTGGAGGTTCTTTCTTGTCTATTCTTTCTTGTCTGTCTGTTCTCACTAAGACTAAACCCTTTCATGATGTGTGCTTTATTTACAACTGCCCTCATTATGCTACATCAAAGGTTTCCCTGACCTTGGCTCCATGATTATGCAACGGAGCGCTGTAAATTATCTTGTCACCAGAATCTCCATTTAGGCAAGTATAATCACTTTCTTATAAGAACCCAGGCCTGATGTGCAGAAACAAAAAGTCTACTGCACAATAATGAGAGTAACGTGCTATTAGGAATGAAAAAAAAAACCTCAACCATATGGAAAACTACAACACAAGGGTGCTTGCAACCTGAACGTCATTAATTTGTGCAAAGTGCTTAGCAATCCTTTGCAAAAAGGTGATAAAGAGTAAAATGTTATTTTTAGCTATACTAGGAAATGCAGCACATCCCAACTTCTATTTAACACAGTATTGAGCCTCTCTGCGCCTTGCTGCAGTGACACTTGGCAGTGCTGCGATCCCTGCTTGGCAATGCTTCTGCAGGCTCCATATTGCGGGGAGCGTTCCTCACCTTATTGGCTCTCTGATCAGTGGGACTTGCAGTCGAGTTTTTCTACACCCGTGGCAATAAAACATGTAAAGCTAGTTCCTTGTAATGGATCAGGGGAGTGAAGTGGAGCAACTGTATCCTACTTGCTACAAGAAAATCATATTATGTAAATCAGGAATCGAATGACTGTGTGTCTGCAGGTGTGTATGTGCACACATATGCATACTGATTCCTTCAAGGATATACATATATATATATCTCCTTGCTTGGTGTTGCTAGCAGGGCTGCAGAAGATGTGGAAGGGATCGGCTATTATAGCCATGATTGTGTCCAGTGAGCTAGAATCAATTTAAGAGGTAGCATATTTGCTAATTCTAAATCTGCTCTCACATTTGCTTCACTTCAGCTGAGAATTATCCTTTCCCCTTTTGTATCTCAGACTGACAAAAACGTCCCTCCCATAAAACAACTCTTCAGTTTGTCTCCAGACCAACTCGTCAGCAATTTTCCATTTCTCTCTCCAAAACCTTGAATGTAAAATGTTGGACTGTTAAATTATATATATATGTGTATGTGTGTGTGTGTATGTATGTATACAAGGGAATCACATTATCTTGTTCTTACTCTAAAGACTTCATAATTAGTCCTCAAACACAGTACTTTCTCCTTTCCCTCTCCATAGTAACAGAAGAACAGTTATTTTGGTATATTTGTTAGAAATGTAGTTAGCATTCAGTGAATACACTCAGAAAGCAATATTTCACATAGAATAATGATGAATATGTATTTACTTGAATAAGCTGTTGATTTTGCATGAATTCTGCACACTGGTTCTTAGGCAAATATGCTAATGATTGATGTGTGACAATTTACTTTATTTTGGGCTTGTCAGACTAACTAACATAGTGATCAAATCCAGAAAATTATTTCCTTACACCTAAGGAGCCGTAACAATTACAGGAATATTTCAGGGAAGCTGATTACTAATACATCCAACACTTCTCTTACATATAAGGTGATTTTGCACCAATATTTTTTTTTGAGGAGAAGGACTAGGGATCTGGGTGGACAACATGTTGAACGTGAGTCAGCAGTGTTCCCTTATGGCCAGGAAGGCTGGCAGCATGATGGCTTTATTAAGAAAAGCATAGCCAGAAGCTCAAGGCAAGTGATTACCCCGCTACTCTGCACTGGTAAGACCATACCTGCAGGGCTGTGTCCAGTTCTGAGCTCCCCACCACAAGGTAGGCATGGGCATACCTGGAGCAAGTTCAGCAACAGACACCAGGATAGTCAGGGAGCAGGGGCATACGGTGTACATGGACTAATTAAGAAAGCCAGTTTGTTCATCCTGTAGAAGGGATGATCAAGGGAGATCTTACTCTTCTCTGTTACCATGTAGTAAGTGGATACAGAGAAAACGCAGCTGGACCCTTCTGGAGGTGCACAACCAAAGTGCTAGGTGCAGCAAACACCAGTTGCAGCAAGATAAACCTCAATTAGAGATAAGGAAAAGATCTTCACAGTGAAGGTGATCAAGCATTAGGGCAGGTTCTCAGAGAGGCTGCAGACTCTCCATGCTTGGATATATTCAAAACTTAACCAGACAAGGCCCTGAGTAACCTCACCTTATCTCAAAGCTGACACTGTTTTGAGCAGGGCTTTGGACCTGAGACACACTAGGTCCCTTCCAGCATATTTTATGGTGAGTTTACGGCTAATAGTTGGAATGAATTTTGCGCTTAAGAAAAGTACTCCTTTTATCTGTATTTTGGTATCTTTCATGTCACAGAAAATTCCACCAGAAAGGCATCCAAAGAATGGGAATTTTGCCAAAGAGATGAATGCTAAGACTAATTTGTATCACGACAGTCTAGCTATGAATTTATAATTGGATCACTCTAAAACCAACTGCTTCCATACCTACAAATCTCTGTATCTGAACCCTGGGCACCTGCTTCTAGGGTTGAAAACTCTCTGATGCTTTCATCTGCAAGTTGCAGTGGATGAAACTTCTGTCCTTCACTGGACACCCACACATGTTGGCTCTTTGTTTGCACTGAGTAGGCTATGCAACCCCACGTAGGTATGAAGGTGTGAGACTGCTCTTCAACACAACCGTCAAAGAGCCAAATTTGCAACCTAAGTGTCTCCTGTATCACTTGAACATGGAGAATAATCAAAGAAGTTTTGAGCTGACATGTGTGAAGTCCCTTCTGGATTTGAATCAGTGGGAATTGTGTCATTGATATCAATGACAGCAAGATTTCACAGTTCATCTCCTTTAAATATATACATACAAAATCTTAGAAATAAATCAAAAGTTTAAAGGCAATGTTTAATGCAAGAATAATGTATGTAAGCAGATTGACTCAAAAATACTCATTGTTCACATGCTTTGCCTTTTCAAATGTAAAGGGGAGGTTGCTTGCAAACTGGATTTAATGGTTCATTTCTGATGGTGAACCATAAATGAACACTTTTACGTGAGTTTGTATATGGAGAAGAACACTTGGCATTTGGCTTGAGCACTTCAGTGGCAGGGAATCTATTCTTCTAACTGTCTGGATGATGTGCCTGGTGAAGTGTGCATAGGATGGACTTCAAAACTGTTCAATAAGCTTTCTTAAAACCTCCAAAAGTATTTTAATTTCTGAGCATATGGAAAATAACTGAATAAGAAATATTAAATTTGGGGGCTAGCTACACAGTGCAAAATTTTTCAGCATTGCTTTGCTAATGTAACTGATTGAGTACAAGATGTGTTGCTTGCCATTTCCCGGAATAAAAAAATGAGCTGTTGAGTCTTAATGCACTATTCCAATTATGGTTATAAAATACTGAATCGAGTCATTCTTAAAAAAAAAAAAAAAAAAAAAGGAAAAAAAAAAAGAAAAAAACACCACTTGCAATAGTACTTGGAATTAAACAGTTCAACAGAATTAATGATTCCAGATGGGCTTGTATTTGGCACTAAGAAGTGTGTGAAAGGAAACATTTTAGGGAACTCATTTTAAACCAGAATTTTGAATGATTTATAAAAGTCCTTGAAAGATTTTTCACTAGTAAAAATGCCCTTTTCAACCTTTGCACATTTGGAGCTAACAAAGGAAGTGACACTCACTCACTGAAAATCTTGGCATTGGTGAAAAACACACATATGTTCACGAAGAGAAATGCCTGAAACAGTAAAATTAAAAGCCCTAGCAAAGTCAGGTTCCCAACACACTCCATTTGCCTCATTTCTGTTAGTAAAATAGGAAGAATAGCAGTTCGCTACCTTGAGAGGGTACTGGAAACAGAAGATCTTTTGTGATTGTGGATTACATTGATGGTACTGATACCTATAGCCATATGCTGGGAATAAAAACAGCTTCTATTTGCAACTTGAAATTTTCCTTAGGTCCAGGAGAGACAAGACACTGGGCCAAAAAGAGTGAGGTCTGTGTTTGACAACAATTATTTTAATACATAATGTTGGGCAGACTTGGGAACACTGGCAATAGGTGAAGGCAAAGTTTTAAGTTCTTATCCAAAAGTAAATGTTATCTAACTCCACTGACTAATTGTCTCCCTTTTCAACAACATCCTTGTTATAACCACAAAGTATCTATAAGACATTTAGCTCTCTTAAATGCAAGTCAGCAGCTGGAGTTAGGAAAAGAGTTGGCATCATGTGGTCAATCAAACTCTTTACTGGTCACCAGTGATTCATGGATTATATTAAATGGAGGAACAAGAAAACAGATTACACACACTTCATGTGTTACATTAAATCAATTATTAATAGACAGTTGGACATCTTACTGACTTGTACTCTGTTATGAATTTGTAAGAATGAAAGAATGATGAACAGCAAAGAAAAAGATAATAGACTGCCCCAGACCACATTTTTTAAAAAACAAAACAAAAAACAAACAAACACTAATTATGGTTTTAGCCTAGTGTCACTTAATGGAAATTACTGAATTTCCACATCCTGCCTCTTCTATGATTTACAGTCCATTCCTTGATTAAGACTTAAGGGAGGATGTCTTTTGCAGGGGGAGTAAAAACGACAACATATGGTTTCTGTCTCATATTACACCATTTGTAACCTACAGATTTAGCTTTCTTTGTCCTACAAAGCCTGAGGGATCCCTTGGCATAACTAGCTCCTGAATGCCCCAGAACCTTTCTCCTTGCAAAAGTCCCTCTCCTTTATTCCACCACCTCAGGTCCTTCTGCCTGGTAAAGTCAGAGTCTTTATTTGTGCACCTAAGACCGCCCAATTATTGATAATTTCTGGGCCCAAGCTCAACAAGTCTGTTTGAAGATAATAGTTGCTCTGCACACACAACTTCCTTTCCAGTGGTCCAGGCTCCTGAGAGCTCATCTGTTTCAATGAATACGTGGAATTATTCACCTGCTTTAAAATGTTAACAAATGGTTCCACAGGCAAATTACTGGATTTCAGTACTTCCTAGAGCCACCATGTGTTGAGTGTTGCATGACTTTATTGCGTCAACGTCATTATCCTTGTTACAGTTTAAAAGCAGATGCTCACCAAGACTGAGCCTTCAGTGTTTCAAGACTTATGAGGACAGACTGTGGAAATTGGAGTTGTTTAGTCTGGAGAAGAGGAGGTGAGGGGAGACCTCGTTGCTCTCTACAATACCTGAAAGGGGGTTGCAGCAAGGAGAATTTCTCTTTTCTCGGATGACAAGTGATAGGACATGAGGAAATGCTTTCAAGTTGCACCAGGGGAGGTTTAGATTGGACATCAGGAAAAATTTCTCCATGGAGAAGGAGTTCAATCATTGGACAGGCTGCCCAGGGAAGTGGTGGGGTCTCCATCCCTGAAGGTGTTTAAGAGATGTGTGGATATGGCAGTAAGGGACACGGTTTAGTGACGGACTTGGTAGGGTAGGTTGATGGTCAGACTTGATGATCTAGAAGGTCTTTTCTAACACAGATGATTCTATGATTTTTAATTCAATCTTAGTGGTAGCGTGTCTCATCTGCACCTTCTATTGTAAATTTTAGGAAGAATATCATTGTTACCTTTCACTTTCTGAAATTTCCAGGCCTTCACTTCTTTCCTTTTTACTGTTACATGAATTTGAAAAAAGCAGGCTGCATCCTACATGTTGTATCTATGGATGCTTATTTTTTGTCTACCTACACTGAGACAGGTTCTGACGCCCTGCACAACTGGCAGTGCCGCTCTTGTCAGGCTGTGCTTGCTCTTCTCATCTGCCTTGGCACCTATGGCCACAAACACCTCACCTATCACCGTCACCATGAAATTTTCCCCTTTAAAAGGCTTTACTGGCTTATTCTGTTGCTTCCTGTGCAATCCTTCTTGTTCTTTCTTGGGTTTTGATCTCTTATAAAAAGAATTGGTAGCAATTCTGATCGTGTATCTTTTCTATTCCCTTCCTTCCTCAGTACCTTCCATGAAGAGCATCATGTTGTCCATTGCTTTGTAACTTTTCCATTCATTCAACATGCTCAGATGAATCTGTCATTCTGGTGTTTAAACCAAAACTCATCCAAGACCATGGAAAAACTCCTAATTCCCTCAGCTGTTGGGCCTCATAAACTTGGCACTGGTTACTCCAAAGCTTTGTGCCTTTTGTATAATTATTTAAAAGTTTGCAAAGTCAGGGGAAAGTTAAGTGTTACACAAATGGAGTATCAGGGCTTCACAGCCCCTCTGCATAGCTGTAAATGAGTTAGAAAACTCAAAAAATCTGTTCTGCTTGGTAAAATAACACTAACAATTTGGAGTTCATATTGAGCTTAGGCAGGCAGAGCAAAGCACCAGCAACTCTGCCTAGGAAATGTACAGAGAAAAGCCAAACCTCATAAACATTTCCTTTCAAGGAAAATAGATTTTGAAACAATGTAAATAAAGAGACTGCCAAAAAAAAAAAAAAAAAAAAAAAAGATTTTCTTCTGTGGAGGGACCATCCAGGATGGAGTGGTTTTGTTTTGTTTTGTTTTGTTTTGTTTTTTTCCATTTAGGATATAAGGAGGTCTGTAAGAAAGTGGTCAAAATCTATCAGAAGCAAAGTAGTCTGGACAAGAAGAGGAATAATCAAATGAAAATTAATGTTTTCCTTTTTAGGATTGTAGGAGCTGTCTGTGAACTGTTTTGTGTTTTAAGGTCTAATTTTCTGACAATAGATCTGTTTCAACAGAGAATTTTCAACTTGTCTTTTTACATCCTCGTGCACTGTAGCAGATGCTAACACTAGCATTTCTCTTATTTACAGAAGTAACTCTGGATTTGAATGAACAACCTGGAGACATACAGCCTTGCTGTTCTCCTTCGCTAAGAGACACAGCCTTCCTTCCTCCTTCTGGACTAAGCCCATGATCAAGGTGTCAGCTGAGACTTGAACCCCACAAGACCCTATGGCAGGCTGAACTGCTTTTAGCTTGCCAAAATCTGTGTTACACAGTCGTAACACAAACTTGAGGTCTGCATATGCACAGCATTACTTCATTCTGGGGATATATATTTTGCAACATTTTTCAGGCTTGAGGAAGAGGCTTTTAACTGCTCCCTACTGGCTGGGGAATGAAAGGACAGTTCCCAGCCTGCTCCTTGGTTGTGGTCTCAATCAAATCCTGGCTACTGCAACTGGAGCTCTACAGATGTGAGATCCCCAAAAGGGGAAATTAAAATGTGGAAGAGGTTCTACTTCTAAGGCAGACCATGGGCCATTAAATAACTATCTGGGCATGCAGGTACACGATGCCTGGGTTGGAAGAAAAGCTACAACCCAAATTTGATTGCTTATTTATATATTTTTTATTCTTAAAAATGTGAATTTGCAGCAGGACCACAAGTGTGTCTGATATGCCAGAAAAGACATTTGAATAAACTTGCAAATTATAAAACACACTAGAAAGTGAAGCTCACTTCTGCTTTCCCGGTTGCCTAGGTGACTAACAAGAGATAAATACAGTTCTTCTTATGTCTATTCTTAAATCTTTAAGACAAAGAGCTTTTGACTTGGTGTTGCAAGACATGAAGGTGTTTCAACAGCCAGATTTCACAAGAGTTGGACCCTCCTCCTTTCCCTTTGTTTGTATCGCATTTCTGCTGTGAAGGTCACCTTATAGTCACTTTTGAACACCCTCCAAACCCTGCAAAGGCTGGGAGCAGGGACTGTCCCTGGGGGTGACCAAGTTCAGTGGTGAGCGTGCTTACAAGTAAAGCTCACACTGGTTAAAAATACCGAGTCATATACAATTATCTGTAATGCCATTAACACCCTGTAAGCATTAGAGCAGCAAATGGTGGTTGGCCATGAGAAAGAACAGATTGCTGGGCTAGAAATCAGGATACCAGACTGCTGCCTCTGGCTTTGGCACCAAACAGTATAACCCTGAGCTAGTCAACTCATTTCTAATTCCTCCCTTATTTTTTCTTTGTCATGCCTATTTAGAGAGTATGTCCTTTGTGTCAGGGATTGTCTCTCCCTGTGCATTTGTACACTGAATGGCACAATAGGCCTCAGTCTCCAGTGATGGCTCCAAAATACAGAACCTTCATGAGAAGAGACGTCTGAGGCAGAAATCTTCCTGTCTGATAGCTTCAGGAAACTCATTTCTGATACCTGTTTTCCCTTCCCCATTCTGAAGATCTCAGACTGTAAGTGAGCATCAACACGAGGCTGGGAATAGCTGTTGCCCTTATTCAACAGATCAAGAAAGAAAAGTACAGAAATGTGGAATGATTTTCTCCAGTACAGCAAATGGGCTTTTTTTTTCCTCCCTCTCCAAATTCAGTAATACAAAGAGACAAAACGTTAAAAAACAAGCAAACAAACAAAAAAATCAGCATATCTTCATGTTTTTACCTACTGCTTCCTCTCCCTCTTCATGGGCTGGCAGAAGCCACCACATCTGCAAATATAAGCTTCCTTTCATGTGCTTCCCTCTCCTTCCTCCCTGCTTCTCTGCTGACCTCTGGAAATGGTCTGGGGATTACCTGAGCAACTCTTAGCCATGCAAGAAAGTCTCTTCTTTCCAAAGACAGGCACAGAACATGCCTAGATGCCTGCATCTACCTAGCCCTACTTACCCGTAAGTTGGAGCTTTTACTGTGAGACTTCAACATTCACACATTGACAGTAAACAGACTTTGTCATTGCTGTTGCATGTTTCTGACATGCAAAAAGAACATTATCACCCTTCATTTAACCTCACAGCTCCTCAGTGGAGGAAACTCATCAGAATAGTGTCTACCTTAAAGGCTAGCAAATTGGGGTAAGGGATTATGGTAAAGTTGGTCGGGCACTTGCAGAATTCAGAGGAACAGTTGGACGATGAAGCAGTCCATTGCCTCACTACTAACTGGGAGGAAAAACCATCCTCCTTCGGGCCAAATCCTTTCAATTACCGTACACAGCAAAACAGGGAGCTGTCTTTGCCGTTTTGTGCATTGTGTGTGAATTTGGAGCTGCTTCAAAAAGGAAGCTTAGGAAAAGAAAGAAAAGAAGAAAAATTAAGGAAGAAAAAGAGGAAGGAGAGGAAGAGGAAGGAGAAGAGAAGGAGAAGGAGAAGGAGAAGGAGAAGGAGAAGGAGAAGGAGAAGGAGAAGGAGAAGGAGAAGGAGAAGGAGAAGGAGAAGGAGAAGGAGAAGGAGAAGGAGAAGGAGAAGGAGAAGGAGAAGGAGAAGGAGAAGGAGAAGGAGAAGGAGAAGAAGGAGAAGGAGAAGGAGAAGGAGAAGGAGAAGGAGAAGGAATTTCAGACACATTTCCCGGGCTGCTGTTTGGGGTTTCAGCTGCAGCCCAGCGGCACGAAGCGAGGCAGCCCTGCGGCGTGCTGTTCGCCTGGCTCGCAGGGACACCTAGCGGGTAGGGCAGCGTGTGTCGGGGGAGGCAGGGAGGAACACGCTCTCCACTTCCCACCACGGGCACTATTTCGTCTTGAGTCATGCGTGTGCCTAACTGAGACTCATGTTATCCTTAGGAATTAGCAGAGAGCTGGGAAGAGTTTACAGCCAAGACTCCTTCAAGGAGAAAAAGGCTGTAACTTGAGAAGGGGATCTGAACTGCATTACCCAAAGTGCTGTTCACTGGAAACTCCGTCAGCCTGGCTTTTGTGTGATTTACTCCTGATATAGTCATAATAAACACCTACACTGGCTATACATGAGAGCTGAATCAGAGCAGGTGTGATTCATCTTTGGATTCAGTTATGAATTCCATGGGACATCCCACTGGGTCCACTTGTGTTGTCTTGCAGCCACCTACAAACTGCTTCTTAAACCCTGCTCCCAGTGGCACTGGTTAGGCAAAAAAAGCAGTGGGAAACAAGAAGAAAGCAGTGTGACCATCCATTCCCCCAGAAAATAGCAGAACTGGGCCTGAGTCCCTGCTACCTCCTCATTGCTCGTGGCTTTTCTGACCCCATCTCTCAAGCTGTTCCCCAGATTCCCTCATTGAATGCATTTCCTTAATGCATTTTTTTTAATGGGAAAACATTGCTGACTAATACCTTTGTTTTCATTGCAGGTCTATGGACAAAATTTTCTTGGCCTCTTTCTAAGTACCTATCTGAATGGACTGGTGTGCAGATGCTAGGTCCCAGATTGATGGCATCCTTAAAACTCTACAGCCTGTCTCATAAAACAGAAGTATTACATGTGGGTGATCTGCTGCAGTGAAAAACCAAGTCCTTTTATAAGCATGTGATTATTATTATTTTATTTATTTTTTTTTTCCGGTTGAGATGAATACTTTTGCTCTGCAAACTACAAAATCTGGAGGCTGGGAAGGAACATCCTCCTGCTCCCACTCTGTGGGTATAGACCCTGAAGAGGTTCTTACACATAAAATTTTAAGATGAACTGCAGCTTTTGAATCAGAAACAGATTGCCTAAATAGCAGGAAGCAGTTATGCTGTGGACATTTTGAAATCCCACTCTTCTGATCTAATTATGTACTAGCAGTAAAACTGACATAGTTAGGGTTATTAAGTTCTTTTTTTTTTTTTTTTTTTTTTTTTTTTTCATTTTTTAACAGAAGTGTAGGGGTTCTATCTTAGGCTTAATAGGCGCTTGCATCATCTCTGTCCTGTGTGCTATATTAAGGAGCAACTACATCATCAGCAAATATTTTTGTTGTGCTGAAACTGCACACAAAGTCAAACTCAAAGGTTCGGGACTTTCTTTTTTCTTTTTTTTTTTCTTTTTTTTTTTTTTTTGTTTTGGTCCTCGGCTTTCAGCATAAATTTAGTGGCTTATTCTTCATCAGTTCTTTAAAGGAGAAGACAAGTCTTAATTTAAAGAAATTAATACATTTAAAGGAGGGGGTAAAATTGTTACTTTCTGGAAAAGCTGTATTGGCACAGTTTTATAGTAGAACATGTATGTCTATATTCTAAATACTGATGACTGGAAGAAATAGTAGACAATATATTTGATAATTTTTGGTGCTAGTAATCTATATTTGTATATTTAAGCTTGCAAAATACAGTTTATACAAAATCAGGATTTTTATATGATTGTGTACACAAATAGATGAAAAAAACTGTCAAAAAATTATTGCCAATGACTCAATGTCAAACTGGAAGTAAATTTCAAAAGAGCTTTCCAAGCAGATGTGCAGAGATCTTTAGGACTGATTTTAGTCAATATTTGTATTAGTTATTTGGAGGATAAATATAGAGTACACTTATAAAACCTGCTCAGTCTGGCAGGCAGGATCATAACGCAAAATGATAAATTGAAGAGATGGTCTCAGATCAACAAGATGAAGTTCACTAACGATGAGTGCAAAGTGCTGTACTGCAGAGGGAGATATCAAATGCATAAATACAAAATGGGAAATAATCAGCTCAGCATCAATATGAGAAAATGATCTGTGTGTATAGTGGTTCATAAATTAAGTATGACTTGACAATGTGATTATGCTGCAAAAATTGCTAATCCCACCTGGAGATCTGCTAATAGAAATACTGTGTGTGGAAAACAAGAGATAGTGTAGCTATCATTCTGGATGCTTGCAGTTCTTTAATTGCAATCTCAACACCAAAGTAGATGACAGTCCCCATCACCTTCCAGACCTTCCTTTTCCCCGCTGTCCAGGCCCTTACCTAAGTTAACGTTCTTTGCTGGCTTTCTCCATGAGGGATCCTCAACCTCGTTTTCCCTTGTCCATATTCCATGTTACCTCACGTCATTCTTTGCCATGAATGTTGCCAGTGGAGGAGGTCTCCATAGCAATCCTATCGGCACATTGGATCCCATATAGGCAGCATGCACTGCTCAAAGGAAGCTCTCAGGGACTCTTTCAAGGACGACATGCTTCTGCAGATACTCCTGGCAGTTTGGGTCTGTTAAAAGGGAATATCACATAAACTCAGTAGAAATGTGACATTTGCAGGCATAGCTAAGCTCATAGGGAAAGGGGAAATGAATATTTAAGAGAAAGAAAGAGGCAATCCCCTGAGAATTACCACTGACACGGTCAAGGCAAGAAACTGGTGGGAAATGATTGTAGCATATTGTCTCATTTTTACAGTGAATTTTTGGATTTTTTTTTAAGTCATCCAGGGTTGAATACATATAACCATCTCCTGCATCTGTCAGAGTCAGGCTCCTCCAGATCCAGATGTAATGTCATGTATGAACAGGTAGGTTACCAAGAATAAAGCAGGGTGGGTCATACGGTGTTAATAAAAATGAATATATTATATATTACAGAAATCACATACAGATCACCTAAAAATTGTAGGGCTGGGACAGCTGCATGAAAAAGCATCTTCTTAGGTCTACCACTAGATGGCAAACTTTAATTTTTAATTTCTGAATTTCCCTGCCCAAAGCTGTGGCCAGGCCAGAGCTGGTGGCTCTGAGCCTGAAGGCCCAGGCTCCTCCACACGGGCTGTGTGCTAACCATGCCTCTCCTTCCCCGCCACATGCTGTCTGGGTCACCACGACTTTTCCAGTCAAGTGGGTTCTTTTTGGAAAGTCCAAGCCAAAAATTTCCCTGGGGCATACCACCGACACACACAACATAGTCCCAACTTGGTTTCCCCAGTCTGTTTATGGCTGCTTTTTCCAAATAGCATAAGCCCAAGAGGGCCTGGCAGTTCTATGCTTTTCCTCTGTCTCAAGGCTGCTGGTGGTTGCAGCGAGCAAGGACACAGGTGGGGAAGGTCCAAGCAGTCAGTTGGTCTTTGGTGAGGAAGGGAAGCAGGCTGTGCTGGGTTAGGCTTGCAGGCTGCTGGATAACCCCTATTGCTCTCCTGGCTACCACCAACCTTCCTTCAGCCCTGGTCTGCCCTCTCCTCCTCACTTGGCTAGGCTGGGTACACCAGAGAACATAAATGCTTTTCAAGGCTCAGAACATTTTATAGGGTGGGAAGAAGTCTTTTCTGCCCTTCTCTCCCTGATGATTATCTTGGAAAGCATTAAGAGGTAAATTAAAAGAGCAATTCTAATGAACTTGATATTCTCCAGATTCTTATCAGTCCCCAAGGAAATGGGCACAAACTGTAAACTAGAGTGGTGCCAGCAATGCAAGTAACCTCAGATCTTACTGGTGCATGCTTGGTGTATCATGAGAAATACTATTAACACGTAAAGTTTTACATATATTTAAGGAAACTCTGATAATATTGCCTAAATCAACTTTCAACTTTTTCTTACAATTTTATGAAATGATTAATCTTCCTCATCAGCCATGTGTATTGCCTTAATTTAATCAGTAAGTTTATTTTAGTGTGAGCAGTACAAGGAAACTTGACTCCAAGACTAAGATATATGCTCCTCTGTACAGAAACTGACTGCTGGGTTGTATTTCCAGCACCACTAGCGTTAGACCAAAAACTGACCTTATGAGAGATGCTGTTTCTAACGCTGGGACTGCAAGATGCTTCAGCGAATAAATCACATTTTCTCCAGAAATATAGTTAACTGTATTTTGTATAGCATTGCCAGGAAGAGTGTATCTTCAACACAGCAGATAATATTTTTTGTGGCAAAATATGGCAGGTAGCACAGCAAATTCTGCAAGCCCTCTCAGGGTTTTCTTTGCATCTACTTGCAATTCTCATTCAAGGTGGTTGTTTTAGATCTTTTGAAAGTCTTACATATTAAGCCATTCCCAGCAGTTGTCCTCTGCACATGATGGCTCTTATAAAATTTTGTATGTCATGCAAAATAGTGCCTGCTTTTACGGATTCATTATCTTTTAAATTATATGGAATGAATTCCGTGAGAAAAGATGCGTTCTTCATTTTCGTGTACTTCTATATGTTAATTCTCTGTCAGTAGTCTAGTCCTACACCCAGTATCATTACCTGAAAGCAAATTCAGAGAGATTCCTTCCAGCTGCTGAAGAGCTGGCTCCTCACCACAGTCTTCTGAACCTCTGTTTTGATGCCTAAGCTTCCCGGTGGCAAGAATCTCCCCTGGCTCCACATGTCAGGGTTAATTCCTCATTTCAAAGTAACCTCCCGAAATAAATTTTTACCAACAAAAGCAGTATTTCCTTATTGGGACATAGGTGCTGCAGAAAGGTGTGGAATTCAAAGTACCCCCGGGTTTGAATAAATAAAATATCCTGACCTGCCTCTTTGTGAAGCCCTTTCTGTAAGGCAGGGACTGGTACACAACATTTAGAAGGAAGTATCCACCTCCTGTTGTTTTCCATGGGACTGGCAGTTCCTCTAGCTATTTCTGCAAATGTCTACCCATGCCCATGTCTCCCAGGGCTTGATTTCACTGTCAGATGGCTAATAAGTGACAAACTAAGCCCAGGTACCTCCTCTTCCTCCCCATATTGGGAACCATAACCTCCATCTTGTTTTTGTTTCTTATTTTCCCTGCCATTTTGTCAGGACTTGGCAGATATGTGTGACTGTTGAAGAAAGATGTTTCCAGTGACACTTACTATTAAGGTGAAAATGTAATTCTAAATAACACACTCAGAGCTAAGGTAAATAATGAAGGATTTTCCAAAGTCTTATTCCTTTGGTGGACTCATGAACTATAATGTTCCAGTTATGAGGATCAAAGGAAGGTAAAAAGACTGATTTGGGATCAAACAACAAATAAGTAATGCAGTATTGTTTATTGCTTCCTACAAACATAAACTGAAAACAGCAAAGAAGGATTTGGTATCTGAATGTATGTGCATTTTTGACAAAAGGGCTAGCTTTGGGAATGGTAAGGCTGTATATACTTTGTTTTCAGTGTGAGAAAAGCATCAGGTAACTGCAAAAGGGCAGATATTTGTTTTGTAGTAATGGACTCTCACTTAGTCAGGATGAGCACAAGAGTCCCACCAGCTATCTGCGTTTACCCAGGACCTGTGTAGCAATGCCCATGCCCTTTAATGCTGGGAAGAAAAATAATAATAATAATAAATTCCTTTGGGTGTTGCTGTTAGCACCTCTCTACCATCGAAAATGATTCACGGTGTGAGTGAGGGAAGTCTTGTGAATGATGAGCATTCCCACCCACGCAGTCGGGACTGTACCAATGTAATGGACATGCCCTGTGGCTCTGAGCAGTAAAAGATATCAGGGAGGTGAAAACTGTTCAGGCTGGCCTCTTACATCTAAGGAAGGAAAAAAGATCACAAGCCAGTTCTGAAAATGTCCTTTCCCTTCCAAGTTAACTATGATCACCTTCTGTTCAGGGAGAAGACAGCTGAAATTGTAATCTGCCCATTAGATGCTGCCACCTTAAAGAATGCAAGGCATAGCTTGATCAATGAAAAGGTAGCCAGAGATGGACTTGACATATTGTAAAGGTCTATGGATGTCTGACAGCTTATTCATTGTTGCTAGAAGGTGCTAGTTGAGAAGAACAGAGTGCTCACAGGGTTGGCTACAGTCCTTAGGACCAGCTCTTGGGGAAAGGCACCACTGTTTCTCAGTGACTGCATAGATTTTGTGAAGTGTGCACAAAACACTTCCCACTGGATAAATGTGTAGGAGGCAATATCTGCCTGCAATGGCACCGCATGATGTGCTAGCCAAAGTCAAGTATGGTCTGATGATTCTATTTTTTTTCTGGTAATGGTTGTGCCAACATCTTACAGCTGAGGCTCAGTGAGAGATGCTTGTAGCTGGTGCAAGGAGTGCCCAGTAAAGAAATATTGAAAACAGGACTGGTGTTTCCCAGCTAGGCCTCCATAAGCATTTTTAATTAACTGCTACCAACTTGAGTGTGTTTGGAGCTGTTAGCAACATTGAACAAACTAATCCATTGAACCTTTAGGTAAGGCTTCATTTCTTAATTAACTCCTATGGTTGACCTCACCAGGTATCATTTATTGGTGTTCAATTAAATATTTGCAATTATATCTTGACATAAGTTTTGAGTTAAAGATTATATTGTTTATTATTTTTTCTCAGGTTGCTAGATACGAACAGTTTCATTTAGTTCTATGGTACAGCCCAGTTGCCTGTTGACCTACATATTATGCAAACAAATACCAAGGGTAATATAAAAGCAGACATATTAAAAAAATTAATGAGCACTGAATGGGGAAAATTGTTCTTACTCAGAACAAAGCCATATTTTAAGCTTGCAAAAATTTTTATGAAAGGAGTTTCATTATTCCATATGTTCTCCTTGAGACATCTTAGAGATGTTTTGATTTTCATTAGTTATTTAATATCAGATTCCTGAGGTAGTGTAAAAAAAGGAATCAGAACAGTAATATTGGTAATTGTTTTTCAATGTGCTGTGTTAGCATTCCAACCATTCCCTTTATGCAGCAAGGTAGTAAATAATGTGAACTTTGGATGAAAATCTGCTTGTATAAAAGCCACTGAAGACAATACATTTACAATTCATTTTGAATTTTAACTTCATGCTTCCCCATCACGAGTCTATAAAAATGCAACATCCTTAATTGTTTTCCCACATTCTGTGCTAAGTAAAATGTATTAATGTTACAAAACATTTTTTTCTTTTTTTTTCCAATAACACGGTTTAAATTTTCCCCCACTTACTAGCCATATGTGGAGTATGGAACAGGGAAGGTCTGATTTTGATCTCAGACTGCTATAAACCCGGAGTTAATCCACGGAATCAGTTGTGTGACAATGTGAGAAAATGGTTGTGAGATCAGAGTAAAGGCTTCTGTTTCTAGGAAGACTGATTAAAGAGGATATAGCTAGCTATTTTCCTGGAGAGATGCTTCAGAGCTTTTCACATGCTTATTTAGATAATTCTTAAAAATACACTGAAGTGAAAAAAAAAAAAAAAAGTTGAAAAGAAAAAGATGTTTCTAATTCTAGTTATTTCAAGCAGTATCTTAAGACTGAGTACAAAACAAACCATACATAAACAGTAGAAAACAGTCCGCATCTTGTTGCCATGACAATGCCCTACTTATAGCACATTAAGCTGATTCATGTCTTTTCTCACCTCACTGTTAATAAATTATGGTGGCTGATGAGAATTAAGCCAGCTGGAAGAGCTAGTGAATGTAAGCAGCAAATTAATTTGCCACTTAACCATGGTGTCCTTTAGGGGAATTACCCTATGTGTAGCAAATAATATCTTACTACATGTAAAATTGTAAGAATGGGTTGAAATAGCTCATCTTTGTTTTCTTTGATGTATCATAGCTTATTCCTGTACCAGCAAGAACTGGCACAGTCCTGCTCCTGCTGTAGACAGCATCATCAGCTTGGGTTGATGGAAGACAGAGTGTTGCAGAGCCTCTCTGGCTGCATCCATGGAGATTTCAGGAATAAGTCTTTAGAAACTAAGTCCTCAAGTTTGGTTCAGTTTTGTCATTGAAAACATAGGGCACTTGGCCAACAGCTGCTAAAGCATGTCCACTGCAATCCAGCACCTTTTTGTTAAACTGATGCACCGTGCCTCATTGTGCAGTTATATTACTAATCAGCTGGTGTATGAATAGGATTTATGCAGGTTACAGTGCAAGAGTTTGGATGAAAGTTGGCATAGGTCAGTGGTGATCAGAATTTAGGCTTCTGAACATAATTGCAAGGTGGAAAATATTTCCTAATTTTTCTGTAGGGACAGATTCAACAGTGGTAATGATAGAACCAAATAAGCCCTGTATAGCTCATAATAGCAGCCTTTAACAGAAACCAGCCGTACTTCATTCAAACCTTTGCCTCTATACTTACTTGAAGTCAATAAACTCTAGCAGCTGGAGCTGGAATGCTGTACTGTAGTACTGCCTGAGTAACAAGTATAAGGACCTTGGAAAATAGCAAATGGTCGCTCTTGGGACCTGAAATCTGAGGAACACTAACTGAATTCTAATTATAAATATTCTGTGATCTTCAAGTATTCGCTCAAGTGCAGATTGCTTTCCCTACCTTTATTCACTGCTGGCTTTTTGCATTGTTCTTCAATAGTTTCATTTTTTTTTTCTCAGCTCTAAGTAGGTAAAATACAAATTTTCTCTGGCTTTGTGCTTTAGTTTGAGTTAACTAAAGGAACATTACCTGAGAAGTATCAGCTGAGAAAGCCAGATTAAACAATCACTCAGAGTAGTTTGGCTAAACTAAGCCTTCTTCCTTCTGATTCCCAATTTCACCCATTTCTTTAATAACAGGAGAAATCACTGTAGGCTGACATCTGCTCAGCTATCAAAATGATAGAAAATTCTCCACATTTTCATTTTGTCAGAAAAGTCTCCAACAGGCAATGGCGAATTTTTTCAGAGATTAAGGAACTTTACAGACTTCCCAACAATTCTCATTGCATTGGAGATGTCTGCAATAACAGCTTTCTGGTGAATAATACGGCGATAAAGAACAAGCTCTGCACATCCAGACTTAAGAGCAGCTCAAGAGATCCATGATTTCTCTTCATTATGAGAGCTGCAACACTCATTTTTCTTCTCATTATGGAAGGTGTAACGCCTATAAACACTAGCTCAAAGTTACAGCTCCATGTTGTTTTCATCAAATATATGTCATAAAAAGAAATTTTTAAAAAACCTACCAAGGGGCCTGAAACTCTTAAGAGGAAATAGCTTCTGAGAAACCTGACATTATTCCCTTATGCTACAGACCGCAATGAAGAACTGAGAAAAGCCTTCAATGCTTCACAGCTACCTTCTAGTGCTCTGGAAAAGGCAACTTTCCCATGATCTTCGGAAGCCAGACTTGGAGATGTCTTCTACGTGGCATTGTTGTCTTAGGAAAGTTGAATTGACAAAATATAGTGTTCATGGTTGGTATCAAATTTTTATAATCTTCAGCTTGCATCATAATCAACTCGCCATTGTTAAATGGCTTTCTCTGAAAGCAGAAACCAGGGTTGTCATACAGTTGTCTTGGTCTTTGCCATTTGATGGTCTCACAAATGTAGATTCAACTCCAAGTAAGACTGTTTTACTCTTCCACAAGAGCCATAGTTAGCAAAAATGCCACCCACGACATACCCTTGCGCCTCCAGGTGCTGTATCAGGCTCACTTCCTAACTTTAGTGCTGACCATTTCTCTTCTGCAGAGGAAGGTGAGGGGACAAAAAGGCAACAGAAGTTTGCCCTGCAGGAGCCCTGGTCTGGAATGCCTCGTTCTTGATACCCAGTATCCATGGGAGATGACCACAACCATGTATTCTTCTTTTTCTAGTCCTTGTCTGTCCCCACTGGTTCTGCATTATCTTTAGCAAGGGTCGGGAAAAACGATGCCAAACATACTTATGGCTGGTGTCCCCCTCCACCATGTGAATTCGGATTAGGGGGAAAAAAAGCAAAGTGCTGCAGCCCTGGGTCTTCTCAGTAAAATGACACTTGGGGTGCATGTATGCCACACACACACACACTTCCCCCAGTGCCCAGAAGCAGAATCCCCCTGCCTTATATGCCCTGATACATATGTACAGGGCCATTACTAAAGGTTGATTAATCTTTCTAGTTTTCATGCATATATTTCTGAATATGCTGTCATAACAGGCTTTTGGAGACAATCCACTGGATTATGCTGGAGACCTGAAGAGATAGTTCCAAAAAAAATAATAATTTAGTTTTCATCATCACATAATAGCTGTGTTCTGTTATGGGCAGGAACATTGGCGGTTTGCTTCTGCACAGCACAGCTGGAGAGCCAGAGCCTGCAGCTGTGGCGTTCTGTAGAGCTGACAGCACCATGGGGATAGATCCTGCTGGCATCAATAGACTTGGCCACTTTGTGTCTAGACACTCTTAACCATCCTTTCACAGCAGGAAAATATTCTAAGTGATTATATGGATTTAGCAATTCAAAAGTATGGCTGTGCTCCTCATCCAAAGGCTACTGAGCCATGAGGAAGACGTGTGGGAACTCTTGCTTTATTCTGTGTGTAGTGCTGAACTCTGTCTTGTTCAATTTCTCTAATGCTCCTGTGCCCATCAGCTCTGTAGCATTGTTAGCATTTCTTTCCTTCTATTCCACACCAACAGTCTGGATGGATTGCTCAAAAGTTCCTTTTTTTAATCTTTATCTGAAGAGTATTGGACAAGATCTGTCTACTGCTAAGAGCTCCTGTTTAATGAAGCAGGAACTATCAGCTGCTCTAAGCTCACAAAGCCAAAATTCCTAGACTTCTTGCAATTCCAAGGCACAACACTAAATTTTGTACCAAGGATTTTTACCTAAGGTGAACCTATTCCAGTTGCCTGCTTCAAATTATGGAAAAATTAATACATGTGAGTGCTGCAGGAATATCACTTTGAGATACGCTTAAGAGTTTGTGAAAATTGCAAGAATCTATGTGAAATTAATTTTTTGCCTCTGAAACATGACCTTGCAATGTATATTTGGGAAACTATGGATTAATCTCTATCCTGCTTTCACTCCTTGGGCTGAGATTCTTTATGGATCACCTTGCAGTCTTCTCCATCTGTTTCAGCAAATAATAGATGGAAATCATGAAAAGTAAACTAAACAAACAAACAAACAACAGTGCATTCAGCTGAATGACACTTAGCACAAGAATTTCTAACTTACCTATAAAGAAAGGTGTTTATTTATTTATTTATTTTAACATTGCCTGGGTTATTCTGGTTCATACTTGTGATAATGATTTTCTCCTTCAGTTCCCATTTTCTATATTGCTAATTTAAAAATAAATGAAGCACCCCTGCATTTTAAAAATGCAGAATCAGATTTACAGCTGCCATATTTTGGCTTTTCCTCATTCACTCCAATGCAGCTATGTACAGTGATATCACCTTAGGGTCTGATTTGTGCAGTTGTGTTAAAGGAATGACACACATACACAAATCACAACTAAGTAAATCTAAACACAGTAGAAAAATGTTTATTACAGGCTGTGTAGGCAGATAACCTGCACTCTTGCTGCTATCAATGCACTTATAAAATATCTCCAAAAGTTTGTGTTGTGTTGTGTTGCCAAATAACGCATCAGGAAAAACAATTTCCAGTCAACTTTTCATATGCAGGAACAACTGAACTCAACATTATATAAGTGAGGTGTTTTAACTCTATTCAGGCAAATACAAGCAGTGGTTTTATCTCAAAATGCCATATTATGCACTAGGATATGCCAGGATACAAATGATAATGAGGATAACTAATTTTAAATGTATTTGTGTTTTTGATGACTTTTTCTTTCCTGAGATACAGGGCAGGGGGGAGAACAGGACCTGTGTTCAGCAGCTATTGTTCAGACACGAACGATCCAGCTGAAGTTGGTTACTTCGGCACCTGGAACAAATGGTCTGAACACTGCCCTAATTTTGTGTGCCTCTTGTGTTTGGGGGGAGATGTTGTTGGTGAACAACTGATATGGCAGCCACCATCTCGACAAGTGTCTGATCTTGCATCACGAGAAACTGGTGGCTATCTTTTCCTCAGTGGTTAGAAGGAAACCCACGTCTCCTGCTTTCCCACAGCTCAATGCATTATGGCTTGAGAATTGAGGAGAATCTCCTACCAGTGCAATTTTATGGTTTCTTTAGAGTTTCTTAGTCTTCAGTCTTGATTATTCTTAATCACATGTAATGTATGTCGAAATTGCAGCCATGATTTACTTTGTAAGCAGTATGCTGTCACGTGTGTAATCTCTAACCATTTGAATTTGGGAAGAATCATTACCAGATGACCACAAAATCATTAAGGCTGGAAAACACCTCAAGACCATGCTCGGCTTCTCAAGAATAACTGTGATATTTAGGAATTTCAGAACTATGAACTATATGAACTAGGGCTTTTTTTTTTTTTTTTTTCTTTGAGTGGTGGTGTCATAACATAACTGAAAGCATAATTCAGGGAGAAGGGCATTGCTACAATAACTGTGTTTAAAATAAAAGCTAGCATTCGATCTCTGGTGAATAACCCTGTTCCTCAAGCCTACTAAGACAGACCCTGCCTGTTGGTGAACAAGTGGAAGGACTTGGGCACAAAAGAGAGGATGTAAAGAACAGCAATGCAGCTCGTGGCAGAACCAGATACCAGCTTCTTGGCTCTGTTCATATAAATATCTGAAGGGAGGGTGTCAAGAGGGTGGAACCAGACCCTTTCCAGAGACAGGACGAGAGGCAAGGGGCTCAAACTGAAGCACAGGAGGTTCTGGCTCAATATGATGGGGCACTTCTCTACTGTGAGGGTGATAGAGCACTGGGACAGGTTGCCCAGAGGGGCTGTGGGGTCTCCTTCTCTGGAGATATTCAAAACCCGCCTGGATGCTATCCTGTGCAATGTGCTGTAGGTGATCCTGCTCAGCAGGGGGTTGGACTGGGTGATCTTCAGAGGTCCCTGCCAACCTCGGCCATGCTGTGATTCTGTGATTCATTACTGCTTGTCTTGCTAGAGTTCCCTAATGGGTTAATCCCAGCACTAGGGCTCATTTCCATAGCACTGGCTTTAATAGCACTGTTACCTAGGAACTAAATTGATCTCTTCCTTCCATTGCTTACTGAAAGGCCTAAGGGTGGAAGTTGTGGACATGCTTTAAGAAAAAGAAAAAGGGACAACTGGAAGGAACACAGCTTGGTTAGCGATTCCAGATGACTGATATTGCTGTCAACTGGTCTGCAACCTACAGTGGGCTCCAAAAACTCCACTGTAGCAGATGTGGGCACTGCAAGATCCTGATAGGATCTTAAAGTCAGTACTGATAGGAACTTAAAGTCAGTACTCCCTAAGGTGTCCTGGTTGCCCTCTCTTGCAAGAAAATACTGTAAGGTGAGATCTAAATGTCTCCTTCCCTAGTCTGAAGCCATGGCAGAACACCGTTATTGATCTGCTCTTGTGACAAAACCTGCTCAGTGGCCAACAGCCACGAAGGTAAATGTTATTTGCCTCTTTGTTGTCGGCAATGTTAACTCTTAACAAACACGGAAGAGCGTTTATTCTTCCACGTGCACTGTGGTGTGACGTGGTTTCTCTGGATATGGGACTGCCACAGACAATCCTGGCTGTGCTTCAGCTGTTTTCATTAAAAAAGTCAGGCTATTGGCTGTCTTCTGGCAGACAGGTTTGGCTAACAATTGCCAATCCGCTTAGCATTAAACAGGAAACTTAATGCCACATGCCATTACATTAAATTAAAAACAAACAAACAAACAAACAAAAAACAAAGCAAACAAACAACAACAACAAAAAAAACCATCAACTACAACCAATTTTCAGTAACTGGAAGGACACACGTGCTGCAGGTCAGCAACAAAACCTTTACCTGGATATTTTCTCAGATACAGACCTAGCGTGTTTTCTGCAGTTCTTTCATCCTACAGGCAGGTTGGCAGCAGTAGTGACAGTGGTTGCTTTCGGCAATACCGTGTGTGGGTCTGGTCTGGGAAAGGAGGGCCAGCTTTGGTAATTCAGGTGCACTCCTTGCTGCAATACTGCTATGTTGCAGTTCAGAAAGTTGAAAGGAAAAAAGAAAGAAAAGGGAGGGAGGGAGGGAGGGAGGGAGGGAGGGAGGGAGGGAGGAAGGAAGGAAGGAAGGAAGGAAGGAAGGAAGGAAGGAAGGAAGGAAGGAAGGAAGGAAGGAAGGAAGGAAGGAAGGAAGGAAGGAAGGAAGGAAGGAAGGAAGGAAGGAAGGAAGGAAGGAAGGAAGGAAGGAAGGAAGGAAGGAAAAGGGCCTCTCATTTAGAATACCAGCAACCATGGTAGTCCACTACTCCAGTTTTTCTTGGCTTTTGTGAAGTTACAGGGGTAGTTTCCCAGTGGCTAACACTGATCAGTGAGTATTTTCCAGGCAGTGCTTGACACCCACCACTGGCTGTCACTGTGCCAATTCTTCCCAGACTCCCATCCCTGCACTTCAGTGCATGAGCTGTGTCTGTGCCTGGGTGTGAACGCTTCCACCAGCAGTGAGGTCTGTGATAATGATGAATGATGATGGTCTTTTGGGCATGTTACAAGCAGGTGTTTTCACTTAATTTGTGAATCTGCTAACAGTTATTGCAAGCTCCACCATTTCGGGAGCCACCTCAGGCAGCCAGAGGAGCAGTGCACAGTGCTGCTGCTTGTACCCCACTGTGTACGTGCTGACACTTCCAACATGTGTAGGGTGAAAAGCAGAAGACACCAAATGTGTGATAATTATATTTTAGCAGTACGGATCACTCCTGGGACAAGAGGAAGAGTCACAGTTTGTCTTTTGAAAGTAAACTGATTTTGTAAGGTGTGATGGGGGGGTTATATGAATATTTTTAAATTGTGGTTCACCACATCCTAGAGCACAAAGAGGGATGAATAAAAAAGCTGATAACAGAATTGAAAAAAAAAATGAAGTGCTACAAATTTTGCTAGATCCCCGCAGCATCTTGAGAATAGCTGAGAAATCATGAGACTTAAAAAAACTGGGGATCTCTTGGCTTTGTTTGGACTTAATAAGGATTTTAATAAGTCCTCTAAATACATTTGTGGCACACTTTCAAGCTTTATTCTGCAACCATGAGGGTTAAAATAGTAAAATTGGAATACTGGGGTCATTGCTTTAACCCATGAAATGCTGCAACACATCCAATGTATTTGTGAGAGATGCCAGAGAGAGGCTTCTGATACTCTCCTAAAATAAGCTTTTACAAAAATACTCCCTGCAGTGGCTTGCATAAATCATAAACAAATAAATAAATCTTCCAAGCTCTTTTTATAAATTCTTCATCTGTTGCTTTTGAAAAGCCTGCACATATGTGAAGCCTGTGATTCCTGTGAATTTCATGAGGAATTAGTAATAAATATTTCCTTACTTTCCAAGAACTGTTTATTATCTCCACAATTCACTTCCTTTCTCCACGATCTCTCCCAAATCCTCACCACATGCGGCTGATCCAAATGCTGTGTAATCCTTTTGGTGCAGTTTGGTTCATTTTGAGTCAGGAAAGCACTTTGTATGCTTTTAACCTCCATGTTGCATGCCACACCTGTAGGGGGGCTGCTAACCTAATTTTGATTCACAGTGGGGGCAACAAGCAGGTCACTTATGGAGTCAAGGTCAGCTGCTCCACTAATTACTGTAAGAAAGTGATCCCATCATCCTGGATGGAAATGTCTAACTCTAGCCTACAGAGCAATCTGAGTGTGTTAATTCTGTTAACGCTCCATTACAGCTTCCTTTGAGCTGTGTGGTCCGTATCCCAAAGTAAGGTGGTAAATCTGCAGCCAGTTCCAGAACTGGGAAAATGTGCAGACAGAAATATTCAATATATTATTGGGCATTGTTTTCTGTTTGATTGGTTTGTTTCTTGAAGTTTATTCAGGAAGACCTTCCTTGGTAACTCTTAGCTTATAGTAGCCTTCATCCTCCAGTCTACCTTTGAAGATACATGCCAAAATAAAAAGAAGAAAGTCTGTGGACATGGTTCTGATCTCTCTGCTCCTTGGATAGTGGAACACAAAATGAGTGCAACAAGGCCATAATTACTCATTATATCTACACAGTGCCATTGTACACACCACAGTACCATTATATCTACACAGAGCCATCTTCAGTGGTCCCTGGCACTGGCCCAGGTTATAAACACACCTGGTTGTAAAAATATTAATGAAAAGAGACAACAGCACGTGGTGAAATTAAGGAACTCCAGTGCTGAATTACCTTGGTGACAGACAGATGATGACTGACTGCTTCAGATGCAGCGCCAGTTGTCTGTGGCAGTGAGAATGGGATCTTTCGGGAGTTAATTCACAGAATGAATCAGATCACACAGGTGGATCCATCCTGATGGATGCCATGAGCATCAGTGGCAATTTATTATCTACAGAGTCTCTGAGCCTCGCTGCTGTAGGGAAAGCACCTTCCTCCCGTGTGGCTGGTGCTCCTGCCAACTTCAGCAGGGACTGAAGCCTGGCTGTGGAGTATCTGGCCCTTAAACCTTCAAGCATTAAAAAACTGCTGGAACAGTTGAAATACAGCACCAGAGCACCGTGCTCACCTGCTTTTTCCATTTCAGTTCTTTGTCACTAGTTCTGTTGCATGCATTTAGGAAAGAGCTGTTTTTCTTCAGCATTAATTGTGTCTGCCAAGCACCATTGCTATGTTACTCAGTTAGCTCAACAAATTCCTGTCCTTAAAACAAGGTGACTATGGCAGGGTCTGGTCTGGTGCAAAGCACCACTGTTGGGAGTGCCTGGGAGTTGCTGCTGCCTGAAGTGACAGAGGTAATCCTACAGACAGGCGGTACTTTGAAGTGATCGTTTTTCCTAGCCCTAGTCAAATATAACGCATTAGGTTTCATCTGGTCACAAGGAAGGCTGCTATCAAACCCCTATCAATGTAGTGCTTTTGATAGAAATCCCTCTCTATTTATTTTTTTTTTTCATCCCACCCTTCTTCCTTGCTGGACATAAAAGACAATGGAAGGGAGAGGGCCAAGCTGCTCTTCTGCACACAAGAAGCCAATTGTTTAAAAACAACACATCATTCAAGACCATGGGAGACTGAAGACAGTGGCAGAAGCATGAATGTACAAAAGTGCCTACTGTTAAGGCCACAGCTTTAAGTGTTTAAATTCAAATCACATTCCCATTTGAGGTTCGAATTTATACCAAGAACGTGTGCACAAGGGTTTCAGTGTTTTCTATAAATTTCATCTGACTTCTCAGGGTATTCCTGATGGCAGTACATCAGAGCTGAGTGCAAGGGAGACTTGCTTTCTTTGCTATATGAAGCAAAAACATTGCAGTAGGTTATTTTGGTTTGGTTTGTTTTTATGTGTTCTGTGTTGGTAAATAGAGCAGCCTGTCATCTCTGGGCTCTGGTTTTCCAACTGTGAGCTTAGTCTTTGGCTCGAAACACTACTGTTCTTGGACCTTTGCCTTCAGCTGAAGGGCTCAGTTGTGGGGAGGAAGAGGAGGAAGCAAGCTAAAGATGAAGTGAAATAAAATCCTCTTTATTGCTGTGGAGTAGATAATGCTGTCCTCGATATTTTGGCAAGTGCTGTCTATGCAGACAGTGTGGACTGGCACAGTTTGCTTTCGCATGGAAGAGGTGAATACCTGTACCCCTAACGGCTTCCTGATATTTTGCTCTGTACCCTACTGGTGTTTGCTTATGCAGGTCACAGCAGCTCCCCTCTTTCCACTGCATGTCAGGCAGAGAGCGTTTGCATTGCAGCTGTGGGAGGCAGGTCGAGCTCTTTCACACTGCAGTGTCTCTCAGGGCAACCCTGCAGTGCCTGTGCCTGCTGCAGCCCTGTACCAAGGGGAGATGGTGAGATCTATATGGGCTTTTGGGTCAGGACTGTGGTACAGAACACCTGTGTGTACATGTGCAAAGTCTGCCCAGAACAATATCTGGACAAAAAGCACTCACTGTCTCTCTTTTTGTACCCACCTCCACAACAGGGCATCCCACAGGGCACTAAAGGCTACAGACTTAAGCCAGTGAAAGAACCATTTTTGCACAAGACTTGCTGCGATGAGACTTGGTGCATATAGGAGCTGAGCAGATGTTTGGTCCTTTGCAGGAATAATGAGAGCATCCCCAACTACACCAGATGATCTGTAAGCTAGACATGAGGTAATTGCCAAAATCTTCTTTTGGACAGGACATTTCCTCATTGCCTATTTTAGGCATTGGAGTACGTGCCACTAAACATCTGCTGTGAACCCTGTTGGTGCTGGCTCCAAGTGCAGGATTGACTTAGAGCACATATTCCCCTGGTTTGGACATTCAAACATTTTCCATTAAAACCACTCAGATGAGGTTATATTTGACAATCCACCACCACATGGGTAGACAGTGGGCAAGGAAAGCCCATAGAAGCTACATCCTCCACCTGTTCAACCATGCTTTTCTTGCACTGATAAAATGTTATTGAGGCTTTCCTAGTTAAAAGACATGGAAAAAGTTTCTCTCAGAGATACAGTTTTAGTCAGGTCACTGTGAATATTTTATGTGCAGTATCAAGAGCAAAATATGTTCAATTTCTTGAAATATTTGAACAAGCAGAATATCAGAACTTTTTAAGTCTGGGGCTTAGTGTCTTAGGAAAGAGGTACGGTACACTTTTAGACATTTTAGAGATCTATTAATAATATTTCTCCATATGAGTAAAGCAAATAGCACTGATGATGTCTCTGGGGTCTTTTCCCCACACGCACTGCTTGTGCTCACGAAGTGGGACAGTTTCTGTGTCTCTAGGATCCAGCAAGGGTATCTGTATGGAAAATTCCCACCTCTGGCATTATAGTTTGGGTATATTATTAGCACATCCTGTTTCTTCTTTTAGGATAGTTAATTTAGAAGACAAGGCAAAGCTCCCTTTTCTCAAATCAGTAAAACCTTGGAGATCCCTTTGCAGTGGTAATGGACTAGGTGTAGTCAGATGTCCTCCAAGAGCAGTGCGTTATTAAAAAGCAGGCACTTGAGTGCTGGTTTCATGAGCTGGGGTGGAGGTAAAAGGCACATATGCAAATCCCTTGTACAGAAACCTCAGGCTGGGCACTGCTGCCTTGTTGCAAAACGCAGCCATTTTGTTTTTCATATTTTCAACCTGAAATATGGCTGTGCTTCAGGTATCTTGCTGAGAATTCTCCCTCATGACCAGGAAAAGGGCTTGTGTACCCAAAATGATGGATAATTTTCTTCCTGCGTGAGCAGCTGCATTAATAAAAGATATGATATCTTCTTATAAACTTTGTCTCATTTAGCAAAGAAAACTCGACTGTGGTTTTAGCCATGCACACGGGTGAAACAGAGGACTTGCCCGTCTGCAACCCAGTACCATGCCTGTGCTTTGTCTTTCTAGGAAATGGGAGGTGGAAAATGTTCCCTGAAACAACTCCTACCATCACCTTTTCTAACAATGAAGCCATTTTGTTTGTCTCTTTTGGGGGCATTACATTACTGTTTAATAGACTTTAAAACCATTTTCATCCCCTCCTCTGCTTCATGTTTCATTTGTGCAGGTACCAGCAAGCAGCTGCTGGCCAGGTGGGGTTTATTTAGAGCAGAATAGTTCATTTGTAGGGTATGTTCAAAGAGGATCTAGTCCAACTGACTGACCACTTCAGGGCTAAACAAAAGTTAATGCAGATTATTAAGGGCATTGTCCAAATGCTGCTTGAACACTGACAGGCACGGGGCATCAACCACATCTATACGGAGCCTATTCCAGTGTTTGACCACTCCCACAGTAAAGAAATTTTTCCTAATACTTAGTCTGAACCTTCCCTGGCTCAACTTCGTGCCATTTGCACATCCTATCATTGTTTTTTGGGGAGATGAGAGACTGGCACCTCCCTCTCAGTTTCCGCTCCTCGGGAAGTTGTCACCTCAGGAGGAGGTCACCCCTGAGCCTTCTTTTCTCCAGATTAGGGAATCCAAGTGTCCTCAGCCTCTCTTCATAGGACATGTCTTCCAGCCCTTTTACCAGCTTTGTTACCCTCTTCTGGATGCTTTCAAGTATCTTAACATCCTTTTTATGTTGTGGAGCCCAGAACTGCACACAATATTCAAGGCAAGGCTGCACCAATGCTAAATACAGCACTTGAAGTTCCCTCCTGCAGGAACTTTTCAGCTTGGCTTGCCACCTCCAGGATCAGCACTGCTGTCTTCAGCCACTGATGGCTGGAGAAGTGTGCCAGTGTTAAGGGGAGCAAAAGATTGTTATACAGCCCAGTGTCACATTAAATGTTGTGGTACTCTTACATTCTGACTCCCCAAGTGTTGGTTCATTAAATAAATAAAAAAAAATAAAAATTGTCATCATTCTCTTTGATCACCTTTCTCATAGGGAATTAAATCCAACTCTTTTTTCTGGCTTTATTACCAGCTGCTGTTGCAAAAGGTGCTTTTTTTGTTGTTGTTGTTTTTAACTGGCCACTACAGAAGTATCACTTCCATTACATAAAATGTGTAATGGTTGCCAAGAACACTTTAAACCATTTATTTGCCTCATTCAGTAGTGTGGCATAACTAATTTAAGAATATCTTTGCAAATTACATTAATTATGATTTTCCCTTGTGGTATGGAAAACAAAGAACTTTTTTAACAGCAACAGTTTCTCGTGTCCCAGACTTTGCAATGTTCAAACCAATTATCACATCAATAACTACACGAGAAACAGTTTCACAGTTACGGTCATCACTGAGGACACAAGGTTGTAGTTGTTGAAAATGTTCTATCTACATTCATGTATATCTTAACAAGTACCAAAAGTATATTCTTAAAAGAATATAGTGTTTCTCAAGCAAAGCAGTGTTACTCAAGACCACAGCAGTGATAAACAAGTGCTCTTGTTTCTGTCATCATGGTTTAAATTCTGCTTTCAAGATGAATATCTGAATTTGCTCATGTTGATTGATACAGATTTTAAGTCCGTATAGTCATAAATGTGAGCAAGATTTGGCTTAGTGACTTTGCAAACATATTTAAAAAATAGGAAGAAATTAATATAAATAAGGACATGTGTGAGGAGCTGTTTCATATTGCCAGGAGCAGAAAGATTGGGTTTCTTTGGTTAACACATACAGCACATCTGCATCCACATCTTAAGACAGGGAGACAGAACTGACTTAAAGCTACTGTACAGCCCCCAAATACTGTACAGCTCTGCTTTGAGTGTGGCAGGCTCTCCAAGCAGCTGGTTTTCAGCCAGTTCCTGCTGAGCCCTGCTACTTGGTGCTCTCAGTGAGCTGAAGATGGCTTCAAAGTGCTGCTGTGGCAAGTGATGGAAATTTTCACCTGAGCAGTCTGAATAGGTTGAAGTGGTTTTATGGTCACATAACTAAGAGGGAGATATGTTTGCCTAAAGTCTGAACCATTATTTTAAATGTGATTAAGTGTTAAAACTTGTTTTAGTTATAAAACTTAATGAAACACTACTGCAGAGGTGTTTTGGGGCTCCTGCTGGCCCACATAGTACTTCACACAGTCCTTAAATGATACTTTTTCTTGTTTCATTTTAGTTCTCAGGGGAAAAACTTACTCTTTCTGTTTCTTGTAACTCATTAAATACTGACAGCTGGCACAGTGTTGTACACGGCAATGGAAAAATAGCAGGGATATTCAGAAGATATGTACCTGTGGATGCCCCCTGCCCTCCTGCAACTCTTCCCCTTCCCAGTAAGCAACTCTAAGTGGCAAAATCATGAGACTTGGATCAGCCTGACATTCTCCATATATATAAATATATATGTATAGGAGCTAATTTACACTAAAGATTAATTCTTTTGCACTGAGTCAAATTGCAGTTTCTGTCTGCCCTCAAATTGTGTCCTGGATTCATATGTGCAACATCCTCAAAGATGGGACAGCCAGCTAACCTACAACGGGGTAAGCCTTATTTTTCCTTGCAAACCACCCTGTTGTTTCACTGTTGCACTAAAAATGCTGATGCTGAGGAGATGGTAGCAGAGTGATGCTGTCAGACTGCTCAGCACTGTGGATTGAAGCCAGGCCTGATGCACATCAGGACAGTTGACATTATGCCTAATCTGTCACGTGCAAGCAGTTCTGCCCTGCCCTCCTTCACATTTACCAGAGTGACATCTCTGGGCTCTTTATTTAATTTTACCATCTTTGCAAGAAGCAAATAAAAGAATCTGTGATGTGTAGCTGACACAAACACAAATCCTTCTAATGACCTCAGTGAGGCTGAACAATTTTAATCAATATTTTCCCTATTGAAAATTGATTGGGGAATTTGCTGTCATGTATGGCTGTAGTTTTGTGAAATACAAATACATCACGCATGTTTCTACACATGACAATGTGTGCAGTGTGGGTCAATTGTTCTATGCCCTTATCAATCTATTCCATGAAAACTTCATCTCAGTTTAAGGTGGCAATGCAGGATTGACAGGACTTCGTGCACACTTCCAAAATCTCTGTAACAGTCACCATTCGACTGGCAAATTTATCTCCTGCTTCCCCAAATTGGAGCCATCCTTAAACAGTCACTGTCTCCCAGCAGCTCCCAGCCCTGATGGGTGCTGCATTTGCTTTCATGAAGCTCTGAATAAACAATAAATATAGATACACCTGACCTGAGAGTCAGAAGCATTTGATATGGCAATAAGAATGTTCCTGGCCAAATGCTTCAATAGCAATCAGCTTAGCAGCAAATTGGCTTTATTCTTACCAAGAGGTGGCCATACATTTCTTTGGAAACTGGCTGTGGGGTTGAACAAAGTAATATTATTCCCTTACTGCCTCCTATAAAGCTGACAGAGAAATCAGGAAGCAAGATAGCATATGAAGGTGTGATGCTATTGATTAGCTTATGAAAAGAGTATTCTGATTTAGTAGAAAATTAAAAAGAAATATTTCTTCTATGTATTTGAAACAATCAAGTAAGTGTATAGACAAAGAGAATTATTAACTGTATGAATCTCCCCATATGCAGCTTACTGTGCCTAGGTGAAGCTGCAAATAATAATAATTGAAAAATGCTTTTCTTCTCCTCCTGAAATTTGCTGTCACCTTGAATTAGTATTCCTTGTGGTTACCGCTTGTCAAGCACTCAGCCAATAAATAAAACTGGTGGTGTAAACAAAGCTATGTGATCTGCAAGTTGAAGAAGGCTTGGAAAAGCCCTTTGGGGGTCTTTCATTTTCCTAGACAAACAGTTTTTCCTACCCACAAAACTCTAAGTTATCTGTATCAGCCTGCGTGAGAGAGCACTGACTTGGACAACAATTCACCTCTATTCTACAGATTTTAGTCCCATGAATCATTTCCAGTTCCGCTTTCCTGTTCCAGGCAGTGCTGTTGCCACTGATTTCCAGAAGGGAGGGGGTACTATCGAGAATACCCTGTGTTACTATTGTTATTGTTAAATCAAATGAGAGTAAGTTGAAAAACCTCTTGAATATCCTTCTGGAAGCCAACATTTAACAACTGGTATTGGAAAGAGAGACAAGTTTTTTTCCACATCCTGGGAAGCATTCAACACTAGTCTGCACCAGAAGCATGGTTGCTGAATGGACTGGACTTTGAGATCAAGCCAGAAGTGTAATTCCTACTTTCCTGTCACAGCCTCCTTCCTCCTGGGCCTGGAGAATGAGCCCAAAACCTTAAGAAGCATGTCTTGCTTTTGTTGGCTGCCTGCACGACTGAGACCCCCATGTGTCTCCATCCCTGTCCCCATCCCCAGCTGCTCCTCACTTGATGGCTGGACATCCCCATTTAGACATGGGCTCACAATGCAAGGTCACCTCTACCAACCCGAAGCTGCTTCCTGAAGTGGCCAACCCCATTCATCTCTTAACAATTTACCTGAGCTTCCCTTTGTTTTGAAAGCTAAGTGTTGGTTTAGATCATGTGGAGCATTTTATTTTCTGTGCAATTGGGGAACTAACTAGCATTGTCAAAAAATAAGGGTCTTTACAAAGAAATATGTTGGTAGTTTGTACTTTGAACAGGATCACCTTTACTCCAATGGTACCACATTATAAACATGTAAACGAGTAAACCTGGTTTGGGACAACAGGAGATTGTGCTCCTTGAATGAACTAATAGACCTCTGGAAGTCTTTGCTAAAGTATGGTGTTTGTGTGCACGTTTTTATGACTCAAAGAAAGTGGAAAAGTGCTTGAAGGAGAGGCCATTTGTTTACAGAGAGCCTTAATGCACCAGACTCAGGAAGTCCCCAAGCTGAATATAAGCAAAAGCTGGGAGAGCATGAGGGGGCAGAAGGATCACGTATGCTTGCACCATTCCTGCCTTCCCCTTGGTGCCTACTTATGGCCACAGATGGGTATGGAATAAGGGCAAGAGGGATCCTTGGTCAGCATCGGTGTGGCTGCTTTGTCGCCTCATTGGAGGCTCTCAGAGGAAGGGATGTAACCTCAGAAAAATGCACAGGAAGGAGCTACACTTTCCCGAAGTCCTGTCTCTGAAGAGGAGTTATCAAATTTCCTTGCTTAATGATTTAGTCTTCAAAATAACAGAGTTTGGGGCAACACTGCTGTCATGTCATGTGAATCCTGGGCCGTATAAAGTGGTTTATTTGGGATTGGTTTGAGTGGATTCATATGGGTGAGTCCATACCAATGACTCAAACCTTTGGGTTTAGGAACAATGAATAAGATCAAAAATATTTTTAAAAAATATTCAACTTACTTTTTTGTTTAAACATTAAGTAAATACTTCATCTTAATTAGAAGTGATCTTTCACAGTTAAAGCATGGCAGAATTACATATTGTTGTTACGTGCACTTACACATCTATGAATGAAGATCTTCACAAAAGCCTAATCCTAATATCATCATAAGTTTACTAAAGTACAATATTTCTTTAGGTTAGAAGTTAAACAAAATAAATTTGGCTTAACTTATCTTCTATGGGTTACCCCAGTAAGAAAATGAAACCCTCAGTAAAGAGTAGCAATTTCTATTCTTTATTCCAACCCATTGGAACTCCAAAATCCAAACTGCAGTAAAGGGAGGAGAAACAGCAACATGGTTTCACATAACCTTATAGACACCAATAGAATAGCTTTTATTTGTGCTATTTGACGATCTAGCTCTGTGTTTCTGGATCAGTTCTGACCAAGACACTAGTTCAGAGAGAATTCAATTCTTGTCCATCATGAGAATTAATTCATTAAAACTTGCATTGCTCTCAGGGAGAACTGATATTAGGTATACTAATGTAACATTACCATAACAAAATTATTTTAATTTTATTTCATTTCTCACCACTTCATTTTGCTGAAGAAAATGGACCCCCTGCCTGGAAGCCTCAGGATTCTGCTTGTAAGGACACAGAGAAAGAGGTGCTGGTGGAGGAGCCAAGGGAATGTGTGGGAGAGAAAAGCTCCACAGCATCCTCCTGCTGCTCACACGCAACCCCTTCTGCACCTGCACTGCCGCAGGAAAGGCTTGACTCGGGGAGGACCCTGAAGGAAGTTTTGGCTAAAGGATGACTTCCACACTTGGAATAGTGCAGCTCTCTGGGAAGCACTGATGTCTGGACCATGGAGGGCCCCCGGGCATGTTCTGGTCTCCCTAGTGCCTTTTGTAGGACTTGTGTGTTACCTCCAGGTGTGCTGGAGGCTTTTGTTGTCCAGACACAGGTTTTGGCCGAAGCAACAGCCAAGGCAGCTGTGATGATTAGAGGCCTCGTGCTCTCTGGAGGAACAGGAGCAATGCAGTTTTGTTGATGCAGCATCTTTTGTATATATATTAAACAGAAATAGATGGATTTTCAGCTGTGGAAGAAGCTATCAACATTCCTGAACTTACAAGCCCTCAGGACAGCTGGAATCAGGTCCAGAGATCCCTGCCAGCTGTTCCACAGATGTGCCTGTCCAATCTCTCCAAGAAGGCCACTATCCTACAGTAATGTACACGAATAAAAAAGGATGTTGCCTTTAAACCAGAATGGTGACACCTGACATTGGAGCTTTTGTATCAGATCCTGTTGAATTCTAACTCTCCAAATATAAATGTAAAATATCTATGATGATAAAGAACAATGATCTACGAAAGAGGATTTCTCAGTGGGGCTGCTTTACAACCTCTCATCCCCTGAGTCTATACAAATATCCAGGATTGCCCCATCCCACGTGCAGAATCCAGCACTTGCTCTCGTTAAACTTCGTGTTGTTCATGCTTGCCCAGTCTTCTAATTTGTAAAGATCTCTCTGTAAGGGCTCTCTACACTTGAGGGAGTCAACCACTCAGCATTAAAGAGAACTAGCCCTGAAATACCCTGGGGGAACCCCACTAGTGACTGGACACCAGTCCAGCCAGAGGTAACCCTTTTTACTACAACCCTTTCAGCCTGACCCAGCCAATTGTTCACCCATCTTACTATGCGTTTGTCTAACTGTATGCTGGATATTTTGTCCAGAAGGATACTGTGAGAAACAGCATTGAAAGCTTTGCTGAAATCCAAAAAGATTGCATCAACTGGCTTCCTTTGGTCAACTAGGTGGATGACCTTGTCATCAATGGAAATTAAGTTAATTAAGCAGGACTGTGCCTTTGTGAACCCATGTTGGCTATGACCAATGACTGCCTTGTCTTTCAAGTGTTTTTCAATAACTCCCAGAATAGGCTTCTCCATAATTTTACCAGGCACTGAAGTGAGACCAGCAGGCCTGTAATTACCAGAGTCTTCTTTCTTACCCTTCTTGAAAGCTGGAAAAATGTTTGCCAGCTTCCAGTCAACTGGAGCCTTTCCAGATTCCCCAGACCTCTAAAAAATAATTGAGAGAAGTCTGTTGATGACATCAGCCAGCTCTTTGAGCACCCTGGAAGGAATCTCCTTGGGCCCCACAGACATATGTGCATCCAGGTGGTGCAGCAAATCCCACACAAGTTCATAGTCAGCTGGGAGTTTATTGTTTCCCTGATTATGGTCCTCCAGCTCAGGGCTGTGGGAGGCCCAGGGCCCTACATATTTCCCCCTTTTGTTGGGCTCCATGCACACATATAATAATGTACATTTATATTCAGCATTTATACATGTATATAATCTTAGATTTAAACTAGAATATATACAGAAATACATATTCAGATATGTACAAAATATATGTCTGTGTACATAATACATACATGTATATATACATACAATGACTTAAACCTTCAAAAGAATTAAAAAAAATGGTACGTGGAGTACAATCGGTAACTCACAGTGTTTCTGAATGCCCTATATGAGGATGTCCCCAAACATGTAGGACAGCCCATCATCTCATGAAAATCAGATTTGATATTTTGAGTGGCATGCAGAGAAAATCTTGCTCAGTGATTAAAGAGCCATAAACTGTATGCTATAACCAATTGCTGTAACCAATGCTATATGCAAATGCGTAAATTGTTAAGTATAATGTTCAGTGATGAGTGTTTTGATTACAGTCATTTTAGCAAATTTTGATATATGGCTGGAGTAAGATTGGAGGAATGTTAGTTCTATCTTAGATCATCTCAAACCTTGACTCATGTGGGAGATCAGGACATCTTTTTGTTTTTGAGGTATTAGTTTACTATCTTTTTTTATGCTGTGCCCAAGCAAATCCGTTAGCACCAATGGAAGTTAAAAAGAACCACTGGATACTCTCTATGTTTTATCAATGTAAAAAGCTGTGTGGGTTCAGCTAATTTCAGATATCTACCCCACATAAGAGGAAGGGTTTCTGAAAGCAGCATCAGCTTACAAAATGCAAGACTGAACAGCTCCAGTCAACACAGCCAACTTAGTGTGATGATGAGCTCATAAGTGAATCTCACACAATTTTCTGCTGATTCTCTCCATTGCATGTTCAATATGCTCTGTGGCCAGTTAACAAAATACAGAGTTGAAGGACCATCTCTGCTCTTCTACCGACATTCTGTGTTGCTGAAAAGAAAGCGAACAATAATAACTTGGGGAGAAAGAAGGAAGAAGGTCACTGCAATTTTCCCCATGTTGCTGGATGGGGAATATGGCTGAAAAAGCAACTGTGGTAGTGAAGACTGCTGTAGGACAAGAGGCTGGAGCTGCAGAAGCTAGAGGTGAGTGCATGAACAGGAGGGAAATGAGGTGTGAGATTCACATCAGCAAATGTCTGGCACAGCTGGAGACAAAGTCAAGCTTGGTTTTGATGTTCAGGGCTCCAGAGAACCTCTCTTTCAAACTGTTGATTCACTTTGGTACAAACTTTGAAGTATTTCTTTTGTTACCAGGGTTGGACTAAGTGTGCAGAGTAAGACTAAGTAACATTCCTGATTTCCTGTTCTTTGGATCTTTGACTAAAATCAGCCTTGGGCAGTGATCAAGACCCTTTCTGGTTGTTTGTGGACAAACACGTGACACCTCATGGAATTGCTTTGTGTCCTTTCCCCATTCAGCACACCTACCATTGTAGCTGCTTTTTAGCAGTTTGTAAATTTGCACTCACATCTTGAAACGTACTTGGGATGCTTCTGTCCCCTGCTCATACTTGGATGCCATTGTGATATGTGTCTGTAAGGTACTATGCTGCATGTGTCTGTGCTGCATGGGGACCTGCTAGCCCTGCACAAGCTGTGCCAAGTGTCAAAACTGCCCAGCTGAAGAGATGGAGATGCTACTCAAGCACCACAAGAGCCATTCCCCAGCTCAGTGTATTAGCCTGTGTAGAAGCCTGTACCCTACTAGTCCCAAAGGATGGCACAAGTACCTCAGATACCCAGCAAATCCATGACAACAGGTTTAATGCCAGCAAGCTAGCTGTTGGTGCTTTGATAGTGAATTGGTTTCAAACCTTGATGATCCATGATTGATGGGTTTTGTGAATGTGCCTAAAAGGCCTGGCTTCAAAAGAAAAGGCTTCCTCTACTCAACCAGAGCCATTAATAGTATCAGGTTTGCTGGCCACGATAGTATAAGAATATATCAACCAAACAAAATGCTATGTAATCATTACGATGCTCTTAATCAACTGGAAGGCGCCTTCCTGAATGCCACAGAGGAATGCACCAGCTGGTGCTGAATAGTCTTTCTTCTCTGCAAATAAAGCAGTAATCAACAGGACATCTGAGTCCAAGCTTATTTTCCAGGGCCTCATTCATCTCCTGCTCTTACTCATGAGATTATATTCAGTGCCATTACACTGAAAAGATTAAGTTTTATTCCACAGCCAGGAGTTTCAGCACAGTTGATCCTTCAGCCCAGCACATCCTACCCAGGCAATGAAAGAGTGAGTAATTTTTTGTTTAGAGAATAAAGATAACTTTCAGTTACTCTTTTCTCCCATGCCTTTTATACCCTGCATGATGGCAAGGTCGCAGGTTGGTACTTTTATCTGCTCGGTATGTCTTCATTTCATTTCTACACACCAGCTGTTCAGCCACTGTTAGCAGGAGACATGCCAGCCCACAGACATGTGGTGATAAGGATTTCAAAGTTTGTTAGCTGAAAAAAAGTTTAGACAAAATGTGGCTTTGGCTGTCAGAGACAGTAGAACAACCAGACACAAGTTCTTTGGCAAATATTTTTCTAATAATTCCAGACAGAGAACCTATTTAAAATCTTTGACTGGAACAGGGTGTGAATCTTCCATTTCAGTGCTGGAATATCATCTATGTGAGGGTGACTTTTCTTAGCTTGCTTGAAAAATTTGTCAACAATTGGTTTGCACACATGAAATAGCCATTGTTATTTGTTTTGTACGAGGACCACACACCTTGAGCTTCTCTTGTATGAAGGGAATTTCAAGCAACTTTGTGCATGAAATTCAGACAAATGGTAACTTCCTTGCAGAACTAGGTTGCAATACTGTAATTATCAATACACCTCAACCCCTGTGTGCCCTAGACAGACAGAATCAGGAACTCAGTGATGCTCTTATCATAACATGAAGTCACTGAAACCAATAACCTGGATTGTCTGGGTCACTGCTTTGATACCAGTGATGGCATAACTACACAGCTATCTCTTGATTTGGAAAGAAATTTATTGACATGATTGACAATACTGACAGCAACTGACATGAAAGGGCTGCATCATGTATAAAATATGCAAGAAATCTGCAGTCCTGCTTACCCCATCCACAATCTGACTTCTGTGCAAAAGATGACAATCAGAGAGCATCTCTTAACGGAGTCCTACCTGCAACAGCTCTGGGAAGCTTGTGTTTTCCTCTTGATCTTGGACTCACCATTAGGAAGGCGTCACCACAGGCTCACTGGCCTGTCTAAAGCAAGTCCAAAACTGTCTGACAGCAGAACAACAGATCTGTGCTCTTCCTAATTCAGCCAAAAACATAAGAGCAGAATGAAAACAGATCTCTTTGGCAGTTATTTCAGAGATGCTGAACCCCAGCCCACCACTGTGCAATGATGAGATACTGTTCACTTCCAGTCGCTCCCTGTATCAGCCCCCCTATATATTAGAGGAGCTGATAAGAACCAGCTGCCTTGGACAGTGTTTTGAAGCTAAGCACTTGGAAATGCTTGAAGATATTTGGATTAAAGGTAGGCCAAATAAAAGATTATATGAGTAGTAAAGCTTATGATGTGCAGTAAGGCTAGGTGTAGCTTCTTCCCCCAACCCCCCAGCTTTAAATCAAAACTTTTATTTTGAATAGTAATGTAAAAACATAAAACCTTTGTTACTGAGAGGCACCATAATGAGCATCGAAATCAAAACAAAATACTTTCAGTTAAAAATATTCTGGCTCTCTTTAAACTGCAGAATGCTTAGTCAGGTATTATACCCAGATGAGTACTTGAACTATTGCCATCTGCCTTAAAACTTTAAGTATAAAAATGAACCACAAATAAATTCATTTCCAATAGTGCAGAATACATGGACGCAAGCTGAAAGCCAATTGTTAAACAAGCAAGTGCTCTCCTAATTGTAACAAAAAGTGAGCGTGATAATACAAGGTGAAAATAAACAGAAAGCAAACAGAACACACCATTGATTGAGTCCTTCATTATCTTTAGCTTTTAATGGAGGAACCTGTGTGTGTGTGTCATTGCTCTTATCTTACTATAGGCAGTAGGCACACACTGTAAAAATCAGTCCCTTCATTTTCTGCTTGAAAAGATCATTGTAAAAAAAAAAAAAAAAAAGTGTCAGGGAGTGGAGGTCATGCTGATTTATTGGCAATTAAACCTGCAGGATGTCTGCACTCCTTTCAAAACAAAGTATCTCTGGGTAATTCAGCCTGCCAGATTACATAATGGGCTATCTACTAAAATGCATGAATCTTTTTGTTTGTGCACAACAGAAACAATTGACTTGGTCTTATTTAGGAAATTGCTACTATTTTCTGTAAGGTATTTGTATTACCCATGAAGAGAGGGAGGTAAGTTATTTCTTAAAAATGCAAGATTCTCTCCAATAGTAAAAGTTATGTTTTTATTCCTTACATTGTTGAGAATATAAAGTCTAGAGATAAGCTTCCTCCTGCTTAAGTGAAAATAGATGACTCTGCTAAATATATAGTCCAAACACTAAGGGAGACTATATTTGCTTTACTCGAAGTTTGATTTACCAATTCTTGAGCAGCTACATCAGCATGGGCTTTCAAACCAGGCTGCTTTGGCATAGCCCGTTTGTCATGCTTTTCTAGCTGTATCATTTAGAAGTCTGTAAAATGTCTCCCTTAAGTGGCATAGCTGAACTGACAAAATTTTCACTATTCTGTTTTGGCAGAACCATCTCAAACAGGTTTGGGCTTCCGTAAATACCGAGATAGCATACCAAAAAAACAAATGCAAGTATTCCCACCCAAAGTGGTTCCCAGCATACCAATAATGTCAAGGTCTTTCTAACATAGATAAATTATTAGCTCTGTAAGCAGTTTTGGATATCCAATATTCTAGAGTTTCAGTGTTTTAGTGGTGATCCAACGTGTGTATGTTGGTTCTCAGACGTGCAGCATGCAGTGCAGCAGGGATACCACAGTCAGAAACCAGCTCTGAATATCTTTCTAATCAGTATGGAAAAATTGGTTCTGACCAACCAGATTTAAACAAGAACCTCAAGGCTGAGTCCCAGTTAGGACATAGCAGGAGATGAGAGAGAGAAAAGAGAGCAGGCAGCAGGACTGAGGAAGAAGAAATGGTAAAAATCATGCACTGCACAGGAAGCCTCATGGCTTTGCCTAGGGGGAGGAGAGAGCTCACATGCTGGGCTGGTGGTAGGAGGGAGCAAACCGGGAGATGTTCACAGACAAAAACTGCAGGCAGGATGTTGCCATGCAGGAGCTGAGTAGACAGGCATGCTAACCTGAAGAAGTAATAAGTCTTTCTGAAGCCATCATTTCAAACAAGTTATCAAAGCAAATCTGAGATGCTGTTTGTAACCAGAAGTCCTGGAGGAAGCAGTGTCAAAACAGAGCTGGGGCAGCTCTGTTTTTTGCGATATCTCTTTCTGGGCCTTCGGCCAGATCACTACACTTTGCTAGCAGATCAGCCTTGTGCTGGATGCAGTCTGGCCCTGGTCCTGCCTTGGTCCCTGTCCTTCAGAGGACAGATCAGTGGCTGCCTGGTTTGGGGAGGAGGTGCCTTCATGGCTCTGAGTGGCATGGGTCAGGTCTGGCTGATGCACTCATGGCACAACCCTGTTGTGCCCCTCTGCCCTTGTCTGCTCCTCCCCAGAGAGGCTGACTGCAATTTATGAGAGGCAGATTGCATCTTCCCAGTGGGTTCTCCAAATAATATCCTCCATGAAACAGGTCTGGATGGTGGTCTGCACAGGGAAAGCCTTAGCCCAGGATACCTGGGCTATAAAGACATCTACCATCAACAAAATAGAAGTTCTGAAGATACTGACCCTAACGTGGAAGAGGTGGAAAGGTTTATTTTCTGCCCAGAAGAAAAAAAGAAAAAAACAAACAACGTGAGCTATAAGTGCCCTGAAGAGAATTCGCCTCTGGCAAGAACTGGTGCAAGAGCCTGGAAAGGGAGAGATAGCAGTGAGAGTTTTTGGCCTTGGCAATGCAGGCAGGACTTGTCCTTGAGTGGGCAGTGCCTCCAAGGCCAGCTGGAGCAGGGCCAGCAGGCATCAGCAGCCTCTGCTGAGTCTGCATTGGCTTTGTGCAGAAGGTGACACGAGAACAAGGTAGGGTGGAGGGCACCTCCTGCCACCTCCTCAGCACCTACCCCAACTGTCCGTTTTCCCCTTGCCTCCTGCAGCCACCTCTGGTGGAGTTTTGGGGACTGAAAGTATCACTGGGTGAACACCCTGAGCATCTGTGTGAAGTCCAGTGGTGTAGCACAGTAAGTAATGTCTGCCCTGCCTATTTTAAAGGCCTGTTTTGGGAAATAGCACCGTGTTTATTATATATAAAAGCTCTGCTTTTCTTGGTTGCTGTTTTGCTATAGGTTTTCTTCAGTACCACTTGTTCTTTGCTAGTGTGTGGTAGAAATCCAAGATGTTCTGGAGTCCTTGTGACAGTGCTGGGGGAGCAAAAGGGAGTCCAGGGCAGTGTGAAAGAGTGATTTAATCTCTCCAATCCTAAAATTTCAGAACAAGCAGCTTTCAAGGATTTTGCACAAAGCAGCCTGGCAGTTCAGCCTCTGTGTGGTGGCTCTCCAGCTTCTCATGGGTAAGCGAAGGAGTGGCAGGATGACACAGGTGGCTTTGTCTCTGATGTGGCTGCTCTCAGCCCTCTGCCATCTGCTCCCTCTTGCTCTCAGAAATTGCCCATAGGATTTAGCAGGCAAACTGTATCATTGTAGTGAAGCAGGGATGAAACTCAGCACTCACACCAAGCCAGGAGATGAGCACGCATTCCTCCACCCTCCTGTACCCTGTGCCAGCTTTGATGATACCCACAGAAAATGCTGGGCCTTCGACGAGACCTGGGGCAGTTTTGGGTGCTCCAACACTGCACAGATGAGCTGCTGCAGAATTGCAACTACTCACAGAACCATGGGATCACAGAATCACAGGTACTTCTAGAATATGGTGAGTTGGGATGAATATCAGACAAGGCCGAAAATTGAAGCCTTTCTGAGAATTGTCCTGCACCTTCTCCTGTCCCCCTTCTCAGATCCACTGCTGCATCACTTGTCATTTCACAGGCAGCAAAAGAACAAAGCCGACTCTAGTTGTTGTTGGAGTTTAACCAGGTGGCACAGAAGGTGCTCCAGAAAGCCTTAAAGCTTGCTTATTGCCTTTACTGGATTTTCTACAGCATAGTATAGCTTAAAGCCAGAGAAATCCCTCATGTACGCATGTCCGTGGGGACATGCGTACATGACATAAAGATGATGTCTTTTGGAAGGCGCAGAAGCATTTTATTGTATTTGAAGTGTTATGCCACACCATTGTTTAAATAAAATGCCCATTCAAAGTCCAAGGCTTTATATTTTGCTCATTTCCTTGAGGTGGCACTCACTTCAGTTCAGGATGCTTTCGGTTTATAACTTTTTTTTTTTTTCTTTGTGTTTGCATTTTTTTCTTTCACTAAAATGCAAAAAAAAAGTGAGAAGGCACCGGTTCCTACTGAACTCAGACTATATTTTTAAAGAGTAAATGGAAAATTTGTGGGCAGCTCTGCTCTAAATGTCAGGGTGTAAACATAGTCAACTACTGGGTGAGAATGGATGCTACCCTCAGTGGCTGGTGGTGGAGCTTTCATGGAAAATACATTGAAGTCTGACAGATATTTTATTCAAAAAGCCCTCTTTGAGGGGGTCAAGGAGCTGGGCAAAAGGCAAGCCGACACACCCTGGCTTCAACAGGCAAATAGTGCTGGGCAGAGGAACAAAAGAAAGCGTGTGGTGGGGCAGGCGAGCTTGCCAGAGCAGCGGTGGTGCAAGCGCTGCCTGCTCTGCAAATGCAGCCACAGCACCCAGGGCTGCCACGAGAAACACAGTGACCTTGTGTAAAGGCAGTGCCTTTCGGAGCAGTAAACCACAGGACGTGCTTTCTGGCTGAGCGTGTTTGCTCTGCTGAACTTTTAAAAATGTGCAGGTATTGTAGCCTGCATGACATCAGGTGGGGGCACAGCAGTGTGCAGAAATATTGGTGAAGATTGATTCAGCTATAAACTGGCGGATCATCCAGGCAGTAGCTGCTTGATTTAAACGACCACATCAATAATGGCTAGGGATTTATTCAGGCCCTCAGCTTGGGACCCCCTTTGATCTGAACTAGGTAAGGTTTGGTAGCTACCAAGGCAAGATGCAGCACATAGTTTTTGGAGATAGAGGACCAGTAATATAGGTAAAAGAGACCACGACAGGCAAAGTGTTGTTGGTACCTGCGGTGCTCATTCTGTTTTTAATGGCTGGGGAATTGCCTTGAACCTTGGACGTCCTTAGTAATACATAACATTCTGGATAACATCTGAAGCTGAAAAAAATAAATACAAAAAAAAAAAAAAAAAAAAAAAAAAAAGAGAGAGAAAACAAGGCAACTTGAATGCTGTTTCTGGACCTGGCCATGCCTTACAGTGCAATGGGATGAACCCGTATGTGGACTGAGCCTCTCTGCATCTGGATTTAGTTTACGTTTGGGAGAAAGGTCTGTCTGTGGTATCATGTGCCTGAGTCATCCTCACTCTAAAATAATAATAATAATAAAAAAGGTTGTTCTCTGAATGGCAAACAATTTCAAAATAAATACATATGTGTGGTTCCAGCTAATGTGGAGTGGGGGAATAGGGGAATTCCCTTGAAACACTTACACTTCCCCATTCTCCCTTGCAAAAGAAATGACTGCAGTGCATCAGGGGCAGGCAAAGGCAGTGTCCTGCAGCCAGCAAGGAAGCCTTGGAAGGCTGAACAAACTTTTTTTGTGGTGGCAGATGGGTGCAAAAGAAAACTTCTTCCCACTGCCTGTGAATGATTTCCCAGCTCCTATTACTACGCTGTAAACCTCTAAGTGCGCCGAGCAAGCAGCCAAGTGCTCGCCCTGCCAGGCTCAGACCCAAAGGCACGGGCGAGCACAATGCGGGGCAAGGCAGAGCAAACATGGCAGCGTGCGGGCTTGTGCTGCCGGGATCCTTCTTGTGTGTCAAGTTGACACAAGGGAAGAAAAAAATAAAAGAGGCAGATTTAATCTCTGGGGAAAGCAAGCTGCCCAGGAAACTTTCTCCGGGCGGCCGCTGGCTCGGGGGCAGGGCTAGGGCCGAGGAGCCTCGACGGGAACCGGGCTCCCCCCCCGCCCAGGGCCGGGCTCCCTGACGGGGCTCGGAGGCTGGGGCGGGCCGGGGCCGGGCCGGGCCGTGCCGGGGCGGGGCGGGAGGCGGCGGAGGGGTGGCGGCCGGGCCCGGTTGCCATGGGGAGGCGGGGAGGGAGGCGCCGCCGCCGCAGCTGCTGCTCCCTGACACATCCCCCGCTGCCATATTGTGCCCGCGCTCCCGGCAGCGCGGCTTCATGACCGCGGTGAGTGAGCGGCCGCCTCCCTTCCCGTCTACCCGCCCGCGGTTATATGTATATATGTATATATAAATATATGCATATATATATATATATTTATTATTTCGGGAGGGTCTGAGGGGGTTTCTGCTTCTCCTAGTAGGGAGGGCGCGGCGAAGAGGCTGCCGGGGGGGGCGGCGGGGACGCGTGGCCGGGCCGGGCGCCGCGCGGGGGCATAGGGGGGACAATGGGACGGCGGCGGCGGGGCGCTGCGGGCACGGCTCGGCACCACACGGCTCGGCCGGGCCGGGCTGGGCTGGGCTCGGCACCACACGGCTCGGCACGGCTCGGCCCGAAATGGCGCCCCGGCCCTCGGCGTGCGGCGGCGGGAGGAAGCGCTGCCCGGCAGCGCGAGGGGGCGGCTCCTCTTCCTCCCCTTCCTCCTCCTCCTCCTCCTCCTCCCGCACCCCCGGCTGTGCCCGCCTGGCCCCGGGGAGCCGGGCTCGTTAGCTGATGAGCGCTAATGAGGAGGCAGGCAGGCGGGCAGGCAGCCTGCCGGCTCGCCCCCCCCCCCCCCCCCGAGCCTGCCTTCGGCTCGCCGAGCCGCGCCTCGCTCTTCCGTGTTTCCAGCATATTTTTTTTTAAATATAAAATAAAATCCTGGAGCTGCTCGTTTGGTAGTTAGGGAGTGAAGCAAGCGGTACGCGCTGTAGGTTATCCTGCTGCGCGCGCGGCTTTGCCCAAATTGGTGGAAAGTTTCCCCAGGAATGCAGGTGGGTGCGCGGGGCGCTGCTGCGCGCTGGGGGGGTGCGGGAGGTGGGCTAGGGGCATCCTGCAGGGCAGGTGGAGGCTCTGGAAACCCTTTTGATAAGGAACTGACGGGGCTGGGAGCTGCTCCTGGTGCCTCACAGGCCCGGGGCTTTTACCTGCCTGAGGTGGAGCCTGGTGCTGGAGCACACCCGTGGCTGAGGAGCCGCGTAATGTGTGTGTGGGTTACCTGAACGTGCGCCTGGTGTCTCAGTTTGTAGGGGGATCATGCTTCTGTCCATAAAGATTTGGATTCTGTTAAAGCCCAAACAAAGAGGCAGGGCCCAGTAAGCGTATGTCCCTATTTCAGTGGTTAGCTAGGCTAGAGATGAACATATTCTGCAAAACCTGTTAAAAAAAAAATGCTAAGTCACATTTTACTTCAATGCTTTGAGGATAACTTGGTTAGGTTTGTGCCTAACCCATGGTTTGGCACAGATCAAGATAATTTTAAGAAATGTGGCAAGTGGTGTATACTCCAAATCTTGTTATGGGTGACTTAGATTCAAGTGGACTTGGGTAGTGGTTGGCTTGCAATGTACCATCATGTGAATCATTTCAATGAACTTCTGTTACGTTTTTAGCTTTGGGGGTCTTGTGTTCTCCTAGAAATCCAGTGTGATGATGAATCTGTGCAAGATAAATGAAGCTGGCACAGTCCTACATCGACAAAACTTGGAACAGCGTTGTGGTGTTGGTGCATGTTTGTTTTTGACAGGTGCCAGTTGACATTTCCCAAGCTCTACAGAAGGTAGCTGCACAAGGCAGCTTTGACTTGAAACCTGTACTGTGGCAATTAGCATGGCACAGAGCTTGAGCTAATGAACTTAAACGAGTACCAGTATGTATTATTTTTAAACCAGGCATTATGGGGCTGCAGCAACATGGCTTCTGCTCAGGTCCAATGCATGTCCAACTTCTTTGGACCTTGGGAATAGTTTTTGTATGCTTCAGTGCAAAGTGCTCGGCAGGATAATTCCCTTATGCTGCTTACGGAATAAGGTAGTGAGTTGTCATGATTTCTGTGCTCGTCTGTTCCCATGTTGCCTTCACCCCAGTGTAGGTGCTCAGCGTGTGGTCCATTCCTGCCACTTACAAAGGAAGGTAAGTCCCAGCCTCACCTCAGTTTTACCCACCTGTCCATTTTGTGTGGTACACCATACTGATATCCACACCACCTCAAGGACTGGGTCAGTGTGGGGATGGGTATGAGCAGCCAGAGTGGTCACAGGGGGAACTGCTTTTTCTGGCAGTTGTTGTTGCTTACGCTGGCCTAAAACTGTTGTCAAGCTGTGACTTGGCTTTTGGAGAAATACAAATGAGATGGGAATTCTAACACCATATGTTTGAGATACATAAAACGTGTAGGACTTCTCTGTGTTTTGTTTTGTTTCTTTTTAATGTGCCCATAAGCAGAGCTCTGATGCTCTACATCACATTTATGCTTGCAGAGTGTGGTGAGGATGCTATGTTCATTCAGGCTGCAGTGCTGCCTTTGGGAGCAGAGGGATTTGGGGGTTGGAGGCATTGGTCTTGCAGCATTCTGGGTGTGCGGTTCCAAGTGCTCTCGGGGGCTTCACTGGTATGAAACCTGGTCAATGTCTTTGTTGCCAGGATGAAGGTCTGACCCCTTCAGGTGCTGCAGGCCAAGCTGTACTGAAGGAGCTCTGTAGGTATTGCTTAGCCCTAAAGTGTTTTATTCCAAAAGGGACATCAACCAAGGAGTGTGCTGATTCAACAGCTCCAGCTGCCAGACGTTTGCTTCTTGAAGAGCTTTCCCATTTCCTCTGGGGAGTTCATGATGAAAGGTGCCAGCGTTGCCAACAGCTATTGCAGTGTAGGAACATGCCAGTCCATTAAGGAACTAACAGATACAGGGATGTGTATTGGAACTGTCACACTAGAAGGACTGCCTGACAAGCCAGTGTAGCAGAGGCATCTCATTTTTTACCATCTTTACTAAAAACAGGCTCTGCCTGCTCAACTTAGTTGCCTTGAAGAACCATCACGTAGAGCGAAGGCCGACTCTTTCAGCCAACAAGATGACTTGGCACCTGAAGAGGCCATACAGGGATTAGCTCAAACTGACGAGAAAGTGGTACGGCTCTTGCGTGGAGATGTTGGTTCCCATAAAAACAGTGGCAGTTCTGATGCTGTTGCCACTAGGGTTGTAATTCTGCCTTCCTCCCAGTTGGACCATAACCTGTGAGGTTGCAGAATATGCGGGCATTGGAAGAGGGGGTGGTGTGCTCACTGCTGCTGTTGCTCTATGCCTCTTAGGCCATATCCTTCAATGGGATATTCTTACTGCACCATCAAGGTGCAAAATTAGCTGTGTGAAATACTGCCTTCCTTCACAGACCCTTCATCAAGGAGAAGCAGCCCTTAGGCCTTTTGTCCCCCTAAGTGAAGGCTGTCAGCTGCAGCTTTTCACCTTTTAGCAGAGGTGTGAATTCTGCCTGTTTTGTTCCATTTGGCTCCTTGAGTTTTCTTTTTGTTGTTCCACCCCCTCCCATGTAATGAGGTGCGTTATGGATAAGATCATGCCTGAGATGTCGTGGTGTTAGTTGCAACCAGCCTTCTTTTTGGAGGGAAGTAGATAGAGTGAGGCAGTTGAGTCTGCCTCCTGTGCCTCCTGCTTGACAATTAGATGGTGTTGTGCAACTTCCTGTGCAGAAATTCTGCTGTCATCGGTGTTTTGTGACTCATGTAAACACGCTGCTTTGTCTGCTGACAAGTGTGCACTTGCAAACTGCAAACCTTGTCCAGGTCCCTGGTATCATGAATTCAAGGATTGGTTTCTGTCTTAGGTTTTGTGTGCTGCCTGCATGTCTTGTGCCAGCTCTGGCAGCTTCCTTGACTCCCAGAGAAGACGTCCACAAGTAAAACAAGAAATGTCTGAAATGCTTCTATGCTGTCGCTGAAGGGACCTTTGCACATAATACATGTACATGTTTATCCATTCCCTGCCATATTGCATGTGCCTTCTCACTTGCTGATCTGAGCACATGTTGAGCGGTGATAAACTTTCTTTCTCTACCTCCCTGTGCTGGGTAAAAGTACATATGGATACTCCAGGGCACTCCCAAAATACAGTTCAGGTAAGAGACAACTTACCCATTTAGTAATGAATTAGGTAGTGCAGAGGAAGTGCTGTCTGATGCTGGAATGCATCCTTGTGGCCTCTGGTACTTTGTCTCTTTCCTGTAAAATGTTAGGGCTTCCGAAGCACGAGCACTGGATCCCACTTGCACTGGAAAAGAGCTGTTGAGGGCCTGGAGGTAACTGGGAGGACTGGCTGTTGTGTGGAGGGTGGAAGTATCTGTGTTACAGGATGGTTACCTGAGTGCCAGTTTCATTTCAAGGGAAGCTTGCAGTTTGTGTGTATATCAGATTTATGCCAAAACTCAGCAATGTTGTTTTTACTTCCTTCTATTATGTTCAAACCCTTTTTCTCCTATTAAGTTCAACCTAGACTTCAAGTTCTCTGCTTTTCTTCAGAGGTTAGGGTATCTTAAGAGGTCCCTTATTAAATTAGCTACTGCTGCTGTAGAAATCTCTCCTTCTGTGCCCTCTGCAAGGATTCGAGTATGAGTTGTGCTTGCTTTCACCCAGTTCCTGCTGGCAGAAAGTCCCCATGTGGTCTGCTTGCCCCTGTGGTACCCCTGCTGGCTGTCCTACAGGAGGGCAGTTTAGTCCAAGCTGGGTACCACCTCTTCTCTGGGACTTACCAAAGGAACAAGTTAGAAATGCGTTGCAGAGAGGCAGTGCTGTCCTTCCCCCCTGTTGGCACTGAGCATGGCCTGTCTGTGTCAGAGCTACTGGTTGGCATTGCTCAGTGTGCCTCAACAGCATCACTGGATACCTCTGACCCTGCTGGAGTGACCATGTTTTCCATCTATTAAGCATTGGATTGGGGGTACTCAGGTGCTTCTACTCCATCTTTGTATTATTTCACTCATTTTCCACCAGGTGAGCGCCCCACCTGTGTGTGCTGCATGAAATGCACTTGCTTTTTTGGGGATGGGGTGTGTGCTTCACAAAGTGGGACCTCATGTACTTCCAAATCCTGCCTCAGGTAGAGTGACCATGCTTAGGGGTTTTTTTTTTTGTCGTCTTTTTTTTTTTTTTTTTTTTTTTTGGATCATTTTTAGTACGCTCTTGTCTTGCACTTTGTAGCTACTTGTAGTTTCCTGGTTAATGTGTGGTTGCTGTTTGCTTCCTTTTCAACAACCTGTTGCTGCACTGCATTGTGCTTGCATTCGGGACAAGTGTGTAGTCGCCTAAAAGATAATTACTGCCTGCGAAGATTGCTCGGTGACTGAAAAGCTCACACAAACTCAAACTGGGAGTGGGAGCTGGGAAGCTGGTTGCCAAACAGCAGGAGCAATTGCTCAACCCTCATCCTCTGGCCGGTGAGCCAAAATCCCTGGACCAGCAATCAGAAAATGTCACCTGGTGTAGGGATGTTGACCAGTCAAAGTACGAGCTCATTTGCTTTTGGACTCTTGGCTGTGCAGTCTGAGAAGTGTCGGATGTCAGCTGGTGCCTCAGTGACCTACCTGTTGGCACAGCTGCCTTTCCTCTGCAGTCAGAGAAACTTGCATCATCCGTCGGATTTCATCTGAAGGTGTGCCGGCAGCCCGCAGGGCTCTGTGTGACGATGAACTGGGTTGGCCCAGTTGTTCCAGCGTCTGATTGCTGTGGGGAAGAAAGGATCATCTTGTGCCCCAGCCATTGTTAGCAGAGGGATTCTTCTGGTGGAATTTTAATACAGAAAGCCAGATTCAACGGAGTTGGGAGTGCCTTAGTGCTTCTGAGGATGCCAGCAGGTGGTGTTCGTATATTTGGCCTGCATCAAGATACATTGATGCTAACAGCTGCTTTTGGGATATGGCTAAAAGGAAAATCAAGCAGCAGGGCAGAAGTTGGGCCTGTCCTGCACAGGGAGGGTTCCTGAAAAGCCCTCTCAAAATGTGTCTGGGCCTGACAACTGGGAGGAAAACCTGCACTTTGGTAACAGGGAAATAGCAATCTGCGAAAGCTCATCAATTACGAAGTCATAATGTGAAGGGTATTTTGTGTTAGGCGCTGATGGTGATTGTAAATTAAATCTTGCGTAAGGGTCACTTCAGGTGAAGCTCGAGCGTGTTGGTTTTCAGTGGAAAATGAGAAATTCTGGTGCTTTAAGGCTGAAGAAGGCAGAAAAGTGATATGGAAAATATAACATTGTTTGCTAGTAGTAGTAAATTGTTACAGAAAGTAGCTGAAATGTAGCTAAAAGAATATTCACTTCTGGTTCAAGGGGACGGTAGAGAAACATGTAACAGTTATCATGAAAACAAAATCAGCATCAGCCCTACATGGCAATACACTTGCTCAAATGAGGCATTTCTGAACATAGCAGTGGCTCACGTCTGTGTGTGTTTTAGTTCATTTAGCAAGCAGTGTACTGAATTTAAGCAGCTTTGCTATTGGACATAAAGCACTTTTCCTGTTTAAAAACAAACAAAAAAACCACCAAGCTTTTCCACTTCCAGTGACACCCAAGTTCTCTTAAATGGTTTAGATTTCCCTGGTTTGTTTGTGTTTTTTTTTTTTCACTTCCCAGTTTCTCTGTTATACCTGGACTGCTTTCACATGCACGTTTTAAATCCGAGGCAGGAGGAACCGTGTCCCAAGCTGGCTGCAGCCCTTCACAGCGCGATTTCAGGCTCCTTGGAGGCAACCCTGAAGGACACAGTCCAAAGGCTCTGCGATGGATGAGGCCTGGAGGGCCCCATTGCCTGGGCCTATCTGAGTTTACATATCGTTTTCCTTCAAAATACTTATTTTAATCCCAAAAACGTGTGTGTGTGTATGTATATTTAATTAACAAACTTTTTAAATACAAATTAGATGTTGGATAAAATGTCTGTTTCCTTTCCTAGGCTATGATAAGGTTTTATGCCCTTCCCTTTTCAAATTATGCTGAGTGTATTTTAGCTTCTATTAATATCAGATCCTTTCATCAGTTGTTATTAGTTTCCTTTTTAAGCCCCTGCCCTTAATTAGATGAAAGGGTGTGGGAGGTTATTGACGTTAAAATGGGAGAAGCTTGGAACTGTTGCACCTGGAGCCCCTCTGTTTTCTTTTGCACACACTTTTGCCAGGAAGAAATGCAGAAGTTCACAGGTTCTCTGTGTGACAGGCTGACTCGGAGAGGCTGATAACCACCTGAAACAACCACCCTTCAGTTCTCCTGGCTTCCACGGCAGGAGGAGGAGTGGGCAGGGTGCTGGCGCCCTGCTTTGCTGGGAGCACAGCTGCCCGGCCTGGAGCCCACGGATGCATGCAGTTGCATGCCAGGCTGCTGAAATCTGTCACCAAGAGCTAGTTTTGTCCTCAGGAGACCATAGTGCCGTAGTTGTCTTGGATACGTGACATCACACAGCATTGTAATCAAATATAGGCCTTTTGCAGCGCTTTGGAGACTTGACTCTGACCCCAGCCTGCGGAACAATGCTGTGAAGTGGAGAGGAGCCTGGGATAAAGGGGAGGAGGGAGGGGAGAAGGTTAAATCGATGGAAAAATGGGCTGGTGCCATGCTCTGAATGCTCGCAGCCATGTGAATGTGGTGTTTTTAACGTTTCCAGCTTTTTATCAATGGGTTTTCACTAGCCGGGCAGGGAGCTGCGTTACTTTTCCCCTTAACACAAAAAAAAGCCTCTCGTTGGTCCTTTACTGTGAGCGTGCTGGCTGGAAAGTGTATTGCAAACTTTGTGTGAGTGGTGACAGTCATTTATATGTGTGCTTGTGCCGTTTAACAACACAATGCACACACTGATGTGTTTAAGTCAGGACAACCCCTGGTGTAGCTGCATTTCCTATGAATGCAAGAGAATACGAAAAATCAATAGAAGACTTTTAATGCTGGTGTAGTTGCTTGCAAGCAAAAGCATGTGCTGGTATTTTTAAACACTCTCACAGAGCCCGTATATGTTTGCACAAACCTATGTAAGGACTGTACAAATACGCCTGTAACTCAGGCTGCGTGCCCTGAGCTTGTTGCACTGAGCGTGGTTCCAGTGCTGCTCTCATTTGATACCTTTAAAAGTCTCTTCCCCTGCATTAAAATCATGCTCTTGTTACTCAATACATGGTCTTTTTCTAACTCTAGAGGGAAATGACTGCACTGCTAGCAGTTTGCAGGTCTTCCCAAAGGCACTGCTAGCTGATGGGACCTGGTTGCTTGGTTAGTCCTACAGAAACAAAGGGGCAAGGCTAATTCTGGAGGGGGTCTCCCTGCCCTGGGGCGTGGGTGTGCTCACAGATGCTCTGTGGCACCTTTCATCGCAGTGCAGGGTGGTGTCAGATGGGAAGTGAAGATGGGTCAAGCAGCAGCTCTGCTCACACAATAACACAGCACACAAAAAAAAAGAATTTTGCTTTTTTTCTTCTTTTTATCAAGAGGTTGAATGCTTTTTCTCTGGGCTGTTGAGTCTAGGCAGAAAGAGCTCAGTTTGTGTGTTGCCTGCGGCAGCTGTGGTGATAAAAGCAGTGGCTGCACGTGGTTACCTCCAGTACCGCTGCTTTGGGGAAGGGTCACCGTGGGACCGAGGTATCTGCTACTGCTTCCTCACTGGACTCTTCTGGAGCGGAGACTTCTTCAGCAAGGCACCTGTTGACAAAACTGTGCCTTGTGTTGTGCTTACTCTGGCTTTTGAGCCCTCACTTTCTATACCGAGTGCCTTTCAACCCCCGACACCTCTCTCAAAGTGAGCTCTTGAGTTTGAAAGAAGATTGTCAAAACCATTTTGTTCTGTAAGTGCTTTTTTGTATTGACGTTTTTTGAGAGATATTCTCTGTGTTTGGAGCAGACAGATTTTCCTTGAACTTGGTGGCTGGCTTGCTGAGGATTTTCCAACCAGGAACTCATTGCTCGGAAAAGAAGCAGGCATCTCCCCCACTGCTTGCTAAAAGCAGCTGTGACCCAGTAGTCGGTTTCTGGTGCACTGGTAATTAATTACCGGGCAGTGTGGGTTGGTTTCTTCAGCAACAGCACCGTGCACAGTGTCTCTTGACACTGAATATCCCCCTCAGGTACGCTGGGGCTTCTCTAAACCTGATTGCTACCTCAGTACACCTACAGCCTGAGTCTGCCCTGCTCCGTGGGTGGTGTGGGGAGCAGGACTTACCGGGACTTGGCACTGTTAGAAGGGAGCTCTGTTCCTGGCTTTCCTGGGCACTCTCAAGTGATACCAAAATCACCAGTGCTGGAAAGCAGGCTGCCTCTCTCATCTTCTTTTTGGTGCTTCCAAGCTTTTAGTCGAGCACCCTCCGTTGGCTTTGCAGCTTTTTAATCATCTTATCCCAGAATTGTAGTCCTCTGTATATAATTACGTTGCAGAATAATGTGTACATCCATTGCAGTGCTTTGGTTTTGAGGAGGAGATGTTTTGGCAGGCTTTGTTCTGAAGGTGCTCACCAGAATGGGTGCTTGAATGGGTTGGGATTTGGGTGCGTGATGCCCTTAGGCCTTGAATACTCCTGCTTTTTGTTGTGGGTGTTAATGGTAATGGCACTGCGCTGTACTCCTGTGCACGCACTGGCAGGGCGAAGCACCTAGCTGGTGTTTGTAGAGGTGTGTTTCAGGCTTCTGCCTTCAGAAGGCTGGGGGCTGAGTCCTGGCTCTGCTTGCAGGGCTGGGGCTGTCCCCATGGCAATAGCAGTGAGCTTCTGGGCGCTGGGGGTGCCAGCTGGAGAGGCTGGTGAGGGGCTGCCACCTGCCATCCTTCGGCAAGGAGAGGCTGGGGGACAGCAGGAGGAGAGGGGAACGGAGCTCATCTTGTCTCATCGGCAGAGCAGGTGCTCAGAGGGGATTGTCCTGCCTGGCTTTTTCTGCCACAGGAGCAGTTGAAGAGGCAGGGAAGGTGTCAGTAAGAGAAAAAAGGAATGGAAGGTAAATTCCACGAGGTGGCCTTGCACACCCTTACCCTTGCCTTTCTGCTGGGTTTCTCTCATGGTTTGTATTGGTGCTGCTAATTCAGCTGGGGTGGGAGCACTGGAGAGCAAGTCCTGCTTCCCTCTAACCCTGTTTGCTTCAACCTTCCTAGCTGATAACGGAGAGAAACATTGGGAAATAATCTGAGGGTGCAATTGTACACAATCTACCATGATGTCTGCACCAGAGGGCTTCTTACATGCTCTTCTCTTCTTGTGAACTGCCCTCCATGCTCTTACAGTGCTATTCCCACTGGATCGTCCGTGTCCACAATCCCCTGCTTGCTCATAGCAGAGACGGGCAGCAAAGATGTTCTAAAACATGGCTTTTCATAATGCATCTATTGAGGGAAACATTGCATATTATTTACTATAAATATGTTGCTGTAAAGAATTTAAAGTAGAATATTAATTATTCTAATGGTCCTCTGCTAGCACATAACAGCACACAAACAAAAAGCATGTGGGTGCCACAATGCTGACCTAATTTGAAGGGCCAGGTTAAGTTAATGTTTCCCTTTTCTCTACACTTTGGAGTGTCTGGGCCATGTTTGCATTTTAAAACAGACTCTCTTGCCTCATGTTCAGGAAAGGAATAAATACAGTGACCTAAGTTTGTTTGTGTGCACATGGTTCTGATCTCCTGTGCTGACCAGAGACTGGCAAAGGGAAATTTCACGTGTTCTGAACCAAGTACTAAAATCAATACACAGCGAGCAGTGGAAGCTAGTACATAGATAGGTAAAGGGACACAGGACAAGGGAGTAATGTTGTCCCATGTAAGGAAAATGGTGAAACTTTGTGGCAGAATTTGGGTTTGTCTTACTTTATGGATTTTATCACTGTTCGTTTGTTTTTTATTTAAGGAAGGGTTGAAGAAGTAACATAGACATGTGTATAAATTGCTCTGTTTTAAAGCCAGCATCCACCAACTTAGGGGGAAAAGTAATTTGTAGAGAGCAATTTGAGCAGTTTGCTTTGTTTTATTTTTTTTTAATGACTGAGCTAATAGTTAATCATGCCTGTCCCTGCACATAAATTGGATTTTGGGGGATGGTTTCTAGCACTCTGTAAGTACAGATTTTGTTTTCTGGAGAAGGTGGAGTTGTTGGTCCACAGCATGCAAGGCAGATCACCTTTTTGGGGTTTGGATCTTTGATTTCTCCAGCTCACATAGCCCCCTAACATAAAGGGACTGGTAAGGTATCCCCTGAAAAAAAGGGGCAAATAAGGAAAGCTTGGCAGTACCTGCATGAAAGACTACAGGCAGATGACGAGAAGAAATTGCTTATAGGAAACAATGCTTTTCTGGAGGAGGAGCAGATTCTGTGTCACCACATTGCACCTTGCTCTTGCGTTGCTCTCCTCCAACATAAAGAAAACAGACTAATCTCTCCCCTTAGAGTATTTGTTCTTGAATTAGAACAACAAACAAACAAAATTGTATTAATAAGTCCATCTGAGAGTGGAGCACTTAACTAAAAATTGTCTAAATACTCTTATTGATGCGATAATTTCCATTGAAATCTTAGCAGCAGTAGACTTGCTCTGACAGTTTGCCCTCGTACGAGGCTGAGCGGGTACTTGTCTCCATGTCCTCTGCAGGAGAAGATCCAAGTGCACAAAGCCACGTGTTCATGCAAATACTGCAAAAAAATGTAAGAAGACATCACTAATGTGCGTTGCACTGCCTGGTGAGATGACTTCTGCATCAGTAGCTGGAGAGCCTTACATTTATAGGAGGCTGGTATAGCCACGTGTGTAAAGTGATCTGTGCTTCTGATACAGCTGTGTTGGCCAAAGCTTTAGGTGCAGCGAGGCTGTGACATGGTTACATCAGCAGAAAAAAGCAGCTGTTAGCATAGCGGTTTGCTTGGTGGCTTGTTTTAAAGCTCTGCAGTGTGAGGGAGTGCCTAGGAATGACTGGGACTTGCAGGGGGTTGTACAGACGTAATTTGCACCAGGACCGCAAGTTGACTGTCTGCTATTTAAGATCTGCAACTTATTTTTTCCTCTCCAGGAATCAAAAGCAAGCACTTCTAAATAGGGTTAATTTACAATGTAATGAATATAATTAAAGACTTAATGTGAGAACAGAATGGTTTAGATCCTACCTGTTGAGGTCTCTTTCAGATGTTGACACCGATAGCTGTTATTTCGGTGTCCAAACTGAAATTTCAAGACAAGTAGAGCAGTTTCCAAGGGCTTACCGTGAGTTCTGGCTGTAAGCCGGGGGAGATAAAAGGGTTTACAAGAGGTTTTTGTTTTTTTTTTTTTTTTTAACCCTGTCTCTCCTCAGTGACCACAGCATGGGTCAGTATGGTGTCACATTTCCTTGGGAATTTTTCAGCTTGGGCTGACACTGAACATGATTTTGAAGTTTTGCATTGATTTTTCTCCTCTGTTGCAGACCAATAAAGCTAAATGGGTCCAGTCACTGGAATGACTCCGGACAGGAAAGCTAAAACGCCAGGAGCAGAAAAAGCTGCAGGACTAAGGCAGGTCCACAGGATGGGAAGCTTGCCTGAAGCAGGAGATGCTGGGAGGCCCAAGGCCACAGTGGTGGACAGCGATTCAACTGATGATGAACTCACGAATTTGAACTGGCTGCACGAAAGTACTAATCTTCTCACAAACTTCAGCCTTGGAAGCGAGGGTCTTCCAATTGTTAGCCCTTTGTATGACATAGAGGGTGACAGCGTGCCATCCTTCTCGCCGTCCTGCTACCAGAACCCAGAGAAAAAATCATCGACTTCCAAACCCCCTTATTCCTTCAGCCTCCTCATCTATATGGCCATCGAGCACTCCCCCAACAAGAGCCTCCCAGTCAAAGAAATCTACAGCTGGATCCTGGAGCGCTTCCCCTACTTTGCCACAGCACCGACGGGGTGGAAGAACTCTGTCCGACACAACCTCTCCTTGAACAAATGTTTCCGAAAGGTGGAGAGAAGCCATGGCAAGGTGAGGCCTGGGGGGAGGGAGTTGAGTAGAGCTTGAAATTCACGAGGAAATTAAGAAAACCCTGTTATTTTCATGGACTCCCCTCCTCCCATGTGTGAAACAGTTGTATATTGAAATCCTTTAACACTTTACCTATGACCAGGGATAGTTTGGAAATACCACAAGTGTCCAAGTCACTTTTGTCATCCTGTATTTCTGTTTAGTATTAAGCTGGGTAGAGCTAACTGTGATGGATCCTTTACAAAGCTGGCTGACGTGTTATTGTAAAGGGCCTTGTTTCTACTTACAATTTTGCTAGGCTATAATAGTCAGCTTGATGTTTTAGACATCTATTCTAGGATGTCTTGTGCCTTTTTTTTTTTTTTTTTTCTTTAAAGGAACTCATTTGTTTGAGGATAAATTTAAAAAGCAAATAAAACAATCTTTTGCCTGTGCTAATTTTCTGAACTGGGTCATATAATGATGTTTGGAATTGACACGTGGTACCTTCACTGCTAGGGAGGATATAATCATTAGGGTACCTGCCAAAGCAGTCTATTGTTGGAGTAACTGTAGAAGTGTAAGCTCTGCAGAGCTCTGTGTGAGTTCAGCAGAGGTGCCAGCCTTGCAGTTGAAACTGGAGTTTGTACCTACAGCAAGTGTGTTGTAACCCACGGAGGTGTTTTCCTCCAGCAGCCCATGGTTGCTGCTGGTGGGAGGTGCCAAGCTGCAGAGCTCGAGGATGTTTGTCCTCTTCCCACCTCCACGCACGTGTGAATACACACAGTCACTGCTCCACCAGTGGGAACAACATGAAAGTAACTGGAAGATGCAGACTGCAGGACATGGGTGGCATAGTGGCAGGCTGTGCTTTGGGAACTGTGTCAGGAAAATAATAGCTCAAACTAAGATTGCACAGACCTACCATGAATTCGTGTATCTTTCAAATTTCTTGGTGCTGTGCTGAACACATTGATGCCAATATTTCCTATTTATTAACCCATTTCCAGTAAATTCTGTTCAAATCATATTTTCATGTTCTGTACTCTCACATACCTCAGCTCACTTATTTGCTTGCTGTTCTGTTAAACTTTTTACTAGGAAAAGCATCTGAATTATTGTAGGAAAATAATGGAAGCACTGTGATAAGGTGTGTTTCTCAGTCTGAAAGCTATTTTGTATATTACACTGACTTTTCAATTGTGATCTTCTCTTAGCACAGATTGAGCTTTCAAACAGTCTTCTTTATTCCTGTGTTTAGTATACTGTAGTGTTTTTGTGCTTTCACCTCTGTTGTAATGGTGCTGTCATAACTGTGTCTGCAGTCTTTTTGAGACAAGCTACATGTAAAGATCTACTCCTTAAAGTCACGAATACTTATTTCTGTATAGCTTGTTTCTTCTACTGACTTGAATGATTTTATTAGTGATTTCCTTCCTTCCTCTCTCATTTCCCATCCTGTTCCTCAAGAAGGCAGCTCTGAATCTGGAAACAAAACAAAACAGAACAGTGTTCACCCCCCTCACCCTGCCCTAAAGTCAACTAACAAACCCTGAACCCGTGTGCTTGGACATCAGCCTAAGTGGCAATAGGCTTGTTATCAGAAATGCATGCAGTTTTTGGCATGTCTGACAGCCTCTCAAGGTAGGTGGAGGTCCTCCGTGTAGAGCCTTGCACTCAGCAGGTATCAGTGGAGGATATGGATATATATATCCATGTACCAAATGGAGGAGGATCACGTTGACGCTGCGGACCCCTTTGGCTGTGCTCCTAAGGTGTGACTTCTTGTAGCAAGCAGCACTAGCTTACAAGCTTGGTGTAGCTGATTGTATTATCTGTAACCACGTGCTAGTGATGCCTCTGTGGGCTTCTCAAAGAGAGCAAGGTAATTTGTCCTCTTCCATTTTTTTCTTTGCTAATGATATCTTAGTTGTTTTCTGGAAGAGAGCACATGATTGGTTTTCTGCTATCCTGAGTGCCCACAGAAGAAGAGATGCCTGTGATGGGTTGCATCAGAGGAGCAGAGTAAGGGAGCAGGATAAGAAGGGTTTTAAAGCCTTTTCTGGCTCTCAGACAAGTCTGCCTCTCATATTGGAAGAGTGTCAATATCTGAAAGGGAAGGAACTGTGCCCTTTGCACCCTGTGAAATGCTCAGTTTTCTGATAGTTCGCTGGCTATTGCTGCCAGCCAGTCATCAGCTATGAAAATCTGCAGTGTCTCCTCATTTTCTACATTACCACCCATGCAGGGCAGTTCTGAGACATGTGAACTGTATTCACTGTGGCTGATGCTAAGCTGGCAAGCAGGCTGTGGAAGCACGCTCACTGTGCCCTGACTGATGATGGACATTGTCCACAAGTCTCTGCTTGAGCTGATGTGAAGTGAGACCTCCCAGACACGTCTAGCATGGGCGATTGTTCAGCAATGACTCTTTTGCCCCACAGATCTATTTTTACTGGGCTGCACCACATCTTGTTACAGACGTAGCTGTGGAAGGCTGCTGTTTGTCCATACATTAATATAAATTGGCTACGTGCATCCACCCTGCCCGTGGCAGCAGGCTGCAGTCACTCAGGGACGCTCTCTAGATGGCAACCAGCATGGATTGCGGGGGAAGGCTGCCATGGCTTGCACTGCTGAAAAATATTTGACGTTACGTTTGTTGTTGTTTGGTTAGTTGTTTTTTTTCCTCTCCAAGCAGACACAGTGGCGGGGTCGATACTGAAAGTCATGTGGTGAAAGGGCAGCTGGCAGCAGGCGCAGGGGCTCGGGTTGCAGCCCGGTGGGGTCACCCCGGAGGTGTTCCCATTCCCCTGGGCTGGCCCGAAATGTGAGACAGTGCTGGGAGCTCTCCCGCAGGGAAAAGTGACAGGGCACGTGCCCTTGGGGTTGTAGAGGGGTGTGAAAGCTTCTTCCTCTGCCCTTGTTGCCAGTTACGTGGAAAAGCTGTGTGCTTTTGCATAGTGATGGTGGTAAAACGAGTTGAAGAGTCATAAGGGAAAGTAGCTGCTTTGGGATGTCTCAGGAGCCAGTGCTCGACAAGAGGAACTTCTTGTGCCATGGCAGCAGGGTATGTGCACATCAGATCTCTGCTCTGCTAAAATATACATTACCCTTTCTGTACGGACTTAACTGTGGTGCTATCATGTGCAGGTTGTTTGCCGAGGTTTACTTGACAGGGACAGGGTTTGAATATCTTCAACAAACCTCCCTTTCTCCTTCCCTGGGGAGCCTGTCCCAGTGCCCAACCACCCTCTGGGTGCAGCACCTTTCCCTAACCCCCATCCTGACCCTCCCCTGTCCCAGCTCCATGCCGTTCCCTCGGGTCCTGTCACTGTCCCCAGGGAGCAGAGCTCAGCGCCTGCCCCTCCGCTCCCCTCGTGAGGGAGCTGCAGGCCGCCATCAGGCCTCCCCTCAGCCTGCTCTGTGTGGGCTGAACAAACCCAGGGCCCTCAGCTGCTCCTCACACATCTTGCCCTCTAGGCACTTCACCAGCTTTGTAGTCCTTCTTTAGACACTCTCTAATAGTTTTATTTCCTTCTTATGCTGTGGTGTCCACCTCTCACCTCAGGGTGAGACCACACCAGCGCAGAGCAGCAGAGGGGACAGTTGCTCCCTTCAGCTGGCCAGCAATGCCATGCTTGATGCACCCCAGGACATGGTTGGCCCTTTTGGCTGCCAGGGCACACAGTTGGCTCGCAGTCAACTTGCCATCGACCAAAACCCCCCGATCCCTTTCTGTGGGGCTGCTTTACACCCCCTCATCCCCCCGTCTGTACATATATCCAGGATTGCCCTGTCCCAGGTGCAGAATATATCTACAGACCTGCAGGGACAGAAGAGAGCTGTCTGTTACCTCATAAACTTCAAGATACATCTTCCACACACGCACAGGATTTCCCAGTGATTCACCTAGTTCCAGTGGAAGCAACTGGTGGGAGCTGCATGGGGTGCCCCGTGCTGAGTGGAAGCTGGGAACAAACAGCTGCTGAAGGCTGCAGCTCCTGCTGGGCTGCTCCTAGTGCAGGTGTTTTCCCCCAGAACCAGGTGAACACAAACAGAGTAACCGAAACTGCCTTTGGAGTTGATTTGCTTTATTTTCCATAGAAAAGAACAGTCAATGCTTGGGCCAGTGTTGTGTGCCCAGATATAGGCAAGCTGCTGGTTGTGGTAGCTTCTCCAGCTGCTCCTGGTGGCCATCTCTCCACATGCTGTCTCTCCACAGCATATCCTCCTAAGGAGAATCATTTCCCATGGCCCTTTTTTGGGTATAAATACATCAGAGCACTAGTCCATATTTTATCAGTGCTATCCCTTCCCCCCTAACTCCCGTTTTTGTTTTTTTGAAAGGTCAAAGGACAAAGCTGCATGATGAGGGGCATCTTGTTTCCAGCATCAGTTGCTTTAATCAAGCCCTGAGAAATTCTGGGGCCTGGGAACTTTGTCATCACAACACAGTCCAACATTTCAAAATGCCAGGATATTTTTGTTTCCTTTTTTTTTTTTTATTTGCTTAGATAAAATACTGCAAGTCAAATTAGGAGCATTAGAAAGATGCAGAAAAAGATGACACTATTGACATGAAATAGTAACCTCTGAAGGCAATTTAACATCCTGGCTTGTCTAGGCTTTATCTGCTAGGACAAATGGCTGAGTTCAAGTGGTCTTTGGTTGCACAGGCTACTTAGGCTCAACCCATATGCTGTCACTTCTGTTTCTGTGGTTAGACCTCTTCCAGGAATACTGATAGTTTGTTTTAAAGCTGAGATGATTCCATGCTTTATTTAGTCACCCTGCTTATTGCCTCTTGCACTGGGTTGAACATTTGTATTGCTTCAGGGTGTGCACTTGTTCAGCTCGCGTGCAGAGCACCCACTAAAAATTATGGTGGTGTTTTGTCAGGTCAGCAAGCTGGTGGAAGTAAGTGGCTGGGAAGATGAAAGAGGGAAAGTAGCCCCTTTCTGGCTGCAGCCTGCAGTTAAACTGAATTGGGTATCACGTAGAAGTGCTTGCCTAAAGTCATAGATAAAACAGTGCAGAGCAGGTTTGCTGGTGGGGTGAGTTCCTATGGTTCTGCTTGACTTTTGCAATATCAAATTTAGCATCAGGAATGATGGGCACAACAGTGCTAACATCATCAGGTGCATCAAAAATACATGAATTAGTTAGGTTTTCAGATTTTGAAGAAGTGTGAATATGGTAATCCAATTTGTAGCTGAGCATCCAACAAATTGCTTTTACAGATGGAATAAAGTTAAATGAGTATGTTGCCATATCTCCATTAAGGGGAAGGCTCTTTGGCTTTGGTGTTGATGAAGTGTTTAAATAAAATTTACAGCTTTCAGTCAACAAACTTGAAAGAAAACAGGGTTTTAAAGAAGGGGCTTTGGAAATGGTATCCCAAGCTGCAAGACAGGCGTTTCCATACCATGTAACAGGGGTCTCAAGGCTGCACACTCATCGCATTCATCCATGCAGATCACGGAGCCACGTGAGGGTGCTGTACGTCACCAGCACAGAAGTGGTGCCTACATTATCACACTTTGCTGTGTCTTGGGAATATGAAATAACTTGGTCCCTGGATGTTCTAATTTGCAATGCTTCTTCCTTGCAGGTGAATGGAAAAGGTTCGTTATGGTGTGTTGATCCAGAATATAAGCCTAATCTTGTTCAAGCACTGAAGAAACAGCCTTTTCCCTCAGCACTTGCGTTTTATACTCCACCAGCATCACCACCAAGGTAGGTGAATTTTCTCTTACAAGTGCAGCATGCAGGTACAGTCACCCACCTAGCAGAGGAAATGCCCACATAAGCTGTTGATGTATTGTTACTGACTTCCATGGGAAGAAAAATTGGAGTAGAACTTTGGTGAACTGGATAGACAGGCAGGGAAACTGGCTAGAGAAGAGAGTGTAATGAGCTCAGACCTCCCAGATAGCAGATCATGGAGTCATAGATCTCAGGTTGGTCTCCCAGTCTCCTTTATAACTAAGAAGAGAGAGAAGTGGGGAGGCACTGATTTCATAGCCATGGAGGTCAGGTTTTCCTCCTCTTTCTGCAGCAAATATTTAGTAAACTTTATATTTTATTCCAGATTCATGTTTTTTTCCCCTTTTTTTCTTTCTTTCTGGGTCTTATTAATTTTCCATGCCTGTCTCCCCTCCCCCATTTGGGCAGTGGGTTGGCTTTCTCTTAAATATTCTTTCATCTTCCTTCTACCGATGTTTTTTTTTTTTACCCTTCTATTGTGTCTCGCCAGGGGTCCTGGCTGGAATAACCCAGACAAGAACAATTAATGTTGAGGTATATGCTGCCTTTGTTGAGGGACTTTGCAAACAGGCACTGTTTTTCTCACTGATTTCTAAGAGTCGACTGCTGGTCTGAGAGTCATGTTTTTCACCGAGCCATTTGCAGTGGGAAAACATTTTGCAGTGGGGATGGGAAGAAAAGTCTTTACCCTAAACATCATGCGAGGTGGAATCTGCTACGCTTCTCAAATCAAGGCTTCCTCATTTGATGCATTTTAAGATTAGGCAATAGCTTTGAGAGAATTTCAAGTCAGTGTCATGCATTCTTGGTACAGGAAGAGGAATGTCAGCCTGAGTAAGCACTTGGAGGTGGCATGGAGAGTGGGAGGATAGAAAGCAAATAGGAATGCGCTGCTGCTGCTGAGATCAGGAGTTAGGTAGGCAAGTGGCCAGTTTATCTAGTTCGGCAAATGATTTGAGTGAGATGAGAGATAATTATGATGTCTGAACATTGCCCTCTGCCTTGCCTTACTGCAAGGAGTTCCCTTAACAAACAGGAGGAACTGGGATTACTGAAGCAGGATGTAAAACTGAGCATTTAGCAGAACTTTCTATGAGTCTCACAGGACGTTGACCCTGGGATCTGACACCACCATGTGAGCCATAGCTGTTTGCAGCAATTGAAGGTTCACATAGAAGGGGCCTTTAGGGTTGGGCTTGCACCTTACAAGCTGCAAAAATAGTTGGAAGGGATCCCTAGAGGTTCTCTCTCCAGCCAAAGGAGCAGGGGATCAAATGAGACTCAGCCTAGGGCGAGCTGTAGACAGCTTTGCCCAGATACGTGTTTAGTGTATCCAGCATGTTCAAGGTCAGTCCTGTGATATAAGCACTGAAGTATGATTAACTTTGTATAAAAACAACACAGTGAAATTAGGTGTAGGGAAGGAGGAGAGATTTTATCTCAGTGAGTGCTGAAGTACCGGCAAGACCAAGACTTCAATTTGAAGCTGTTGGTTTTGATAACTTTTTTCTTAAATGGAAGGATTAATCACACTTGCCAACAGTTGCAAATCACAAGGAAATCCTGGTCCTCATAAAGACACATGGCAAAACTACCTTCCACTGACTTAAAAACATGACGGATTTTGTAGTGCCTGTATTTGTAAGAACAGTAAAATAAAGCAGCAGTTTAAGACACTTGACTTATTCCTAATGAAAGCTATCTTTTTTCCTTTTAATAACAAAAACACGTCTAAGACTTTAGCTTATAGGCAGAAAAACAATTTTTTTCTCCCTTCCATGTTTAAAAAAAAATTGAGTTTAGATTTAAATTCTGGCTTAATTCTGGGGAAGGGCCCCAAGACGTTGGCTTGTATGTGGAGGGAAAGAGGAAGCCCAAAGGAACGGTTGGAGAGAGACTGGGAACAGCCATCCAAATTTAACTCCAGGGCAATGCTAGAATTCAACTGTGAGAGTCTCTGAATTTTTCTGTGGGAGTGCTTGTGTTCATAATTATTTTACAGTGTGTTCGTGGGGAATATACCTATCATTCAACAGCACTCTAAAATAAAATTTAAAGTGTTGCTTTGATCAGAAGCTTTCCGAAACTGTAATCTGTGTCTAGTTAAGTGGAAGCTTGTATTATAGTAGGTGATTGACATTGCTGGTGCATTTTATTTCTGTGTAGCTTGTTCAACAGGTTGGTGCTAGGCCACTAACTGCGTCCTGCTTCTAGTACCTGTATTGTATCACTGCGCTCTAGACGCTGCCACGATCTTCATCTTGCAAATGCCTCATGCATATGCATAGATTATCTTAATCAATACACTAAGTGTTAATTTGATCCATTAAAGCTCTGTGTATATTGTTCCTGAAGGATCTGAGCTCAAATGAAAGGATGAAGATATTTAGCATCTATTTGTACACTTGACCTGAAGACTACAGAGCCAGCTGTGTTGGGCTGGGTACATTCCTCTCCTTTTGATTTTTTTCTCTTTTTCTGGTTTTGGATCTCTCAGCACTCCATCACCCCCACAAGAAAACATAAGAGACAGTGAACTTGAGTTTTGGATGCTTGCATTGAACTGTGCAAACTGAATCTGCAAACTGTGCTGAATCTTTTTCACTGCGGTTACCCCATTGGAAGACGCTAAACGTTACTCTCCTTTTCATTAGCTTTGCTTACCAATGCCAGGCAGTCTACATTGCAACCAGAGCTCCTTATGTAGCTCAGATGATGCATCTCAAGTCAGCTTACTTCAATTTGTGCATTGTCTCCTTGCCATTCACAGTCCGTACTGCAATGACCCTTGGAGCTGTTACCAATGGCAAGCTGAGTTTGGATCATTGAGGGCAAATCTGAGCCATGGTGGCATTAAGTGGGCATCCCTCATAAACAGCTGTGCAGAGTAGTTGAGTTCAGGGGTCTAAGGTATGCACAGCTGCAGCAGCAGGCCAGAGGCCAGTGAAAAATATTTTGTTTAGGATTCAACGTAAAGATGCTATTGATCCTATGAGGTAGCTTTTACAGATTGGGCTTGCCAAAATCTGTTCGTCACCTTTTACAGTACAAGTAGAAGAATTAAAAATGTTTATTGGTGTTTCATGGAATTTTAAAGGTTGTGCACTGTTTTTATTTCATGCATTTCAGTTTGCTAGTACATTTATAATGAACTGAATACTTAGGGCTGGATGTATAGCCCAGCTTTTTGTTCTGCAGTGTGTTAAATGGTACTCTGCCAGACGAAAGTTGGCCTGATAATGCAAAAAAAAAAACAACTAACATGACCAGCAAAACAGCCCAGCTTCTGCTAACTTCAGAATCAGCAGATGCCTTTGTTGTTGTTTTTGTCGTTCTTCCCCAGCTTTTTGCACAGCGCTATGTTTCGTTTTTGCTAATCTCTTACAATCTCTTACCATCACTTCGAAGAACAACAAACACAACTGGTTCTCATCTCTTCTGCTGCTCTTGGGCTCCAGGTGTCTGTGTAAGCTAACATTGTGTTCACGTGTGGGTTTTACACACACACACACACACTTATATTTAATATCCAGCCTTTATTTGTAGATTTGTAGAAGTTAGTATCTCTTGCCAACAAAACTCTTCCTCAGTGTGTGTGTTGGGGTGTTTTTCCAAGTGCTGCTGATTGCTCCCTGTGCTACATAAACAATGTGTAATGATCAGTGTGTCAGGCCATCTACTGAGGGAAAGAGAAATGGCTGCCTGTTTGGTTTATCCACCAAGATATAGTGTGTTTTTTTGTTTTTTTTTTTTAAATCTTTCTATGTTTATGGCGTTGTGTCTAATGTACTTTGTACAAATTATTCAGCAAATTAGGGGTTGGTTTTGACTTGTTGAATTTCTTTTCAGTAGGTCATCGTCTCCTCACTACTTAACTTCAGTACTTAAGCAGAATCATGGCCGATCCCTCAAAGGTAAACATTATTTTTTTTTTCATTTTGCTCTGCTGTTTTTGCTAGTCACAAGCATATTCTGAACCCCAGCTGATTTTGTGTATGGACCATTTTCTGAAGGGTCTGTTAGATTACGAAAAAAACATATTTAATAAATGCGTGCTTGTGATGTTAGTGACTTGTGTATTAAGTTTAAATCCATAAGACGAATCTCACATTGTAAAAGTGTTGTTGTTTTTGCCAGCAAGGTATTTAGCAGACACATCGGTCCCAAATATGACCTTTTTTAAGACTGAATTGTTCTGTAGAAAAACGATTAGGAAGGTACAAACACTGGGGTTTCCCTGTAGTTAGGGATGATGTATAACCATTATTTTAACTGCAGTCACTGAAAGGTGGAGGAGGAAGGTTGGATAGGACTGAGTTGTGCTGGAGATATGACCATGAGGAGCGGTGTGGCTGGGTGGCTGCTGGGCTCAAGGAGTCACACTGAAGGGAGTTTGAGCCAGGTGGTGGCTCATTACTGGTGGTATTGCCCAGGGCTCCATCGTGGAGCCAGTTTTGTTTAACATTTCTATCAGTGATCTGGCTGAGGGGATTGAGTGCACCCCCATGCAGCGATGCGGGGCTGGGAAAGCTTGGCAGGAAAGTAGCTCAGGAAAAAGGGACCTGGGGGGATGATGGTCAACATCCAGCTGAACATGAGCTGGCAGTGTGCCCAGGTGGCCAAGAAGGCCAGCGGCATCCTGGCTTGTATCAGGAATAGTGCAGCCAGCAGGAGCAGGGAGGTGATCATCCCCTGTACTCTGCTCTGGTGAGGCTGCACCTCGAGTACTGTGCTCAGCTTTGGGCCCCTCACTACAAGAGATGCTGGAACGTGTTAAGGGAAGAGCAGCAAAGTTGGTGAAGGATCTAGAAAATGAGACATACGAGGAGTGGTTGGTGGAACTGGGGTCCTCCTTCCTGGAGAAAAAAGGAGGGTGAGGGGAGATCTCATTACTCTCTACTATTACGTGAAAGGAGGCTGTAGCAAAAGGGTGTCAGTCTCTTTTCCCAGGAATAGGACTCAAGGAAATGGTCTCAAGTTGTGTCAAGGGAGGTTTAGATTGGATATTAGGAAGAATTCCTTCAGAAAGGGCTGTCAAGCATTGGCACAGGCTGCCCAGGGAAGTAGTGGAGTCTCCATCCCTGGAGGTATTTAAGAGATGTGTGGACGTGACACTAAGGGACACGGTTTAGTGATGGGACTCAGTAGGTCAGGCTGATGGTTGGACTTGATGATTAAGTCTTCTCCAGCCTAAATTGTTGGGTGATTCTGTGGTGATTCTATGATCTCTTCTAGCTAGAGCTAGAACTCCATAGTCCAAGTCATTTCCTCATTTATGACGTTACACATAGCTGACTGCAGGTGTCTGAAGGGTGTTTCAGAACACGCCCATCCCTCCTGATTGCCCTTGTGGCAGCCAGCACTGCTGGTAGTGGACCCGTGGTGACGTGTGGTTGTTCAGCACAGTCATTGTCAGCAGCTGCAAAACTGCACAGCTCGTCACAGCTACACCAGCAGCAGCGTGCAAGCTAAGCAGGGGATGTCCATGTAGCCACTCTTGCAGCTTTTCAACACAGACAAACCCAAAGAGATGCTGCTCCTGAGAAACAAGGGGATTTTTTAATTTTAATTCTGGACACTCACAGGTGGAGGTGCCTTGCTGAGGCCCTAGCAGGAGCAGATTCCTGCTGAAACCCAGTTTGAATCTCACAATCGGGACCGAGGGCTGTGTGTAACTCTCACCTGTAACTAGCCAGCATGCTTACCTCTGCATCCCTTGGTTGGTTGGTCATTATTTTGCCATTTATTTTCAGGGAAACCTTGCTGGAGTGCAGCAATGCTGCCTTCCTGGTGTCCTCTTCCTCAGCCCACTGCAATCTACCTGCTCTTACAGGTTTTAAGGATTGTTAGAGTTGCAAGGACTTGGCTGTACTTTTGTCTTACTTTCACTTCCCATGAGTTAAATCAGCCCACTCAATTTAAGCTGGAAATGTGTTTTTCACTGACAGTCAAATAGAACCAGCAACAAACAGCAGCTGAGCAGAGATGGTTACTTCATTTTTCCATATGTGCTTTTACAGGTGTTCCTCATTTTCTAACATTGTAGTGGGCCTTAGCACCAGAGTGGAGCTAGGCAGCACGCTGGGGTGTCACAGCATTTCTGCAGAAGAAGCCTGTTGAGCACTTGTACTCAGTAATAAAGCTTAATCCACTTAAGTCTTGTCCTTTTCAAAGGTAGTTACAAAAGAAGTCCTGAAAACTGAATTGTGCTCAAATTTTAAAGGGCCAATTCCAAGAAAAAGTGAGCACGTGTTAATTTGTCGTAGAGCGTTGTCCTTAGGGCTCTTTCACGAGGATGGTAAAATGCCCCCAACAAAGCACGGCTTCAGCAGCAGCACAGACACCCCGCTCTCTGCTGGAGCTTCAGGCTGTTGAGGCCAGAAGGTTGGGTTTAGTCTTCAGCCACAAAGCAGAAACACTGCTGGGCAGCAAAACCAAGGGTTTTAAAGACAGAGCAGCCACCTGTCCCACAGCTGGTAACTACCACGTCTCCAAACAGAGGCTTTGTCTGGGCCGTGGTGGCAGGGAGGAATCCTTTGCTGCTGCAGTGACTATTTCTTTGGGGATGCTAGCGTGCAGAACCACTATTTGTAGATTGCAGTGCTTCATTAATGCCTCCTGTTACTCATCAGTTTATCAAAATGTTATTTATATACTGGCATCATTTATTAAAAGGAAAAATCTGTGATAGCAAGTAAAAAATCACACTATTTCACCTTCTGATTACAATAGTGGAGCAAATTAACTGTCCATATCTTATTTCATATGGAAATATTTTATTTATTTATTTGGTTTTAATTTTTATTTCATCAGTTGTACTATAAATAGTAAATCATGACCTACGACTTGTCAACTCAGTGTATCTCTGCTGCCAAAAAAAAAAAAGAATAAAAGAAGTGCAAGTGCAGTGGAATAGAGCTTGAAGTACGTTGATTTTAAAATGATAGAAAGTGAAGACAGTGGGGAATGTGTGTGTTTTGTAGCCTGTGCTGGAAGCAGCAGCTCCGTCAGTTTACCACGTTGATGCAAGGTGACAGGGCGTTCTTCAAATTTCTCCTCAAATGGGGTCAGGTTAGTAAAAATTAGGTAAGATAAGAAAATCAAATGGACAGTTCTGCGGTCCCCCTCAAATTCAGTAACAAGGCAGGGGGACTGCCATTGAAAATGAGATGGCTGATGTTTCACTTCAGCAACTCCTGCCTCAGTGGTAGCTGAGCAGGATGGAGAGACGGTTCCACTTACTGCTGACGCTTCCTAGCACCGTGTCTTCCAGCCCAGCTTCTCCACCTCTTGGAGGTTGAAATAATCCACTCAGTGCAGCAAAGGATAGTGTTTTATGGCAGTGTTTGTCACCATAGCTAAAAGCACCACTGTTCATTTAGATCTTTCTCAAGTGCCTGTTTATTACGTAGATCTCCATGCCTTCTAGATGGAGCGGTTCTGTTCCATCTCCCCCTTTGTCTTCTCTGTGTGTTCTGTTTCACACGTTAGTGTGAAAAATAATGCAAAGAGAGCACTTTGTGCTGAGGTTGTAGAAAAGATGTGTGTTCAGTTAATGCTGCCTTTAACTACATGCTTCAGCCTCGCATATTCATGGAGTGAGGGTATGAAGCTGATGATTAGGTGCTTTGCTTTGCCGTATGTATAATCTTTCTCTTTAAACTGTTATAGATAAAAGCCACTTGTTGCTAATAACATCTCATATGGACATCTAAGTAATGGTGCCGATTCTTGTCTTCAGCTGTGGCTGAGAGCAGTGTGAGGTTATCATACTTGTGATACCTGACCCTTCTGCAACCATACTGCTCGTATTGTGTTCCTCTTGGATCGCCGTGTCTTAACTTTGTACTGTGTAGGAGTCACGCTCTATCTGAATTCTTACACATTTTCCCACTGCTCATTATTGTAGGCCAGCATATGCAGATAGATATTCTTTGCGTATTCTACACACCTCATTTTGTCAATATTACCCGAGTTGTAACATTTTGTGCTTCTCCTTCACAGAATCTGATATTGATGCCGCTACTGCAATGATGCTGTTGAATACTTCCATTGAACAAGGGATGCTAGACTGTAAGTACAAGCCATTTTACTGTTTTCTTTCCTCTACCCAGTTGCTATACATTTTGCTTTAAAGTTTCAGTAAATTAGTGTAGTCTAGCTTGCAGATAGTAAGTGCAGCCAAGAAGCAATTTTGATTATTCTTTCTGCTACCTTTACAGTTTTACAGAACCACTTTCTCTTTTTTCCCTTTTTTTTTTTTTTTTTTTTTTTTTTCCAAAATTCTTCCCCTATCCTTTTTGTACCAGATGCTAAGAAAATTTTCTCTGTTTCTCCAGCTTTTACTTGTGATTAGCTGAGGACCATTGTCCTCTGTGGGTGACAGTAACACAGGCATGTTACAACTCTTACATACTCACTTTCAGCTTACCCTTTGCAGTCAGTCATCCAAAATGTGGTATTTTTTTTTTTTTTTTAGGTGATCTCACAGGAGTACATGCTTACTGATGGATCTTGTTTTTAACAGGTGAGAAAGCTCAGCCTCTGAAGACACCTAAGAAGAGAAGCTACGGCAGCGCATTTAATCCTTCCAGTTCGATAAATTTGCAAGAAAATGATTCTGCAGCCACCAATATTGATCCAAAGGAGGATCACAATTACAGCGCTAGCAGCATGGGTTCGCAGCGCTGCGCATCTAGGTCCAGTGTGTCTTCCTTGTCCTCCGTCGATGAGGTATATGAATTTATCTCCAAGAACAGCCATGCTGGAAGCGATGGCAGTGAAGGATTTCACAGCGAAGTGGATACAGACGTTGACTATGAAGATGATCCTCTTGGAGACAGTGGCTATGCATCACAACCTTGTGTAGATACCTCTGAGAAAAGTCAGCCTAGCAACAAAGCACTCAAGGAGTTATGTCAAGAAATTGATGAGGAGTTGAAAGAAGCAGCAGGGTCTCTGCTCCACCTTGCTGGCATCCGAACGTGCTTGGGTTCCTTAATAAGTACTGCAAAGACCCACAGTCACAAGCAAAGGAAAAAATAGTCTGTTTGTCAATGTTGAATATATACATATATTTTTTTTAATTGTGGCAATACTCTTCTACTTTTACCCTTCGCAAGGGAGATCAAAGCCATAAGAGGACTCATTGCTTTTTTATTTTTGGCGCTAACTGTAATTTAGCCATTTATTTTTAAATCACTGCCTAAAAAGAAAGAAAAAAAAATAATTTAATCTTCTCAGATTAGAAGAGATGCATGACTTGTGAAAACCTGAAAGCATACTTCTTAATGATCACTTTTTTCCTTTTTTTTTCTTAATAGTTACTTTTTTTTCCAGATTATGTTTGCTCAGATGCACATTGTGGATCATATTGACATCTCTGCTGGCCCCATGTGCAGAGGTGAATTTTGCCCTGTCTGAGGGCTCCGACTTCCACATCAAGAATTAAAAAGGAGGAGAAAAAAAGAAAGGGAAATAAAATGTTCTTGCCTCAGTTGCTTCCTCCCACTTGCCCTCTCTTTGTTTTTCTGCCACAGGTTTTGATGGAAATGCTGGTGAGGCAGTTCCAAGGGTCTGCAGGTTTCAGCCCTCCCAGTAAAGTGGCTGAAAAACTGCAGCACTCCCGGAGCTGCTTTCACAAGACGTTGAGTGCCCCCAGGCAAGGAGTATAACCCTTCCTGGCAGAGCGGGTAAGGGGTAGCTGAGGTGGGTACCACCTTCTGCTTTCTTTTTCTTTCCTGCTGCACCCCTACCACCACCTTGCTGCATGCAGGTCAGATTCCTGAAGGAAACCAGCTTTTTCTTCTCATCTTGAGACAAATTGTCTTGGGGGGTGGCAGAAGGAGGGGTCATTTCACACCTGCCTTGGGTGCAGCCAGCGGTGAAAGCTGCCATTTGCCAAACTTGGTGTTGCCCTGGTGTTACTGCCACTGCTGAGTACTTCTGCTAATGCAGCTGTTATGTTTTGCTGCTGTCCCACTGCCACACCAACTCTCCTGCTCCCCACTGACAGAGATGGGTTCAGAGAGTAAAGAACACAGCAGCTTGTCCTATTTCAAATGCGCCAGAGGCGGAGGTTTCAGGTGGCTAGGCTGTGAACAACTGCTGGAAGAGCTCTTTACCCCCGCCCCCCCAGTCTGAAACCGAGTAGAATAGCTTTCTTTTGAATCAGTGAACCCGAAGTTGCATTTTGGGAGTCTGGCTGTCTCTACCCTCTGTGTCCCAGATCACCGTGCCTTGTGCTCTGTGAGTCCTTTTAGCCTCCTGCCACATGCAGTGCATCTACCAAGCAAGGCTAGCCTTTGGCCTCTGGATGTAAGTCGTAACTCAGGAGGACCTCTCTGTTTTGGGAAGGAATTCCTTCACAATTCATTTTTGCAATAAAAGAATCTCTTTAGAGTTCCCAGACATCTTTTGGCCAAAAATGCTTTAGTGGTATTATGAACTTTTTTTTCCTCATTTATATTTTTAATTTTAAAATAAGTGATGATTGATGATTTTTTTAAAAGGTTTTCTGTTCAAAAATGGGTATGCAGTTCTGTTGGAGTGGGTTTTAACAGTACTGTAAGTATAAGGATGCCTTAAGTATGTTTCAGAATCGTAGAAGACTATAAAAGGTCATCTTTCCTGTTCCGGAAAGGTAGAGTGATGTGGCGTAGTTTTTAGCTAACACATTAAGCTATTGTTTCCAGCAGGTGTTGGGCAAACAAAGCCGGTTAAGAATTAGAAGTAGGAAACCAATGTCCGCTGTTTTGGTTGTTGAAGACAGTGCTGGATTCAGCCAAAAGTTAACTTTTCCCTAGTGGAGTGTTTTTCTGGCTCTTTGGAGGCCTTCTATAGATCAGTGTTTTTTCTTATTTGTCAATCTTTCCATGAGTACTGCCATAAACTGTTTCCTTTAAATATGAATACAGCCATGCTGCTGAAGGGCTGTTGCTCTGAGGGCCTGGTTCAGTGCCTCTTGAAGACAATAGTGGTGCTCCCACTGATTTCATGGCTGTTGGATCAAGCCTGAAATACCCGAGGTTCTTTTGTAGCATGTTTTGGAATTAAAAGCCAACTTTTTTTTTTTTAAGCACAAACACTAGAAAAGGTCTTTTTTCCCCCTCCCCAATCAATTACTTCAGTTTTAAGAATGAATTGTTTTATCTCTTGAAAGGGAAGAGAAGTGCTCTGATGCATTCCTGCTTCGTGTGAACACCCATTAGTCTAATACCCGTAACAGGACACTTTGTACAGATGTGTATGTCTTCTGGATATCACAAGTGGTGCATTAGCCGATTAGATCTGATATTGGATGTGTTACTGGTGGATAGTACGGGAAAACTCGCTATTTAAAAGAAGTTTAAATGCAGTGGTTCGTAGGATTTTTGGATGTGGAGATGTGAATGCTTGTTGGAACTGCTTTTTGCTCACAGTTTGCTTTTGTATCTTGATGGAATACTGTAAAGGGCAGAGCGTGTCGATGCAGAAAATGAGGATTCAACTACACAGAGATCACAGTGTAGCAGGCTGCAGTTCTGCTCAGTGCCATGATTTCAGTGGGGTGCTATTGAAGGCGGGTGCCATATAGGTCATGCTGGCTTTGGGTGCAGCTTTTCTCTTAACTTCCAATAAAAGCTGGATCAAGATCCAGGTACTCTGGAAACTGTGGTCATGCTCAGCTCCATGGCTTGGGTTTGTTTTGATTTTTTTTTTGCTTTAGATAACATCTGAGAACGTTAATATTTCTAGGAGTGTGGCTGAAGCTGGTGATAATGGCTTCAGCGTTTCTGAAGGTATGGGACTGAGAGGCTGCCAATGCATTTAATGACCACGTGCAATGAGCAATAACCCCGTGCTAATAAACAGTTAACAGTGAAAGCTGCATCCATCCCTACAGCTCGAGAGAACTGAAAGTCCAGCAGGGGAAGTCACGCACCCCATGCTCTCCGTGCTTTGATGGGGAGGGCAGCGGCTCTGTGCACCTGATGTGCTGCACCACGTTTTCCCCTGCCATTCCCTGCACATTTTTGCAGGCAGCAGCTGCCAGCTCGGCTGTGGAGCAGCCCCTCTTTGTAGTCGGAGACCAGCTGCTGTTCCTTTCACTTTCGTAGCTAGAACTGGGTTTGGGTTTGTTTGCCACCTGAGTTAAGGAGCCTGGTGTATATAGTATAAATGGAATATAATTAAGAGTTATTTTGACTGTTGGGGTTTGTTTCTTTTTTTAGTGACCTATGTAAAATGTTCATGCCAATGGTCAACTCAGATATACTTTAGCAGCAGTGAAAAGGCAACAAAAGTATTGGTGAACCACATTCAATCCTTTAAATACAGTGGAGAAGTGTGTGAAACTGATGTACACGGGAGGCTGCTCTGCTTTGGGTAAATTCTGATGTGAATACTGTACAAACCTGTACTGGTCTTTCAGACTCAAATGCTAAATTATTGCTTTTGTAAAAGTTGCATCAAATGTTTTCAAATCCAACTTCAAAATGGAAGTTGCGTGGTTTGCAACTTCATATTAGACGGAAAAGTAAAAGCTTTGGTTAAAGCCAACTACACTCATACATGTTAATAATGGTGTAGTCAAAATATTTATTGAAAAGAAAAGGTAGAATATTTTAAATGTTGCACCTGCCATTATATCTTAAAGCACATTCTTCACAGCTACCAGTGCCATTATCAAGTCTGTTTTATAAATGTACATTTCTTCAAACTAAAAAGTGCATAATTAAAAGTATTATGTTGCTGCCATATAGTGATATAAAACATTTTATAATTGCCATTTCATTGTAACTATTATTTATTTAAAAGTGAATTGTAAGAATGCTTTCTGATCAAATGAACCAGAGTTGTTTTTAAAATGTTCCCGTTAGCTTGTTTCTAATGTAGCATAAGCAATGTCCTTGGGTTTGTTTAGAATCATTTTGCCAGTAGGTGACCAATTCTAACCCTTTTTCCTCCAGTTTAGTCCTTTACCCATTTTAAAGAATATTTACAGAAGTTTAGTTTTTTGTATGCTAATCTCTGTTAATTAAAATGTTTATAAAGTTTATTTTTACCAAAGAGATGCAATTCATTATGACAAAATATTGCAGAATAAACTTTGTTTTATAACATTTGTGACTTTTCTGCCCACATTTTTCATTCAGATGATCAAAGGGGCTTTTATAAAATAAACGGCATTACAAACAGAAAGCACTGTGTTATCTCTTTATCAACACCTCTTGGTATTGGTCTCGGTGTTCTGAGAGACCCGTGTTCCCCTTTCAATCTTACACAAAACCGGGTTAGTTTGGGGGGGAAAAAAAAAGGCAAAAAAAAAAAAAATGTAATTCATTCATTCTTGCCTTGGTTTAGAACATTGCCTGCATGTGGGAGTAATCTATATGGTAACGGGACCTTATCAATTCAGAGCAGGATTTGTTTTCGGACAAGTTCATCCGTAACTGGCCCATAGTATTTGAAGTATATCCTATTAAGGCCAAGATTTAGTGGAACTCGAGGAACATTTTGACATCTTTGAAATTGCAGGAATACTACTGCATACCTTTTGCCCTCCTGTGAGACACATCTCACTGGGTTTGTTTGCTTTTTTGCAAAACAAATATCTATTTTTTTCCTGATGAAGTACCTGTGATTTTTTAGTTCTGTATCCACACCACTGCAGCTACATTGCTTGTATGATAACTCAAAAATAGCAGGGTTGTATGGAATGGATAATTTAAAGAACATATCCCTTGATAAAGAAAGCTACATAGTTCTCATTTGATATTTTTTCAGTACTTTAGATATTTGTTTACTTTTCTTTAGCTATGATTTATGGGGTCTGTTGCATCTTTATACATTAGACCTTACGGAAAACACAGAGATGGCAAGAACCTCCTCTTCACCAGCAGGAATGAAGTGCTTGCCATCCCATTTTTCCCTTGTCTCTGCTTGTCTAAGCAGAATTACCAGGAGAATTATCCAGAATTATCTGGAAGCAGAATTCCTTCATTTCGGTGTAGTCCATACCGAGGTTAATTTTCCTGGGCAAAAGCTAGGCTAACCCCTTAACGCTGCTGTAAAGCCTGAGGCTGCACGGTGAGGAAAGCAGGAGGTGATTCTAGCGAATTGTGGAAGAGTGGATCTACATCTCGTGGGCTGAGTCCATCTTGCCGGTGACAACATCAGAGCAGGGAAACAGGATGTGATATGATGCTTTTACCTCTTAAAAGCTAATATTAGTGTCTGCCCTGTTTTTATTCTTATTTTTTTAACAGCTAATGTCACTGGGTGAGTTTCTGTAGGATCTGGTGCAAATACAACAGTTTTTATTGCAGTATTTGAAATATATATGCTAGATTTTAACTAAAACTTACCTTCCTCGCCATACCATTCAGAATCTAAATCACAAATTGCAGAATATATATGCACTGCTAGTGTCTTTGATGTAGTGTTCATCTTAATATACTGGTAATAGAATGACTGCTCTAATTAGTCCAGACAAAATCACAGCTAAGTATCATGTACAAATGACATCTTTCTAATTGTTATTCACTACATTGTGTTAAGAGAGCCTTTAGTTCATTGTTAAACGTCCCAGGAGTGTTTTCTTCTGTTAAGGCTTCGCTGGGAATTGCCCTTTGTCTGGAACCGCAACTCCTGAGCTAAAGCATTAACTGAAGCAATTAGCCAGTTATGCCAGCTGTATTTTAAGGACATTTGTTCACTTAATAGATCAGATTTATTTTTAACAACGAGAGGCTAAATTTGTCACAGAATATGCTAATACTTTCCTAGATCTTGAGCTTCCAAATACCTGTAGGTGTTCTTAATGAGTACTCTGAGTAAATATACGTAATGGTGAACATCTGGCATGCTTAATTACATAGGAATATTAGTAGAAGTCCAGCAATATTACTGTGAAGTTTCTTAGCATAATTGGGACATAGAAACTCGTCTGTTTTTACCTCTGCTTGAATTTTTTAGTCTTCAGATCAGCTGGTTTTCTTGTTCCCCCTGCTCTTTGAGAAGGATCTCCTGAAAGCTACCTGCTCCTACAGTTACAAACTTCTTGGAGCTCATATAAGATTATTAACTATCCTCTGCCAGCATTTGTGTAAAGAGCATCATTAAATGTGTGAGTGTTTATTTTCCCATTGCATCAATACAAAAGCAACCATGCCCCTTGTTAATGCTCTTGAGTTACGTAACAAACCAAGATTACTCGGTTTCTGCTCTGAGGACAGGATCTGCATTCCTCTTAAACACCCTTCTCGTTCTTTAGCTGAATTCCCGTTTGAACTCAGCACGCTGGCACACGCGTGAGGAATTGTAGACACTTCGAGAATGCCAGTGCTTTCTGTGACCTGGCCTTAACACTTCCCTGCCTTCGCAGCACCACTATCTTGCCTGGTGTGTTCCAGCCTATTAATGGCCCTGATTTATCCTGTTATCAACTCGTGTGTCCGTATCTTTGTTCTCCTGTGTTACTTCCAAACTATGACGTCTCAGTCAACAGAAAAGGTTGGTAGCTTGAGGCCTGGAACTCCATTTAATGAGATGTGTCCTGATCCTTCATGATCTGTTCTTGTAATCTTTCTGCTCACCAGAAAAGCTCCCTTTTGGCACAGCTGTCTTAGGCTGTACTTTAACCAGTTCCTCTTTCTCCCAGTGGTCTGCAATGACAGGGACTAGTAAAAGCACTTAAAAATTAGTGGCATTATATCAAATGTTTCCCAAAGTACAGTGTGAGCCTAATGCAGTTCTTTCGTCTAGCAAATAAAGGAAAAAAGACAAGCTGTTTCAGCCATGATATGTATTTCATAAATGCACATTGATCCGTTCAGTTTACAATTATCTACAGGGTTGTGTTTTCTGTTTTAAACACAAGGGACAAAGCTGCCTTTGTCTTGTGCCCTAATAGCAGACCCTGCATTTGCCATCATCGCACTTAATCTGAATCATCAGAATGACTACCTTCAACCAAAGGCTTCTCTGTGCTCTTTCAACACCCAGAGAATGACACCCCATTTCTTAAAATTTCATGTGTTTAGCTGAGTTTTGCTTTTTTGCTGGTTGTCATAATTTCTGTTTCCATAGTTTCTTGACTGCCCAAGATCCAATAGGCAGCACACTAGACTGGATTGAATGCACAGTTTTTGCATCCATTCCTAAAAAGGTGGCAGTAATTAATTGGGGGTTTTCAAGCCTACAGATGCAGTTTGGTCCCTGCCAGACCAACATCAGAAGCACTAAGGAGTTGATGTGCTTTTTGGCTGGCAGGCAGGTGCTTGAAAGTCAATAGATACCTCTATCAACCTCTGCGCAACATTACTTTTAAAAGTCATCATGCCTCAAAGGCTTTTTTTGATTTAATTAAATTGGTATTTTGGTGCAGTAGGACCTCAGTTGTTTTAAATGGTCAGCTCAGTGCCCATCTAACCAAATTTTCAGTTATTTTCAGTAAGGGTACATTTTCTCCACTCTTATAAGCTTTATGCATTTTTTTTTTTTAATGCTGGTGGTGGCTGCTATGTTCTTAATACCCAGTGTGACCTCCGCAAATTACAGACATTTTCCCTTTCTTTTCTTTTGGTTACGAGTGATTTGAAAAGATTTCAAATCCACCTGTTGGGTTTGACAGTGGTGCACTTGCCCCAATGCCCCGCTGCTGCTGTTTTGCATGAAGAGTGCGAGCCCTTCCTCGAGGCAGGCAACGCGGTGCTGCAGCCGAGCCGTTTCAAAAGAAAAGCCAGATGTCCCCTTAGATGTCCAAGGGGCTGCACAGCTACCAGTGCCGAGTGCATTTGTGCTGCATTCTACCTTAAAAATGCTGCTGCCGTGCTTCATGATGTCACCTTGACCCAATGGCAACCCATTTTCCGTGCGCACAGCGCGAGCTCCCCAGAGAAGCATCGCTGAGTGACAGCAGCATCCCATGCAGCCGCTGCTAAGCAACAAGATTCAGCTTTCAGCAGGATCTAATTTTAAAGTATTTAACCCTAGATCTGTCAAGGCTCGTTATTTCCAATGGGGTTGTTAATCACTACTTGTTGGCGTCCTAAGAATTCCAGGCTTCGGAAATACCTTGGTTCTGGTGGCGTCGCTGCTTTATTTATAACACGCAGCACCTCACAGCCAGGAGAAGCACGAGCACCTGGGGTAGATCTTGGTATGAAATTTCATTTTGGTGCTGATCTGTGCACAGAAGTAGTGGCTATGGTTGGAGTGGGAAACAGCTTTGTCATTCTGCGAATCTGCTTTCCTTTGCTGGCTTGCACAAGTGGCTTGCGCCTACCTTCTCTCTAAGGAATACTATTTTTTGAATGAATCAATGCTTATGGATGTGTAGGTGCCCATAATACTGAGGCTTTAATTTTTAGTGGTATTATGTGTCCTCCTCCTATTAGCTGAATTTCATTGAGGTTAAGTAGCCTGTCTTCTCATTTAAAACCATTTCAATGAGTGCCCTCATTTTGAAATTTGTTTATTTATTTATTTTATATTGGAAAAGTAACTCTCTTAAAAGATTACAAAGAATATTTACAGATCATTATGAAGTGCCAATTCCTTTTTTTTTTTTTTTTTTTTTTTTGGAAACTGTTTGATACATTTTATTTCTGTCTAAAGTGTAGAGGCCTGAAAGCCTACTCATATTTTACAAAAAATGGGAGTATTTCTAACTGTGCCATTCCTTGACTAATTAATACATATCTCCTTGAACGTGCACTCCCGTTTGCTGCTAGCTTCTTAAAGGCATGTGATATTTCACTCAGCTGAAAAAATACTGCTTCTACTGTTCAGTATCAGAGCCATGAAGAGAAGAAAAAACATTGAAGACTGCACACACACACACAGAGAAATTCATAAAATGTAGTAAAATACAAAGAAAAGAAAAGGATTGTGTCATTTATATTTTTTAAAAAGCTAATACAGGCCATCTCAGCCTTGCAAACTCCCCTCAGATTCTTCTTCCTCCTATTAAGATTCAGAACTGACACCGTTTGCTCCTTGTGCTGTTTCTCCTTTCCAGTTCATACTAACACGCACAGACAAACCTGTCCCTGCCACAGCACTTTTTCCAGCAGGCAGTTTGATCATAACGCACCCCTGCTGCCTTTCCATCCTCCTGGGGTGTCCCTATTCTGTTTCCTCAAGTCCACGTTTCCCATCCCTGCCTGTGATGAACAAATAACTGTTTATTATGCTCTCCTTTTGCACTGTGTTGTGCCTTCTCTTTGTGCAGTGTCAGTGATGAACCCTGCTCCCCTGTCCTCCATGTCTCTTCTTTTTCCACACTAGTTTTTATGTACCGAAGACCTGGTTTTGGCTCATTCCAAAAGCCCAAATTATTTTTGGAGATGCCATATTTTTTAAGTGCTCGTGAACAGGAGCAGTTCTGAGAAAAATATTCCCTAAATTACTAGTAAATCTGCCAGATTTCTCTCCTTTCTCTGCTCATGTGTCTGTCTCTGTGGGATTTAGAAAATTAAGACAAGACCATGCAATTTTTGCTACAGCTAACAGCTCCTGGCTTGTTGGTGTCACTCACAGGGGGGGAATAGGGTCTGTTCCCAAAGGTTGCTGGTCTTTGTCCATAACTAGTATACAGGAAAGGGTGTTGACTTCTCACTTCACAGTCTTCATAATGCTCCTTCTCAGTTCTTTTATTTTTTTTTCTATGAAATTGGTTAGTTTGGCTCTCTGGAAATAATGTACATTGTCTTTAATTTTCTTTCTCCGGTAAATGTGCAAGACTCTAGAATTCAAGTGCAAGTGGTCTTATTTGTTAAACTTTTGTTATGTTTAGCAGTTCATACTGGTACCAGTCCTTCAGGCTCTTTTCACAGAATCACAGAATCACCTAGGTTGGAAGAGACCTCCAAGATCACCGAGTCCAACCTCTGACCTAACACTAACCAGCCTTCCACTAAACCATATCGATCAGCTCAACATCTAAACGTCTTTTAAAGATCTCCAGGGATGGTGACTCAATGCCAGGACAAGAGGCACAAAGAGGAACACAGGAGGTTCTGTCTGAGCATCAGGAAGCATTTTATTTATGTATTTTTTTTTTTTTTTTCCAGAACAGGCTGCCCAGAGATGTTGTGGAGTTTCTCTCCTTGGAGATGTTCAAAAGCAACCTGGACGTGGTCCTGGACAACCTGCTCAAGGTGTCCCTGCAGGAGGGCTGGTCCAGATGGCCTCCAGCGGCCCCTTCCAACTTTAACCTTCCTGTGATTCTGTGAAATAACAGCAAGGATTTGCTGTGAAGACACAAAAGTCGCTGCTGTTGCACCCAGGGCTGGGATGGGCTGTACTGCAGTGGAGCCCATCTCCAGGGAGAAGGGTTTGAAGAAAACTTGCACAAGCTGCAAAGTCAGCTTGGAATTATCACAGGCAGCTGCTTGCTCAGTTTTTCCATCTTCTTGCTCTCAGTAATTTCTTCCTATGCAAAGACAGCACTCCCCCAGCCATGCACACACCCTAGATTTGACTCAAGCTACTTATCCTATGGGCTGGGAAGGGACGCAACAGACAGAGGGATTTGTTTTCACTGCTATTTTTAAATGCTACATAAATGCTGAAATTATGATAATGAAGACTACAAATAATGAAAAAAAAAAGTTCTTTGAAGTGCATTTCTGTACATGTATTTTTTTATTTTTTTAGTACTTGGCTCTTTTTGATTTTAGCAGAATAATCAGATTTTGAGAGGTGAAAGGTTATAATATAACAAAAGGCTTGCTACAGAGTCATCATGAGAAATAATGAGTGCGTATCGTGAGCACATATCCTGCTGTTCATACTTGCCGTTGCTAAGATAACAGAAACAAAACAGCAGTTTAGGGTGTTTGCAGCTTCCGAGGATGTGGTTTCTGCATTTCTTGTGATAGTCTGATGACTGAAGATGGCTCCCTTCCAATCATTTTTGAAAATTTTCCAGATCTTAGAAACCCTTTTGTTGAGAATACTTGTAAGCATGTAAGGGATGGCAACAAAGTTTATTTTCCCAAAGCACAGAAAACATCCTGGATGACTGAAAATATATTCTTTGTTTGTTTCTCTGTCTGCACCTATTCACAGGATATGTGAAGTGCAAGTTATGATTAACCAGACAGCACTGTTTGAGCAGAGAAGGGAGGACAAATGAGCTTGAAAGGAGAGCATACCAAAACGACCACTGTAATTCCTAAATCAATTATCTGTCTTGAGACACCACCTAGAATTCAACACCCACTGGATAGAGATGTAAGAAAAGGACAACCTCTGATCCACTGTATATTCTTTGCTCTCTATTCTCCCCAGTGAAGCCAACAAGACAAGCAAAAATGCCATGACCCTGGTAAGGGTTTTTTTGTTTTTTTTTTTTTTTTTTTTTGTTCAACATGTCATGTTTCAGCTTGCATCAGTTTCTGCTGGGGTAATGTGTTCTTTTATTATGTGGGTGGACCTTGCAGAAGACAATATTTTGGCGGTCCTGTGGCAACCATGGCACACTGCTTGGCATTCCACTCGGCTGACATCTCTTGCTCTGATCGTCTGCTGACAGGATCGGTCGGTCCTTTGCAGTCACGTAGTGGGTCACTGACGGGTGAGCACTGCTGCACCACGCTGCAGCTACGTGCACTGTGCACCTCTCTGGTGCAGGGGCTGGACAACCTTGCTCTCTAGGCAGTGGCGAGTACTAAGAAAGTGCTTGAGAGGGAACTTCACAATAACGACACTTCCCCTTCTTACAGCTATGACAAATAGTACCGCAGTTGCACCGACAAATCAAAGGATGAATCTGATAATTTGCTATAAGGAAGTAAACAATTAAACCTTTTGTAACCTGTATGCTTGGTGAACTTTGACTCAACCTGTTTACCAAGCACCACCCCAGAACATTGATAAATTACAACATTATACATTGCTAACGTTTTATTGGACTCCAGGATCCATGAAAAGCTGGTTTAAAGGCAGGACTTTAAAATACAAGACGCTGGCTTGGTGGTGCTCAAAATACATTGAACTAGACATGTTTCTGATAGCCTAAAAATCCTGCAGTCAGCCTTACAGCCTTTAAGCAGTAAGAGCACCCATCTTTTGCTCCACTCAGTCTACTTGGATTTTAAGAAGCTGGCATGACCTCCCATGACAAATACCCTATATAACATACGTTTGGATCTGGCCATTCTAGATGGTTTCAGGTAAATAAAGTCCATATTATTCCACCCTGAATACAGCCGCCCAGTAAGAATCGCTGTTGTACTCAGTGTGGAAACAATTCACAATATGCACTCTAACTCCCTCAGCATCGTTTCCGATCTTTCACCTGTAAAACTTCTCTGCCAGCATTCACCGCACCAGATACAAGGAAAAAACTTCTGTCACAAAAGCATCTTTGAACACATGACAAAACAGGAGTACTGTGTTTTGCAGTGTATGCTCAAAGCAATTCAGTCTAACATTTCATGAAAGATACATCCTAGAGCATCAAACCTCAAAACACAGACTTAGAATCAGTTATAAATGTTTTTAATAATTTTCTGTTATAAAAATTACCACGCTGACATGTGAAGACATCCAATGTGAGGTGGGCTATTATTAACCCCAGTATGCTGAACAGCGATTGCAGTGTACTTCCAAATACTTTCTTAGGAACTTCTGTAGGGAGTACTACTCAAAATGGAGTAGAAGGAATAGTCTATCATGGCTCTGCTGTTAGAGCCTCCTTATTCCAGTATAGCTATGTAAGATCATCTGGTCACGCAAAACAGCATCAAGATCATTTGGATGAATAGTGATAACATGTACTTTGCTTTTGCCCCCTTTTAGACTTTGTAAAAATGTGCAGTCTCTGTTCCTGGCAATATGGGTCAGTGACATATCCTCCAACATAAGAATTCCTCTGCAGATACAAACGTATTTGCTAATCTACCTGTCATGTCCTATTTGTGTTTGGCACCTCCGCTACCATGACAAGCAAAACAATAGCAAACACCATCAAAGCTACAAGACAAAGGATTAGCTTCCATTGTAGGTCACTACTTCTTACTTCATGGAAACAGAAAAGGAGGTGAAAAAACAATGATTTAGCGTCCCTCGCACTGCCTACAACTGTGGAAAGACTATGAAGACATTGTGCTAGAATTCAGCAGGAAAAACAAATAAAGATACCATAGCTACCATTGAAAGTAAACAAAGATTATAATTTGCTTTTACATCTCTATACTGGACGACGTAGGAAGCCTTTAACCTGCAAATCACCTGATGCTCAGCATATGCTGCTTAAGTATCATTAAGGTTTTGCCTTGTTTTTTCTTTAGACACCTGATCTCAATCGTTTAAAAAAAAAAAAAAAATTTATTGGATGGGTACGTCACAACCAAATACACCGACTACAATGTCTTCAGAATCTGCTTGGTAAGTGCTTATGGTGTATACACGTTTAAGTGTACAGCAAATGTACGGAATGAAGAAGATAAGGAGATGATTAGTGCACTAGTGGGGAAGCTGCAGGGGGGCTGCTGAACAAAGGGCCCCGCAGCCAGCGGAGGCGGCACACACCCGCCTCAGCGCCCTAACGGCTGCCCCAAAATGGCGCCCGCGCCCCCTGGCGACTTCCCGCCCGGCGGCGTCGCAGCTCCGCCCTACAGATTTTTGTCCGCGGCGGCGCCCCGTAGCGCCGAGCCCGCGCAGGGCGCGTCACTTGTTGCCATGCCAACCGCGCCCGCCCTCCCCGAGCCGCCATCTTGGAAGTTGCGTCGAGATGGCGGCGCCGCCGGCCGAAGCCCCTCCCCGTCCCCCCTCCTTTCCCGCGGCCGTAAGGCGGCGGCGTGCTGACGTCATTACGCTCAACCCGGAAGCGCGCCCGCCCGCCCGGCCTTCCTCTGGCGGGGCCATGGCGGCGGCGGCGGCGGCGGAGCTGCCGGGGAAGTACCAGAAGCTGGCGCAGGAGTACTCCAAGGTGCCGGGACCGCTCCGGGCCGGGGGGGAAGAGGCGGTGCCACAGCCGCGGGGTGTGGCGGTTCCTGTCCCACAGCGCGGTGTTTTTCGTTCTGATACGTGCGAAACGGTGGTGTGGTCTGATAAGGTGACTGAGGGCTTGTCTGCTTGATTCCTGGATGGCACTGTGAAACCTGCACCTTTTAGTATATCTTCTAAATGTTCCAGCTACCAGAGCCTCTCTTTTATTATCACGCTGTGGAAAAGCATTCTCTGAGCTTCGTTTTGCAGCTGTCAGCTTGCAGTGTTTCATTGTTTTTTTTATGGGAGCTATTTTTTTGGTCTCATCCTGTTTCTTGTGGAGCAGCCCCAGGACGTTGTGGGATCACCTTTTCCGATAACACTTCCATGCAAATAGTCAGTTGTTGAATTGGCTGGTGATTGTGTGCAGGTGGAAAAGGAGAGCGCGCCTATCAAGCTCTTTGCTCACTAATGCTCACTTTGTTCACTAATGATGCTGTGGAAGCCAGGGAACGGGGCAGAGAAGCGCTCGATAGATTCAGGAAGCAACAAGGAAAGTACCTGGCATCAAGAAGGATCACTTCCCTTCTTGGCTCAGAGCACCCCAGAAGGGTTTGTTTTTTTTCAGAAACTTTTCTTCCCTTTGAGTTAGAGCTTCTTGCTCTTTTGTCTTGTGCATCATGCTTCAGCTTGGATATCTTGATGTGCCATGATTGAGTTCATTCTGTTTTATCACTGCCCCTGACGTGTTCCTGTGTTAGTAGTTGTGGTGGATAAAAGGAACAGAAAGCTGATGCGCTGCTGCTGCTTCTTGTTGGGGACAGCCCATGCTTGGAAATCTGTGGTGCTCTTGAAAGTTTCTTCTCTTGCCTTTGCAATGCCTGAGCGGCACAATGGGAATACTGCAGGGCAAGAGCAGGTGTTTAGTGATGCTAGTTGACTTTTGACCTTTCGAAATATATTGAAATATCACGCTGATAAAGGTTAGCTGTTGCTGTTTTACATTGAGTCTTGCTTTTAATGCTTCTGGCAGACTGTGCAAGCCCCTTTAATTTGTATGTGCAACAGCTGGACTCAAACACATCAAATGAATAGACCACCACTGCAGAAACCGGGACTCAAGCAGTGATCAAGAAATGGAAGGATGGGACTGTTGGTAGCCTTAGTGCTGCAGAGTAGAGGTGCTCTGTAAAGTGACTGGTAAATGGGTGTCCTGACTGGCACTTTTCACCTTGGTGATTTTTAGCTCAGATTTGTGAACTTCATAAGTAAGTCAGAGAGGACTGTGCCTTTAATGCTTTTTAGATGCTTTCCTGGGGCTTCTGTCAAGGCATTGTCAGGATTATCTGCTGCTTCTGGTAATAGGTATTCTTCTTTAGAGTAAAGTTAAGCTCTTCTTGAATTGAAACAAATTTTGACTTCATTATGAACTTTGCTTATGTTCTAGTGCCAGTCACGAACAGTTCTGGGGAGAACAGGGAAGAGGCAGAAGTAGCAACATATCTGAGCAAGAAATTGTGACTTTTCAGTAATTGTTCACGGTTCTTAAAACCTTAACTGTATTTGAGTTGTTCATTTTCAAAATAGTTACTAAGAGTTAAGTTTTACTTGACCCTAGAAGTTCAGCTGGTTAAATAATGTCTTATTTCTTGGCAGTTCAGGATATGAAACTAATACTTTTTTCAACCTGCTAACTGCCTACTTGAACAGAATTCTTTAAGAAGCAATGCACATCTAGTGCTGTCATGAATGTATACAATGTTTTCTGCACTTTATAGTGAATTGCTTTTTGTTATTCTTTTGTCTTGCATAGTTACTGTCATTTTTTTTTTTTTTCAGCTTCGAGCTCAGAACCAAGTACTGAAAAAAGGGGTTGTAGATGAGCAAGCAAACTCTGCTGCTCTGAAGGTAATCCCCAGAAAATGCTCATGTCAGAAGTATTAAGCTGTGACAAAATAGGTAAATGGAAGGCTTTTCAACTCAGTGTTGTGATTAGAAGAATGAAGAAGGAAATGGATTCAGTTAAGAATTTCTGTTCTGCAACTACTGTGTTGATTGTTCTCTGTAGGTGCTCACTTTGTAAAAGTAGAAAGTTGCTTCTTAATTCTTCTGTTTTTTTTTTTTTTTTTTTTTCCATTTTATAAACAATTCTTTATGCCTCATCAGTGTCCAAATACTGAAGAAAGCAAATTTTTGATGAGTGCTTATGACACTTTTAATAAAAAGCATGTATGAAAGTCAATGTGATGGCTTTTAAAATTTAATTTTTTGGTCACTCAGGAGCAACTGAAGTTGAAGGATCAATCATTGAGAAAACTGCAACAAGAAATGGACAGCTTGACCTTTCGAAATCAACAACTTGCCAAGCGAGTGGAGTTACTTCAGGATGAACTTGCCTTAAGTGAAGCCAGAGGGAAGAAGAACAAGGTATATGCTAAAGGAAAACTATTTGCTTAGCAGATGTCTGTTTCTCTCTTATCAGTGTTTTATCTTGTTTTCTAGCAGCAGATATATTGCATCAAGTCTTTAGATAAATGTTTTTTGTCAAAACTTAAAAAAAAAAAAAAAAAAAAAAAAAAAGCAGTAGATTTTTCTTCAAAACGCGTTTTGGCCATTCTGTCCTTTTATTTCATTTTACGTAACTTACAGCTTCACTAGATGCATTTCCAAATTTTGAAGGACCTCAACCTGGCTTGAGTAGGCTTTCAAACCACTGCCTCTGACTTTTCTTTCACGTTCAACTGTTAGAATGCATAGTTCACTATTATTTTAAGATGTGTTCGTATTACCTTTTAGATATGTTCTTTTTAGTTTTAGCTATAGGGCTTCACAGAATACATCCTATTGAATGTAGGCCTACTAATTCAATGTCATCCTTACTTATGAGACTTGCCATTGGGAGACCAAGTAAATCACATATAGAGCTACTTAAATTAAGTTTCTGCTAGATGATCTGCATCAGGTCAGTCCTTTTAGACGGAGGGGAATGTACCACAATATTTCAGGTATTCTGGTTCATAGATGTTGTGTTCTCCAGTGCTGCCTGGCATTATCCAGTGACAGGCTGTACAATGCTTCTTGTGATTATCCCTGGTGTGACCATACAAGCTTACACACAGACACTTGATGGGGGACAATAAGGCTTTGACTTCGTTCCAGGACCTGTGTATGCCTTCGTGTGCAGGGGTTAACGTTGCCAACTGCTTGGAATCATGAAAGATTCAAATAACGTCAAATGGGAATGTGCCCATAGAAACCATTTTGTGTGTGTGAATGTGAAGTCTGAGTAGAGGTTTCCTTAGCCCTTATTAAATCATGTTCTACCACTGTACAATAACAGTGCAAAGGAAAAAGTGCTGCTTTCAAGCTAATGCTGTACTCAATATATGTATCTTTAGATATTTCAGTTTAAGATACATTTTAACATGCCTCTACTGGGAATTGGTGATCAGGAAGTGTTTTCATACACTTGGGGTTGGGTTTTAGGATACCCCCGCACGCTGGGGGATAATGCATGTAGCTGCTTTTTTTTTTTCTTTGTTAGAAAAGTGCAGAATCTTCATCTCAGTTGAGTCAAGAGCAGAAAAGCGTCTTCAATGAAGATCTTCAGAAAAAGATAGAAGAGAATGAACGATTGCATATACTTGTGAGTAAAAGCTTTTAGTCGTTTTTTGCTACTTGAGAAAACTAGTTGGACAGAGTAAGATGAAGAAAATGCACCTGAATACTAGTGGGTTTAGAGGTTTAATTACATGCAGAATAGCAGATTAGATCAGCCAGTATCGTATACAAGTATGTTCACCTGCAAAATGAGAAAGTATCCTGACTTCAGATTCTTATGACCGTGTATTAAATATATTATATTTTACACATTTTTCTCACTTAAGAACTTAGCTTTTTGTCACAGCTAATCCACTGAAATTAGTCATGCTTGGTATTGTATTGTAAGCTTTTTAGTTCACTAACCGTTTCAGAGTTGCTTTAAAGTTTAAAATGTTTTCTGCAAATTGCCGTAATCAAGTCAAGAACATACTTCACTTTGATTTGGAAAGCTTCAACAAAAAGCCTTGTGGTTCATGTTTAATTTCCCCAAATTACACCATTAATATTTTAAGTATTTGATATTACAGGTCTCTAATAAACACAGAGTACTTTGTTTCTGAAACTCCTTTTTTTCTGTAAATAACAGTATAAAGTTTCTGCTTGTCTGAGAATTAGTATGTATGTGTTTTGAACCTTGACTGGCTAATTACATTAGTGTAATTCATAGGACTAGGTTCTGTAGTAAAATGAAACGTTTTTAATATGAGATTGCTTTTCTTATTTTAGTTCTTTGAAGCAGACGAGCAGCACAAACGCTTAGAAGCAGAGCTAAGAACTAGACTTGAAGTTTTGGAAACCGATGCTGCCCAGCATCAGGCTGTGGTGGACAGTTTAACAAGGAAATATACCGATACTATAGAAAAGCTGCAGAATGATAAAGCTAAATTGGAAGTAAGGAGCTTTTCTGTTACTTGACAAGCTTAAAAAGTTTTGAAATTAAATGTTTTCCTGTGTCAGTATTTACATTGTGAGATTATCTTCTTGCATAAAGATCAAGTCTCAGACACTAGAAAGAGAAGCTAAGGACTGTAGGCTTCGAACCGAAGAATGGTAAGTGTTTTAATTTACTATAATGAAATTTTGCTTTAAAGAAATGACTGCTGGATTACTTTTAAAGAGTAATAATGTTTTTTTTTTTAAATTGATAAAACTCAAAATATGGGGCAATAGCACATTAACATCAGCATCATGTAGGTCTGACCCATTTTCTTCTGCTGAGTATGTAACTAGACAATCTGTTCCAGAGTCAGCACTTACAAAGAGCAGTTTTATCTGCCAAGCTATTTTAGGTAGCCGTGAAGCTGATGAATGATTTGAAAAATTTCTTTGTCATGGAACATCATAAAATGTAAAGAAATCACTCAACTCTACGGAACAGAGTTAGCAAAAATGTCAGGTGAGGTGGGGGTAGGGCAAGGAGTGGATTGGATGGGACTTAGTGAAGTTATGTCAAGACAACCAACTGAAGTTTCAAGAATCCTCTCTCCACCTCCCCCAATGCCTTTTCAGCAATAGCTTTTGCTACTGGTATTTGTAGATAAAACACTCAGCTAGAATATTTGAAGCTTTTTGCTCAAGGATTCCATTGTTAGTTGTGGAATACTTTCTTTGTTTTGAAGACAAGTTGTAGAAAACTGAAGAAGCTGAGGACCGTGGGCCAAATCAAGTTAAGGTGTACTTCTCTGAAGTTCTTTAAGGTGCTTTTTTTTTAAAAAAAATTGCAGTACAGATCTTTGATGTTAAGGATAAATGCACAATAAATGGTCAGATGAAAAGTTCCTTCTTTCAAATGGTAATCTTGAAAAATACTTGAATTCATTAACTCGACTCTAATAAGGATCAGAATTTCACTGAGAATGTGACTTGTAAAGGAGGGTAAAAGCTATGTTTTGCTGTTACTTGCTTTTTTGTGGTGTTTAAGAAAATGTAGTCTTAATCTGCTGCTATTTAGTTTAAAGCACATCTGTCATGTTCTATGATGACTGCAAAATTACTGTCATTGTAAGAAAGTGTCCCTACCATTTAAGAAGGGAGGCTTTTTAAAAACAAAGCCTGACACTTACGGATTTTTGATGTTTAAAATTAAGATATAATGAACGCTAGACAGAAGATGTCTTTATGAAAGTACTGTTCTTCTGTTTTCCCAAGCTTTTTGGCAGAAGGGATCCATTTGCCTTTTAAATCCAAGCTTTATTCTAGAAAGTAAGGGTTGGACTAGATGTTCTTAGAGGTCTTTTCCAACTTGAATGATTCTGTGAAGGGCATACAAGACTTGACAGCAAGCATGCCTTGAAAATATAAATAGAACGTAAAACAAAATATATCAAATTATTATCCATTCCTTTATAGTACTAAAGGGAAAAAGTACGTACTGCAACTTATCTTGAGTTTTTCTATCATGCTCTATTCTACTGCACTTTATGCTGTACAGTTTATGCGATTTTGTGGCTGCTCTTGAAGAAAAATCTTCATTTGTGTGTGTGAGCTACTTATTGGGCAGTTACTTAATATCATACTTGTCTATTTGGATTTTTCTTCCCTGTCAGTCCTGATTAAATTCCATGTATTTGAATGCTTTTTTTTAAGAGGAAAAAATAAAGAGCTATCACTTTGACACCTTCCTCCCACCCTCCAGTATGTGTGCAGGAGTTCTAGATGTCAAACTAGAAACAAAACAGTGAAGATTTTGAGGGCTACAGTTGGGTAAGGTGTGAAATTTGGTCTGAAAATCAATAAGCAGTATAAATTAAAAAAAAAAAAAAAGTGCTGGAATATTTTACTACTACTACCTTTAATATGCAGATGAACAGTAATAATTCAGATTCACATCTGTGTATGTAATCAGATGTAAGTGAAGCACATCAAAATAAAAATAACTTAAGAATGCATCAGAAACAACTGCCAAACCTTGTGTGAACAGGTGGTATCATAACAATGCTTAAATACAGGACTTTGAATGGTTTTTGAGATGTTTCTAGTTATGATGTGACAGCTTACTGAATTATCAGCAACTCGGTACGAAACACCATATAAAGTAACTAGCATAAAGGCCCTCTTGCATTTCCATTCAAATTCCAGTAGAAAAGAATACTTTTCTTACAGCTCATGCTCTAAATATCGAACTGGAAAATGATGTAAAAAATAAAGAAAATTGAGTTTGGAAACCAGTTTGAGTTTGAACTAATTGAGAATGGAACTTAAGATTTACAACATTTTCTTGCATCTTTCAATGCATTTGTTAGTGACTAAAATACGTTGTTGTAGTTTAAATATGACACAGGAGAAAGAAGACAGACTAGGATTCATCCTAACATCTAGCAAGACAGATACCTGTACACTCAAGGATTGTTTAGGGTGAGCTAAGGTGATGGTGATACAGATCAAATTTCAAAGGTTTACATTGAATGTGTGCTTTCTTGTTTATTTAGTCAGCAACAGTTAAAGAATCTTCAAGCAGCTTTGGGCAGTAGACTGGAAGAATCTCTATGCATAATCAGTGAAAAAGTACCTTTTAATGACACAAGTACGTATTGCCTTGTCTGGATTTTTTTTAGTCCTCTTGTTTAATTTTATAATTTTAGGTACCCATATGAAGGAAATACTCTTTAAGAATTAAAGTGCCTTAGATGTAAGAAATGTTGGACATCTAAGCAGATACCTGGAGCTAAATGTAATATATATTCATGTTGCTAGTCACATTTTGTTTAGTGATCTTAAATATATAAAATAGCAGGTTTTATGTATATATGAAGTGAAAATAAAAACTTTAAAAAGCATTTGAGTAACTTAACACTTGTCTTACTTAGTGTTGACAGAATATTGTGAAAGACGAGGAAACACTGTCACCTTACCAGTTTCTCCACAAAGCTGCATTTAGGTACTCATCTCAAAGAATGATATTTTTGTCAGGGTAAATTTAAGAGTTACAATAAGTTGGGAATACACTAATGGCTGCAGTAACACTGACTCCATGAGGCAATGCATAAATAATGTTGTGTACTTAGTGGAAAGTCTGTGAGTATGTCGCATCTCTGGTCAGAGAACACCTAGACTACAACTTATCTTGGACTTATCTCTTCAGGAAAAATCAACTTTGATTTTGGGACAGGGACTCTAACCTGAAGGAGTGCTTTGGTACCAGAATCAGTCAGTATATGCAAGATCTGTGCTGTTTTTGAATAGATTCAGTATGAGGTTGTACTTGGGTAGGCAGTGTGTACTATTCTAGCAGTAATCTTAATGGCTTACATTCTCTAAAAGCTGATCTGGCTGGTTGCTACAGGGGTGAGCCATCCTGGTTCTCCACTGGGTTGGCAGTACAGCGAGTCTTGGCTTGAAAAAAACAGATCTCCTTAGGGAATGTTGACCCTTATACAGCATATCATGCTTAGTTAGCAGTGCTTTGAGTTGATAATCCTCTTTATTTCCCTCCTTGCCTCTTACAAATAAAGATCTTTGCCTGCTGTCTGTTTCTTGCATATACTTCTCTGGCTGATATCTACAGGTGGTTATACTTGTAGCGAGAACTTCACACGAAATTTCTCAGCTCGCTCAACTGCCATGATCATGTAGTACACTTTTGCTTGTGTAGAAAACAGTGCAGAAGTGGAAAGCTCTTTAGTGACAGAAGAATGAGAGAAAGTCAGGAAATATTTGTCTACTATGGATTCTAAATATCTTGCTCTTGGCTCTGTAGTTGGTTTTAAATGTTAACTAGTAGCTGGCTTCAGTTTCAGCAACAAATTGTTGATTATCAAGTGTGATTTCAAGAACAAGAAGATAAAGATGAACTTTATTAATCCCTTCCTTAAAGGTAGTCGCATTCAGTAATTTCAAACGGTGATCTTACTCATAAAAAGTTGTACTTTTTATGACAACTTAAATAGCGGTGCTTATTGCACTTGATTGAGAATGGACATGTTCCTTTTTAAATACTTACGACTTTGTAAGCTGTTCTCTGGGTACAAATATACATCTACCTCTTTGGAAAAAAAAGTGATCCAATTTTTATCTCAATAATTGTCCTAGGTGCTCTGTAACTGAAACAAAGGCTGAAATATATGGGGAGTAGAGCTTATTCTAAACTATCAACAAATTGTGTACATAGAGGAGCTCTTTAAAGAAAGAATAAATTGATCTTGCTTGACAGTTGCTGGGATGTAACTGAAATGTCAAATTAGCTTTGGATTCTATAAGGATTTTTAAGGCTTTTCACTAATGTAGTGAAGAATATTGTTCTTCTGGGCAAGAAGATTCTATTGTTTGCTATCAAATTTAGAGTGTTCAGATAGTTGAATTTGATTTATAATCTGAGGCAAGTATAGGCAGACTCTGTTTAGTCATAGTAATGGCTCTTAAGTGAGGATGGTTAGTCCAACCTCATTGAGTCCATTGTTCTCATGTTTTTAGCTATTTACTCGTGTAAACTGTAATATTACTGCAGTGAGTTTTTCATTTGGATCACTGTATATCAGTAATTTTTTTAATAAAATATGATTTAATATGTATGCATCTCAATTTTTGTTCTGTAGGATCAAATCGGTATAATGCTCTGAACATACCATTGCACAATAGAAGATATCAGGTAAGTACTTTTTGACTTCATAGGTAAAGAAGTAACTTTCTACTCAGATACCGAATGAAAACAGTTGTTTAAGCAACCCAAAATGGCAGAAGATAGACTACCTTCCTTATTATTGTGGTACTTCAAGAAAATTTCTGTCCACAAAGCCTCTGCACTTCTTAAAGACAGTCTGTACTCTTATATGGAATAAGTCATCTGCTTATCTTGCTTTGACCTAGAGCTAGTCTATTGAGTCCCAGTTGGTGATTGCTAAGTATTAATAAAGTGACATCTTTATAGAAAGAATGGCAAAAATGCCAATATAACTCTTATTAAAGATAAACACTTGAAATACTGTTTTACTGTGTCAACCTGTCAACCTGTTCAGGTTAGAACCTGAAAATTTCATTTTAAAAGTTTAAATCTACCTTAGTTTAGAAGATTTAATCTTTTTTAAAAAAAGGTAGCTTTGGTATCTTTAGTTCCCCTCAAATTCAGCTTCTTTGGTCATATCACTGGAGCTCCGAAAAATGTTTTCATTTGTAAGTTTTATGTTGCTGTATACTAGGTAAATTACTACTATTTATAATATGTTGTAATCATTTGAAAGAATAAATATTGTAATTTTGAGAACTTGAGTTCACTCCCGTTTTATGGGATATTTCTGACCAAAACATACGTTATATGTCTCTTGTGAGAGCTGATGACCTGGTGTCCAATTTTGTGATGGAAATCTTAATTTGGCCTGTTGCTGAGTAATAGAAAAAAATCAGAATAACTTCATGCATAGTTTAGCCCTTTACTGTTGCCTGGTAGCATTCTGTCAGCCAGCTTCACACTTCAAGATCTGCAGTCTTGAAAATGTTCCAGGACAGATTTTTATGACTGGCTCTGCCAGTGGAGGCAAAATGCTGCTGTATTAACACAAGCTGCAACGTAAAGGACAGCAAAACAGTAGTATTGTCTGTGTTCCTTTCTTGCATAGATAACTAAGATACACAAACTGAGTATAATGACTATTAATTATTTGTGGCTATCCCTGATCCACAATTGAGATTCACTTCATTTGACATTTCATTGCACTACTACCAATGTCTCTGAAGGATAACTCATCCTTGGCTGAAATGTCACTTCACCCTTATTCTGTACTCCATATTCACAACAGAATAAGGTTTTCTTCTCCATTGCCTTTGCATTTTCAAAATGCTCCATTTTTGATTTGTTTCTTGGATATCCCCCAATTGCACTGAAACTAAAGAACACCCTGATATGCAAGCAACAGCTCAGTTCTGTACAGGTGGGAGAATTGCATTGCTGATTATAGAAGCAGATATCTTTTATTCTTGGAGAGAGCCCCAGAATAAAATACTTTTTTTTTTTTTTTTTTTTAGTACTTAATTTTCCTTACAAATAGTTGTCACAAATTTCTTGCTTTCATCATGCTGAAAGAACTGAGCTGTGGTCAGCTATCAGTCTATTGATCTTGAAGTATTTATTTCAAAGATTGCTTGCGTAGTTGTAACAACCTCTTCAGTGTTCTTGTGGCCTGTAGTTTGAGAAATACAGCAAAAGCAAGCATCATCTGTTGTATGGAATAAAACACTTCAATGAACAAAAACATGCATTTCTGAGTGGAATTGTAGTTTATTAATTCATTTTTAAAGTTTATAGGTAGATAATTGCTGTTGTGTGTCTTATGCTGATCTAGTGGCAGGAAAGAAGTCAACATTTTTTTCTTGTGTCTAACCACCGAATATTTTGCACATTTAAATGGGAACGTGTCAAATGCAATCACTTTTATAACTGTCTTTACAGCTCAAGCTACGAGACCTTGCTGGCCAGGCACTATCTTTTGTTCAAGAGCTTGTAACAGCTCTTTTGAACTTTCATACGTACACTGAGCAGAAGGTCCAGATCTTTCCCATTGATTCGGCAACAGACACTATATCACCATTAAATCAGAAGGTAAAGCTTACTGATTTCAGCTGTAAGTATGTTCAGTTGTTTAGACCTTATTGAGTGAATAATCTTAGTGGTGGAAAGTTCTGCCTCCTTTACCGAATGCTGTAAATGTGTTTGAGAGCTTTTCCTGCATCAGAGGTCTTTTCTGTTGGGTGAATTGTCAGAATATGGGGAAAGGGATAGTTGCAGAGACTCCTTTTCCCCTGTGCCTTTGTTAAAAGAGAAGTATGATAGGCAAATCAAAATCTTGCTTTTTAAATGCCAAATTAAAGTGTATTTGTTAGTTAATATAAAAATGCACTGTGTAGCATGGGAGATAAGAAGACAGAAGGTCTTGTGTTTGAACTGTGTAACTATGATGTGAAATAAACGGCATGTAAATTAGGTTTACCAAGGTGAGAACTTTGACTCTGCTTGTCAGACATCAACTGTATAATCTGATTTTGGGCTATTTATGTAAAGACCCCTCCTGTAAGTGTTGTGAAGCTTGACATCTGATGAAAAGCATGTTGAAATTATAGAGAAATGTGACCTGTCTCTACTTATGTAACTCTATGGGAAGATTTTTTTTTTTTTACTTTAGGGTGTCATTCGGAGTTCTCAAGTTGCACCTTTTGAGTTTTTCCTTCTATGCCATGAAACATAGAAGATAATACTGCACACAAGTGTTTGTGCAGGAAGTCCATATATGGGTGCTATGGAATAAAAATTGCTTTAGCATCTGACTTGTTGACTTTATAGTGTCAGTGGACAAACATGCTTTAAAGTTGATAGTTAAATGACCTAGTATTTTGCGGTTCAGACGAAAATCTCAATTTACTGGTTTGCATGGCTCAGAGTTAATTTAGAGATGGATGTAATTTTTTGTTCATCAAACGGCTGTGTAGTACGTATATAAGCAATGTTAACTGTCACAAAACATTTCTGTTCTTGGGAGGACATCCATCTATCTCTTTGGAGTCAAAAAATACGCTTACGTGGGTGTTCTGGAGAAATCTTGTTACATTTACCTTCTCAGTCCTTTCACCTATTTAAATCAAGAATTAATTTTTTTGGAGGCTCAGCATAGCTCTTTGTTTGAAAACAGTGTTTTCCTGCTCCTGCCACAGCAACACTCAAAATGGCATATCCTTCTTGTGAAGGCCATGTAGTCTTATCTTCCAAGTTCTCTGGGGTAGGAACTGTCTCTGTGTGGCCTAACACGGTGATTGGATTCTATAAACACTATTGCAGTTTACAGTAGGCAAATAAAATCAGGTCTCACAGACATCACTTCTCACGCATGTTTTCTCTTAATGTCCTAACTAACAGTTCTTTGTTTTTCAGCAAAGTGCTTTCACACAGCTGAAACCTGCAACTTAATCAGAACTGTAATTTGATTCTTCTTTGCTGATGATGGATTCAGTTCAGGCTTTGTTTGTTGTCATAATTGTTTTCTTGCAGCCTGCCTCTGTTCCTGTATATTTATGACCTAAATGTTTCAGTGCATCCTACCTTACAGCTTTTGCTGTGATTTTTTTTCCAGCAGCAAAATGTCTTTTTTGCACTTCTTGAAGCTGCTGTTGCTCCTATATCTTTGAGTAACTTATCTGTTTGGCCGATATTCTCAGTGTGATCTTAGCTCTTCCACTGAGTGTTTCAAAAACCTCCCCGTAATGCAGTAGAGAAAATGAGACAAGTGTCATGTAGTGGCTTAGCACACTTGTGCTGATTTATTTTTCCCCAACTCCAGGTCTTGTCTGGCGCTTTCAAGCTCTTTTCCCCACCAAACACTCAAAGTAGATGTGGACAGTTCTCTTCCAGGTTCAAGTATTTGTTTTCTCTTTAAGTATTGGATTGCTGGGTTCTACTGGGGCTTCAGCATCGTGCCAGATAACTCCAGTCCTCTCTCTTGCAACAAGGCAGGAGCATTCTGCATGTGGCTCTTCCTCCTTAGATTTAGGAATTCTCCTTAATTCCATCCAGACATATGCATGTATGAATGAGAGCTTCGCATCTCTCTTCTTGTTAACACTGTGTTACTGCAGCATAATAATAGTAAAAAATAATAATAATAAAGTTTCTTGTACCCTATTTGCCTGGGATCTGTAGCTACTACTGTAGTATAAATAATCAAAGGTGAAGGTATCTTTTGTGGGATAAATTTAAAAAAACAGTATCACTTTTTGATATGTCAATTGCCTATGTCAATCTGTGGAAAAAGTTTCTGTAATTCTGTGGTGTTTATAGTCACATTTATAAATTTTAACAGTACCACCAGTGTTCATTTTGAAGAGTTTAAGAGTAAATACCTTTGTTTCCAGGCATATTTTTTTAAAAAAGGAGAAATTAGCCATAAAATTAATATAAGTAATTTTTAGGAAAGTCAGGCAGTTCTATGACACCCATGTTTCAAATTTTCTCTAACCTGATACAGTTCCTGAAAGCAGCAGTTCTCCCTTTGCTTAGTTATTCCTCCATCCTTCATACTTTGTATTGACAAAAGTGTACTTTTCCCCATGTGGCAAACTGGACTGTGAACAGATAAAAAAATAAAATATGTTTCTCTTGCTGTCAGTTTTAACTCAGTTTAGTTCTTCAATACTTTGCACAGCATGTTCAAATAAATGCTTGTGCACAGAATGAGGGCTGACAGGTGAACAGCTGGGAGGAAGGCAGGACAGTTTGTTTTGATGGCTTAATGGGTGCATGGATCTAGCCTTAATTTGATAATGAAACAAATAACGAAAGTGTTTATAGCCAAAAAAGCAGGAGTTTGGTGTGCTGTGCATGGCAGTTAAAGGGAGATATAGGACACAGTGGCAAAGTTTTGCCTGGATTTCCATTATAGTTTTCACTATTTCTCACTTTCCCTCAAGGTATGTGTTTGTGTGCCCTGTAAGAAGAGGGGGCTGTACACTTGACTGTTTTGTTAATGATGTCTTGGGGATCATTTCAAGTTACAGGTACTTTGCAAAGTGTAAATTGTTATCTTAAAATAGTTTGAGAGCCTTCACCAAGCACCATTTTAAAATCTCTCTGTGCTTAGTTCTCACAGTATCTTCATGAAAATGCTTTGTATGTTCGCCCTCTGGAGGAAGGAATGCTTCACTTGTTTGAGAGTATTACTGAAGATACTGTGACAGTCCTGGTAAGATTTATGATTTTCATCACTGAAAAAGATCTTTACAGAGCAAAAATACCTACTTGTTATCTTTCTTTCTAGGAAACAGCTGTGAAATTGAAGGCCTTCTCAGAACACTTAGCTTCATACTTATGCTTTTTAAGAAAGATTCTTCCTTATCAGTTAAAAAGGTACTTTTGATTTAATAGATCAAAATAAAAGGTCACTGTGTCAGATTTGCAGCATTGGTAGCATCTACAACTCAATATTAAGTCAGTCCTTAATGCACCTTGGATTTAAAATCAGAACTTTTTTTTTGCCTGCTGTTTTTTGAGCCTTTAGATTATGTTTTTTTTCAGCTGTGCATTAGACCTAAAACCATATATCTTCAAATTTTTATTCCTTCACAGGTGAAGCTTTAATGTTTCTTAATCATGTTTTTCAGTAGCACTGATACTATTCAGACGTTATACACTGAAGCTGTTAATTTTTTGAGCCTGTCTGAAGATTATTTGTCATGCAGCAATTAGAGTAATTTAGTAGAAATTGGTGAGATGCACATTCCTTATGCAGTGAAAATATTTGTTCAAAAGGAAGGTGAATTATCAGTGCAAAGGAATATTTAAAAAGAGGTTTGGGTTAAGGAATAAAAAGTTTTTTTTATGCTTTCTTTGTACCTTTAGTAAGTTCCTCTGATAAGTTAACCTTTCTAATATAAATTCCCAGTTTATTGTTACTTTGGATTGGGGATGTAGAGAGTACTAGCTATCTACCCCCAAAAATACCGTTTTTTTTTTAACATACTCATTTTTTTTTTTTAAATTCATATATTCCTAGTTTGGAAGAAGAGTGTGAGTCTTCTCTTTGCACAGCTGCTTTAAGAGCTAGAAATATGGAACTACACAGAGACATGAAGAGGTTGACTGCGGTCTTTGAGAAGTTACACACATATATTAGTCTTCTTGCTTTACCAAGTAAGTGCCAGTTTTGGCTCACTTGCATTGAGGCTGGGAGGTATTAGTATTCCTTTTGGGCCAGTTTTTTTAAGTAACACTTCCTTGATACAGGAAAAATGTGATTGTGGCTACTCTTTAGGTACAGTCTAAACTATGGGGTAAATGAGTTCTGCAGAATGCTGTGTCATATTGAACCCTCTTTTATCCTGGCTGTGAGTGTGCACTGTTTCTTTAATGCTCAGCACTCTTCCATCTGGATAGACATGGACACAATGTAGGCCTTAAATTACACTATAATCCCATGTACAACATTTTAGTTGCAGTTCATTGTAGAGGAGAAGAAACAACTGTAGGTTTTTTATCATACTATCGACACTAAGTCATTTGTTGTCTCTTAATCATGAATTCGTTAATAAACTTTATTTTATATAGTGTATGTATATGTTTAATATTAAAGGAAGAGGTAACTCAAGCAAATATGCTTTCAGTAGTTGAAAGTTAGGTGACTTTCAAAGATATTTTTTCATTGGTGACTGAATGCTAAGGTTTTTTCCCTTTTGACATGGTACTTTAGGTACAAAACCAGAAGGACTACTTCGAACAAATTACAACTCGGTGTTTACAAGCATTGCAGCAAGTCTTCGTGGGTCTCATGACATTTTAAAAGGTGAGACTGCAGAAGTAGTGGTTGTTTCCAGCTTTGCTTCTTTGTTGATTCCTTACAATTTTTAGGTTGCTTACTTTTTTTTTTTTAACATGACTGTATAACCAAAGTTTATGAAGAAGACAGTTTCAAAATTAAAGCAAAATTTCCTGCTTGTAAATGCAAACCTTTTTTATCAAAAGGTTGTGGATATATTGGATTAGTGGAGTACTCTTCGGTTGCTGGATTTTTAGTGGAGTGCTCTTTGGTTAATACTCAGGGAGTTTTAAAACATCTGTTTAGTCCATACAAGTCAATATATCCAATAGCCTCTGTACTACGTAGCTGTTTGTAGGGAGAGTAATTAGTATAGTTGAATTGTTTTGATACCAGTCAGCTGCATAAATACTAATGTCTTAATTTAAACAAAATGTATGTTTTTGTTCAATTAGCAATAATGTCAATAGCACTGACCCATTTTACAGGGTCCTGTTTTAAAAAAAATTTGATGGTAGAGATTTGTAGACTTCAGACTTGCAGAGACCTCAAACAACATGAGGTACTACTATGCCAGAGAGTATTGTAGCATTGATAAGTTTATTGATACATACTCTTGGTATAGTTGCTGTAATGTAATCTCAGTACAACTTCTTAAAAATAAAGAGGACAGAAAAAGTACTGAAGAAAGTTTTTAGAACTCATTAGTTAGCAACAGAGATGTGTGTAATGTCTCATGCTTACATACTCGACAATCTTGATCTGTAGTTTCTCTTTACCCTCCCTTTATAACTCAAACAGTTCTCCAATTGCTTAACCTTGCCTCAAGCTAAAATTTCTGGTGGTGATGACCTGGGATTTCTCCCTTTTGTAGCAAAAGTACTTGATTGTAAAATAGCTGTGAAATGTCTACTTGTGAAATGCCTGTTAATTTTCACAACACCATGATTAAGAACATCTGTTTTACATGATAAATACTTGATTTTTTAATTTTGATATTGTTTAAATGTATTAGCATATGGAAGCTAATATTTCCTCGTAAATTACCTTCAAAAAATGTGTAGTGGATTTCTTTTTGTTTTTCTCTCTCAGAAGACTAGTCTATTGATTTTACCTGAAAGAACTTCAGATTATAGAAAGCGATTTTCTGAATTTTTAGTAGACTTTTAGGTTTGCTCTGACAGAATTAAAATACCATACCCTTCTAAGTCACATAAGCTTAAGGCTCAGATACTGAACATTAATAATAATTATATCTTTAGTGTCCTGATGTAAATATGTAGAAGTGGGAAGTATAATTTTGAAATCAAATGCTAGGTTCAGTGGGAGTTTGGCTCCCCTGTACAGCTATGATTTTTGGGATGCAAAACATAAATATACCCTTTTATTCTGCCTGCCGTAACAGTAATAACTGTTCTTTCTGACCTTAAACAGTTGTGTAAGGCAGTCTACTGAACAACTAGAAGCATCCAGACTAAACACTTGTACAACTCACTTAAAGAGGAGAGAATTGTTCAAAACCCAAGGTCATTAGCTGAATTTGGAGATGGTAGCTTGAATAGACAAAAACAAAATTTATGTAAGTGTTTTTCTTTTTCTAGACATTTCCAAGCACTACAGTCAGAAAGCTACATTAGAACAAGAGGTTCCCACTGTCACGCAGAAACTCATAACTACAAATGACTGTATTTTGTCCTCTGTTGTGTCTTTAACAAATGGAATGGGCAAGGTAATGTAAATTTTTGTCTTAATATAATGCCATAACTTGAGTGTTTTTTTAATAAAAAAAATTATTTGAGAAATCTAGGTGTATCTCTGATACTATTAACTATATGGTACAGGCTTAATGAAAGGTACTTTCAGGACATATGTTTAGAAACGATGTGTAATAAGAGTAGATATTGTAAAGAGGATGTTTAGTAAGGTCCAAGCTACGTAAAGGAGCCTGTAGCTTCTTTAAGTTTCTTCTTGTGAAGTTCAGTTTCACTAAATGCTCATCTTTCTCTTGAATGAGTTACTGCTCTAAGTCACTGTATTCAACTTAATTCAAAAAGTGACTTCTCTTTATGTTTAGATTGCCTCGTTCTTTAGCAACAACTTGGATCATTTCACTGCTTCGTTAAGCTATGGCCCAAAAGGAGGAACAGAGTTCATCAGCCCTCTTTCAGCCGAGTGTATGCTGCAGTACAAGAAAAAGGCAGTTGCTTACATGAAGTCTTTGAAGAAGGTTTGTTCAGTTAGCATGTTTGCACAGAGAAAGCATAATTTAGTTGCTATTCTAGACCATTGGTTTCCAGCATTTGGAATGGATTTCTCTCAAGGAGGGTTTTTGGCTGAGGAGAATGGGATCCATACAGCAGTAATGCTATTGAAGTGATTAGATCGTAGTTGCTCTCAAAATTGACAGTATGTGTTGATTCTGCTGTTAACCAGTTCCAAAAATATCTGCACTAAGACTCTGAGACCAATAACTACTTATTTAAACTTCCTCCCATGTTCACCAAGAATATGGTGTGAGTGACATCATTTTTATACTTGCATTCACTGGAGACAGATCTCCCCGCTGTTCCCTTTAAAGTTAAAAAAAAAAAAAAAAAAAAAAAAAAAGTTACGATGTATTTCACGGTGATTTATTGAGAACCCTTATGTTGTGATATCTAAGTGGACTTCAGATACATTTGATCACTAAGTTGCACACAAGTAAAAGGTGCCCAGAGAACTTTGTATGCATTTTTGGGGAGAGAAGGCAATGGTTTTCTTTGAGTTTGAACCATGGAACCATTTTTTCTACTGTCTGGTATAAATATTTAGAACATATTTTTCTTCCCTCCAGTGAAGTAAGAAGGACAATAAGAAAATAAATGTAGAATACATACTCTGATCTATTGTGAAACATGTTTTCTATCCTTTCACAGCCTTGTGCAGATTCAGTGCCTTATGAAGAGGCTTTAGCCAATCGTAGAGTTCTTCTGAGTTCCACAGAAAGTAGAGAAGGTCTTGCACAACAGGTATTCTGGTATAAATGGTACTGATGTCTAATAATAAATGTAAAGGAAAGTAGTACTGAATAGTCTACCTATGTTTGTATGTGGTTGTTTGTACATAAAGGCACATACTGAGTCATAAAGTAACTACAGATGTCTTACTTATTTTTTTTAGAGTAAAAGAACAGCTCAAACTGGAATATTCATTTCTAATTTTTTGTACTGTCTTGAGTGTTTTTGAAGTGTGTCTTTCCTTTTCTGAAAGATAAGGCAGAGGGAGACTAAATGGTATTTAAACGGCCTTATACAGTCTGCCCACCTCTTTATGAGTGGGACTTGCTAATTTGAAGTACTGACTAAAACTTCTCTTACTAGCTCAAATGTTCAGGCTGTTCTTGTGTTAGTGTCCTTGAACTTTTGTAAAAGAAAAATACTTGCATTTTTTTTGTAGTGGCCCACGTTCAGAATCTATTATTTGAGATGAGATGTTGAGTAGAAATATGTGGAGTGGAAGGCTATATACTGTTCCATAGCTTTTCTTATTTGGACAAGCTGGGAGGGGTGTTTGTGCATGTCATAGATGATCACAGTTCAACCTACAGAATGCAGCCTACTGCTTTGTTATTCACTAGCTCATTTGTGTTATGATTTGAGATAATTCTCTCTTCAATCAACTTCTGGGCTGTGTTTTTTCTGCGTTGATTAACGTGAACTGTGAACTATCCTAAAGGTCCAGCAGAGTTTAGAGAAAATTGCAAAACTTGAGCAAGAAAAAGAACACTGGATGTTGGAGGCGCAACTAGCTAAAATAAAACTAGAGAAAGAAAACCAAAAACTGAAGAACTCTCTTAGTGGATATTTAGCTGAAACTGCACAAGAACGTTCTGTTTTGCCAAATGTAATTGAACAAAAAGAGGAAACAACAGAAAAGAGTCAGAGGGAACCTATTAAAAGTACTAGTCTGGTAAGTGACTTTTTTCCTTCAATGGGAAAAAAAAAATACATTTTAGTAGTAGTACTGTTTGATCAGTGAAACATTAATAACGGAAGTGGTTTGGTGTTGAAATGCAATCATGCTTGGGTTCATTACATTTCCAATTACATTACATTTGGCTTGCTGATACTTTGTTCAGATTTTGGAATTTCTTGGCTTTTGAGACTTCGGCTATTTAGTATAATAGAGGCATTCTTGTGGTGCTGTACTTCTGTGACTGAGGAGGAAATGATTGGTATTAACATATCCATAATATGTTAAAGCAAACAGAAGTTGGTAACTAGTATTTTTAAAAGAGCTAAAAGACTTACTGTAGGTCCATGTAGTATAACAAAGTTAACTTGAAGTCATTCAAGTTTCCAGTATTCTCTGGATCATGAATTTTACATAACCTGCGTAGGTTCATACAACTTGGGTTCATCGATTGCTTTTGGATATGGCATGAATTCTGTGTTGTTTCCCTGTGTTGGTAAATAGCTTTTTGCTGTTTATTATGAATATTTTAAAAGGATTGCCCTTTCCTCTGAGTTGCTGCTTCTGAAATGGTATTAACAGGGCTGTAATCTGTAAGACATTAAATAATCTGTTAACACAAGCATTCAATAGAATTTGAGGTTTTTTTCCTCACCGCTTTCCTGTTCCAGGATAAAAAACAAACAAACAAACAATGGGTTGTTTTTTGTAGACTCACTTAAGCTGGAAAAGACCTTTCAGATCATCAAGTCCAACCAGTTTTGGAATTACGTGCTTTGATGTAAACTGGCATTTTAAGTTCTTGATCACATATTTTATCCTTGAGGAGTTTGAGGAGATTTTTTTCTAGTCACAGTGCTTGATGTAAATGATAGGTCAGCATAACAAAAATATTGTTCATAGACCTAAATCTATATATAGTCCTATTGGGTCAGGAAGAAATATCTGACTGAGTATGAAAATCGTCTTACGTGAAACTAGTTAATCACATACATCCCGCTGGTAGAGTTCTGTCAGGGCTTTACACTAAGCTGTCAATGAAATTTATTAGTCAAACTGCAAAGAAAGGAATTCATCAGGTACTCAAGAAATCCAAGATAGATTTCCTTTTCCTTTTTTCCTTAGGTTTCCTTTTTCTTGTGTAATTTAGACACCTTAGTGCACTGAAGCATTGCTTTTTCATGTGCATATGATCAAGTAGTTACATAATCAGATAAGCTAGCTGCATCTTGTTGTTTTTATTGCTCTTGCCATGTGTATAGCCTGAGATAAGGGATACTTAATATTTGGAGAATTGGTGTCACCTTTAATTCTGTTCAAGGCATTCCTGTATATTGTGCTTTATTTTATGTTACGTGTGGAAATTCTTAATTTTAATTCTTAATTTCTTAATTCTTAATTTTAATTCTTAATTTTAACTGTTTCAAGATTGTTTTATTAAAGTCCTTTTATGACAGGTACCTATTTCTGCAATCCTCACTTCATATGTATTTTCTTCCATGTTTTAGGTCGGGATGTTGACTATAACTACTGATAATGAGAAGGTAATCTATTTTAAATGTTATCCAATTATATATGGTAAATATTTTAATTTAATTGTTAACCTTATTCCAAAGGTGTAATTAAATATCAAGAATACCATAAAATAATGGCATGAATCACTCAGTCTGTGTACCATATCTTCAAGCTTCTGAAATCATGTATATGTGTTTTTGTTCTGTATAGTCAACTGTAGCTTTTATTTGTGTAAGTGGCCTGGAACAGTATGAGCTGTAGCCTAGGTCTGTTCTCTGTAGTTTCAGTAAGAGTACAGAGATCAATGCTTTCCTTAGGAATCCTAAGTGGATTCCAGGCCTCAATTCTTAATTTCCTGAGAAGGGGCTTAAGCTGGGAGTGGTGTAGAAAAAGTCACTGGCTGTATTTCTGTGTTTTAACAGGCTATCCCAAACCAGAGGTTATACTGAAAGAAATATAGGGCTACCTGTCAGACCAAATGTTAACTCTTCCTTTAGCACTACTATAGCATAACACTTGCCACACCAAGAACTTAAGAGTAAGATTCAGTGCTTTGGCTTTCTGCTATTGCATGGAACTGACATGTATTTTAGTTCCATCTTTTTTTTTTTTTTTTTTTTTTCCTGAAGGAATGATTAAAATGAGGGTGGGAGTCAGGTAATAGCTGATACCAGGTCTTAGAAGCTGCCGCATAGGACTGAACTTGGAGGTATTGAGAAATCATATGAAAGCTGCCCAAGTTATAAACCACCACTTCACCAAAAAAACCAACCACCCTCATGTGTAAATGAACTGGAACGTGCACTGTTCTGAGAGTTTGTGAGCTTCTGAGACTCTGAACTCTGAAACTTAGTTATGTGGAGGAATTTTTCCTTGCTGGGAAAGCCAATAAGTGTTTAGTAGTATGTGTTTTTTTTTTTTTTTTTAAGGTGGTAGAATGAGTTTACTTCTGCAGTGTTTTTGTTTTTTTTTTTAATCTTCATCAGAGACTTGATATGTTAAATCAAGCAAACTTCTTGCATCCTTGGTCATCTTGTTGTCCTTAGAGGAAATATGACACTAAATAGGCATTGTCAGTTGATCTGACCTCTAATTTGTCTGTTGTGGTTTGGGGAACTTAATGCTTTCGGACATATTGAGCATCAGGAGGGAAGGGAAGTCAATAGAGAAGACTCTGTTGTGATGCACTGTGAAGTATTCAGTCTATTAAACTTATATGTGTCTGTTTCAATTTTTGATTTACCAGGCTCCAGATGTTGAGTCTCGGGAAGACTTGATAAAAAAACACTATATGGCAAGGATAGCAGAACTTACATCTCATCTACAGCTTGCTGACAGCAAATCAGTACACTTTCATGCTGAGGTGAGCATACAGGCAGTGTTTGTATTGAAAAATGCTTTTCGAATTTTCCATAAACAAGTGTTAAATATATAGTACATTATATCTGAGAAAAATGTGTTCCTGGAATATGTTTTCGTCTGTGGTATTGTATGCATAACAATGGAGAGTATAGACAGACTTCTTTTATAAAAAAAAAAAAAAGGCTTTTATTAGTGTTTTCTTCGTTGCATTAAGAATTACAATGTGTATCATGTATTGGTCTACTTCTATAAGGTGAAATGGCTGGTATTAGTTACCAGGCTATTTTTGACTTCATCTTAAAATAATGCTGACGTCATTTAAAAGAAATACTTGAGCATATAATGAAGTGATAAAAACAACTCTCCTGAGAAGCTGTACTTAAAATTTAGAATTAACAATGTAATTCAGTCTTTTTAAGTTCCTCTTTTCTTTTCAAATCGTTAAGTAATCCTTGAACATAGTGGCTGTTTTGATTTGTATAATTAACCAAAACATCTTAAAATTAGTTTTTTAATAGTAGATGACATAGTAAACCATCTTTCTATGATACTTGAGTATCAATAGTATGAAGTGACTTGTGTTTTTTATGAAATATTTTCCTAGCAATAATGTGATTAAAAATAAAGTTTAGACAAGTGGTAATATAGTAATTCTGTAAAATGAAACAAAAGTTTAACATTAACTATTAGATTATTTTTGTATTAAAAAAAGTACACAGATTCTGATTAATACCTGAATATATAAGGCTTCCAGAAAAATGGAAACATTCAAAGTATTCAGTTAAAGATGGCACAAGACGATGTTGTAGAACTAAATTTATTCCCTTCTACCCTCCTTATCCTGCTTGAATTGACAGTGTCGAGCACTTGCCAAAAGACTGTCTTTAGCGGAGAAGTCCAAGGAATCACTCACGGAAGAATTGAAACTAGCTAGTCAAAACATCAGTAGATTACAGGCAAGTAAAATATTAAATGACATAATAGATGCATAGTTAATTGTGTGTAAGAGGAAGGTGAAGGAGAAAGACCACCAAGCATGGTCCTGCCTCATCTAGGTCCTTAATGAGACATATAAAAATTAAGGGTATGTAGAGAAAAGAAGTCATACACTTCAAATCCATGTATAAAGTTGAAGTGAAATATCCGTGTAAAGAAAGGTGGTAGTAGCCAAACCTGTGTTTTTAGCACATTTGATATCAAGGCTTTTTTATGAAAATGTGTTTTCTGTATGTCTAAATGCAGAGTTGTATGATGTATTTCAGTGTCTTGTTTTCCTCTGTGAGGGGAGGATTACTTAATGTATGAGCAGTACTTAACATCCATTTTTTCCTCTCCTAGTGTCTTCTACTCCTTACAGTATTAGGTGTGGTACTGGCAAGGTTGACTCCATATTAGTTCATTTAATTTAAACAGGACTAGGAAAATGATGATAGTGCAGTATCCTAGATGAAACATGGAATCTTTAATCCATTCTAGCACCTGTTACTGAAAATCTTAGAAAAGCCTCTGTCATTTTTTGTGGGCGGATACCTTAATATTAAGCAGAGATAATTTTGGGATAATCTTTTAAGAAGTTGTTTTTCACAGTAAGACGATAAACTGTTACAGCAAATTTCTTGGGAACTAGATAAATCCTTTACAACACTAAAAAGAACTCCTAAATTGCAAGCATCCCACCTTGTCCTTCCAGAAGACAGTAGCGGGGTTAAAATTCCTCATGAGGATTAGGGTCTTAGTAGTGAGATTAAGTACATGTATCAGACGCCTACCACATTACCCTTGTTATTGTGTGATTCCTGCTTATAAGATCTTAACTGTGTTTTAACCACTCTTTCACATAGAGTGTGATTCTTTGCCTTCCCATCTTGTCCCTCCTAAAGAGTCTGTATCCATTCATCGCTATTTTCTAGTAATGCACAGTGTCCTTCCATGTTTTTAAGGCCAGAAAGATCGCTCTGCAACTGCACGTGAGTTGCTGATTCCTTCAGCTTCATGAGCTGCATGTGTTCGTGTACAGGCAGTGTTCTAATCCTATAGATTTTACCTGTGTCTTGGTTGGAAGCGAAAATCTAGCTGTTCAGCTTTTACATAAGCTATACAAAGCTGAAAAAAACTTAAAGAAACTAAACAAAATTACAGGGAAAATACCGTGCATAAGGCTTGAGGTGAAAGGAAGTAACTACTGACATTTTTTTGTTGTGTTATTTTTCAATGGTTTAATTGCAATTTATGATTCATTGATGTAATTTCAACGGTTTAAGTGCAATTTGGCCTAATTGCACATATCTAATATCAAAAATGTAGATTACTAAGTGGAGATGGTGACAACTGGCAAAGCAAACATTTTCTAATATTGATGAAAGGCTTCAAATTGTGGACTTCTTCGTTTTTCGTCCTAATAGGATGAATTGATGACAACAAAGAGAAGCTATGAGGATCAGTTAAGTATGATGAGTGACCATCTATGCAGTATGAACGAGACCTTAACTAAACAAAGGGAAGAAATTGATACACTAAAAATGACTAGTAAGGTAAGTTGTCAAGTGTTGACAGTAGACACTGGCTAGTGGAGTTCTGTGGGTTGCATTTGGTGTGCCCGTAGTAATACCCTTTCACAAATAAACAAGCTGTAGTTCTTACTCTTGGCCAACTGGAAAGAAAACTCCAAACCTGGTCATGCATATTTTCAAAAAGAAGATTTTTAGAAACGTACATGTGTGAAAGAGCAGATGCTGTATATCACTGCTTCAAAGCATGCACATTTAAAGTGTATCCTGTGAAAGATCAGCACTTTTTTTTTAATCTGGTGAAAATGAAGCTATTTGCAATTCTATCTAATGATATAGGATGTTTATGATAATGTCCTGTGCTCCTGTCCTGGCAATTGTTTTTTTCTCCTCTGCTTTACTTCCATATTCTAGCTGATCTGTTTTTTTTTTTTTCACGTGGGAGTGAAAAAGTTGCCACCTAAATTCTTCTGTGAACTTCTGAGAAAGTCACACATACATTTCTTTTTTCCAAGCAGGTTTATCCATTTACCAGAAGCAAGTTTTTCTACTTTATGATGAAAAATATAGTAGTCTGCTGTTGAACAGTCAGTGCTTAAACTATGGTATATCCTATCCTGAAAGTTCTAGGAAGAAGTGTATGTTGTGAAGGTCTTTATCCTTCACTTGTTTGGCTGTGAAACAAATAACTCTCTTTAATTGTGGAATGCATGGAAGCAGGTTTCACTGAGGGGTGTGTGTATGAAGATCTATGTTTTGATTCGACACCCCATGACAGTGATTTTTATTTGTAGACTTCCTTCACATTTTCCTTCAGATGTCTGAGAAATTTGGCTTGACAATGTGCTCTTTAAGGTTACTTTCTTTGTATATAAGCTCTTCTTGCTTCTAGAAGGAAGCTTTGTATACTGACCATATTGCTTCATGTTTCTATAAAATGTTTTGTGGAATTTTTAACCTGTCATAATTATAAAACTCGAAGGGGTACTCTGTCTCTAAGGAACTAGAGAACTACTCTCATAACAGTAGACACACTTTTTTGCATTTTGGATGCTATCAAATGTAGAAAACAAATGGCATCACTTTCATTTAAACAGAATTAAACCATTAGAAAAAACAAATGTTATCATAAGGAAATAGGAAAATGGAGAATTGCCAGCAAGTAACTACTGTACAAAATTTAAGCTGCATGTTTGCGTTGTGGAATTGCTGAAAGTCAAATGTAATATGGTTGTCACGTAACAAATCCTTTTCTGAACTAAGAATATTCTGTGTAGACTAAGCTGAAGTCAAATTTGTTTTGGAACAAAATGTTAGGGTGGAGAATCGATTTCATTTGAGGCAATTATCCTATAAAGTTTATACTTGAAGAATTACCGAAGGGCAAATTATGATTTAACTTGCCTTTGGTGTCCTTAAAATGTTAATGGTGCTAATACAACTGAATGTTGTGGGACATAACTCAGATGTCTCATTTACCATAGGTTTCAATTAAAGTAAGGTACTGTTGTACTTGTTTGAAAGCTCTGGTACTCTTTCCCTCTGTTATGCCTGTAAGGACAGAGATTTTTCAGAACAAGCAGTTACAAGCTTCTGTTATTAACACTGATGGACTGTTTATTCTCAGTTTTACTGTGCTTCCTTGCTTGCTGTAGGATAAGATACCAGACCTCAGGTTTTATATGTTGTCTGCATACTATTCTTATCTGAACTATATACTGTATTAACTAGTTTCTTCTTGTTCCAGGGAAACTCTAAAAAGAACAAAAATCGATAGTTCCTGGCTCGTCAACTGTCCGTGGAGGCTGCTGCAGAACAGAATGCAGATACTGAACATTTGTCGTCCAGTTCCTGTTTGTTACAGGAAGCAGGGGTGGTATTTGATCTAGAAAAAAATGGGATTGGTGCTGTAAATGGCTTTAAAATACTTAAAATTTCTAAAAGAACTTCATGTTGTATCTAAACCAGGACACATACACTCTGTGGATAATTTATATAGTAATTACCTTCAGTTTTTACTGTGCACTTTTTAAAACTGGGTTTTAATTTCATGTAATAACTTTGGCTTTTGTATATTTTTTCAGATAGATTATGCATTAACAAATTTGGTATCAGTACAGTAGTTGTCTATTCTTGAGTTACGTTAAACTGTCAACACCTGTACATTCAGTTACTTGTTAATAAGTTTAAAATTTCTTTTTGAGAATTTGGCCATGCAAGCTGTGCAGCTACTGTAAATGTATTCCTGTTCTCAGCCCTTTTGAATTAATTGGAATTGTGGCTTTCTATAAATATTTCTATAAATTCACACAAGCAAATGGGATCATTCTTAATTTAGATTGCAATAGTTGAAACTTTCTGCTTGTATTTGGCACTTTGGGTTTTTTGAAATAAAGAGCACAAATAGCTGAACTGGGATACTTCTATGAAATTGTTTTTAAGCCCTTATTTAGGCATTCTGTTTACATGTATATGTACTGGTTGAAATAGCTGTTTAAAGCTAGAGGACAATGTGATCGTATATTCCTTCACTCTTTTGGGGCAAATTGTGTGTAGAATAGAACAGCTAACTGTGCTCTCTTATAGTAAAGAATATGAATTACTTAGAAAATTGAAACACTGAATTTGGAAAAAGTCTTTCATGGAATTAAATTCTGATGGATTAACTGAGGAGATGCACATGGCTTTTTTTGTGTTTTGGGAAGTGTGAACTTTAGGCCTTTCCTAATTTTTTTCAGTGAGGTCCAATACCACAAGTTTTCATGGCATTGCCTTTTTTTAAAACAGATGCTGTGCTGCTCCACACTTTACACTGATTTTCTGTTTCATAATTTGCATTATGGCACTTGTCCCATAAGGGATCACTCTATCAACTGTGTCGGTGTTATTAATATGCAACAATAAAATCAACTAGAAGAAACAGTGTGACTCTTCTTAATTCTGGTTATACCATAAGCCATATGCCAAAGCAGATAGCTTCAAGTGTTTCAAATAGGGTTGGAAGCTATCTGCTTCCTGCCAGAGTTTTTTTTTTTTTTTTTTTTAAGCTGCCTTCTCTGAGGAATTTGATCTGTCAGTGAAGGTACTAATTTAATTAGGTTTAATTTTATGAATCCAATTGATGAACTTACTGATGCTACTACTTACAGTGCCTACGTTCAGAAAAATACATAAGTAAAAATATGCTTTGAAGATTGTTTCAGGGCTTAATAGAAAGTTAAATATGTTATCCTTAGCTGTTTTTGCAACCAAAACCAGTGTATCACTCTTATTTTCATCAAAGATGCTGAACACAGCATCAGAAAAAAACTACCGCTATCCCAGCCAAAGCCATATAGTATATTGAAAGTTTCAATTTCTAATGCTGCAATGCAAGTTACTATTGAAACTACCCAACTAGCATGTACTTATCTGCTAACTAATTAGTTCTGAATCAGCTTCTGAATATCTATAACTACAGATGTTTAACACCTATACTGTAATTGAAGTTATGCTATTATAAAGCTGAATGCTGTTTTAAACATTGCAGTGGAGAATTAATCTTTGAGACCAAGTTTTCAACAAATATAAATCCGAACTATTTTGCCTATACAAAATGGTCTGTGTATTATGGGAATACACAAATTGGAAACTGAAATTGTACTAATACTGAAATAAGGCCAAAATTTTAACTTGTAAAAGTGTTGCTGGACAACTTATGATTTCTGCCTAAGTGTTACCACATTCATATTTAATGATTTTGTTACTTACAAGTGGTTAAATCACAGATGTATATTTATGTAACTGATTTAAAAATGGTGTTCATAATGTCTTGCTAATTCCTTTGGATTCAATATTAAGTAGCTTAGTGCTTCAGTGATATGGGTGCCAGAAACATCAGACTTACATCACAACTAGATGTGGTCTGGTAGCACTCAAGAGCAGCATCTGTATTAGGACTGAAACACTTCACTCCCTTGCTTGCTGAAATGTATTTGCTATTTTTACAGGGTGTTTTTCCTTTTTACCAAGCTAGCTTCGTATTCTCCTTTTGTACTTGTAATCCTGTTGCTGTTTCCACTCTATCTTTCATCGCTGACTTGAGTTGAACTTTTTTGTGGGGAGGGGTCTCTGACCCAGCATTGTTCATTGATGCTGACTTCAGGCACAGCAGGAGCCAGTCACTGTACAACTATGCTCCCCGTACCTTCAAAGAGGGGATTTGCTCAGACATCCAAGGGATCAGACTGCATAGCACCTATCATGTTACTATTTTTTGGATTGGTTGAACCAAGTAAACCCTTTTTATTATATAAATACTACAGTGTCTTAGACTTTAGAGAATCATCTGGCCATATAAACTGGGCAAACCTGTTGTTCTTTAGTGCAGTATGTAAAGGTAATTTGAAACTACTATCTTAGCAACAGCAGGCTCATGATAAAAATGAAGTTTATTGCAGTAAAAACACATAATCGCTAATTGCTCCTTCCTACAAAAGCTAGGTGCTCCTCTGTTTAAAAACAAACAAAAATTTGTCATGCATTTTTTTGCTTTGGTTACTACTTGCGCTATTACTCAGCAGCAACTTAAATCAATGCTAATTTAAAAGAGGCTCTGTTTGCCCTAATTCTTGAGTACTTTTTTTTTTTATTAATTTGAATCATGAGAATTAGAAACTTGTTTTAACTACACCCATCTGCAGAACTGCTAGCTTAATGACAGATGGGGACAGAGGAGAGAAAGAGACCTTTAGAAACCAAGATGTATTTGGGATTATGAAATCTGCCACATGGAAACTTGCCTAGGGGCAATTTCTCATTGTTTGCCTTTGTTGTATGTGTAGGCAGCCTCAACCACATCAATGCTAATTCTGAATCACTGCGGTTCTTCCACAAACTTTCCATACAAATACAGTACTGCTATACCCAGGTTGAGCAGCAAAATAAGCATTTGATTCTTGTTGGGCTTAATTTGCCTGTCAAGCTGCTATGCTGACAACACTAAAACAATGTAAAATGTTAAATTTTTAATGAATAAAATGGCAGAGATAACCACAGAAATCAGCTTATATGCACTGGTTTTAACTAATTCACACGGCAAAGTCAAAAGCCTCATAAACTGATGAGGTCTTGCACAATGAAGCAGCCATGGAAATGCAGGCCTGGTGCTGATACTATTTTATGGTCTTCCATAAGCAACCCAGGTTGGTGCTGGGAAGAGCTTTAACCACAAAATTAGAGAGTCCAGGGTGGAATTTCCAGTGACTTTAAGCTCTACCAGTTGTTATTCATGAATTCCTTTGGAAGGAGTAAATGCAAAGCACTTTATTTAAGGAAGACTTTTTACTGAAGTTACCAGGTTGAAAAAATCTGACCTGTGAATCCAGTGCAGTTCATTGACTGTAGTCATTGGTATAAGGAATTAGCTGTAGTACTGGACCCCCTTATGTGCCTTCTACTTAGTGACTTTCAGATCACGTATAGTGCATACAATGTTTGTCACAGCAAATACCTGAGGAGAGGAGGTATCAGTTTCACTGAATTTCTTTTAGTATCAGGAAAGTCTGGTTTATGTTCAGTCCCAACAAGGGCACAAAGCCAACTTTCTCTTAGATCGTCAGTCTAGCCCAGGTGGTCATGAGCATTTCAAGCCAATGAGCACCAAATCTCACACAGAAGGAACAAAATGAGTATGCTATATTTCTATAAATATTTTATATGTGGTGAATACATGGTAATTTAACAGTGAATATACTAAACTTCTGAGGTTTTTTTTTTTTTTTTTTTTTTTTAAGAGCAATAGTGGTAAGTGAAAACAATGTATTAAATAAGGGAAGGAGATGAATTTTTCTCTAATTTTTGCACTTTGGCTTGAATTCTCAGAAAGGACTTTTATGGAAATTTGTTGCAAAAATAAAAGGCAAAGTAGTAGAACAAAGAGTTAAAAATAAGTCTACAAATGAGTGCTTTTCTATTTCCATTTAATAATATTTGGTTCTAGCAACATAAGAACTGACAGGTTTCACTTTTGTCAAAACAGTAAACATTTCATAAAAAGGTTAATACACTGCAAATCACATTGAGATCAGCATAAATATAGTTAGCAACATAAACTGACTTAGCATTGTAAAATGTTGAATTAATTTAATAACTGCCTGTAGCATTACGTAGTACTGTATCCTTATGTCAAATTTCAGAATGTATTTACAGAAGAAATAGTTCTAATGGTTCTAATTTATTCTGCATATGCTATTCATTAAAGTGAAATAGTATTAAGTACTTTTAAATCTCAGCATCAAATAGTTTTTTTTTTTTCTGCTTGGATTTATATTGCACTGAATTATTTAGGGAGAGGGTGAAAATGGTTACAGAATTTCCTGAGTAATGGTCTTGTTTTGGAAATGAATCCTAAATATTAGAATACTTGTCTCTTTGATTATGTTATTGTGCAAAAACCAAAAGCATTCACATGCACACAGAGACACAGTGAAGTGCAGTGATGGACATGGTACCAAGAAACTGGTTTGCTGCAGTGAGGGGCTGGAGCACTGTCACTTCTCTCCTCTTCTAAGTCTTCAGTCTCTCTGGTTTATCAGCATTAAGCAAAACTGAGGTCTCTCAGTCACTAACAACAGCAGATTTGTACATGTCTCAGCAAAAGAAAAATCTGATGTATTTTTAGACAAATGCTGACCTTAATAGGGAGATAGAAAAATACATATATAATACTCTGCCTGCTTAAAATGAAAACCATTAGAAAGGGCTAGTGTAGAAACTAAGAGTGAAACTGTTACTGAATGTTGTAAGAGTAAATGAGAGTCCTGAGGACTCCTTTTGATGAATGTATGTCTAAATTCCCTGGCTTTTTGGCAAGATATGAGGTATCAATCTTCCTTTTCTTGTTGCTGAGGTGTTGGGCGTGCTTTGAGAGAAGACAGGAGACTCATTGGGATGGAATTCGAGAGGGGAAGAAAGATGCTGAGATCAGGGTCTGGCACCCACAGGGCTCTGTGCTGTGATGGAGGGTGGCATGCCAAGCTACATAACCCAGCACTTGCCAGTGATGAAGCTGCTGCTTCGTCATCTGAGCCTGGGGGCCTTGTGCTGGCAGTACTGAAGAAAAAAATTTAAAGACAGAAAAATAAAAATGCAACCACTCTCTCTGGCTTGCAAGTTACATATTAAATTATGATGGAAAAAACTTCAGGCTATCAGAAGAAAAGACAACCTTTTCTCTCCCCAATCATATCTACGTATTTATCATTGATCTTTAATGAGATATATTCAATATAAATATCACATAGAATCGTAGAATTATAGAATCACACGGCACTTGCAGGGCAAGCAGGTGATCAGGCCTAGTCAGCATGGGTTTATGAAAGGCAGGTCCTGCTTGATGAACTTGATCTCCTTCTATGACAAAGTGACGCGCTGGGTGGATGAGGGAAAGGCTGTGGATGTGGTCTACCTTGACTTCAGTAAGGCTTTTGACACCATTTCCTACAGCATTCTCCTCAAGAAACTGGCTGCTCTTGGCTTGGACTGGTGTACGCTTTGTTGGGTTAGAAACTGGCTTGGTAGCTGCGCCCGAAGAGTCATGAATGGAGTTAAAGTCTAGTGGAGTCCCCCAGGGCTCAGTGCTGGGGCCAGTTCTCTTTAATATCTTGAAACCATATCCATGAAACTTTACCATCCATCACTGAGATGGAAGTAAGAACAAGAGCAAGATGCTATCAGAAGCTGGTAGGTAGCAAGCCATCAGGTTATGTATTATAAAATTCATTGGGAGCATAATTTTGCCAACTAGTGAAACAACTAACACTCATTAAGAAAGAGCTGGCTAACTATATGAGGCATTGTTTATTATTATATGAGGTATTGTTTATTATTATTATTAAGATAATAAAAATTGATCTAAAACTAAACAAAAATAAAAACAAGAATAGCTTTTTTTTTTTTTTTTCTTAGCACAATTTTTGTAATTGGAATGCATTAAACTAACAGATAAATTTATTTGTAGGGAAAACTGTGTTGAACATTTCCATTGCAACTGCAGGCATCCAGAATATTTCCCCTGAATACAGCAAAAGATCAATATTGCTTAGTTTTTGGAGAAGATATTAGGACAAATGAAAGTAATTTACAAAAGGACACCTCTCCTTAATCTCTTTAAAATTCAAGGGAAAGTTCATCAGCACTGAAAAGCAGGGAAGCTAAAATGAACACATGATGCCTTATAAAGAAATTTAGATACATTACACAAGAAACTAGAATTTACTGCTGTAAACGAGCTGTCGCTGATCTTGATGGCTTTGCATACAAGGAATTAGAGTATCTGCAGTCCCCCTTTCATCCCACACATTCTATCCATGATTGGTGTACTTTTTGCAGCATGGTACCTCTGGTAAGCACAATCTAGAGATACTCCACGTACTGGCTGAGAAAGTTTGTATTAGGGTAATATGACAATTATCCGGTTGGTAATTAAGCCAATTTCCAAGCCTTGTTCTGCATTTCTTTGATGGATCTCCTCTCTCCAGAGAAACTCAGAAGCAGAAGATAACCTGTCCTCTCTTGGAGCTGGGAGCTATTTGCTCTGAGAGGTCAAGGTCACTGACAAGGGTGAACAGAGGGCAAGACCTGCCCTGGACATGGTCTTCCAACATTGCAGCTTGGTCTTTCCATTACTCTATGGGTTTTTAGGAAGACTTGGCAATTTTGATGGCCTACCTTGAAGAAAATCATAGAATCATTAGGGTTGGAAAAGACCACCAAGATCATCTGGTCCAACCATCACCCTACAAACAATGTCACCCACTAAACCATGTCCCTAAGCACCACATCCAACCTTTCCTTGGACACCCCCAGGGACAGTGACTCCACCACCTCCCTGGGCAACCCGTTCCAATGCTTGACTGCTCTTTCTGAGAAGAAATGTCTCCTTGTTTCCAACCTGAACCTCCCCTGCACAACTTGAGGCCATTCTCTCTAGTCCTATCACTAGTTACCCGTGAGAAGAGGCTGACGCCCAGCTCCCCACACCTTCCTTTCAGGTAGCTGTAGAGAGCAATAAGGTCTCCCCTGAGACTCTTCCCCAGACTAAACAATCCCAGTTCCCTCAGCCGCTCCTCACAGGACTTGTGCTCCAGGCCCTTCACCAGCTTCGTAGCCCTTCTCTGGACACACTCCAGGGCCTCGATGTCCTTCTTGTAGTGAGGGGCCCAAGCTGAACACAGTACTCGAAGTGCGGCCTCACCAGAGCAGAATACAGGGGGAGGATCACCTCCCTGGTCGGGAGGCTAAGAATTCCGAGGATAAGTGGTCTAAAGCCTGAAATGTGTTGTTGAAAATGATGTCTTTCAGCATTGATTGAAATCTTTGTTGCTGTGTGCGTATCAAAGTCACTGCTCATCCCACCTCAGGCCATTCAATTTACTGGACCCTGTCTCAACTCCATTTCTAGAAAAGCCTCATAGAACAATCTCACAAGCTTCCTACCCCATGGAAAATCAGCCCCTTGGCTCATAGGTTACATATCAGTGTCTCATATCCTCACCAGAGGCTGCCCACATGCTTACTCCAAGCCTGTTTCCTAGGAGGTCCTCATTTCTAAAACAATTGTAATTCATCTCTGAATCTCAGTCGCAGTAGCTTGCCCTTCCTCAGCTCCTCTTTGACTGCAATGCATCTTCTGCAGGGCAATATGAGCAGATTTTCCTCTAGTGGTAGATCATTTGTCACCTAACTGGTTGTGGTCATGAGTCTTTTCCCACAGTTACTGTCCCTGTGACTGCTACTCCACCAAAAAATGTTATTTCCCAAGGGTTGAGGGGCATATTCGTTAAAACAGAGACACTTCTTTTCTTTCACGTGTCCCTTTCCTGGGACATATGTTCTGGACACCAAGAAATCCTTTGCTTTTTCTTTGAGAGCACCTTCCTTTTTAGAGAGAGGAAAATTGATGCTACAGAGAAGAAAACTCCTACTGTACACAAATTGGAAAATCACCCTGGCTTAAGATTTTGCTAAGAAACCAGCAAGTTTATGTATCTGATGTAAGCTAAATGGCTGCAGAGCCCTACCCATGCTTTTGAGCCAGCACAGTGCTTAAAGGGAGACACCTAGGAGGGGTACACAGCTGAAGAGAGTGATCCTGGAGTCCTTGTCACACACAAAGTTGCCTTAACTATAAGTACTAGTAAGAAACTCTCCTCTACTGCTGTAGCACCCACTACCACTGCAATGAAATCTTGCTTTCATCAGACATTTTCTTCCCCACTTTCTACATTTCACAGATTTCATATATGCTTGGGTAACTTCTTTTACACAAAAATTCAATTGATACACTTGAAGCACTCCTCAACACTGTTTTAAATGAAGGCTGTGGAGCATCTCAAAAGAGCTCTGTACTATTTACTGGATATATCAGGATTTTTATGCATATCACTTTTTATTAAAAGTTGGTGAAAACCAAACCCAGCAATGCTATATCATATGCATTATAACATATAAGAAAAATTGGCACAGGTATTACCATATTGCCATTAACAATGGGTCTAGAAAGTAACTTTTTGTTTTAAATTCATGATAAATGTTGGAATAAACACTTGCTTTTCCCCTATTGAAAAGGTTCCCCTATCATTTGAAATTTGTTATATGCTGGAGAGTTAAATAAAATAGAATTTCTGTAATTTCACCACCAGTCCTGTTTGAAACCATGAAGTTTTGCAGACCTGATGGTTCAGTGGTGAGCACACTTATTGTATGCTGGGGAAAGGGCAGGAAATGAAACAAGATTAGGCTGTAAGCGCAGATGAATGGCTCCTGTGGTCCTGCCGCTCAGCAGATCCACTTAGGCTGTTTAAATTTCAAGATAAGGGGAAATTGTTTGAAAGAATTTCTGGGATGTGAGCAGCACAAGAGGTGAATTATTTTGCACCTTTGAAAGACGTGACCTTGAGGGCAGCGTTTGGTGCCACTGGAAGAGAGAGCGTGCTTGTTCCCAGCAGCCGCGGTGGAATCCGTCCCTCACCGCCTGCCTAACGCACCCCGTCCCTCCCCAAAGTTTGTCCACAAGACGTGCTCAGGCATCAAACCGAAACGCAAGCACTCGGCTTAATCTCGAGGATTAAACAACGTCCTTGCCACGGGAACGCTACCCAGTTTTTAAAAGAAGTTTATTTTAAAGATAAATCCCAAGAGCTACCAGCTCTCCCACCGAGGCTGGGCTCAGCCCGGCGGGGTCCCTCCGCGCGGCAAATGGCGGCCCCGCCAGGCGCCGCGGGGGCTGCGGGGGCGGCCGGGACGGGCCGGGGCGGGGCGGCGAGGCGGAGCCTGGGCACGGACCCGGCCCCGGCCCCGGTCCCGGTCCCGGTCCCGGTTCTGCTCCCGGTCCCTCGTCGCCTCCTGCCCGGGCGGTGCCGGCTGGGTTTGCCCACAGCGCTGACCCCCTCCCGGGCGTCCGTGTGAGGACGGGGCCGGGCGGGCCGAGGCTGCCCCGCTCGCTGCCCGGGCGGCTGCAGCGGATGCCGCGGGTCGCCGGAGGGCAGCCGGGGCCGGCGGCGTCGCCGTCAGCAGCGGCGTTTTCCCGGTGGTTGGAACGGGGTAAGTGGGTGGGGTTCTCCGTTTTTTGGGTGAAGAACGGGGTTTAATAAATGCCGGGATCTACCTTTGTTTATTTACCGACGGCGAAGTGGCGAGAAGGGGCAGGGTTTGCGCGGCGTGCCGGGGCGCTGGGTGCGGGCATCCCCCCGGTCCCCAGGACTTTCGCCTTGTTTCAGCAGGCAGCCAGGCCAGCGAGGATTTCTTTCTTTCTTTCCGTGTGCTCTTTGAAGCGAAATGAACTCCTGGAGCCTTCCTCATGTTGTCTAGTAATGCAGCTGGTGGTGTTAAACTGTGCATGTGTGCTCGCAGCGTCTGAAGTTATTGGTGCAGAAATTTCTGCTGGATGGCCAGCAGCACCCAGGGCTTTGGGGAAGCAAACCAGCAGCTCCAGCTGAACTGTGTGCCTTGCAGCGCTGGCACGGGTCAGAGCTGGTTAGACTGTGCTTACTATGTATAAATAAGCCCTTCGTACACACTCTGGAGACATAACTCAAGCGTATTGTAGGTGACAAAGGCTACAGAAAACTTTTGTTTTCTGGTTTTAACTCAGTATTCAGGGAGAAGGATCCCTTCAGTAAGGTTTTTTTTTTTTTTTTTTTTTTTTAAAGATTTAGGTGTTCTGCTATTTGCGACAACTGAGAGCACCTCGTAAACATGCTAGGAAAAATGCTGACTGGGGTGTTTTATTGAAGCACGGTAAGAGTTAGGTTACGGATGTCTGTGCTCGCATTCCTGGTTTGGGATGTTTTCTCACCAATGCAGAGTGCACCAGAAACCTGATTTTTCTGCAAGCAGGACTTAACTTTTAGGGAGAGGATGGTAACGTCTGGATGGGGAAGGGAACAAAAGTTTTAGAGCCTGAGGCTCTTACACATGAACTGTTCACCTTCCTGTTAGCTCCATTTTCCCTGTCTGGAGGTCAAGGCTCTTCTACATGTGTAATAAAAGAAGAAAGTTAGCCAAAGGCAAAACATCAAATTGCCTGCTTTACTGCATTGAAAGTCCACCTACGGCAAGAAAATGTTATGAAAAAAAGCTTACCTATTTCCCTGACTATGTATGAGTAGCTATATAGAGAGCAGAGCTTAGCACTGCATCATGTAACTAGTGTGTGACTGGTTCAGAGCACAGAAGAAGTTTGTACTGCTAGAGTTTGACCAGACCTTACACTGACACGTAGCTACCCAAATCCAGATCTCTAAATAACAAATCAATGCAAGCTCTTAAGTTTATCTGTGCATGAATGTTAACTCTGGCATCGTGTTTTCACCCTGTTGGGCAACTAAACTCCACCACAACTGCTCTCTAACTCCTCCTCAGAGGAAGTGGGGGAGAAAACACCATGGAAAAAGGCTCGAGGGTTGACTTAAGGACAGGGAGATTGCTCACCAATTACTGCCATGGCCAAAATAAACTCAGTATAAGGAGATGAATGTAATTTATTGCCTATCACTAGCAGACTAGAGCAGTGAGAAGCTAAAAACAAACTACAAATACCTTTCCCCCATCCACCGTACCTACCTTCTCCCCTGAGCAGCGCAGAGGAATGGGGGCTGTGGTCAGTCCCTAAAACTTTATCTCCACCGCTCCTTCACGGTCACTCTGCCCCTGCTCCACGTGGGGTCCCTCCCAAACTGATTCTGCAGGGGCTGCCCACAGGCAGCAGCTCTTCAAGAACTGTGCCGATACAGGTCCGTACCATGGGGTCCACATCTGTGTTAGAGATGCTTTTGGAGAGGAATCCAGATGAGGATTTTTGGGTAAGTGAATTAGGAATCGTACTTTCTGACATGACTGTGATCAGTAGCTATTAAAAATACTTCTCTTCAATTAAGCAGTAAGGATTTAATTATGATACTCCTTATTAGTATGAGTGTTCAGGCTTTATGACAGGGGAAACAGAATATCCCGCAGTTTAGGAGGGAATGGGTCTGTCAGAAAATGTTAGTGGTAGATTCCATGCAGTACTTCTCGTGTTAAGAGCTCTGCAAATTTAGGTGGTGTGTTGATCTCTGGGAAGGTACTAGCTCTTGTTTATTGGCTACTAAAGCATGAGGTAGTTTTAAATGCTGATGTAAAAACTGACTCTGAATATACCCCCCATCCCTCCATCCATCCTCCCCCCAAGTATACCATGTGGTTCAGTGAATATGCTAAGTGTAGTATTTCGAATAGCTTCCCTGCTTCTTGTTGTTCAGTGCTAAGATTTGGGGAAGGAGGTTTGGAAGCATACTTTTTCATCACGTATTCGTTGTGTCATTTCATCCATGGCTTCCCAGGGACACTACAAACGCTAGCTGAGGACCAGTTTTAAATTTGTTTCTAAACATGGCCTGTTTAACGTTTTGATATGCGATCTGTGTGCCAAAGCCTTCAGGACTTCTTTTTGTTTTGTTTTTCATCCAGAGGGCTGCTTAATTCTAAAATAAGGTTGTTGATTTTAGAGAAATGACACAGCTGTACATGACTGCATTTCTGCTGCTTGGTAGTGTTATAAATCCCTGCCTCTGCTCATGGGGAGGAGTTTGGATGTTAAATAAACTACTTGCTGAAGCCCTCTGCAGTTCTGCCGTGACCAGAGCACTTGTGTGAGATGTTTGTGCATTCCTAATGATAATTTGTTTCCCAAACACTGTTTAAAGTTAATCAGTGACATGCCATTAGCTTGGTGACCTGCAGGAGTACTGTAAATAAAAACAGATTTATTTTCCCGTCTTTTCCAGGCCAGAGCACTGTGTTATGGTTTAAAGAAAAAAAAAAAGGGGGGGGGGGGGAGGAGAGGGAGGAACCAACAAAAAAGCCATCCATGCAGTAAAACGTCAGCTACTGTCAGTAAACAGTTTACATGGGTCTCTTCTGTAACTGCTCACTGGCTCCCCAAAACCTGCCTGCGGAGCATGGGCTGTGCAGTCACTATGGCAATGCTGGAGAGGGGACTGGATGGCAGCGGGAACTTCAGCCTCTTCTCCCCTGTTTATCCTCTAATCGGGGTGATTTTTTTTTTTGTATAGAGAAGAGAGGCCCCATGGAGGGGTGTGCGGTATAAAGGAGACAAGCAAGCATGTGCATGAAGTGAATTAAAGATGATTTATATATCTCATCTAACTGGACAATAAGAAGGAAAATAAATGATGAAGAGAATGCTTACTAGTTACTGTACTGCTTTGATCAAACTTGTCTTTATGTCTGCTAGGAAAAGAGAGGTTTTTTCTACTAAAGGTGTTTACTTTTACATGGATTACCATTTTGGAGTTCTTACGGCTTAATGCTGGTCTCAGCCAACTTAGTAGAAGTACTTCCACCACTTGTGCCAGTGGATGCTGTCCTGATGAATGTTGCCCCGCTGATCACCTGTTTGCCAGTGAGTGGGGCATGAGCATGGGATGGCCCGTACTGTGTCCTCAGGTACAAACCTGAAGTCCAAGGATGCAGAGAAACACGTGCTACCAAAAGCATGTGTTACTGAGACCCAGCCTTCCTGAAACAGAAAAGAGGGAAAACTTGGGTGGCCAGCACCTCTCTGTTCATAGGTGCCTTTCCTGAGTCTTCTGAAGGAACCAAGATGTGAGAACCATTAATGGACCCAAGAGAGATGCTTAGACTTGCGTTGAGTATTTACGTTTGCCATTCTTGTGGCTAGATGATGAATCAGAGCCTTTAATAAAAAAACCCGAGATGATAAATCAGAGATCAGTTAACCCCCCCCCCCTTTTTTTTTTGTTTGTCATTCTTATTACCTTTTAATTGTAAAGAACAGGGTTAGTTCTTCCTGACTTCTCTCTGCTGCTGCAGTCATTGATTTGTGTGTTTTATAATGCATCTGCAGGCTGAAGGAGTATTCCTGTTTTTCTCGAGTGCCATCTTCACATTAAAACTGGTGTGCCCTACGGCCATGCGTTTAGTTGGATCAGCGAGCGAGCTCGTGTGACTCACCCTGGCTGTGTGACCACAGGAGCAAGGAGGGAGGCTGCGGGCATCGTGGCTTACGGCATACAGGGAGATCAACTTAAGCTGATCACATTGCGCTCAAGGGCAGTCATGCATGTGGTTTTGTTGTCTTTTTGAAACAGCTTTTGCAATTACTTCACATCTGAATGCTAGGGAAGGTCTGTTAGGGTGGATCCAGGCACGAGAAGGTCCTTCACAGAACCCACTGGTTAAGGTTGGGGCAGTTGTTCCATGGAAGAATTGAAAATGCCTTCGAACAGGTATGCTAAATTTTTGTACAACATCTCTCTTCAACTTCTTGAGCAGGGGAAGCGGAGAAGGAGGCACTGAGCTCTTCTCTCTGGTAACTGGTGATAGGACACAAGGAAATGGCACAAAGCAGCACCGGGGAGGTTTGGATGGGACATTAGGAAATGTGTCTTTACTGTGATGGTTGTCAGACACTGGAACAGGCTTCCTAACGAGGTGGTTGATGTCCTGTGCCTGTCAGTGTTCAAGTGGCATTTGAAAAATGTCCTTATTAAAATGCGTTCATTTTTGGTTAGCCCTGAAGTGGTTGGGCGGTTGGACTCAATGATCTTTGAAGATCAATAATGCAATTCCAAGTAAATTATTCTGTTCTGTATAAACTGGAAAGTCATCACTGTCTACCCTTGTTCTGAAGTGAGCAAGAAGAGCTGCTTCTCTGGGGGAAACCCTCTTCAGTAACACGCAGCCTGGAGTAGATAACTAGAGATGTGAATCTGGCAGCACTGCTGCTTTTTTCATTTTATTTTGAAAGCTTGCTGTAGGTTTTCCCTCGTGTGCGAATTTACTATCTGTTTGCAGCTTTTTAAGGCATGAGACGTGACTCAGAGGTGCAGAGAAGCAGGTGTTCCCTTGAGCACTGCTGTACGGAATTTGTCCTGAGCGCTGGATTCTCTTCAGGGACAGCACATTTGGGCCAATACATGGACTTGACATTTTAATAACACAATAACCTGTTAACCTTCCGTGTTTGCTGCAGTGTTTGTATGTTGGGTGCCTTTTTTCCCCAGCATAGACAACGTCCAGATGTGAGATTTGCTTTACTCCCAGTGCAAGGTGGACACAAGCAGCGTTGTGCTGATGCCATTAATCATAGAATGGCTCGGGTTGGAAGGGACCTTAAAAAGATCATCTAGTTCCAACCCCCAACTAAAAATGTTAATTTTTTCACTCTTGTGTGTGCAGTATCAGCTGCTGTATCTGTCAGCTGTGTGTGACTCAGGACAGAGTGAGTTACTCCTGCCTTGCATGGAGGTTGTGCTCCTGGTGCAAGGAGTCTGGAAGCCCCCATGAACAGCTTCCCCCAGCTGTGCCCATGCTCTGCGGAGCCAACGTTATAAATACAAATTCACATTATGCTTTGAAGTCTGTGTATTTTTCACTCTTAGGCCAATGACTTATTTTCTAAAAGTAACGAAATGAGTGATGCAGTGGAAGACTTCACGTATATATCCAAAACACAAACGAAAGCCAATTTTTCACAGTCAGTTTTGTCATTTACTTGTGTTTATTTCCGAAGTACAGATCTGAGATTTTTTTCTCTGTCTAGGAGACGTAGAGCAGAGTTAAATAAAAGTGCAGCCATATGTAGTCTCAAAATAAAATTTGAGGCAAATCAGCATAAATCAAGCAATGTTTTACATAGAAGGTGTTCTTCATTTTTTTTCTTTGTGTAGTTAAGTAATAAACTATATGGTGATAAAGGAATATGGCTGTAAAACTGAGAGATACATTTGCCATATTTTACTTGGATATTACAAGGACTTACAAATGTTTAGGTTATTTTATACACCATATGTGCTTTATTGCTTAAACTGCAGAGAATTTGTACTTCCCTGTGAAACCATTACGCTTTATGGTAAAATGCTTTAAGAATCGTCTGCATATTTATACAATAAACAGTAACAACTCATATGGTGTCATTATGGGACAGCTTTACTGCGGCATGCATAGTATGGGGAGTTTTGCATTAGGTTTCTAGAGAGCACGTGGAGAGTGGCTGATGTGCTTCCTGGAAATATCGTTTACGTGCGCTAACGTATGGGGGCCATAGCCCCTCTGGCAGGGCAGAAATAAAACTGCCAGGTGTTGTCCACAAATGGAGCAGCTTGTGCCAAGAGTTCAGCTGGTTTTGAAGGGTTTGTTTAAGTGTTTTGTTACAGTGTGTGTGTCTAGGTATATGTGCATTGCTAAATCTGCTTTTTTTTTTTTTTTTTTTTGAGCTTGAACTAATGTGTAATGTTGACATCTGCCTAGTAAGATCCTGCCATGGAAGTAGCATGCCTGAGAGATGTGCTCAGGCGTTACAAAGAGAACTTATTTAAAGACTGTATAGTCTAATGCTTTTGAAGCTGCAATAGTCTCTGGAGCTAAAGAGGTGATAATGAATGTATCTATGTAATTACGCTTCTCTGTGTATTTTGGAATATGAGTACACTCTATTAAACATTACTTCACTTACTATATGCTTTGCAAAAGCAAGTTGTTTCCCTGTTATTCCCTGTTAACTGACCCCATTCCTCTTCAATATTTTTAAAAGAAAAATAAGGAAAAACAAACAAACAAAACCAGGAGACAATCCTTGTGCAAACATGTGAAAGCTTTGAGTTGCCATTGTGGGAGCTATGCTGTGATAGAGACTGTCCTGCAACCATCCCTTTGTGTTTAAATCCACAGGGATATGCTTGAAGGATTTACCTGGTGTCAGAAGCTGGGAAGACCTTGGGGCTGAGATGCTCAGGGGGTTCCCTAGCAGCTACGTGACCCCCAATGTTTTTCATCCTACAGACAACCCTGGGTTGTCTGGGTATTGTTGGTCTGGGTACTGTGATGTGCAGGGCTGCAGACAGCACCGGCTCACATACTGGTTCTTCCCTGCTGTAGGAGGTGATGAGAAGCTGCTCCATTGGGGTGGTGGAGACGCAACGGGAGGATATCACCATCCTCATCTAGCTGAGGAGCAAGGTGTATCTGGATTAAAAATACCACAGTCGATACCTTCAATTGCATCTTGGAGCAAGTTAGTTGTTATTACCCTTTTGCTGCAGGAACAGAGAGCAGCATCCCCCCACAAGGCACAGAAGCTGTATTTTAGCAGCAGATTTGATCTGGGATTTTAGAAGCAGCAAAGGACCTGGTAATTGCTGCAGCCTATAAAATCTCTCAATAATAGGGTAGGAATCCTCTTGCTTACATCCTCGAGGTATCAAAATGAAGAAGTTACAGCTGCAACTTCTGTTCATTAAATACTGAGGGACTGAGTTAATTTGCTAAATGCAAAGATTGTTTTCAGGCAGAACACAATGGGTTGAGATGAGTCGCAGCTCTTGGGTTCGCTGCAGTCAAATTTAAGATCAGCTGGTATTTCAGCCAGCTTTTTGTTTATGATTTTAATATGCTAAAAATGGTATTTCCTGTCACATATCTGAAGGAGATACCACACGTGCTTGTAATTTAGATGTTAGGGGCTGCATAGTGTACGTGGTCACAAAGATCAATGGCATCTTGTATCGTTTTCCTGTTACCTAAAATATCTGGGTTATGCTTACATGGGTCCCTAGGGAGCTTTTTGGAGCCAAACCACATCTATTTTACAGCCTGATTGTAATGCCTTTTAAAGGAAGAATGCGCTAATTCTTAAGAAGGAATTTGAAGCACTTTTTAGAACAAAAGAGGACTTGAGAGACAGGATTAATTTATTGTGTCGTACAGATGTAAAAGCATCTGAGAACAAACTACATGAAGTAGGTAAGACTATAAACGTGTGTTTTTCTTTTAAGTACTAGATGAATGGTGCTGTCTGTAACAGAGGAGAGGGTGCATTTCATCATATTAGCATGACATTACAAAAATAGCTTTTAAAGATCTGTATGATTTTTTTCTCCACTCCCAGAAATTGCTTTCAGTAATCAGTGAGCACTAGCAGTGGAATTGCTACCTATTTCAACACTTGCTTCTTGCCTGTGTTTTTTCTTTGTTTGTTTTTAATATCAGTATCTTTTTTTTTTTATTTTTTTAATACATTTCTGAGCAAGTAATAAAAGGTGAAAGCTGCACTTTTTGACAGGTACGTGAATGATATTGTAACTGCAGGTGAGAGCTCCATCTGCCAAAGTGTTTCCCTTTGTAGACATTTATCGACTGAGGTTAAGTATATGGCAGTTACATTTCAAACATCTTTATGAGTGTTTTGTATTTGCTGAATAATCTGCAGTATCACATTTTAAAAAGGCTGAATAGCAACAGAGGCTGGAAAAAAATAGTTCAACATCTGGAAATAATAAAGGGCACTGAAAAACTTAATTTGTAATGTGAAAGGGAAATGCACTAGAAAATGCATATTTTTTTCCTGTAAACATGGTTTGCAAATGTTTCTGTTTTATATTTTCTTCTTCTTTTGCACGATCTCAAGTTTTTGTTATTTGCCTCTTCAGTTTAGCAGCAGCGGGACAGGAAGGCTGTGCTTTGTCAGGCTCCTGAGTGCACCGTCACTTCCTTTCAGCTACATCCACGGAGCCCAGGCAGCAAGGTCTCTCACTCTCCTTGCTCAGCGTGGTTTTTTGCCCGCAGTGTTTTTTCTCTGGCTGGCAGTCACTTATCTTTCATAAATGCCAGATGGGGATGGAGTGAGCCTGAAAACATTGAAACTTCCTGCTTGCTAAAGCCGACAATAAATGCTGCAGAGGGGACGGAGGAGAAGGCTGTGAAATAGGAAGAAAAAATGATGACCAAATATGAGACCAAGGAGCTTTGATTTTTCTCCCCACTGCTGCACTTGATTTTAATGAAGTGACTGAGTGGGCGAAGGGGTACAGTAGTAGTTGTGTGTCTGAGCTGTGATTGTCCTTTGTAACTTGTTTGCTCATTTTCTCCTTCTCTCTTTAAGTGGAGAGGAGAACGCTTATAAAATAACTAGCATAGTGCAAATATTTTTCCTGAACAAAGAGGTTGAGAGTTCAGAAAAATAATGAAGGACCAAAGGGTCCATGCCAAGCCCTTGTTTGTTCAGCAGCGGGGTGAGTGTCTTGTGTCAGTTCGTGATGCTTTCTTAAAGGCTATAAGCCCGCCAAGAAATAAGGGAGAAGTTTTGAAAAATAATGACTCGTAGGATAAGATTCCACTTGGCTGAAGTTTGTCATCTCTAGAAACAGACTGTTCCCTAAACGCTGCAGATGAGGAATGGCTTTTGTGGTTACACGATTATATGCCTACATCCTTGCTGTGCAATTAAGAAATGGCCTGACTATGGCTGCTTGAGCATGAAGGAGAATGGCTCTAGGTTATTGTTATCTAGCTGTAATTAACAGAGTAATATGCATGCAGGTGGTTTTGTGCACATGAACTCTGCCTTCCTCGTGCTTTCCGGCAAATGTGAACACACTCTGGCACAATAAGAATACTGTTTTTCAGATAAACGATGTTTATGTAGGCCCTGTGGTGCTTCATTGTACTGGATTCCTCTGCAGTCAACAGCAATTTATTTCTCACTTCTGCGTTAGTCGGGAGCAGTGGGGAGGAAAAACTTTGTGGATGACACATCTTGCATAAGGATACAATGAGCATTTACATCTCAGTGCATGGTTTAGAACAACAAAAGCAAAACAATTATTTACTGGTTACAGTCTTGCTCAGAGGACATCTAGCTGTGCAATTCACCAAAGCCGCTCTGTTTGATAAGTGTATTAATTCGTTCGAAGCCTGGTGCTTTTTCCAGGCCACCAGCCAATTCAGTGCTTGGCAGATGCATATGTTGTTACTTACTTGGCTTTGACTTGTGCTTCAACAGCTTGTATCTCCTCCGGATTATAGTCTACCCTTCAACAGGGGTGTATTGCTCATCCTTATAGCTAGCTCTTGCTTGTTTATAAGCCATTCCACCCCTCCTCTAACTTTACTGTGACGTGTCTGATCTCTGAGAGCTTAAGTCAGAGGTCTTTGAAGAGAACAGAGACATGTAACACACAAAATACATTTAACTGAGTTTTAAACTAAAAGAGGGTAACTTTAGGTTAGATAAAAGAAATTCCTTACTGTGAGGGTGATAAAGCATCAGGCCAGGTTGCCTGGAGAAACTATGGATGCCTCATCCCTGGAAGTGTTCAAGGCCACTTTGGCCGACCTGGTCTAGTGGGTGGCATCCCTGCCAATGGGAGGGGTTGGAACTAGATGATCTTTAAGGTCCCTTCCAACCTAAAACACTGTGATTCTGTATGATCTGTAAACTACATGCAAGTTTTAAGTTTTGTGTGGTTTGAGTATTGTAAGGGTTGGGTTTCTTGGTTTTGTCTTACAATGGAATTGATTTCTGATCGTGTCTGTTCTTTCTTTATAGATGCTTTGAGGGTGATATAGCTGCAAGTGCTCTCTCCTACAAGATGTGTTCTTCAAATCCAACCAATTGGGTTACCTTCGATGATGAGCCACTCTTCCAGTCACCTCAGAAATTGGTTGATACTCACAGCAGTTGTAAAGCAAATGGCCTTAAACTCAATCTTTCTAACGTGTATGAATCTTCAAGTCGATCATCTTCTACAGGCAGCACTCCACTCTCGTCTCCTGTAGTTGACTTCTACCTAAGCCCTGGGCCCCCCAGTAACTCTCCACTGACCACGCCAACCAGAGACTACCCAGGCAGTCCATGCATCCAGAACCCAGGGATTCATATCCTGTATCCTATTCCTGAATGGCCATCAAATGTTAACCTTCCATCACCTGGGGTTTGCTCTTCCCTCGCCTTGCAGAAATCCAGCAGCTTTCCTTTGACTAATGACGATCCAGTTAAGGCTTCACTCCCCAGATCAACAGATGAGGGAAACCCTGATCTGCAAGGAGGCTGTGACAAGTCAGGAGAATCATTGACACTGGGGCGCTTCCCCCATTTCCAGAGTGACTCTGGCTTTGCCAGTCCCTTTTGGAAGGACGGATGCTCACTCAGCACATCACCAGCTAATGTTAACACGTGCAGGAAGGACAAAGCGATTAACAAAGGCATTTGTCATTCTAAAGAAAAAGAGTTTTACCATGACCAGAAGAGCCTTAACCAGGGCTCCTTCAGCTACATCTGTGAGAGGCTCGAACACCTGCAGGCTGATGGCTCGGACACTGTGGGAAGCCTTCCCATCTCCAGTGCTCACGCGTGGCACAAGCAATCCCCAGCTGTTCCTCACGGCCTGTTCAGGAGCCGGAAAGTTGATGGGTGGCCGTTCATGCTGCGCATTCCTGAAAAGAAGAACATGATGTCATCTCGGCAATGGGGCCCTATTTACCTGAGGGTTCTAGCTGGAGGCGTGTTGCAGATGTACTATGAAAAGGGCCTCGAGAAACCTTTCAGAGAATTCCAGCTGCAGCCACACTGTAAGCTATCTGAACCCAAACTAGAGAGCTATAATGTTTCAGGAAAAATCCACACCGTGAAGATCGAGTGTGTTTCTTACACGGAGAAAAGGAAGTACCATCCCAAAGTAGAAGTGATCCATGAGCCGGAGGTTGAGCAGATGTTAAAGTTAGGAACCACGGATTATAATGACTTCACTGATTTCATTGTAACAGTTGAGGAAGAGCTTATGAAGCTTCCTACCATTTCCAGGCAAAGGAGAAATTATGAAGAACAAGAAATGACTCTGGAAATAGTAGATAACTTCTGGGGGAAGGTCACTAAAGCAGAAGGAAAACTTGTAGAAAGTGCTGTCATCACACATGTTTATTGTTTGTGTTTTGTGAATGGAAGTACTGACTGCTTTCTAACTCTGAATGACCTGGAACTCCAGAAGAGGGATGAGCATTACTTTGAGAAGGATGTGGAGAAGAAATGGATCAATATTCTTGATTCCTATTTCCATAGCTGTGTCAAAACGCAGGAATTTGAGCAATTGCGAATTATTAAGTTTACACCCCCTGATGCCTATAGGCTGGAGCTAATGCGTTTCAGGACACAGTACCATGGAGAAGACCTTCCGTTTTCTGTGAAGGCTGCAGTAGTGGTTCAGGGGGCATATGTAGAACTTCAGGCTTTTATAAATATGTCTTCAGCTACAACACGTTTACCCTCTGTGAAATACTGTGAAAATGTTATGATACGCTTTCCAGTTCCTGTTCAGTGGATCAAAGCACTTTGGACCATGAACCTCCAAAGGCAGAAGTCCCTAAAAGCAAAAATGAATAGAAGAGCATGCCTTGGTTCTTTACATGAGATTGAATCTGATCCCGTAATACAAGTCTCGGTTGGAACAGCCAAATATGAAAGTGCCTACAGGGCTGTTGTGTGGAAGATAGACAGGCTTCCAGATAAAAACTCAAGTAAATAATTTGCGCTATAAATCGATGGGTTTGGGTGCATGTCTTCTCAGGATTTTGCCCTGTTTTTATGCTTCTGAGCCTCCATCAGCTTCAGTACTTCTGATTTCTGTCTGTATTGGTGGAAGCTGGACTAACCTTTCTGAAAAAAATAGCCTTTTTTTTTTTTTTTTTTTTTTTTTTTTTTCTCCAAGGGCATTTTCCCAATTCAATGAAGGCAGATGTATTACTGTCACAAATCTTAAGGCTGCAGTAGTGTGGAAGTGGATCTCATCGTTTGGAGTAAACCTCAAGCCTATAGTAAAAAAACAGATGGGAGGGTTTATGCTTCACATAAAGGTTTCACATGAGGTTTGTGCTGGACAGTGCGGGGATGGGAAGCAAATGCAGGTAGATGAAATGATTTGTTCACTCAGTGTCATACAGTTAATAGAAAAGGTGGTACTGGAACCGTTGTGTCCTGGATTTCTATCATCTTTTGAAAAATGGTGGGTATGATCTATAACTAGAAGGTGCTGTGGTCAAACTTGTAGCAACTTGACTGTGCTGCTGCAAAGGCTGTTATCTACTGCCTCTTTATGGGTTTGTGTATTGAGATGGTATGGTCATGGCAATAACTGCACTGCCAAAAATGCCTCCCACTTTATTGCTGTTTTTCTCTGGTGCTGATAACTCTCTAGATACTTGCTGCAGTAAAGCCAGTTAAGTTTGTAGTCATGCACGTGGGAATTGTTAATTTTTGTCTAAGCAAAATAGTTGGTTTATATTAATTGAGGGAAAGACAATTTTGGGGGGCAGGGAAATACAAATACATGGTTGTAAAATTCCTGTTTTCAGGCCACATCATCCTTTTCTGAAGGCATGCAAGTTCTTGACAGAAGTCTCATTCTGACTTAAGTTCTGTAGGGTGAATGCACCTGATGCTTTTCTTGGATAGGCATTTTAAGTATATGAGACTTCGGGGATCTGTGTAAGACAAGGGCATCTATTGAAGTATTTGCCTAAAACATCTGCAAAATCTGTACTTTTAAAAAGGCAGTAGGTGTGTAGGATTTACAAATAGCTTGGGCTAGGCTTGTAACATCCTGACTATCTGGACTAACTACCAGTTTAAAATGTCCAGAAGAGATTCAGTCTTTGAATTCCTGGTTTCAGGTATGCTAGTACTAATCTGACATGTCCACTCACTACTTGTGACAGCTAAATGTGTGAGCAGGTGAGACTGCATTCAAAGCAATTAAACACCCCCACACCCACAAAAAGCAAACAAAACCTCCTGTGGATTACTTTAATGCCATATGTTTTTTCCTGGGTCCCCACAAATTGTTGGTTATTTAGAGAAGAGCCCTCCACTTTGCATGCTGCTTGTTACTTTGGTATCTCACGTTCTGCTCAGTGGTGGGGACAGAAGAGACACAGCATCAGTGGCTGGACTAATGCAAGGCTGGAAGCTGAGCCAGAAGCGATGGCAGGCGTGTGCTTTCTCATGGGACTGTCTATGTGGGTTGCTTTTAATATTTTTTTTTGCTCTTTAAGTACTGAATGGCTGCAATGAGGTCTCCCTGGAGCCTTCTCTTCTCCATGCCAAACATCCCCCAGCTCTCTGAGCTTCTCTTCATAGGAGAGGTGCTCCAGCCCTCTAAACATCTTTATGGCCCTCCTCTGGACCCAGGGTGCAGTTGGCCTTCCAGGCTGCAAGTGCTCACTGCTGGCTCATGTTGAGCTTTTTATTCTCCAGAACCCTCAAGTGCTTCTCTGCAGGGCTGCTCTCAATGAGTTCTTCTCCCAGCCTGTACTCATGTCTGGGATTGCCCTCAGCCAGCTGCAGCACCTTGCACTTGGACTTGATGAACCTCATTATGGGCCCAGTTCTCAAGCTTGTCCAGGTCCCTTTGGATGGTGTCCCTTCCTTCTGGTGTATGCAGATAACACCACTCAGCTTGGTATCATCTGCAAACTTGCTGAGGGTACCCTCGATCCCACTGTCAATGTCACCTTCTCATTTAACAGTGGGGTAACATCTCCTTGGACTTTTTTTTTTTTCTGACCAATGTACCTATAGAATCCCTTATAGTTATTTTTGCATAGTAAGCCCAGCCAGCTTGCTACCCAGAACACTCTTGCCCCACCTGGCGAGGTGCATCCGAGAGCATAAAACCCCAAACCCTGAGCATGGCACCAGACTTATGTTCTCTGAAAGTAAGAGCAACTACTATTTTTTTTTTTTTTGGTGGCATTCTACATTAGCTTAAACTTCTGATGGTTGATTAATTCCTCTGGCTGATATCTGAAAAATCACCTATATCCTTGAAATGCTCATGTGTTGGAGGAAACATTTCAGCAGAATTACTGCCTGGTCAATTTTTAAAGCCTTTAGCCGAATATTCTGCATGCATTTAAGCTTTCAAAAATAAAACTGTCCTGAGTTGTGGCAAAAATCTTAAGACAGTCAAACCAATAGAAATATGTAAGCATTCATAATACTTCTATTGGAAGGAGGAAAAAATATGCTGAGGTTTTTGCTTTCAAAAAGCCTCTATTCAAGGCTTAGAAAAAAATAAGGGGAGGGGGTGGGGAAGAAAAGGTTATCTATTGTTTATAGACATTGAAATATGTTAGTATCCACTGGGTTCTATTAAATTACTTCCTTGGAAGAGTGCTGGCCATGCCAAGTCTATGTCAGCTGTGAGATACGCCAGATTTTTAAAAGCTGTCTGTGCTCATTCAGATACATAAATGGAGAGTTTGGAGCCTGAGTGTTAGTATTAATTAAAAAAAAAAGTTTAAAAGGCTTGGAGTTTGAAGAATTGCTCAAATGAAGTTTCTGCAAATTGTGCGAGCGTACACTTTGTGAAATAAGGACTTAAAATGTTCTACGCTTCCATATATAATGATTTCAGCACAGTATTGTCTCCAGTCTTTGCACTGGAGAAGCTCTGCATGTGTGCTGCCTAGGGAGCCGGGGAGATGTTAGTCTTGTAATCACGATGTTCTAATCTCTTGCTGTGTAAATTTGCGCCCTGTGGTGTTTCCTGCAATGCCACCTCAGGTAAGGTTGCTTGAATGCTACTCATACGGGTGATTGAGTGCTAAATGGTGTGAGTAAAGGCAGCAAAGTTAGGTTATTAATTTTTTTGTGAAGTGCTATCTGAATGCGAGGTGATGGTTTGAATCTCATTTCATAGCATGGTGGGGTTTTTTGTTTGTTCTTGAAAGGAAGGGAGCAAGAATTTAGAACATTTTTGGGTTTGCCAGATCGTCACATTTAAAATAGGAAAAGACTTTGGTGTCTCAATTCCAAGAAGTTGTAACAAGTTGCCTAGACACCTCAGACTCAGGTTTTCTGTCTCCTAAGCTAGCCATTAAAAACTCAATTATCTCCCCAAATTGTCCAGTTACCTTTCAGGAGTGATTCAGTCCATCAGGCCAGATGGTCAGTGTCTCCACGATGCCTGAAAGGGTAGATTTGGACAGCTAGCTAGCCTTGTGTCTGAATAATATGCTAACAATAAAGCTGATGTCTTAGCTTTCACTGGGTAACCATAAAGACGTACACCCTGCCTGCTGTACCTGCTGTAGCCAACTCGTCTTTCTGCATTTTCTTTGGTCCTGGCCAGCAACTCACTTATTCAGCATTGCTGGTTTTGTTGTTGATGTTGGTTGGTTGTTTTGGAAAAAAGGTCTTACACACGCAACCTCTCTTTCTTCTAACTCCAGTGTAGCACAAGGCTAGCAAACAATAGTTTTGTGGAGCAGAGGTGACAAACACTAGCTGGTTTTAGGAGAAAACTAAGGCAATGCTTGCCGTCTCTTGAAGTGTTGGGTAATCATGTCTGACAGCTGGTGGGAAGGGGTTGCTACATGCTCCCACTGTGGCCCTGTGGTGGGCAGAGGAACTGTTTTGCAAGCTAAGTGGTGAGTGCCTCTGGCAGTGATCTTGTGCAGGAGGTGGGTGGGCTGGGAGGAGCTCTGTGTTTTGGGGGTAGCTAAAAGGGTCCAGGGGAGGCTGCTCCAGAGGACCCTGGGCAGTAGCCTTATCCAGATCCCAGAACTATCACCTCTGCTCTTACAGGCTACCTCCTAGGGGAAAGAAAGGGTCCAGAACTTACCAGATCCCAACACTGAGACAATGAATGCTCTGCCTCTCACAGTGTATGTTAGCTGGAATATAAGCCCAGAGGGCTTTTGAAGTGTTAGGTGGTACCTGAGCCGTAACTATGCCATGTCTAACAGACCCGCTAGCAGCAGGCCATGAATAAAGGCCCATTTATGCCTTCATCTGGGATCAAGTGGGCATCTTGCCATGAGACATTTACCATCAGAGAGCTGTCCAGGAGAATGCCAAGCAATTTTGTGGTTTCCCATTCTTGGAAGACAAAATACTTTTCCAAACAATTCCCATCACTGCTCATTTCTTCATAAGCCTCCCTCCCGCAGCAGGAAGATGCTGAATTTGATCTCCAAAAGTCCCTAGATATACACCCTTTTGTGTCTACCACGAATGGACTCCAAACAAGACGCTGCTGGATGAATCCTTTCTCCTCAGATCCTTGTCAGCAATAGCCCTAGAGGCTGAGAGAAACCCTCTTCTTCCCGTGTGCCATCGTGGTGTTACAACTGCTGCTATTTTGCCTAGGGTTGAGTTGCTGCCCATGCAGTGTGACGCACACTTTCGTAAAGAAAGCTGGGGGATTTCATAGCCTGTGGCTGATGCTCTCCCATGGTGCAAGATAACATCTGCTGTGTATATAGGATTATTTTCTGAAATCTGCTTCAGATCTCTCAACATTAAAAATAGATACAGAGAGAAGAAACGTTTAGGATAAGGACTGAATGCTGTATATGCTGGAAGCAAGCCTGCAGTGGATGCCTGTAAACCAGCCACTTAGAGAGTCCAGACAGTTCAGGAATGCACTTGTCCAGTGGCAGACACAGTCTTGTCTGGAGTGGTGGCTGTAACAATACGGCTGTGTTTGTGTGGCTTTGGGTGAACTGACAGAGAGAAAAACAGTAGAAGTCAGCAAATATCTCTTAAATTGTTGATTATTGTTGTTATATGTGGAGGAGAAAAAGAGTTAGAGATTCTGTCCCCCCCACACCATCTGAAGTTCAGTGGCTGACAATCCAGAGGAGATTTCTTGTTCCTTTTTCCCCGTTCCTCACGTTTTCTTCCAGGCAGTCAAATTTTAACTTATTGAACAAAGGAAGGAAGAGAGATGAGATTTCTAATTTAAAAAAAAAAAAAAAGTTGTTTTTTTTATTGACTACTAAAGTATTATTAATATAATGAGTATGTTTAAGACAAATATTAATTTTGTGCTCTTTAACCCTGGATTGTTGGGGACCTGTTGACTTCCCTCCAGATTTGGGATGAAATCTGGAGGGCAGTATTGAATTAAACTGTTCTGGTGAACTCAAGGACTGATATATTTGACAGAACTCTGTCCATCGAAAGCAAGCAAATGTACATGACTTCCTAAAATTGCAAATGGCCTGGCTTGGGCAGGCTTTGAGGCAGGTTGTGGGGGAAACTAAGACAAGATGATGCTGCATATGTAGCTTCCACCTGCCGTGCAAGGGGATGTGCCCAGCCCAAGACTCCTAGGAGCACTGGAGATGATGTTGCTGCTGTAGGGAACTGCTGCAGGTTCAGCTACTTCTTATGGAAGGACTTTTTTTATTACTATTATTTTTTGTCTTGCCAAATGCCTGTGAGCATTTGAATATGGAATGTTATATGGATGATTCCTATGGGATAGATAAAGCTTGGTGTGTGTTAGCTCCGTCTTCAGTATTTTCTTCATTTTGATACAAAATTGATTCCTGCCACCAGAGAAGCAAGAATGGGACACTTTTGCCTGAGCTTTGAGATGCCATTCAATATAATGGATAAAAAATACATACTGCCAGGCTTGCCTTCAGCAAAATATGGCCAATCCCTTTTCTGTTTTTCTCTGCTTACAGCCAAATGGTAGGTAGTTGTTTATGCTGATGCTTAAAATCCTGGAGAGGGGGGGAAACAGGAAATTGCTACTTTTTGCCTAGAAGAATTTGGAGATGCAGATATGATAGAAAGGGTACTTTCTGTTCTATTATACTGCTTTCATGCAAAGTGATCCTGCTGACCTTGGTTCCCTCGGAAGGCGGGCGTTTCACCCTGGTGTTCATGGTGGGCCAGGTGAAGGAGAAATGATTTCCCATGCCATTTCCACATTGTAACAGGGCAGTTACTTCAGCAGTATTTTCTTTTAGAAGAAGCAGGGTGTGTTCTTTTCCCAAAGCAGAAGCAAAGCTAGGAAGGGAATCCAGCTAGCCTGTATCGTGGCTGCTGGGACATACCTTGTTTGAGCTGTGGTCTGAGCTGTACCTTTATCTTCCTGCTGTAGGCAGACTCTCATGTAACAGCATTTATTACAGTGCTAGCTCTTGAAAGGAACACCCCAGGAAAATTCCAACAGCAGAGAGCCCTGGAAAAGGCTGGTGGTTGTACATAGGGAGGCATCTTTCTCTTGGCTGAGCTGGGTCTTCCAGTTTTTATTTTTCTGTAACAGTAAAGTAAGAAATGTATTCTGAAGTGAAAAATGAGATTCTTTCCTAATAGTCTGGATTTAGCAGCCATTTCCCTACATTTGTACTACTCTTTTCTTAATCAGAAGCTGAGAGGATCTAGTAAATCACTTGTAAATTAATTTGTAGAACTACAGTCATTGTGAAAAGTGTGCTGAAGTAGCAAAAGATGATAGAATGATGTTGTACTATGTAACAGCTATGCATTAATAAGAGAGAGAGCTATGGTCTTCTGCCAGCAGACTAACCATGCGTTATGAACAAGGAAAAAATAATTAACTGATTTTGTGTGTGTGTGTTTTGTTTTATCTTTTCCAAGGTTCAGATCATCCACACAGTCTGTCTTACAAACTCGAGCTTGGATCAGACCAGGAAATACCTTCTGACTGGTACCCGTTTGCTACTGTACAGTTTGTCATTCACGATACCTGTGCATCAGGAACAGAAGTCAAGTCACTGGGCTTAGAGAGTGATGTGCAGCCACAGAAACATGTGATTCAGAAAGCTTTTTACAATTGCCAGGTATCCGGGGCTGTTTTTCCAATTTTTTCCTTCTCTTCCCCTAACCCAGTCCCTCCATACAGTATTTACAAAACAAATCTGCTTTGTATTCTAACTGTATCTTGCATGTGCTTGTGATAATGACTTCAAGCAAAAGAATCATTAAAAAATAATTCCTTGTCTCATCAAAGATGATGCTGAAAGACAAATGCAGCCTTATTTTTCCTCAGTGAGCTATATTTGGGAGTAGTGGTTTTGAAATCTGTTCAGTCTGGAAATGTTTTGCTTCTGTGTCAAAGCTCTTACTTGTGCCATTGCTGCAAATCACACTTCTAGTGCCCCCCATTGTTTGCTAATTCTACCTGTTTTTTGTTTTCTAACTACAGGTTGAAATTGAAAAGAAGTGGATTAGGCTTGATGGAGAAGATCCAGATAAGGCTGGCAACTGCTTAATGCAGTGAAAGAAGACAGCGGGCATCATCACTGTGATATTAGTAGGAATCAATTCACATTGGAAATTCTATTGTTAGAAAAAGCGCATTGATCGTGTTTATCCTAAACTAGGTCATCAAATACACTTTTAAGTGCTTTTGGGTTTGTTGCTGCAAATCAGCACTCACTTAATTGGCTTGTGTTCAAGTCAGGTTCCCGTCATGGGAAAAACAGGATGAGCAAGGTCTGCTTGTAAAGGTTTGCAGGATGTGAGCACTTACTTGACTGATTGTAATATATATATATTTTTTCCTGTTGCATATCTCTGACAAGGGAATGATCTCATAGTCCATATTGAAACCTAACGACTCTGCTCAAAGAGTTCATGTCACTTGAACATACAATGCTCAGCAATAAAAATTGCCAGAGCACTTATGTGCACACCAGCATATGTGTAGGTTCCAGCAGGACCAATTACTTTTTTTTTTTTTTAGTGGCATTTGAAAACCTGTCCCCCGTGTTTTTGTTCTCCTCAATTTATGTGAGCAAAACAAGTTGTAATATTATTCTCTATGAGAGCCTCAACTAATGAGTTATAAACTGAGTGATTTCATTGGTAAAATGGGAAAAGTTCCTCAGCAATAATATTCCTCACTTTTCTGTGGCAGTGAGTGTTTCCTCCCCAGCACTTTTATAGGTTCATTTGAAGTAATCTCTTGGGCAAAAAAAAAACATATGGCAGATGTGATTAAAATGTTTGTGCCAGCATCAGGCTTTTTTTTTTTTTTTTTTTTCCCCATTGTTGCAGCAAGTGAGGGGGCATATTCTCAGCAAGCGTAAATCGGTCCACTCCAATTTCATTTGGTGAAGCTTTGAAAATTTACACCAGCCCACAGGCTGAAAAAATGGTGAGTTGCTACTGATTGTGTCTTTAGGATTTAGGGTCCAGATGTTGGTTTGGAAACTGCAGAAGCTGCTGCATTGCTGCTTTGAAGAACTTCCAAAACAGAGGGCATTTTTTCATGCATGGAAAGTGAGGTATTTTTGTTATGCTGCTGGCTCTAATGGCATTTTTTGGGGGAAGCAATGCAGGAATAGACTATGGCAAGGGAAGTGAAAATGTGACACTTGAGCAGGTAGCTACTAACCCTATATTAATGTGTTAACTTCCTATTATTGTAATGTAGGAAGTCTTTTTAGCATTTCCATGTAGCCATTATCCCCTTAGTCATTTTATGCAGGCTGTAATTCCAGCTCCGTTAAAAAATCTGATAAATTAAAAAAATACTTGTGATAATTTTTTTCCTGCAGTTTTCCTAAAATTATCCTTACTTCAAACTGAAATTATTGGAGAATAAAAATACAGTAATACAGTATGTCTCACTTTATATTTTGCCACAGCTTGTAACTGTTTATGTGAGCACTGTGTAAAAATACAGATAAATGTTATTCCCCCAAAGTAGAAAAATGTGGGATATGTACTGAGAAAATTACCAGTCTGAGGAAACAGAAGGCCATAATATGAACATAGTTCACCACAATAAACTTTTCCACCCATTTGGAAGCTGAGAATGAAATGCGTAATAGATTCTATAGTAAGTCCTGGGGGCAGCTTTTTATGGGTATTACACTGCCAAAGCCCCAAATAGACTATTATGGTATTTTGTCTTCTCTATATATCCTTTTTATTAGCAGATTATATTATCATAAATCTAAGCAAGCATTTGAGTACTGTAGGTATCCAAATATGTCTCAGATGTTGCATCCTCCATCCCTGTTCTGACTTTAGTAGCCATTAGCACCTTCAAGTCATGTTTGGTTTGTTTTTATTCACATTCAATTTCAGGTTGTTTACTTCTCAGCTGAACTGAGTGGCACAGTGCATAGCAGGGCAAAATGTTCATCCTTGGCATCGCGGCAGAGCTCTGCAATGCACTTAAATCCGCGGTTATACTAGAGCTGTAAAGCAACGTTTTAATTCATCTTTCTTGGTAGTGAGTCTGTATTGTATCTGGTGTGGCGCAAATGATCATTCAGCCTTGCTGAACTCGTTAACATAAAAAGATCAAGCTACAACTTTGTCTGTGTAGCACAATCTTGGATCTCCATCTGAGCCTTGCCAGACTCCGTTATGTTAATAAGAAGTGGATCAGGATCACAGGGAATCCATTCCACAGAAATACTCCTGTATTGGAAGAAAGCTGCTCTGTTTAATGCATAACTTTCAATTTAAACCTGACAATTAGCGAAGCCTAGGGCTGAATAATTACCCTGTTCAGTTTCAAACTGCTGTTTGTATACCTTGCTGTCAGAATATTTAAAAATACGAGGCACTTTAATGAAAGAAAGTTTGGATTGTCTGACTTCCCCTCATCAATTCTAACTTCCTATTCTACTGCAACCTGCTGAAGCAGAAACACCCTGGCTTCCCCGTTATAATATTTCTTCTGCATTCTCTGATGCCATTGAGTATAGCCAATTGAATGAATATTCTTTGTGTTTGACTTATTTGCTAACATTTTCTGTGAACACTATAGCAGGTGATAGTGAGTAAACATGCTGGTTTTTATTCTTTAGAAATCTGGGCAGTAAGTCATCTCACTGTATTCTGGGAGATGAGGAACAGTTGCTAAAATGTGTGCTTGGTGTCCAGCTGGCAGAAGGACTGGGGCTTTAAATAGCCCATGAGGTACGTTGGCATCATGCGAGGAACCAGGTTTCACACGTCTGTTCTCTGCATGTCCACAGCCAGCACCTGCACTCACTGAAAGTCTTCCAAATGCTTAGGTCACTTAAGATGCTGACACTTCGCTAACATTTACTGCAGGGCAGTATTTAGATATTATCTGTATTTTCCTTCACAAAGGAAGCACAGTTGGTGTGTGTGAAATTTTAAGTGTAAATCAATGAGAACGGCTATTTTCAAAGTGTTTATTTACAAAGCATTGTATTTGCTCAAACTGACAAACTTTCTTTGCATTAATCTTTCTTAGACTAGTTGTGTTAGTGTAGGTAAATTGTATTTGATGTAATTTTGGATTCAAACACCCACTGAAGTCAATGGAAGTCTTTTAACTGACAAAATGGGATCTGCATCAAAGCCTCTAAGAATAAAGGAGAGGGGGGAAAAAAAGAAGAAAGGAATAGTTATAACGGGCAGGAAAAAAAAAACACACTGTAGAAGATTCTTGATGCTAGTAAATAAACAATCTTCAATGTTTGCTTATTGCAACCATAAGAGAGCACAAAAGTGAGGACAGGAGATGTTACTGGGTGTCAAAGCTGAAGCCTTGCAGTGACTGGGAACGATGCTCTGGCTGCCTTTGTGCAGCAGCTCTCGAGAAATGAGGGTGATGGTGCACTCCATTGAACGTGATGCCAAGCCATGGTCATCCTTATGCTCCTTGCTTTTTTCCAGACTCCATAGTAGTTGTCCAGAAGTACTCTGCATTGGAAAATGTGTGTTCACATGTTGCATTTAGCTGCATTTATTTTACTTGACAGACTTCTTAGCTGCCGTACTGGTGTCCACATCATTTTTACATTTATTTGTCTTTTTGTTGACTAAACACAGTAATTAACTGCTGCAGTTAGTAATTCTTAGCTGTAATTTTGATAACTCTGAAGCAGTGCTGTTATTCTTAATGGAAAATATTTTATTTTTGTCTGTATAAATATAAACAGATCATGCTGATGATCTTGTAATAACACTTTGTAGATTACATATTGATTAGAAAAATAAAATTGTATTTCAAACTAGCAGTTTCTTGTCCTCTCATTAAAAAAATATCAAGCTCATCTTACATTTACTGTAATTAACTGGTTGATCTTGTACCACCAATATTGCGGTTTATTACAAAAAATAATTCTACTGTGTGTATGAATGGGGGACATCTCCTCTAGCCTTAAATAGTGCTGGTCACAGAAAGCTGAACATGCAAGATTAAAAGCAGGAACTTCGGTATCATCCTGATGATATACAGAGGTATGCTACTGTTGTAACCTTGTTGGACTGCTCTCTAATGTGGGACCTTCTTTTCTCTATTCATCTGTAATGTTGAGTCAATTTTACCTCATAATTGTAAATATTGACACCAAAGTTTAGAAGAGATCAGAAATGGAGGGAGCAATCCACTGCCTCAAGCAAAAAAACAAAAGTTTATTTTAGCCCCCTTTGTGGAAAGTCATAGCATGCAAATGAAAAGTGTTTCCATGTATCCATGAGAACTAGTTACTGATTATTTTTTGCTGCTGATTATGTAGTTAATACTGTTAAAGGGGACGTGCAACGCTTGCATCACTCCAAGTAGATCTACTCAGAAGCAGAGTTTGGAGGAGGAGGAAAAAAAAAGTGACATGATGCATATAGTCAAGTATTAGGAGAGCAGGAACCCAACCATGTTTGCTCTGGAAGGGAAGCCCAAGAAAATGATCATTGAGCAATGGGTCCTCACATAAATGCTTCCAAGATTTGACACGGCAGTGTGACTTAATCCTCATATTCTGCCATTCTTCAGTGGAGTTGACTTGGTATCAATTAGGCAACACTTAAGAAAACCTTACTTCCACTCTGTGCTTGATCCACCTGTTTCTAATTCATGTGCCTGACTGATTTTGTTGGTGTTGTTAAAAAAAAAAAAAAAAAAAAAAGGCTGTCGGTAAAAAGGGGCTTCTCTGGTTGCTCGGACTTATCCCTCTCCAAATTATTAAATGCAAAGTTAGACACAGCAAATTGGACTTGAGCAAAACATGCTGCTCTTCCCTTAGTGAACATCGCACTCAAGCTGCTGGATTTCAGCAATCATCTGCGCAACTGCTGGATTAAAACTGTTGAGGAACCATCTGCTCGACTCTAAAAACTCCCAGCAGCTGATTCAGATAAGGAGGAATAATGTTCCAGGCACCTCCACCTACAGCATCCCACTGCCCCCTGACTCCGTGTGGTTCTGAACAGGTGTGTAGGTAGTGCCTCTTCATCCTGCTCATCTCTTAGGCAAAGGAGAGTTGAGCTGGGGAGCCCAGGAGCAGGACTGGAGCTTTGATTTGGGGACAGAGGAAAGAGATTGAATATTTAGGAGAGGCAAGGTTTATTTCATCCTTAATTAGGCTTAATCATGCTACAAAAATCTCTGGGTGTATCAAGGAGTGGAGTTGTACAGAACTGTTCAGTGTATTCAATCCATTGGTAGTGCTTTTTTATACAGCAGTTTGTACAGGTCAGAGCCCTTGTTAAGCTCCCCTATGTTATGAAATTTTGTCATTAAGTTGAACTAAGGGAGAGCTTTTTCTACAATTCTTCTGATGAAGTGGCTTAAATCAGGTAAAAAGGAAAGGCATCTGAGAAAACAAGAGTCCCACATGATAAATGGGAGAGGTCCATTTGTTAAACGTGTCCCAGTGTTATCTGTCTGAGAACTCCAAAAGAAATTATGGAGCTTATAACTAAATCACAGTTTATAAAATTGGTTATGATACCACAGTGCCATATATATAAGAATCAACAGCTGAACACAAAGGCAGTGTGTTACGGGGAATAGCTTTTAAATGAAATTACAGGTCTGACCATGTCGAGGCATTTGCATGGGGACTGCCCAGATCCTGCAACCACTTCCTTCTAAGAGTGATTAAATTTACTTGGAAAGAAGGGCAAGATGGTAGTTGTAAAATAATGCCTTAAGAAAGAATTGTATAGACCTGTGGTTATGTTCCTCTACAGCAGCAATACTAGATTTTAACAGGAGAGGGCATTCACTACCAAGCATCTGAGTTTGCTGAGGACTGTTTCTAGAGGTAAGGCATTTGAAAGTTGTATTTTTTTTTTTTTTAAATGATTAATAAAGGTTCATCATCTGAAAATAAATCTTCTCCAGACATCATGTACCAAGAGGAGTATAAATAATTACAAATTAAAACCTGTCCAGTAAATGAATGCTTGAGGTGCCCTTAAGCAGCACTACCCCAAATGCTGACACAACCCTGAAAAATCAAGAGTGTCTGAACAGCATACTAATGTTTTTGATAGCCTGACTTCTAAAACACTTGTGAGCTGTTAAAGAAACTGCAATGGGGAGACCTAGATTAGAAGCTGAAGTGAGATGGATGGAACCTGGATGCTGTTCCTGACTGCCATTTGCGAGCTTCATGAAGACAGTCGGCGTGTTTCTTCTCTTAAAAGTAGGGTTAAATGCTAACAAAATCTGTAAGCATGAAAATCACGATAGGTTTGCACTTTATGTTGCAGGACACTGATCCTATGTTAAGATCACCAATATCAAAGGTAGTAAGTATTGCTATTAACAGATTTTTTGTATTTTTTGTTTTTCAGAGGAAATTTAATTTCAAGATGTAAGTAACCAGGCTTTTTTATGCTTGTTCAATTGACATACCGAGTGAAAAGACACCTTCTTTAGCAATTTCTAAAAGAAATTATATAAAGTTGCTGCCAGACCTCAGATAAAAGCCTAAGTGCCTTGGTTAGCAAAAGTGCAACCTTCCTGTGCATCTTGGAAAGCTGTATTCCCATCTCCAGTTTTTACTTTCTCCTAAGCGATAGCTGTGCTTTGGTATTCAGCAACAATATTAAGGTTACGATTTACAACACACAGGGTACGGCCACGGTGCCTTGCACTGGTGGGATGTCTTGGGTACATACAAATACAGAGACACAGTCAAACTGAAGTGCAGGATGAAGCTCATTTGCTGTAAATGTCCATGCTGATATACCCAAAGTAACCTGACCTCTATCTGAGATAGCTGAGAAGTCCTTTGGTATCAAGCTCCACAAACTCACTCTCTTTTTGAAGTTAGCTGTACAAATTGTTCCAATGTCAAGGAACTTTGTTACTCCCTGATAAATGAGGGGTCATAGATAGCAGGAAACTCATTTATGTATGCTTTTTTTGCATTTTTCTACCTTTCCAAAAATTGCTGGACAGTATGCTGGCAGATAGATGGCTATGTATCAGGCTTATCTGTCTCATGAATAAGTTGCAGCCAGCTGCAGGATCACCATCTGCAACCTGCAGTGCCCAGTGAGATCCTAAAGGCTGCAAGTTCTCCCTGCTATTTCTTTAAACACGACAGGACTGATCAGATGAATATCCTGTTATGCACTATCCCAGATAGTTTCAGATGAATGATGCACTTTAAAAATACATACTGTTATTTAAATTACTCTATGAGCAAAGCAGCATGGCTTGCCTTTTTCGTGTGGTGATGCAGGGCACACAGAACAGCTGAATATGTAATTGTAACTTAATTCATGATCTAGACAGTGTCATTAAATATTTTTGTTACTGAGCAAAATTACTTCAATAGCAAATTGCATTTGTTCTTTGTCTCACTTGCAAGAATACAACTTACAATATGATTATGGATGTTGCTTTTTTTTTTTTTTTTTTTTTTTTTTTTCCTGTAGTTGTAGGTATTAGTCTAGCTATAAAATTAAGGGTCTGTCAGTATTTTCATTAAAATCTTTTCATTCTTCTGGTTGTGTAAGCTAGCCTTAAAATCTAATGCTTAAAGGGTGAGTCTTCTCTTCACAAGTCAGACAGCACTGTATCTACATAGCAACCTAAAAATAGAAGAAGGAAAAAGAAAAAAAGATACTTCTAGGTTCTCAGAATCAGAAGAACACTGATGTATGTATAGATGGAAGGCATATAAAGGCCAGAATATATATTCTCCTACATATATGATAATAAAGAACATTTTTCCAGATGAGTAACTGCTAAATTGGTAAATCTCTGTATTAACATATGAGCAGATTGCTGCAAATGTAAGCAATAATTCGTGTAGTTGTACCAGATTGCTGCTACTTAACTGGAAGCTTCAGCTATCTCCCTGTTTATGAGGTAAGAATGACTTCCCAGTTTTACAGCAAGGTAATATGCTTTTCCAAGCAGCTTTCCTAGGTATATATTTGCATAACAAGGGCAACTGTAGTTCCCTTCCTTTCTGTTCTCAGGACAAAGTCGCTTTTCCTCCATGTACAAAACCTGAGGTTTCAGACTGTTTAAGGTTGTGGTAGTGCTCAGGGTCCAAACTGGGTGCCTCATTTGCCCTGTACTTTGCACAGGGGATGATCCCTCTTCGGCCTCTGGAACTTAAAGAAGAAACTTGGGTTTTGTAACCAATACTCAGCTGTGTCCCAGTGTGGCCATTCACAGTGCGTTTCAGGCACAAGGAGGAAAAAAGGAGCACAATGGGAGCAGGGGCAATCATGGGGTTTTTAATACATTTTCTTTTCCGGTTTGTGCTCTGAATAATAAGTTTGTAGCTTTTCTATAACATGTTTCATCAGGCTATGGAGCAATCTTACAATAGCATCACTTTTTGCAGGCAAGGAAATGGAGACAGAGCAGCAAGGTGACCTGCTTTAGGCCACCAAAAAGGGTTTAGACAAAAGCCTTAGGCTCTTGGGTGCTTTTGTGTTCGTGCTTCAGCTAATGGTCCACATCACCTTTTCTCTTGAGATCACCAAGTTCCTACTAGACATATAGTTCCTTTAGAGCTCTTAGTTGCACATTACTCAGAGACCACCAATTATGCAATCTGAATATTGCCCACAGGATCTGTACTTTCTGAAAAAGGGAAATTTCCAGTTGAAGAATTTTGTGGAAACTTACTAATTATTTCAAAGAAATAAAACAAAAGCGTTATGTACATTTCAGGGGGGAATTAACCTGCCTACCTGGATCATCAAGGTCACTCTTTTTCGACAGGTTTGTGGCCCATTCCAGATGAATGTTTGTCATTCACAAGGCCCTGCTGAGGCCCTATGGCTGGGCGATGCAGTGGGCTGGGAGTGACACTGGCAGTACAAGATCAAGCGTAAGGAGACCAGTTTTAAATGGGATGGAAACAAGAGGTTTTAAATTTTCCAAATGATTTTTCACAGGTTCCATAGCATGATAACCTTCCAACAACTTCATCTTCAATAAAAAAAAAAGTTCGACTCTTCCTCTGTATTAATAATTGGATCAGGGATTCATTTATTTTTCCTTCTCAACACATTAGCAAAACACAATGTTTTTTTTTTTTTTTTTTTTTTTTTTTTTTTTTTTTTTTTTAGATAAGTGAAGCAACCCTTGTATTCTACTCTGGTAAGGCTACACCTCGAGTACCATGTTCAGCTTTGGACCCCTCACTACAAGAAGGACATCTCGAGGCCCAGGAGTGTGTCCAGAGAAGGGCTATGAAGCTGGTGAAGGGCCTGGAACATAAGTCCTGTGAGGAGCGGCTGAGGGAGCTGGGGGTGTTTGGTCTGGAGAAGAGGCTCAGGGGAGACCTTATTGCTCTCTGCAACTACATGAAAGGAAGCTGTGGGGAGCTGGGGCTCAGCCTCTTCTCACAGATAACCAGTGATAGGACTAGAGGGAATGGCCTCAAGTTGCACCAGGGTTCAGGTTGGGAACGAGGAGACATTTCTTCTCAGAAAGAGCAGTCAGGCATTGAGATGGGTTGACCAGGGAGGTGGTGGTGTCACCGTCCCTGGGAGTGTTTAAGGAAAGGTTGGACGCGGTGCCTACAGACACGGTTTAATGGTAGTAGGATGATGGCTGGACCAGGTATCTTGTAGGTCTCTTCCAACCTTAATGATTCCATGAGTCATAATGTTGAGACTATCAACCTCAACCCACAGAACCCTCCCCACCCACCCTTCCAAGAGGCCTGATAAACAACCATCATGTGGCACAGCCTCCCAGAACTGCAATTTTACCCCAAGGCCCCCAACCCCTCGGCCCGCCTCCGGCCCGGGCCCGCCGCCCCCGGGCCGCGCCGCCATGGCAACGGCGCCTTAAGGCGTGCGGGCGGGCCGCGGGCAGCCGCCGCCATGGCTCACGGCAGCCCCGTGGTGAGGGCTCGCGGCGGGGGCCGGGGCCGGCTCCGAGCAGGGGAACGGGACGGGACGGGGCTGGGCAGGGGCCGGGGCCGGGGCCGGGGCAATGGCTGCTCCCGGTCGGGGGAGAGGAGGGGTTGCCCCCGGGGCCCGTGCTCCTGTCTATTCTTTGCTAATTCGGATTTTACGGTTGTTTTGTAGGGTTTTTAACTCAGTATATGGTGTAATAAATGCTTGTCCTTGCTGTACGGCTGTGCTTAATACAAAACTCCTTGGACATTTTGGGGAGAGGAATAGGCCTGTTGAAAGCAAAGTGGTTTAAGTTCTGCTCTTTTGCATTAACAGTGAAGGCCAAGCCTTTGACATACAGGCTAGTCAGCATCTTTTTGTAGTGGGACAAATCTCCTTTTTTCCCCCTGTTCCTGCAGCCCTGAAGTGGGCAGGGGAAGCTCCTGGAGATCTCTAAGCTCCTGTAAGAAGTCAAACTTAAGGTCATTTTAGAGTAGCTAAAATTGTGCTGATTGCTTTTCACAAAAAGCATAATGTGCTACTACTTAATAACTTTGAAAAGGATGGTTATTGCCTGCAGTGTAGAACAACTGTACAGCAGTAAAACGTTTATTTGTTGTTAAATTAGAAAAATGGAAGTTAAAATCCTGGTGTCCTAGCTTCCAAGGTTTCCTAATAAACTTCATCTTTCACCTTTTATTAGTAGGCTGTTCTGGTGGTGATGATAGTCATGGTTAGTAAGCCTTATATTGCTAAAAGCTTGTTATCCTCCTTTTTGATATGAGTGGGTAAATCTTGAAGCTGGTGTGTGGTTGTATCTGTTGTCTGGATCTGAGTGGAGAACTAGGATCCACTTACATGGATGAACTAATAAAATGTTGTGTTAGAGTCCTGTTGTAATATAAGATGAATGATATACATGTATATATTATGTAGGATTATAATTTCCACAGCTAAACTACTATACGGCATCAGACTATTGTCACAAAGGGATTTTTTTTTTTTCAGGTTGCTTATGTTATGCTTCTGATAAAACTGGCACATCTCATTTTTAGTAGCTTGTACTATTAGTTGCTCCTCAAGATAGAGGTTATGATGCTGGGTTCTAGAATGATACTGAGCAGTAAATGTCAATTTTAAACCAGCACTCCAAACATACTAGGTTTCAAAATACACCACAGCGATTGCTTTTTCTAACATTTCTAGGATTTCTTAAGCATTTCTGTAGCCCACAGAAGTCATTAATTTGAGGCTCAAATCCAGTATTTTTTTCCATGAATGTCTTATTAGTTCTACAGATTTAAGGGAATGACTGGACTTGTGTATCTGGTAGACTTGCAGACCTTTGCATTTGACAGTATTTAGTGTATTACACAGCTTGGTCTGCATTGTTCAGTTTGTAGTAGTAGTTTATGCAGCCACATTAGACTTGTATGTTATCATTTCAAATGCCTTAATACTCATCTTAACTTGAAAATGTTTAATTTTTTAAATTTACATATAGCTTAAACTCTACAAGTCCGTTATTGAAGATGTGATTGAAGGTGTTCGGGAACTCTTTACTGAAGAGGGTGTAGATGAACAGGTTTTGAAAGACTTGAAGCAGGTTTGTTGGTTTCCATTGCATTAATAAAATGTGTATGCATGCATATTTATCTTTGGAGATGACATACTTGTCTGTTTCTTGGCCATCTAAAACATGTAAACTTTAGCCCTAACTCAGAATTACAAGTATTCTGTGAACGTTATATTGGATGCTGGAGGTCTAGTAGTGAGTGTAGCCATGCTTATTGGATAGAATCAATTTACCTGTGGAAGAGCTAGGAATACTTGATTATCATGTTAGATGTGGTTTGATTTTTGAAGTTGATGTCTGCTGACCTTAATATTCTCTCTGCAGCTTTGGGAAACCAAGGTGATGCAGTCTAAAGCAACAGAAGGCTTCTTCAGACATAGCCAGCATTCTTCACGGTTCACCTTGCAGTTGCCACACACTTTTCATCGTGTTTTGCAGGCTTCATCAGGTCAGATGTTGCAAATGCAGTTTAAGAATAGCTCAGTGTTTCAAGAATGTTTTGGAAGACCTGAAGTTGCTGGAATGATCTTGGTTTGCAATGCATGTGTATATATCTAGCATGATGGGGAACAGTACGTATCTGAAAGCAAAATTTGACCAGTAAAGGACAAATTAAACTATGATAAACTAATGCAGGTATGTCTAAATGAATTTGATCTGCCATTTATTTCCAGCAGGAAAACGTGAAGAGAATTTTAGTCTTCTTGTCTGTAGTCCAGAAGAGTAACCCTTCAATTGCAAATTCATCAAAAGTGTTAAGCTTTCACTTCACGCTTAAGGTGTGGCATGATGTGTGCTGAGGGTTACATGACGTGTTTGTGCTCTGGAGCTCTGCTGTCATGGTGGAGGTTAACCTGGTTCAGCTTTTCTTAAAATTCAAGCACTTGCTCAAACAGAAGAGTGTGAGTATTGGGAAGATTTTTCGGTCTGTCTTTCAGTACTCCTAAAAGCAGTATTCACAGTGCACAGAAATATTTGACTTTCATACAGGCTCATACATCAGGACATATTCTTCTCAGTTGAGTCCAGCTGACCACTGTGCTAATGTTATGATAGAACATAACGCTCAGCTGAGGCTTCTCTGAGTGTGAAGCACATAAGGAACTTCCCCATGAAGAAAAAAAAAATAATGATATGTGATGATTTAATGAAAATCTGTGTCACAGTGCCCATGGAGAACATTTCAAGGTTGGGCAGGTACTTTTCATCTACTTACTATTTTTACAGTCTTCATATTTGGACTGTTTTTGGAAGACAGATACTTTATTTATTCTATGCAATTAAAGGGGATTTATTTTGGGGCTTGTTTGCTATTGGAAGCTTTATATTTGAACTTTATTTCCCTTGTTATTCCTAACGTTTGGAAGGGCAGCTGATGCTAAGGCACATCAGACTCTGTTAAAGCCACCTGACTTCTTATTTTTGTTTCTAATAGGATTTGAATTGTCCTATGGTCTAGGTTTTTGAAGTAGTTAGGGCTGCCTAAATTCTTCCCGTCTCAAAGCTTGCAGAAGCTTTCTCTTTGGTTTGTCTTCCCTCAATGAAGTATGTAATGCTTTTGAAAACCCATCCTACATTTCCTGCTATTATCACCATTGGATTTGTGCTAGAGTGGGAAACCACTTAAACATTTTCCTCTTGTTGATAAGGCAGTGCATTTTACGTGTGTTTGTAGTCATATTAATAAATAGAAATGGTGTGCTTAGATTTTACAGGACTACTTATTAAGCAGATCAAATAGATAAATATTTTAAACAACAAAAACTCCAAGACCAACTTTTAACAGAATGCGAGTTTTATAAATTCAGGGTATAACCCCTGCCCTGAGTACAGCATAAGCTTTGAAGCAACTTGAAAGGAAGTATATTCAGTAGCCTTGTCTGGATGTGCTTACTTATTGTTGATCTAATGAGTCTGAGCTGAGGTTAAGATTGCTTTAGTTTCAGGACTGCATGCTGTGAATTACTGAATGATCAACTGTTTCTGAGATGCACATGTTTTTGTAATTTTTTTTAAATTGCTTCCTTAGTCATCCCAGCTGGCAGAGGTTTACAGCATTTCACGGCAGCAGGCCTGGTAGGTAGCTGCAGTGAATTCTTATTTTGATTATTCTGAAATTTAAAATGATTAAGTTTGTCAGTTTTTCACAGGCTTGAGGGGATGCACATATTAAGGGTTTATTTTCTGTATTTATTTTTTTTCTTTTTGGTGTATGGGTGCTTTAGAACAACATTTAGTGACTGAAAAAGTTAGCATTTCTCATGACAATTATATCTGTAGAACATGGCATAGTAGGCAGGGTACCAGGAGTCTGCTGAGGGAATATGCACAGCTGAGGAAACTCAGTGTGTTTGTTTATTTATTTATTTTTTTTATTTGATGAAAACCATACAAAAGGTAAGAGTCTGCAGAAGGAGTGCTCAAACTCTGCTGCTGTGTGAGCAGTGGAGGGAAAAAAAAAAAAAAGGCAGTTGGTTTCGCAAGCAGTGCAGGCAGAAGAGTGTTGGAAAATGTGGCTGCATGAACTTAGCCCAGAGGTTGGAAGAAGTGGAAATGTACATGTAGGCATCATTTTTATAACTTTTTTTATTATTACTGGATGTTAAAATAATGTGTGGTTGGGAAATGCCAGCACTAATGAAGTTGGAAGCAGTGTTATCTGTGAAGCACAGAAATCATCCAGATGAAAGTGAGTGTTTTTGGAGTGATAGGTTCTGAACTATTGGCATAGTGGAGTTGGGTGTGGGGGAGAAGGATGTATTGTAAGAGCTTGATGAACTTGTTGAGTGCCTCCTGAGCCTCCAGCCAACTACCTTGCCAAACTGAAATATAATTTTGGGAAGGTATTTGTGTAACATGCAAGTTCCCTGACTTTAAATTTGGGCTTCCTAGGAACAGCTAGTTTGAAAGGGCATCTTATATGCAATGGTTTTCTTTCCGGGAGAAAAAGAGAATGATGTGAAGTGTCTTTGTGGGCAAGGAGTCTGTACTTAATGCATAAGCTTAGGTAAAAGTGGCTTTGAGTGGAAGAGTATCGTTTTGAATGGTGTGTTCTTTGAGGGGCTACAGGAAAGTTCTTAATGAAAAGAGGATGTGATAACTGGAAAACATAAAGCACTTGAGGCCAATCATCGTGCTTGCAATTACAAAATACTCTTTATCTGCCTATGTATAAAAAGTCTAAAGCAACTCTTCAGTAGAGATGATTGCAAAGGGGCCTCTTTCTGGGTGTGTTAAATGTGACATTTAGGGCCCTGATAGAATAAGGTATGCACTGCTACTTAACAAAGTTCTTGTGTATCTAGGGTGCTTCACGACCAGGTGCAACTCTTGCTCTCCCTTCGGGTATTGCTTATCCTATACACGTACCAGCTGGAATGACACTACAGACTACATCTGGTAAGATTAAAGAAGAGACGTAAAACGTTACAGGGCATTCATTGACTGTATGTGAATATTGAAAGATGGTTCTAAGTGCAGTAGATAAAACAAATGTGAAGTATAGGTGGGTGGAGCCACTTATCCTCTTCCTTTGTAGTGTGTAATTACTGCATGGAGGAAGTAATTATATTGATTAGTTGGTGTGTCACTTGTGTACACTCGCAGCATTAGTTAATGTGGGCTGCCAGGTGATGCCATTTTTTTGTTTTACAGCTGCTGGCAAATGTGTTCCTTTGTCAGTCCAGGCATAGATATCCCCTTGCCCTGTATGAGGGCTAGTCTTTCATGTGTTAAACTGACAAAGACGTTCTGGTGCTTCAGAATGAAATTGATTTTATATTCGAATAAAATGTAACCACCCATCACCCTTTTTGCTCACCCTTTTTTGCTGATGAAATTGGTGGTACAAAAACTTGCTTGTATTGGTTGGAGTTTGATGAATGGATGGCTTATGTTAGTCATAGATTGATTTTCTCCTTAAACAGCTGTTCTTTTTTAAGCAGTAATGTCCTATATGTCTGTTTCAGGTATAGCTTCTAAGGTTTTGAATGCTGTAGGCTGATACCAATGACTGTATGTGTAAGCAAATGTGTGGAGAAAAGAAAAATTAATTTGGCAAACTAGCTCTGGCATCTTAATTCTAACACTGATGATGATAATTAAGGATTCAGTATTTGGAGTCCTCTTTATGCAAGGAGAAGACAGATAAACTATGAGTCTTACGTTTAGGACTGTATTGGTATTTTAGTGGGGATGCCCTTAAAATAATGATCTGTCCATGGAGATGGGCAACAGTTTACTGTTTCATCTTGTACTCCTTTGTTTCTGAAATGACGTGTTAACAAATTTAAAGCAAGCTTTTTTTACTCCTAAATGTCTGAAAGTGTGCTTCGGGAAAGTACTCCTTTGTAAACATCCTTTTTCTTTGTAGTTTGCCTGATTATTTCCTCTTGGCTGTTACTGATAATGGGACGCTGGCCTAGATGGATCTGTAGCTGAAGCAGCTTTTCATCCTTCTCTTTGTAGGGCAGCTTTATAAGGTAAACGTTCCTGTTATGGTTACACAGGGCCGAGATGCGAATATTCTGCAACTTCCTATTCAGCAAATATTTCAGTCGGTTGGGCAACCTTCAATTCTGCACACCAATGTGGCCAGTGTTGCACCAGTGAACGTACCTTCTGTCCAGGCAACTGCAGATGTGTTGCAAACTCAGAAGACTGCTGTCCAACAGACTGTGGCAGTTCAACCAAGTGCCACAGAAAATAAACACTTGGAGAACTCTACTAGTACTGCGTTGGTTCAGCAGCCTACAGAGAGCCAGCAGCAAATTGCACCCAATGCAGTGCAGAATCAGCATGCGGAGTCTACAGAGAAATCCCAGCATGGCAACCTTGATACACCTGTGTTTAATTCAGAATCCTCTGAAGTGTTTTCTCCTTCTGACTTTGTTGAGGCAAACAACTCAAGCAGTTTGCTGCTGGATGTGGAGGGGCAGTTAGACACTGAGCCTCAGGAATCACTACAACAGCAGGTGTCTGATGATATCATTGAGATGATTATGATGGGCAAAAGTTTGGATGATAACACTGTTTTGAAAGATGAGGACACTGTTGCTCCCACGGACAAGGTAGGACCTTTTTCATTTCTCATCCAGTGAAAATACAGCTGTTGTAGATGGTTGTTTGAAGAACAGGTTTTGTAAGAGACGTGATCAAAGATGTCTGTAAGTAGTACCTATGAATGATGATAAAAATCCTCATTTTAAAGTTCACTCTTGAGCTTGTTTTGAAGAGCAATTAGCTGACTGCTTATTTTTTGTATTTAAAGTTTTGGTTGCAAGTGTTGTTGAAATATTTGGGTTGAATACAACATCAATCTGAAAAACACTGTAGGTGTGTGGGATAGATACAGTGCATTCACAGATTTATAGGCTATTTTTTTTTTTTTTTTTTGAGATAATTGGTTTCTGTCTCTGAGCAAGCATGAATGATGCTTTGAGAACTACCATGTCATTTTGATGCTGAATCTGCGTGTGGATACTGGCCAGTTGTAAAATTGCTTTTGGATTGTCGACAGGGATTAATTTTAACTCATAACATGTGAAGAGCAATTAACTTATATTGAGAGCCCATACCGAGTATGAAAAGTCAGATTCCATAAGTGAAAATCTGCTGCTAAGAAATACATTTCCTTGGGAAGAAAGTCCTGACAAGCTAGAATTCAGATAGAGGTTTGTGGAAAACTTAAAAATAATTTTATTGATCAAGCCTCTGCTCTGACTTCATCAAATCTATGTTCCAGAAATCATTTGCAAATACAACTTGAGGCTGGTGTGCTGACTTTGAATTGTAGCGCTTATATGATATCGAGGCAAATTTAGTAAAAACAAATTTAATAACAGTAATGGAAAATGCCTGTAAATAGAAAGCATCTTATGTTGCTCGTCTACACTTGGGCAGGATGATGTAGACTGTAGGAAGAATGGAAGATCATAACAAAGTGTTAACTTCCTTGAATTAGAAAGTGTATGTGGATGTGAATGTAGCACTCCAATAAAGATTTAATGAGAAACCTAAGATCACTGAAAGCTTAGAGCTCTTTCATGTTCCTGTGAACTCTCTGTTTTGGAATTCTAGTGCTTTTATGAACGGTACCTTGAAGTAGTGAGGTATTTATTCTCATTTTTTATATGGTATTTAAACAGAACACTTCGATTTGAGGGAAATAAATGGATTAATCTTGTTTTTACTTCAAAAATAAGAAATAGTTTTCAAGTTATTGGAATTTTCTTTAAAATAGAAATTCTAGAGGCCAGTTTGAACATCTTTTTCTAAAGAAGTCAAGTACAATAGTGTTTAAAGAGAAGTGTAAGAGAATGTATTTCTGTATTACTGAGGGAATGAATATTTGACGTGGATTCCATTTAAGGTAGGTGTAAGAACAAGATTTTTCAAACATACTCAGGGTTTACAAGTAGTCCAGGATTTGAAACTCCCACTGAAGTGCCATGAATCTTGTTGCTTTATTAAACAAAAATCTCAGGCTTTGTAGTGAACAATGAAAGCTATGTGGGGTTACTTCACAAGCCATCTCTGGTCTTCTTTATTGTTGTCAGCTGGAACCTACTGAGCAGGTGGAATCTAATTTACGATCAGAGAAGGATATCTGCAGTGACATCGAAGGCATAATTCAGCTAGACGGAACTGGTGATGCTTCTCCCAAGGAAGAAATGTCACACACAAAAGACACAGACGAGAATGAATTCATTGGTATTATTGAATCAGAGGATCTAAAAGTTCTGGAGGATGAGGATGAAGGAGAGGATGAAGAAGGTGACAGTATTTCAAACATGGATTCTAGCAGCAGTAGCTGTGATAATGAAGAGCCCCAAATAGATATTGTTGAGGAGGTAATATACTTTCAAGCCTTATGAAGCACGTTACAATAATGTCATCTACCCTGAATACTGAATTGTTGGACCCAGAACAGCCCCTGCTAAGTTTAATGCTGAGAACGTAGTTAGGTTACCTATGTCTCTCAAGAGGAGATGCCACTGAGGAATTATTAGGGGGCTCATTATGAGGAGCATGAACAAATGAATGAGATCATTTGTTTATTGGATCACTTAAAATACTTAATCACCAGCATTAAAGTTCTGTGGTGAAACCCTGACCTCAGTGGAATTGAGTTCTTTTAAGTAAGATCCTGATACAAATCAAGTTGTACTATTCCTTCTGAAGAACCACAGGGGATTAGACAGAGAACAGCACGGTGGAAGTGTAGCACTTTGTTTTAAATTAAAAAAAAAAAAAAAAAAAAAAAGATGAAATTTTGTGTCCTTGATGCTCACAAGAGAATTAACTTATGGAGTCTGGACAGTTGGTGAGCATTCTAGTTACTAGGGTCAGCTTGGGCATTTAGCAGTTCTGCTTTATTTTGACCTTTTTTTTTTTTTTTTTTGGTGGTTTTTGTTTTGGGGGAATGTTTTTGAGAACATAAGCATGTAAAGATGATTCTAAGTGAGCTTTGTGGACCATAGCTTCTAAGTCTTGATTTTTTGTGTTAACCTTTATTGTTCTGGTTGTGTTTAATATCAAGCTATTCAACACTATATTTTTGCAAGAATGTATAAAATACTTCTTAAATGCATTTTTAAACTCTAGGATCCATTAAATTCTGATGATGATGTCAGTGAACAGGATGTTCCAGACTTGTTTGACACAGATAACGTGATAGTTTGTCAGTATGACAAGGTACAGTAAGTAGTTTTATCTTTGTCCCTTAATCATTATAAATAGCATCTTCAGCAAATCCGTATCTGGACTGCTGTCAGTGTCTTTTAAAGAAAAACTAATGCTGTAATAATTGAGTGTTTAAATGTGTTTAGCTGACAGTCCTCTGAAGACCTGTATGTTATTTTCTGAAATGAGGACAATTAAAGGGTTCATAAAGAGAAAGGGGCCAAAGCTTTCAAAATTAAGACTTGTAAAGCTGCAAAAGCTTATGCATTTCCTTAAATTTTGAAGTTATGTGAACAGCTTCTTGTATGTATACATGCATCTTTGGCCATGAATTAAGACTTTCGAAACAGTACACACACACACACACACACACACACACACACCTTTTTCTATTCCCTATCTTTTGTCTTTGAAGTGCTTTCTGGAAGACTTACTACCAGAATCCTGTTAGGTGAAAAGCCAAACAGTCACTAAGGGCCGTTTTGTCCTGCTTTATTTTAATGTTTAAATTTTAACTTTATTTTGAATTCTTGGAGATGAAGTTAAGTACTAGGTATGTTTTGGACACTTGCATGTTAATAGCTTAAAAGTTGACAAAACAAATGCCCATCTTATTTTGGAAGCAGATGTGGAAAAATATGTCTAATAGTTTCTAAAAAAAAAAAAAAAGTGACTTTGCTTTTATGCTTTCAGAAGAGACTAGTGATAATTTTTTTGTATGTTCAACTAGGTCTGCCTTAAAGGGGACTGTGCTTTAGGAAACAGTGGGCTGCTGAGAAAATTGTCTTTACTCAAGTGTAACAGATTGAATGTTTCTGAAGCTTGTTATTTTGGAAAATGTAGCTGCAGGGATGTGTGTGGAAAATGCATCTGAAATTGAGCCACAGTGTGTACTGTGTTGAAAAGTTGCACAAAATTTTGAAGCATTGTAACTTAGTTTGATGTTATGGATGCTACAGGTAGTAGATGTTGCTATCTATAACAAGTTTTGTCTGTAATGAGTTGAAAAAAATTCTTTTAAAAACTAGTAAGTTCAATTCTATACATGTCTATAGGAAACTTTAATATCAGATGTCATTGAAAATTGGCAGTTAGAAGTTGGGGGAAATGTTGATAACTTCCCCTTTCTATATAGATTTAATAAAGACAAGTAGGTCTAGTAGAAAGTAGATGGAAATAGTTACCTGTTAAATTATATAGTTATCTATAAAAGAATGCCAAAGGCAAAACAATTTTTTTTTTTTAAATTCTTTTCCCCTTATTTTCTGAATCTGGAGATAGGCTGATGCTTAAAATCCAAGGAATTGTTAGAGATGGTTAAAATTCCTTCTTTTAGTATTAAACTTTCTGTAGTATAGATTGTTTTGCAGGACTTGAATAAGAAATAATGTGAACATTCTTTCTCACTGTTTTGTATGGCAGTATTTGCTTCTGAGCCATGTTTTCATGTTTTTAGCCTTATCCTTACATGCCTGTGTATGCAGTATTGCTTTGCCATGCATATGGGAAAAGGAAACAACTGCATTTCAGTTAAACCATACATATTTGCAGGGTGCAGTGTATTTTGGGAGTGGTACAGTAATGAAATTCCTCCATTATTATCTTGTTTTTCAGCCAGCACAAGGTTCCACACAGCTACTTTTGCCTTGCAGGGATGTGGGTGAGGGTGTAAGAGGGATGTTTTACGTAATTAGTGTTTTTAAAGGGAGATGGAAAACTTGAATACGGTGAGTAAGATTCAGGAAGTTGTTCCTTTGAGAGGGCAAAGATTCTGGTATATACAACTGAAATCCGCTGCCTCTATTGAATATTTGTGCTGTGTTCAGAGAAAGTGTCTTGCATATTTTGAGTTATCAGAATTTTAAAGGAAAAACAAGTTTTTAAAACTGAGTTATGCTTAAAAGCTCTTTTTTTTATTATGGTCTAATTTTTTTTGGGGGGGGGACACGGGGGATTGATTTAATTTTCTTTCATCAGATACATCGAAGTAAGAACAAATGGAAGTTCTACTTAAAAGATGGAGTGATGTCCTTTGAGGGTAAGGACTATGTTTTTGCAAAAGCCATTGGAGATGCAGAGTGGTGAAACCTCATCGAAGTATGTACTTCAGAACTGCGGCCTTATTCCCTTACTAACCATCTGTGAAACAACTGGACTTCCTATTTTGTTACTAAAAAATAGACTGAATTTGCAAAAATATGTAAAATAAGTGTTCAATACATGCAAATTAAAACACTGTATTGTTACCTGCTCATTTGTCTCTGCTGTTTCCTGATTATTTCATTACTTTTCCACTAAAGAAGCATTGTTGGAGTGAATAGCTGTAAAGGCTAGAACATTGACTGTGTTTGCAATTCAAGAAAGTCATGGAATACCAAATGACTATTTAAAAGTAAATTTCATTTTTTTTTTTTTAAATAAGAGCTGAAGTACGACTTGAAATGTAAAACTACACAATTGCAAGTGATGATACTTATTTTCAAAGACTGAGTTGAGAAAAAAAAAGCTTTATATTTGTGCAAGTGTGATTTTTTTGTGTGTATTGTTTTTTTGGCTTCAGCTTAAAGGCAGACACTTTATATGCAAGTCAGAAAATGGGGGCAGAAGACCCTTCAGCTCAATATACGAGAACTATTATTGTTTATTCTATACCTTCTATGTCTGCTGAGATGCAATGAATAGTGTGATTTAACATCAGAATGTGATTTATTTTCACTGTCAATGTGAAGTCATTTAACTTCAGTTCTGTGCATATCCACTGCCTTCTATGACTACAGACCAGTAGGCTGTGAATGATACAAATTGTGCATAATAATAAAATGTCATCTCGTATACATTTCTTGCAGTGAGTTTTTTGTCTTCCCTAAACGTAACTTTGCTTAGAGAAATGTGTAGAAGTCACGCCTGTGACAATAGCTCACCCTGCATTCCCAGCAGTCTTCAGCATTTTGTTTTTGTTTCTTCCTCTAAAAACAGACATCTAAAAAGTTCTATGTGTTGAGGCCCAGGCCCCAGCCCTTCATAGCTGTAGCTTTCTCCTATCTAGCTCTTGTTCCTTGTAGGGCAACATCGCAAGTTAAAGGGTAAGGCCAGGCTGACTCAGAACAGGATCATCCTGCTACAGAGGCAGGTGCCTCTCACGTCTGGCAACCCGCTCTCCTGGCTGCATCTGCTGAAGGAAGACTGTATGACATGCTTTGGTTCTCCCTACTCCCTGGGAGGCTGCCAAAACCTTGAGAAGGAAAGTAATGGGGAGAGTTGGAGAGAACATGGGAAGAAAACCAACCGTTGTTCATCACGGTGGAAACCTTTGTGCTGATAGCATTGAGATAATTCCTTCAGGAGGTATGTGTTTAACTACCTTTTGAGTTTACTGCATGTTCTTTTGGACTTACCTGCTGATGTCCACTCTCTAAGAAGGAACACTGAACTAAAAGGCCTGAGTGTGGCATTTCTTTTGTCTTTTTATGGATGTTATGGGTGATATGTAAAGAGCTTTGTATCCAGAAATGGTTTCAATGTTCTGGCATATAACTTTTTCCCTGTTCAGCTGACTTATATCATCAGTCCAGCTACACTTCAGACCCATGAATATGCAGGAAATGTAGCTCTTCCCACACGATAGATGCCTGTAGATTTCAGCATTTTTACAGGCTCTGAAGTGTTCATGCTGCAGAAATGCATAGATTATGACCTGTGGTACCAACTTCAACTTGGCAGCACAGGTATCATTAGAATAATCTAACTCTGTCCCCTGGCCACGGGCAGGGACACCTTCCACTAGATCGGGTTACTCAAAGCCCATCCAACCTGGCTTTGAATACTTGCAGGGAGGGGATGTGCCACTGAGCATCCCATTAATTTTCATTCAGCTGCATTTTCTAACCCCGTACATTCTTGATGCGAAGGAACCTTAATATAGAGTCCATCCAGTGTCTTCCTGAGTTATCAAATATATGAACTTTACGGATTAGAGTAGGGTTTTTTCCCAGTGCAGAGCTATGGCCTGTCTGTGTAGGCTGCTTGTACTGCTGCACAAGGGTGTGCTTCCATTTTCCTTCATCCAACCACGTAAGAATTGCTCTTTGTTTCCCGTGTTCTTGAATGAACGTTGGCAAAGACATACAGCTTTGAATGAAATATTTGCAGCTAAGTAAAAATACCAGAAGTTAGGAATTTTTATAGTGGAAAAAAATGTTCCTTGTTAAAATGTAAGCTCAGTTGGCTAATTACTTTAGTCTATGCCTTAAGGAGTAATCAGATCGGAGTGTTTTTGATCTTAATAATTTATCATATTAATGCTTTTGATTGCCACTACTTACAGTTTAGCAAACGCTTTGCAGATAGGATGAAGTGTGTAATACCAGTTATGGCCATTGAAGGTACTTCAGTAAATAGCAGTCTAAAACTTCACACTACAAAGCAGGGAAGTTTACCAAGAGTAATAAGATAGAATAACATGTCACTTGTATGTGAATCTAAATCTTTATTAAAGCGTTGTTTTTACTCGCTTGTTTCAGTGTATTGAAAAATTTTGATGTATATAAGTGAGCTTTCATCCTGCTGAAATGCAATATGACTAAATCAGTTGATGCCCACTCAAGACATTGTTTTACCTTGTCCTATGTTTTTTTTTTTTTTTTTTTTTTTTGGTAAATATTCTGCAGTAGGCCAATTTCTTCATCCGGTACATATAAAGAGGTACCTCACATGGAATTCCTACTGATTGCTGAACCACAGAGAGTTGTAAGTCTCCTTCACTTCTCTATCCTGCTTTATTCCCCATGTGTGTCAACTGCTCCTGAGTATAGCTATGGTTGTGCGCAGACCTGTTGTACTGACTGAAATCATGGTATTAAGCTGAAGGTAAGAGAGGGTCAGAGATGTTATTTCTAATTAACACAATTATAATCTAGCGCTAAACCATTCAATACCACGAAGAATCCCTGTCATTGCTGTGAAGCAAATTTAATTTGCAGTGCTGTGTTGTGGCAACAAGAGGTATGCTTTGGAACACAGATTTTCATCCTGTTGCTGTCACAGACTTGAAAGAAAATGTAAGGGGTTTAAAGTGATCATAACAAACACGTTTTCTTACACATCACAGTCTACGCTTTCAGTGGCCATCAAGAACTGTTGGACTGGGCCTGTTCTGGAGTAAGCACAGACGTTATGGTGCTGCACTTCTCTGCGGACTGCTGGGGAGGTGCATATTGTACCATCTGGGGATCTGCCTTTGGGTATTGCGGGTCTCATCTACAGAATGTGATCTAAGATGCTAAAACTTTGATCACAAGCCCAGATAAAACACATTTACTTTACCTTCTGTGAAACAAACTGCCGTATGTAGGGCTCAAGCTACCAGATTGGTTTTCCGACACTGTAATATGCTCCTCCCATTACAGAAAGTGAATCCAATCTGTCAAGAATAAGTAACCTAAGAAGAGGCTTGAGCAGCAGCCTGTAGCTATTGCATCTCTTTCTGTCCACAGAACTGTGAGCTTTCCTTTTGGAGCCCATAACTAAGCCCCTTTGTAATGCTGCAGTAACAAAGGAACGCTCGATTCTTATTTGAATTAGGAATGCAGCCACAAGTCTGGATCTCCTTAGCATCAGACAGTGCGTGGTGGAAAATGAAAAAACATTTCAATGGAAAAACAGTCGCTGAAAAGTAACTACTCTGCTTTATCAGCTGGGAATGGGATTGGAATGTGAGTGCTGAGGAGTCCCCAGAGTATCCTGAATGCCACTGGCACCAGTGACACTGAAGGGAGGGCAGATGTAAATAATGCACGAGATTGTCCCTGGAGAGAAAACAAGCAGCAGCTATTTGCCTGTGCAGGCAGCAGCTATCCTGCTGCTGAGAGGGGGCCTTCACAGTTTATGAGATTCATATGTGTGTATGTGCGATATCCAAAATACAGTGCTTGGTGTTCTGTAGCTATCGCATCTCTTTCAATTTCCAGATCATGCATGGCTGCATATGGGTTATTTTTTATTTTAAAGTAAATGACTTACAAGCTCTGACTGAGATCTAATGTAATCTGTGAAATTGCTAGTAACAGAGGTTCAGCAGGTCAACTCCTCCTTGGCGACATCTTTACAACGCTGCTTGATGAACGCTGTTCTTTAACTGGGTGTATGTGGCTGTGTAATTGGAAGTTTCTGTTGATGAAATGAAGGGAGGCGTCTAGTTTAGTGCCCTTTCTTTAACCCAACAACTCCAGCATAGCTAATAGGAGTAGAAAAAGAAGGCACAAAAGGTAGCAGACAGGCTTTAAATACCACAGGGAAGCAGATCTGGAAAGAAAGGAGGCAGACTGCAGTCACTGCAGTACACATTAACTTCAAGAGCACCTTGACTACTGGACTCCCCCAGTCGCCCTGAAGCAGCGTTTCACCTAATAATCACCTTCCATACCTATCATTACAGAAGAAAAAAAGGGAAAATACCACTTTGAACCTCTGAACAGCGTTGTTGCATAAGAATTATTGACTTGTGTTTTTATTTATTGTGAGATGTTTAAGATACTGTAAGATAATCCCTGGTCACTGAAATAATTACAGCTGGCACTGTGAGGTGCTGCATCTACTGGCGCTCCGGTTGACTTTTTTTTGTAGGGCGCCGTGTCTTGTACGGCTTCTCTAGTGCTGACAGAAGCAGCAGTGCTTGTGAGGCCTTGCTGGGGCCTGGGGCCGAGCTGCCATTTTTGCAGTTGGAGGCGTAAGCAGAGAAATAGTTCATCCGGTAAAGCTCTGCTCGGCTCTTACAGCAGCCAAGCTTGCTCATCAGCAGAAAGAAGTCCCTTTGAAATGCTTTGGTGAAAATTGCGTACAGAAACGGGTTTGCGCAGGAGTTGACCGGGTAAAATAAAACCAACAAGATCTTGGAGTTTGTCACTGTGATGAGAGGCACCTTAAAGGCAGCGGAGATGGCAAAGAAGGAAATAGGGGCCATGCAGGTGAAATCCGTGAAGATGAGTATGGCCATCCTCTTGGCAACTTTGGTATCTTTATTGGCAGCTACCAGCTCTGGGTTCTGGACAGCTACGTATATCTTGATGTAACAGGCACAAATGACAATGAAGGCTACAACATTGAGCACCAAGATGAGCAGTATGTAGGCTTGGGAAAGACCCGTTTCAATATCCATGGGCAAACAAATGCTGACCTTCATGTAGCTGCTGACCCCCAGCAGCGGCAGCACCGCGATCAGGATGGAGAATACCCAGCCACCGAGCATGATCGGCACGGCGTGCCGCAGCCGCAGCTTGCGGTCCAGCTGCATAGCATAGGTGATTGTGTGCCACCTCTCGATGGTGATCACCGTCAGCGTGTACACGGACAGCTCGCTCGCAAAGACGGTGAAGAAGCCGGCAGTGCTGCAGCCGCTGCCCGTTTGCCAGTCTATGGCGTGGTTGTAGTACTGGCCGCTCGTCTGGGCATCGACCGAAGCGATGAGCAGCAGGTAGAGTCCCATGCAAAAGTCAGCAAAGGAGAGGTTGCACATGAGGAAGCGGGGAACTGTGAGCTTGTAATGGCTGGTTATGAGGACGAGGAGCACAGTGAAATTGCCAGCGATGGCGAGGATGTTTATGAACCAGATCAGCACCCTGAGGAAGCTGTATCCCAGGATGTCTTCACAGGGATTGAATGCGTCTGGTTCTGGGGTGCATGTCAGTATCTTAGGCTGACAAAAGTCATACTCGAACTCGAAGCCGGTCATTTCACTATCATCAAACATGTCTGAGTAGCTGTAAGGAAAAGTTTCTTCATCTGCTGCAAGTGCATACATGTTCTTTTCTGCTGACCACAGCGATGTGTTGTAAGAGTCATCTCTGTAGCTATTAAAATAACAACCCCCCCAAACAGAAATGAACTATTTGTTGCACGTTGCTTGCACTCTTTTATAAAAATACAACAAATTAGTTGTTTTAAAACACTTCCTAGACTTGTTTCTACAGGATGTTTACATACAATGAAGCCCTGTAAGGATGCCTTTTGTTTAGGTACAAACTTAGAGAGCCACAGAAGTCATGGTTACATCCATTCGAATGATTTCTCATACAACTTACCAATCTGTAAGTATTTTATCTTCATTGCCCTGCAATTGAGCCATCTTTCTCGTGATGCCAGTAGAGTGCAGTTCAAATGATAGAAGCACTGGTATTGATGGACTATAGGCTTGATGCATATAGCTTTGTCAGGTAGTTAACAAAAACAAAAAACAACAAACTAAAATACCTAAGGATATTAGTTCTGCTTGTTTGCCTCAGGAAATGTACTTATTCAACAAAGTCCTGAGGCTATGTACGGCTTGGGAATTGCTGAGGAATTTGATCACAGTATTATAAAGTGAGGATTAGCAGCTGTGCATGGTTAACAAGATAGAGTGGTATGTCAATAGCTAGAAATATATGAAGTCTAGGCTGGAAAAATGCCTAACTATAAATATCTTCAGGTGTTTAAAATAGTTCTCTAATTGCTAGGTCATCGATAGTGTGGGGATAAGCCTATGAAAGAAAGTACGTTTTAAAAGTAAGCACTGTTCCTTCTGATGCCTATCTAGAACAGTTGTTGATTTCGCTACTACCCAGTCATCCCAACCATGAGTGTTCGGTGGGCAAATGCTCAGTCTGCAATGTGAGACCTGGAAATCATCTCTATGGAGAACAACTCTGTAAAATTTATAGGTTTGGGACAGCTTAGATTCAAGATTAAACTTCTGAATCTCCTGAAGCCTGTAAGTTAAACTATATTTCTGGAGCAGGGTCTTAACTGACAAGTGAAGCTGGGCTACTTTTCAAATATTCATGTTTGGTAAATAGGTTTCCAATCTTGTTATAGTACGTCTTCTTTCCTTAGATGAAAAACTGCTTTTACTTGCCTGGTTTAAACTGGAAGAGTGGGAAATATGTTTGACTTTACTTACCAATTAAAATTAATTGTGATTCTCTGGGAGGCCACGTAAATGTGCTGCAGCTGTGGCTTTACAAAGGACTGAATAAAACCCAACAGCAAGTGTAGGAAGACTCAATAATCAGCAAATGAGATACTGTCTAAGGAAACCTCTATCTGCAAGGATCAATCACATTTCAGCTGTACTGGATGTGTTGGCATTTTGTTTTTCAAGACTTTGTAATGATCTGATCCCACATTAGGGCTAAAGAGAAGTCCCAAGGTCTCCCATTTAGCAGGAGAGGGATGGATAGTTCCATAGTCCTTAAACTTGTCCATGAATTAACTATTTTTAGTGCTTGTGACACACAACACAGCCAACACAACAGTTTTGATGTTTGCCTTTCTCCCTGTCCCATTGGATGCTGGTCATACAGAACTATGATGATGTGGAAAGACACATGTAGAAGACAGTAATAAATTGCATGGGCTTAACCAAACTTCTAACTCAGGGACTCTGTACCATGAAAATCTATGGCCCAAATGATGATGTACAATCTTGTAATTATTCTATAGGTAGGCAAGAAGTATTAACACTGGCAGCTCTTCTTCTGATCAAACAGAACCCTACAATTATCTCTGGGCCTCAAAAGTCTCCAAGTAGGCCCTTAACTTTGTTAAATATTTAATCAGTGTTTCAAGAGCCTTTCAGGAATTTAGAAGAGAAGCTGGGGTGAGTAAAGCCCATGAAATTATGTGTTGTTTTATTTTTTTACCCTTTTGAACATCACAATCACAAATTTTGGTTTAGTGGTAGTAGAATTACTAGAATTACTACTGTGCAACTGAATTGGGTGACTGAATTGGAAAGAAAAAAACATGCTGTTCTAGAAAAAGCACATGAATAGCAGGAGGGGAGGGTCCGAATTTGCTACTTCCAGCTTCTGTATGCAGAGCGGTACTTACAATATCTCCCTAGTTGGTTTCCTCATTGTGCTTTCACACTGTTTGGAGAAGTTGTCAAAAATGGAAAGCAAGGAATTTTGTCTGAAACAAGAATGGAAAAGAAAGTTTGAGTTTCAGTCTGGATTTTGGCCAAATTCTCATCTTCCTTGCAACGGATCTTCATAGACATGTAAGGTAAACTGGAATTGGGCTCACACAGTGGAGGCATTCATGCAGACCTCTGAAAGCAGGGAGGGGAAGGTCTAAAATGTTGTGACAGTGGGCAATACCTCATGGGGGATATAGGGATGGTCTTTCAGCTTGTTTATTGTTTATGATTTACTCATTGTAGTGAAATAACACGAGCTGTAAGTAAAATAAATGTTTTGCCTTATGATATACTGTATGGGACGCTTTCTCCACCAGTACGAACAGTAGCAGTTAGGCTGCTTCTGGAGAAGTGTATCTATTAACAAATACCGGGAGGCTTACCTGGAAAAGAACAAATTAAAAGGCCACATGGAAAAATCTCTGGTTTTGAGGCTTTTAAAGTTATGGGCCAGATACTCTACTGTGTAGCCTTAAGAGAATCAGGCATGTGGAAACTTACAGAAAGTGTTACGTATGACAAAAGAAATAAGGCTTTAAGATACTAGTCTTAGTCCGAATGTGATGCTTAGAAGTTGCTTTTCTTGTAATTTTTTGAAGACGTGTCATAGCCAGTTGAGTTTTCCCCCATTCAGCCCAGAGATCTCAAGAATATTTGGTGTGAGAATTTCATTTGCCTAACGTTTGTGATTTAAGTGGACCTGTTTGCGAGGTCAGATATACTTAAGACCTTGTCACCACGTCTCTCTGCTAACACAGTGCAGTCCACAGGTGGTAAAGAATGGGATATGAAGGAATGGGCAGGGGTAGTAAAAATATATGAGACAGGGTGACTGCACATAGAATTCAGGGCAGGGTAGGGGGTTAGAAGGAGACAGAAACAGGCTGCATTGCATGGTCATAAGAATATGTAACCACAAGAAGAGTCTTCCCTGGTTAAACTGGAAGGTCTCAGTCTCTGTAGTCTCCTGCTGTCATCAGTAAATGCCAAGGAAAACAGAGATGTGCCTCTCGTTCCTTTATAGCTGCAGACCACATAGAAAATAATAGCCTGCTGCTTGTATGAGTTTTTCCAGAGGTCAGGGCTGTGCAGATATGTAACACATCAGCAGTCACCTGAACACTTTTGATGCCAGGTAGGAGCACAGTCTAGTTCCCTGACTTGCAGGTTTGATTTTTCAAAGTTGACTTAAGAAAACAGTCACTGAATATAAGAAAGTGACTTCCTAGAGCACCTCTATTTTTACAGAGCATGATGATATGTTACAAGGCCAAGCATCTGAAAATTAATAAACATGAGAAACGCAGTTATCTTTGCAACTTTACTTTGGTCTCTTTTCGCATATGTGCAATGGTAATTTTAAAGTCAGAATGAATAAAACATTTTTTTGTCCCAGAGTTGCCTCTGCGTACAACATGCTGAGAGACTTGCACTGGGACTGAATCAGCATTTGGTAGCGATGGAAACACTTGACTATAGGATCTTTGCCTTATTCTTGTAGAAGCAGAAATCACTTGTTGAAATGAAAAGAAAGCATAACATTACCCCTAATTTTACCCTGAAGATTTTTATTCTATTCCTATCCTTGCAACGCAGCCCTGATCTGACCACATGCAGGTCACACTAATCACCTCACACCTCACGACTTGCTGCTTGGTACACATCTTTACTGCAGACTTCATGTGAGATAGGTGAGAAGTGTGGAATGCTCATAGCTCATAACTAAACTAATTTGGAGTTGCTTTGGCTGACTACAGCCAGCTGAGAGTTGATTTCTTTGGAGCAAAAATGCTGAAAATTTAACTCCAGTTGTCTCAAATTGACTGTGCCAAATTAGTGGATGGGAAATGCTCTCTGTGCCACAGTTTCCAGCTGTGAAGTAGGGAGAACAATGCTGTCTACTGTCATCTGAAAGGGCTGGTACTAAGCTGCGTGTAACTTCTTTCTGCAGGCTTGTGTCAGGTCCTTATTTCAGTGAGAAAGTGAAAGCCTGTCTTTTCTACAAGATCATTACAGTACCTGCATTAAATAAACTGCTTAGCTAAAGACTGCATTTTTTTTTTTTTTTTTTTTTTTTTAAGGTTGAAGTGCTCTTGATGGTAGTGTATCTTCCAACTGGCTTTTTTTTTAACTGAGATATCAAGAAAAATACAAGCTTTCAGCAGACTTAGAATAATGTCCCTGCTGGCAGATCATGGATGAGACATATTTCTCCAATAACAGGAGCAGAAATAGCTCTCCTGGATTTAGGGGTATGTTTGGAGTGAGGCCTTGCTACAGTCCACAGCTTCCTTGCCACTGGAGCAAGGATAATCCAACCCCGCCAGCTAAACAAAGCAGGACTGCCATCTTGGAGTTTCTGAAGTCCTGCAGAACAGTGTGCTATTTGGACTTACTTCTCTGTCCTCAAGTTTCGAAAAGCACAGCAGTGGCTGGGATACGTTAGAACAGCTTCCAGAAGACTGCTGAACTTATCCAGAGTTGGCAGCCTCTTCAATGAATATGATGATGTTGCATTTAGGATCTGAATGGCCTCGAGCCCGTAACTAGGCAGGGACTCCAATGCCGTTGAAGAAATATCCCTACAAAACAGAGAGCACTCTTGTTTCTTTTCATACAGATAAAAGCAGCGCTGAAGTGTGAAGAGAAGATAGCAGTGACTCAGTTTTTTTCATGAAGGCCTACATCTACAAAGCCACCCAATGTCCATCTCAGAGATGTAGGGTGTGATACTGCAACCCAGCAGTCCCAGACAGGCAAGGGGCTGGCTTTATCCTGGTGGAAATCAAAACCTACCATGTTGGGCCTTGTTCTAGATATTTTAATTACATGGTTAATAACTGAAACAAACAAAAGAGTCTTCCATTCTTGCAAATACAAACTTCAGTAGTTTGGCTTAGAGTAACTTCAGAGGGGCTGCTTGCTTGCATGAGGAAAGGCCAGTTATATGACCGAATATTGTCAGAGTTAGGCCATTAAACAGGGAAAAAAAAATCTACAATTGTGAGAGTGATGCTAGTAATGCTCTGCACTGCAAAGCACCAATGAAAGGAATGCAATGGCATATGTGGCACAGAGAGCTATTTACAGAGCCGCCCGTTGGGTTTTATTGCATGTTGCTTCAGCCAGTGCAGCCCTCAAGTATGTACTTGACTAACAAAGCATGAGAAGGATAATATGTTTTATTCTGCATTGGCTTATACCATGTGATCAACTCATTCACTTTTATAACCAAATTCTAAAATAATATGTTGTAAAAACATACGCATCCTGCCAAAATACAAGTTACTTAGTCATGTCAGGATAGACACAGAGAGAGAGTATCAGTAGGATCTGACACAAATATAACTAAAGCCACACAAATCTCTATGGGGCAGAGGCCAAGGCTAAAGCTGTCTGATAAGTGTTTGTTGTGGTGCTGCCTGAGTCTTCTGCCCTGCAATTTCATGGCATCTTATCGATATGTTTCCATTTTACACACAGAGGGTATCTGATCAAGCATGTAGTCCGCTTAGCAAAGTGCAGTTAATGGGGGATGTCTACACAACTAGATAAAGGAGGGGTTTGATGCTTACAGGACATCTGGCCCCGTGGCCCCTCGCAGGGCATCATTGTGTATCCGCTTGAGGTTTCTGTTGTCCTTCAGAATGCTGTGGAATGAAACATCGAGTCTTTACATCTGCATTTTGAAATAACTTCTCTTTCCATTACTTCTTCTCATCCATTTGCTCTCAATCCTTCCTTCTGTCACAGTGGTGATTGTGCAACGCCTGGTCTGAGAGCATTCATATTTCTCTAACCTTTCCTCCACTGATACCATCAGACTGTTAGCATCTACACCTAATTCTGATCATTTCCAATTTCTTCTGACTTAAACCAGGAACAGCCATTCTGGTTCCTTCACTGCAGCAGCAGTGTACAAAAATACAACAAAAATTTTGCCAAAACCATGGGGCTAGTCCCAGGGTGTGTGCAATTGATTTTAAAACTGCTGACATTTCCAGGTGTAAGATGAAGTTTCCTGAATCTGGTCTACAGGTTCAAGCTTTCCACTGCTGCTGCTAAATTTAGGAATTTATTAAATTTTACTTAAAAAAGAAGAGCTTTTCTCATAAAAACTGCAGCTTTCTAAGGGATAGCAAAACAGCAAATGCCGCAGGATTGACAACTAGGTCTCAGTGACACTGATGCCGCAGGATTGACAACTAGGTCTCAGTGACACTGATATATTGACTTTTCTAATGGGTATCATGAAATTTAAGATGGGCAGTTAAGATGAATGAAGAGCTTGTGACTGCATTTGAGCTATTTTCTAATAATGTACTAATCTACTATTATCTACAATAGTAAGGTCTAGCTGAACTTCTAAGGTTCAGCTAGGCAAAGTGTTAGACAATCTTGTCTAGGCCCTGCTTTTACTATGAAAGGTTGGACAAGATGATCTCCGAGGTCCCTTCCAACTTGGGTTCTTGTACAATTCTGTGGCTCTTTTAATTACCAAGGAGGGGAAGCATACTCACAGTTGATTCAGCTTGGTTCCATTGAAGGCATGACTGTGGATATCCTCAAATCCATTTTTATACAGTTTGCTGAAGATTAAGAAAAATGTATAAGGAAAAATATTTGGGAAAAGATGAGATTATGTTATTGTACTACAGATTTCAAAACTTAACACTGTATTCATTTTAAGGATTAGAGGGTCTGGCTTATAAAGAATATAGCTAACTATGGGATGACTGCCATTAGCTCTGAAATTAGCATAAAATTGAAGCTTAAATGCTTTCCTGTTTACGTCTTTAAGAGCAAGGAGCTTGGTGCCCACCTTGAAGTGAGGCCCAGAATCCAGACAGCATTCCAGGTGAACCCTTGGCACCAAGACAACAACCTACAGGCAGAAGACCTGGATTTTGTGGTTTAAGTAGGTAAAGCTGCAAAGCTGCAAGAGTCAGAGAAGTGTCAGATAGAAAGCTCGTGTAAATCCCAGAAGGTATTGCTGGATTGTGGATCCCCTATGGGCAGACCAATCTCCCAGCAGCCCAAGTGAGAGCTTTGCAGTGAAGCAGGGGTGAGTGATGCATCATCCAGCAGTCAGCGAGTTACTCAAAGTAGTGCTGCCAGACCTGAACAGTGCTGTGGAAACCTCACCATTCCCTGCACTGCACAGGGATGCTTGCTGCCAGCCCTGAGTTTTTGATTCCCACTCTGGAGCCAGGTACCAAATGGCTGGACCCTGCTGTACCTAAGACCTGGCTACTTTCCTTCATTAGGAGATCTAACCTGTGGGTTTGTTTTCACAGAGAAAAAGCCATTTCTGATATTAAGTATTTTTCAGTATCCTTTGTATATAATAATTTGTATTTTTTTTTCTTTAATATCAAGTCCTAATACAAAATGCGGTGCTATTTATAGAGGATCCTTTATCTCTACAAAAGTTTTCTTGTTCTTTTTCCACTTGTTGCTGGGAGAGCAGAAACTAGGGGTATGAACCTACTCCCAAGAATAGCTGGCTACATTTGATGTGAGGAGTCTGTCTTGACATGGTGCTGAAATTAGTGATTTCCTTAAAAAACACAACCATGTTGTAGTATTGATTCCCTGTCCTCATGAAACACTAACAGTTGGAAAGCCTACATTAGCTATTTGTAATGCAAAGTATTACTGCAGGCTAAATTTACACACTCACAGTTAACTTGTGCTTCACTAGGCCATGCTGCAACAATTGGAATTATTTCAGCTAATTGTAGTTAATTACAAGGGGTGGAGGTAAAGTGTAGCTCTACAATTAGAAAGCTGCTGATAAGGTAATTCTTTTCTTCTATCACAAAAGAGTAAGAAAAAAATGACTGTTAGCTCTTTCCTGGCTGTGAGTTAGACACTCTTCCATTTAATACAGTTCAGACTTGCAGTAAAAAAAAAAAAAAGAAGCATCTTTCTCCATCTCTAGCACATTTGTTTTCTTGTACCATTAACAGAATCATCATTTTGCTGGAGTTATTTTGTGAACTTGCTAACAGGAAAACAGCCCATAAGATAAAATGATGCCCTCAACTGAGCCATTGCTCATCTTTAACATCAGGTAGTAGTTGTCTTTGGTCACATTTAGGCTTAGTTCTTCTAACATTTTCTGAAGGTACTGGTCAATACATCATGTTTGTGTTTAAATTACTGTTGTGCTGGCACATCAGCCTGATGAAGGGCTTAAGCCAGCCAGCTGCAGTACTTGCTTATGCAAGCTCCAGCTCATTTCCAGCAACAAACATCCATGGAGAATTGTGCAGGTGTTTTGGCACACACACTTGTGTCAAGACAAGGCTCCACATTTGGATGTATGCTGCGTTTTTAACATCACTCTGGTCGGTCTGCAAAGGTTGGTGTTATTTGCTTCCAGACTGGTCTTTGTGCTAAAAGATGAAGGAGGCAGCCTGCTGCTGCCCTCTATTGCTTTGCTGGTCCTTCCTCAGCCCTGAATTTCAGCCACATCCTGCTGAGAAGTACAGTTTGTGATTTGGGCTATTTCTGCCTTTCTTCATGGAAGTTTTTGTGAGGATAGAGGTGCTGCAAAATCCCTACAAGGCTCCTGCTGTGCTGGCAGATGATTTTCTCCTTGGTTTTCAGTGGCTTTTTGCCTTCCTTGTATGGAGCATCTCAACATTAAACTCACCTGTCTTGCAGGACAACTGTAGCAATGAATCCAGTTTGCTAAAAGGAAAGTCTTGGTGTGAAGACAATACAGACATATGGGGCTTAATTTCAAGATTCTTATAAAGTGGAGTTACTCTCCTCAAACAGCTGTATTATCGTCACAGAAGGAACTGGATCTAACATTGTTTTACTCACAGTGTCAGTGATTCATTGTTCATCCCCTGGAAAGCATTTTGTGGTATGGTTGTCATACGCAAGTTATCACAGAGCTCCCTTTGGGAGGAAAAAAAGTTATTTGTCAGTGATACAAGAACAAGATGGAAAGACTCACAGCTGGGCTAGGGTGGGTCTTCACTTACAAGATAAAATGAGCTTCTGATGAGAAGATCTGTGTCAGATCTGGAAATTCTCTTATTCCAGTGTTACAAATGCTCCTGGAGAAAAGCATGATTTACAGGGGAGAAGGTTACCAGGCTAGAATGCAAGGACAAGCCAATGCTGCAGGTATGAGCTTAACAATGCATTAAAATATGAGTGGCAAATATCGTAATTTTTAATTAGGCTCCAACTGTGTTTGTAAGATCTGTAAAAACTGTGTGTAGCATGCTCAGGCAGTATTCTGGAGAAGCAGCATATGTCCTCTTGACTCCTTAAGTGCAAGGAAGAGATTGTAGTTATCCCTTTTGTGTGGTATCTTGTCTAAATGAAAACTTTAGAAATAAACACTTAGCAGAACTAATTGGCAGACTTTACTGTTTTGTCCATTACTGCTCTACCTTGGGTTAATTTATCTTCTTGCTTATTAAAAGACCTCACTATTAGTTAAGTGCACATTAAAGCTGTTGTGTATGATGCATGAACTTGTAGTGTATCATAACGCATGAAAAACTTATTTTTTTTCCTTAAAGTCTTTTCTGTGATTTGTCCATTCCTTCATGGAAAAAAAGAACGCAAACAGAAAAGTAACAGAATGCTTTCTTACAAATATTTTAGCCTTGGAAGGTTTCTGAATGCTCCGTCCTCAATGTGCAGCAGATTTTTTGTGTTCAGAATTAATCTGTAATGAGGGAAATATATGTCAGTGTTGTATTGTTACACACCTGGAGGGACTTGAATTTCACTAGCAATTGGCCTTGTCAGAATCTGACATGTGCAGACTTTGACAGAAGACTCTCATGCTGCAAACAGACTTTCTAGAAATATGCTACAAGTGCGTTTTGAAGCAGTATTGATAACAAAATCAGGTTATAACTGTTAGGTAACCAAAAAAAGATGTCTCCTTCAGGATTCAAACATTGTCTTGTTAGTCTCCTGTAGCTCTTTAAAGGTCTAACTTAACTTTCTTGTTTTGGCAGACAGGTAAATGACAAGCTATCCATACCTGGTAGGTGAATACATTAGGTCAGATCTTTAATTTCTTACCTATACCCACCATTGATTCCAATGGAAATTAGACACAGTAAGAGGTGGACAAACCTGTGTCTGTTGCTCATGTGAGCAAGCAATTTGCTTCAATGGAATTCACATATAAGAAAAAAAAATAATTGTCCTCACTCAGTTGCACCATTTTTAAGCCACTCACTGATCATGCTGTGGGAAAAACACTGTAATGAGATACTGAATCAAATGTATAGTTTCCAATAGTTTCACTAAATATTTAGTGAAACAATATTAGTTAAATTAGTTAATATTAGTTTCACTAAATATTTTGGAGCATATTCCTAGCCCTTGCTTTAACTCACACGCTCTCTCAGATGGCTCTGCTAGGCACATCAAGCTTAAAATCAGTACATGTTCTGTTTGAGTAATATTTCTGAGCTCAAAAGAAGAGCTGCATACTAAGCAGACATATTTAAATACTGTAGGGCTTTGAAAACTGCATCTTCAAAAAGAAAATGTTTTTCTCTTCTGTTGTTATCTTGAATGATTTCTCCACTTAGAAAGCTTGATACTGCTGGTAGAAGTAGACACAGCGCTCCCATCCTGTCATTGCACTCACTGAAGGCAACAGGACTTCACATACACGGATCAATTTGCACGATCTAGATCTCCAAGGCTAGACCTTACAGACTGTTCATTATTTTATATGGTACTTTGGAGAGAAACATTTGTCATCATAGACCTCATCCAACACCAGCTGAAGTAACATAGGAAGATTTGGTCCAGGGATACTTTTCTGTAGACTGTTTACTCCTTGATGATAATAAACCACAACATGGCTGCCTTTTTTTTTTTTTTTTTAGAGACTTACATTTCAGACAGAGCAGGAAGGCTGTCAAATGCGCTTGCTTCTATTCTCTCTAGGGAGTCGCTCTGAGAGATTTCGCTGTAATGAAAAAGGCAGACACAAAGCAATACATTAACAGAAGAGATACCAGAAATCAAGTTTCCACTTTATATTTGCTTCTTTTATATATGGTTTCCCCCCACCCCATGCCCCAATTCTTGTTTTGCAGCAGTGGCCATGCCTCACCTCCAAAATCCTAGGCAGTAGGGACTGAGAGAGAGAGGCATTATTCTGTCTTGGCAAAAGGTTATGCCAACCATTTGGAATAAGAACATACAGGGCAGCCAATCTTCATTTTCTCAGCAAATTGTAGGTAAGGTAGTGACTGAGGGCTGAACTAATACAAACAAAGTAGTCAGCCCAAGCCTCTAAGCCTTTTGCTCCTACCATTGGTTCCACTTAGTGAATTTATTTGTGTAGACAAAGATGTAGATAACGTTCACAGAGCCTCATAGACTGCTGTTAAATCAGGGTCATGGTCATCTAATTCACAGATGTAGAGACACACAAATACATGAATATGCATTCAGTGAACTTTACAAATAATTTTTGGATTTAAGTATCATTTTCATTACATACATAGAAATTGAATGCAAGTAGCTTTTTTTCCATCATTACACAGATCAACATGACTGTTTTTGTAGGCATTATACAATTTTGACATAACTACATGTGTGGAACAGGGGCATTGTTAAGAACAACCGATGTTGGATACAGGGAAAATAAATCCACTTCTTTGATGCTTACTAAATCCTGCTAGATTAAGATTCATCTATATTATATATAAATAAATATAAATTATTGTGTATATATACTATATAGAATATATTGTATGTGTAATATCATAGAAAAATTAAGGTTGGAAAAGACCTCCAAGATCATCTGGTCCAACCAACCCCCTACCACCAATGTCACCCACTAAACCATGTCCCTAAGCACCACATCCAACCAACCTTTCCTTGAACACCCCCAGGGACGGTGACTCCATCACTTCCCTGGGCAACCTGTCCCAACGCCTGACTGCTCTTCTAAGAAGGAATGTGTCCTAATTGTTATAACTGTTGAAGAGTAGTGCTCTTTGTCCAATTCTTTGTTTTAATTGTTGAAGAGTAGGGGCATGATGTTTCCATTTTTCCACTCAGCACGGAATGGCCTGACTGCCAGAACTTTTCAGCTATGATGGAGAGAGGCTTGGCAATTCCATCAACCAGTTCCCTCAGGACCCTAGGATTCATGTCATCAGGTCCCGCAGACGTGTACCTGTTTAGATTCATCAGGTGGTCTCGAATGTGCTCTTCACTTACAGTGGGTGCTACTTGGATCCTCCAGCCTCCATCTATGGGTTCAGGTAAATGAAAAACTTGGGAAGCCCTTCTAGCAGTGCAGACAGAGGCAAAGAAGTTGCTGAGTATCTCAGCCTTCTCCATGTCTATTGTTCCCAATTACTCAGATATAGATACTCATTCTTAATAAGAAATTATCCACCTATAATCGCGTACCCACTACTATTTTCACCCCTCGGTCTATTTTAACAAATGTTAAAGGTGCATGGTGGCCCTTGGGGACTCCTCCTGTCACCCCAACGCAGCAGCCCGAAGGGAGCTGGGTCCTATCTTGTGCTCTTCCTCGAGGCTCTGTGCAGAAGGGCTGCCACCTCTCACACAAGGGCTGGTGGATGGGAAAGAAGCAATCGCACAACCCCCGAGAATCAGCAAGAGTTCTTTATTGCCGGGTGTTTGGTGGCTCCAAGCTAATGCTTGGGATGGAGCCTGAGTGACGATGAGTAGGGAGCTCGCCGCGCCCTGCTGAGAAGCTGTTGGTGTTCTCTGATGGCACAGAGCAAAGATGTGCTGGGGTAGTCCCAGGTCTGATGTGGCCGAGGTGGATCCACTTCCATGGGCTCCTCCACCTCTTCTTGTGGACCCGGCTCCATGGTGTTAGGCAGGAGGACAAGCCAGTCCTTGCCTGGGACTGCCCACACGGGGTGCCTTCCAGCAGGAATATTTACAGGCCAGGGTGCTGAACCAGGGGGTCGCCCAGCCAGTGAAGCTGTCTGAGGAAGCACTGAGAAGGATGGCAGCTAATGAGAGGAAGATGTGTCATGGGCAGAAGGACAGCACCTCCGGCACAAAGGACACCAGTGCCTGGGGGATGTCTGGTGCCTGGCCCACAGACACATATCAGTGATATCATTGGCACAACAGTGATGCGGGGAACAGGCTGGCCCCTCAAACATTCAGCAGCAGGGGGCCTGGGCCTAACCAGTAGTGCAGTGGTGGCGTGGAGCATGAGGCAGACAGCCGTGGGGAGCAGAGGCATGCCTATCGGCCAGAATGCAGCGTGGGACCCAGCCATGGCCGTAAAACAGATGGCAGCATTGAATCCATGCCTATAAATGAACTGGAGAATGGCATGGGACCTAAACGTGGAACTGGGCGACCCCCTGGTTCAGCACCCTGGCCTGTAAATATTCCTGCTGGAAGGCACCCCGTGTGGGCAGTCCCAGGCAAGGACTGGCTTGTCCTCCTGCCTAACACCATGGAGCCCATGGAGGTGAGTCCACAAGAAGAGCCTTGCTTCTTCTCTAGCCTTCTTTCTGCCACCTACGCCGGCTCTCAGAGGACCGAGTAGCTGAGCAAGTTGTGGGCCAGCTGCAGGGGGGCTATTTTGTAGGGCCCAGGGCAAAGGCAGGGAAGCAGTGGCCACTGTAACCTCAGCAAGCCTCTGTGATGTCCAACATGAGTGGCCCAAAGGCAGCTGTGCTGGGAGCAGCCTGGAAGATGCGCTCATGTGGACGAAGGAGGAGGGTTGGGGGTGAGCAGAGGGCCCCTTTTCTGGGGCTGGCTCCCCCAGGCCAATTAGCTTGCCAGAGAGAATGGCTGCCCCATGCAATCCTGCCTCAACCCATTTTCCTTCAGATATCCAACGGTTAGAATCTCTTCTTAACAAAAGAAATTACATGTACTGGATTATTTCATGTGTTGTTTACAGATGTTGTGAATTTTCATCTGGATCTATTAATATTCTCAACTTCAACTATGTAAGCATCTGCAAATTTCATCACAAAGCTGTTTTCCTTGCCTTTGTGTTAGGAAGCTACTCAAATTCAGCTCTAATGCTGTTCTTTCCAGTACTATATTCTGTATATATGTTCTATATATTAATTATATATCAAATATACAACTATCATATATTATATAATTATATATTAAATATTTAATTAATATATTCTATATATAATATATATATTAATCTGCATATGTAGGAGAAAGGTCTTCAAAACATTTTTTCCTGACAGAACCGACTGGTATGGCACACAAACTAAACCTAACATTATACTCTGTCAACAACAACAAAAATATTTTCTAAACAACTGAAACATGTCTATAAAATTAGATTCATTATTATGACAGATCTGAAAGCTATCTTACTTAAATTGTAATTATAAGAAAACAATTCCTACTGATGTTGCTATAAAAACCCTTAGACCATTTTTTTTTCCATTTTTAGTAGCAAAGGGGAATTCATAAAGAAATCATATATTAAGTATGTATATATTTCTTACAGAAATATTAATGACTTTTTTCCATAATCAGAATTCAGTAAGATTGATATTTTTGATAGTGCAATGGTTATTCATGAATGAAGATGGATGTAAAACAAGAGGCCTGGTTAGCACTTGATCCTAAGAGACTCAGGGGCTTAGCTCATGCACTGGGAGGGATCAGTACTTGCAGTACTTAAAATGAAAAAAAAAAATCAGGTTCAGGTTCTGAATCGTGAAACCCCAGATCCCATGCTCCTTCCTTTTTTTGCTTGTTTGCTTGTTTGCTTGCTAGCAAACGTGACGCCCATCTACAAGAAGGGCCGGAGGGCAGACCCAGGAAACTACAGGCCTGTCAGTTTGACCTCAGTGCCAGGAAAGCTCATGGAGCAGATCCTCCTGAGAGTCATCATGCAGCACTTGAAGGGGAAGCAGGCGATCAGGCCCAGTCAGCATGGCTTTATGAAAGGCAGGTCATGCCTGACGAACCTGATCTCCTTCTATGACAGAGTGACGCGCTGGGTGGATGAGGGAAAGGCTGTGGATGTGGTCTACCTTGACTTCAGCAAGGCTTTTGACACCGTCTCCCACAGCATTCTCCTCAAGAAACTGGCTGCTCTTGGCTTGGACTGGCGCACGCTTCGTTGGGTTAGAAACTGGCTGGATAGCCGGGCCCAAAGAGTCGTGGTGAATGGAGCCAAGTCCAGTTGGAGGCCAGTCACTAGTGGCGTCCCCCAGGGCTCGGTGCTGGGGCCGGTCCTCTTTAATATCTTCATCGATGATCTGGACGAGGGCATCGAGTGCACCCTCAGTAAGTTCGCAGATGACACCAAGTTAGGTGCGTGTGTCGATCTGCTTGAGGGTAGGAAAGCTCTGCAGGAGGATCTGGATAGGCTGGACCGATGGGCTGAGGTCAACTGCATGAAGTTTAACAAGGCCAAGTGCCGGGTCCTGCACCTGGGGCGCAATAACCCCAAGCAGAGCTACAGGCTGGGAGAGGAATGGTTGGAAAGCTGCCAGGCAGAGAAGGACCTGGGAGTGATGGTGGATAGTCGGCTGAATATGAGCCAGCAGTGTGCTCAGGTGGCCAAGAAGGCCAACGGCATCCTGGCTTGTATTAGGAACAGCGTGACCAGCAGGGCTAGGGAGGTGATCGTCCCCCTGTACTCAGCTCTGGTGAGGCCGCACCTCGAGTACTGTGTTCAGTTTTGGGCCCCTCGCTACAAGAAGGACATTGAGGTGCTTGAGCGGGTGCAGAGAAGGGCGACGAAGCTGGTGAGGGGCCTGGAGAACAAGTCCTACGAGGAGCGGCTGAGGGAGCTGGGCTTGTTCAGCCTGGAGAAGAGGAGGCTCAGGGGCGACCTTATCGCTCTTTTTAGGTACCTCAAGGGAGGCTGTAGCGAGGTGGGGGTTGGCCTGTTCTCCCACGTGCCTGGTGACAGGACGAGGGGGAATGGGTTTAAGTTGAGCCAGGGGAGTTTTAGGCTAGATGTTAGGAAGAACTTCTTCACTGAAAGGGTTGTGAGGCACTGGAACAGGCTGCCCAGGGAAGTGGTGGAGTCACCATCCTTGGAAGTCTTCAAAAGACGTTTAGATGTAGAGCTTAGGGATATGGTTTAGTGGAGGGCTGTTAGCGTTAGGTTGGAGGTTGGACTCGATGACCTTGAGGTCTCTTCCAACCTAGAAAATTCTGTGATTCTGTGATTCTGTGATTCCACGAGATCCTTCCTACTTGCCACTGGGTTCCCATTTACATATGTCTGAGAGAGTTATAGCAGTGATAATAATTTATCATCTGATTTGCAGTTGGTGATGAGTTGCCAAATAGATGATTTAGAGATTTTTAATTTAAAAATATGCATTTTTCAAAGTAACACTAAATCTCAATAAAATTATGAAGTGTTCTATAGTTTTACATCAGACAAATACATTGATTTCTATGCTGTTAATTTGGAGAGATGTATTAAAAGGACACAAAGAAATCAATTAAACGCTCTTATGGAAAGAAAAATGTCAACGAACAAAACATTCTCTATGAAGAATGGGTTATGCATACAGCTTGGGAAAATTTAGTGTCAAATCATAAAGGTAGGAGAACCTTTTTAGATTTAAGTTGATCTGCCATCTAAAAATGGTAAGGTCTCATTAATCGTTCAGATGTAAGTGAATGCAAGAATGCAGTGCCATTAGATTGTACTGTAATACATGTACTTCATTGTAGTTGAATAGATAGGGACATCATTTAGTTTGTTTTCTACTTTCTAGAGCTACAGAAACACAGGAATTTATAATTTGGCCAAAATTGTTTAACCAATGAGCACTAAAAGCTAAACCAGACCAACTGAATCTATTTAGGTGTTTGCACTACCCTCATCCTTCTAGTCTGCCTTCAGGAATGCACCATTAAAGGGTTTCCTATTTTCTCTGTTTCCTGGATAATAGATTATGTAAATCTAACCTATATTTTAATAGCTGATAAAATATGTGCTTTTTATAGGTGAAGATAATTCTAAAAAGCACACCTAGAATAGGAAGCACCATTACCTGTGCTGCTACTTTTAGATTCTGGGGGAGTTCATTCCCCTGTTCTGTATTGCACTGGTGTGGCATCAGCTGTCCTTCAGTGAACACCCCATGCAGATAAAAAAAAAAAAAAAAGTAATGGAGACCCAAAGCTGCCATCTTTTGGTTGCAATAATGACAGAAATAAGGGTGAGACTAGTCTGCCAAGCCTTCTGGTTGGAGTCCTTGATATAAAACAGATACAAAGCCAAGGGAGGGGAAGCATTATGTGCAAAGTTACAGTGCTTGTAAACTGTATCTTCTAAGAAGAGGATCAGTCCTACGGATTCCCTGCCTCGCTTACCTCACAGTGCATAACAGCAAAAAAACCCTTATTTGAGTATTTCATAAATGTATAATCACAGAATACCATAGCTATCATTGCAGCACTAACATTTTATGACAGAAATCTCCTCTACAAAGTGCCTGTCATCAGTTATCAAACTGAATCCAGTTCTCTCTGACATGATTAATGTTTCATTATGTTAAGCAACTGTTAAAGCATACCTTTTCAAATAACCTTTTACATACTGCTGATAAGAAATTATTGGCCTATAAAAATAGCTTATTCTTCCTCTGAATTTTTTTTTCACCAAAAGTGGTTTTTAGCAACACATTTTTACATTATTGTAAAAAGACATTATTTGTGATGGAGGTTTATGACAGAACTTCTAGCAAGACATTAAGGAAAAGTCTACGGAAAATGTTGTGAACTTACATGATGAAGGCATCTCTAAGTCCTTCAAATGCATGTGATGGGATTACTTTTACAGGAAGATGAGTAAACGATCTGAAAAAAAAAAGAAAAGAGGGAGGAAAGGATTGTAAGGCATGGGGTTTCATTGTTTACAGATTGTACACTGCGTAGAGAAACAGTAAAGCTTCAAGTCACTTTATTTTGCCTACAGTTCTTTGTACCTCTACGGCTTGATCCCTTTACCACTGATTTCAGTTAAACAAATTTGAGGGCTATTGTGTCAGTTCCTTAAGAGCATAAATTTGAGATTTGGCTTGGTCAAATTATGATAATAATCATAAACTTTTAGAAAAAAAAATATAACCTTATGAAAATGGGCTTCTATATTCACAGTCAAATGAAGCTAGAGGCCATCTGGAGCTATTTCCTCAGAAAAATGTGGCTTTAATGTAAAGCTTCCTCTATGAAACAATGTTTGTTTGCATTCTTTGGACCATGCTTTTCTCTCCATAATACTGCTGTAATGTTGTGGTGTGGCATCATGAATTCATCAAAAAGCCTCTGGCTATATGCAAGTGCTTGAAAAAGTCCAAATTGGGCCTGATGTATTTTATGTATTTATTTTAAATTGCAGCACTGTGATTTGCTGATTGAAAGCAAGTGTGCACTTTCCTTTTTACATTTTTTAATTACTCTCACTGAGATGTTAATGACACTGTGGGAGGTAGATCTTTTTTTTTTTTTACCATTCTACTCCACATCTGAATTGTAGTCCTTTTAGCAGCCAATTTGTACAGCCATGACCACACTCTCCCTGATAATAGCCATAGCAAAATATTTAACATATTTCAAGACTTTATCTCTGTGCAAAAAGATATTTGCTCTCTTTTGTTTTTTAATTACAGATATCTAGTCAGAGACATTTGTTTCCCATCCTTAAAAACACCCTGTCAAGGTTTTTTGACCGAACTGTTTCTGTTCTTCTAAAAAATTTTTTTTTTTTCCTAATTTTGTTATAATCCTTTATATGAAGACAATTTAAAATGTTTAAGAACTTAAAGTTCACTATAATGCCAGGCTGTCACACATATTTATGTTCTGGGATTACCAATCTAGATGTACACCGGAGACTGGCACCAATTCCTTGCCACAGTCCAATATGATCTTTGGCAAATCATTTAGTTTCCTTACATCTTGATTCCCTGTCAGTAAACTGGGAATAACAACACTTCCCTACCATATAAGCAATGCTGTAAGAATATGTTTGTTTTTGACACCACTGGGATTGGGCCATACTGGTCTCTATAGACATATGCTGGCAGGTTGTGTTGTGTGTGTGCAGGAGCTGTGCTTAAATCAGAAGTGAAGCTAAGTTGTATGTCTTGAGAAATGTATTTGTCCCTTGGGGGACAGAAGTATGCAGAGAATCCTGCAGCAGGGATCGATAGGCAGAGCCAACAGGAAAACACCTTTGGGAAGAAGTAAAAAGTAGAAGCTGAGAAATTGCTCATCTGTAGCCTTGGCAGCAAGAACCTCTTTATAGCTGTACCATCGACTAGAGCTGCTTGGAAAACAAAACATACCTTTTTGTGAGTGTCTACACACACACACACACACACACACAAAAGCAAAAACCCCTACACTGCCCGTCCCCCTGCCTGCAGAAAATCTTTGGCACCAGTGTTCCTCGCTTAGCTACCTCGGCTCTGGAATTCAATTTAAGTGGGATAAACCAGCACTTTAGCTGTAACTTTAACTGTAGTTAAATTGCATGGCAACACTTAATCCATTCTGTATTTCAACATAAATATATATATTTTTTAAATCCTTGTGAATTCACCTTGACAGCTGAAACCGTGAACTCAACTGCATTGACATTACCTCATCCCATTTACAGTCTCACAAAACAGCAAAGGAACAAAGGAAGAAGGCAATTCATAATCAAACATCTCTTAATCCTCAAAGTACTGCTGTAGCACACAGAGACAGTTCCACATCAGTAAAGGTATCCTAAATTTACCAAAAAGGTGTAAAATGTTTTCACTCTCTTCTTGTCTGCTTTACCTTTGTAGCTTGCATCTCAAACCCTGCCTGTGTTAAAGGGAAATAGATGATGTCTCTTTCTAAACTCTATAAACATTTTGAAGATCTGCTAGCCGCTGACCAAAATCCAGACTGTGTACATATATAAGCATTTAGGTTAATACAGTTTTGGCTGTTTGGTGCAGGTTTAATTCTTTCTGAAACCCAGAATAAAGCAAAGCCTTATCTCCTATGCTGAAGCCTCTGCTATTGAACATGACTGATGTTTTTGATAGCACACAGTGCAACCCAAACAGGTACTGGCAGGAATTAAATATCGATTTCTTTCTGATAGCACTCAGATTGTGATACTCAGATGTGACCAGTTATTTGTCTCTCAGAGCTGGGAAGCTTTTGACAAAAAGAAAGAACAAAGTGGGTTTTACAAAGCTTTTATATATCTAACATTCTCATGCTACTATCCGACTTCCATAGCCTTTGAAAGGAGGGCTGCATCCATTTTTAATACAAGTTATGAACACCAGTTTGAAAGAGTGTTGTTAAAGGATGAACTTTTATACTTTTAAGAAAAACTGGTATGTTTCTTTCATATTTGATGCACAATAATTCATGGATACTCACTCCTTGCATTCAATGGCTGACAATACTGCAACTTCAGATAATCAACAGGCATTTCATCCTTGGGACTTGCATCCAGTCAATGTGTACAGAAGGGAGTGGGGAGACAGCCAACCATTTAGGCTTTGAGCAGTGCCTAGCATGTCTGTAAATCCAGCTGGGTTTTCTAGGCAGTAAGGTTTGAAATTGCCAGGCTAAATACATGTAAGACTGTCAAATGACACTGAGAGTGACAGGAATTGTGCATAGATTGACCAAATCCTTTTCTTGCTTGGTACCTAAAATACCATCCAGCATTTGTTTCCTGTGTTGTTGTTCTGAAATAATAAATTTAGAGTGGATTTTTCATAAGGATGGTTACCTTCCTGTTAATAGGAATACCAGGGCCAGTAGGGACGATGAGAGGCATATAAAGAGCAAACTGCCTGTTTCCCCTGCTGTAAACATGTAGAGGTGCCACCTAAGAGCTCTTTGGAAAATTCTTATGGAGTGGTCTGTTCCAAAGGTACCCTGGCATAAACCCACTGTCATACTTTTTTATTAATTCTGGGACGTAATTAAATCAACTTGACTCTGCAATTTTTATCTGCTAAAAGATAAACTTTTATTCCAGCACTACCACACAGACTCAAGCTCCAAGAGGAGCTTTGGGAGGTCTAGGTGCCCAAACACCACATGACCACCAGACAGACAAGAATCCAGCTGAAGAGGACTCAAAGCCCAACTCACTCACACTGCTGAAGAAAATCCCTGCATTACAGACACTGGCCTTTGGAAAAGAGTGCTTAGTTGCACATAAAAATAAATAAATAAATACATAAAGAGCACAGGCTTTCTTTGCAATAGGTATGAATATTACTGCAGCTGGGTTGGCAGATATATGGTTGCATCACTGTTTTGTAGGATTACCCAGAACTGTAATGCCACAAAGGTAGATTCTTGCTAAGAGTGGCAAACATTTTATTCTGTGGTGTCCTTGAACTTAGAAGAATTGAGTATTGATTGACTGAAAATAAGACTGAAAGCCCACCATTTTCCCAGGATTTTTATCAGCTTCTGAGGGCAATGTAAAGCATTGACATTGATTTTTAAAGCCTTGTAGATTGGGCACTATCTACCTGAAATGGGAACTATGAGCTGGATGTACCACACAAACAGTCAGAGTGCTTTTAGCCAGGTGCTAGTAGGTGACACATTATCTCCTACCGAAGACATTTTATTCCTGAAACTGAATTCCACTGTCGATCCTTAAAAAGCCAGGTATGCCCACACTGAAGACATGGTAGAACTGTCTACTTATTCAGCTTTTGCCCTACAGCTTTGGATTGAGTGCCTGATACTAACCATTTGCCACTTGCTCTGATGCAGGAACCCTGTATGCTGGGGGAACACAGGCACAGCAAGGTGAGCTTCACTATGAAATGAGGTTTCCAAAGGGGCAGAAAGGTTTTAGGTATCCAATGTCTATTAATATACAGCCAGAGTTGGGTGCCTGGCCATTTAGACTCTCTTAAATAAGCAAAAGGATGTAGATGCACCATGAAGCTTCAAATGAAGAAAGCATATGTTTTGTTTCAGTGGTGTATTAAAGGTTATTTTTCTGCTGAGACTAAGCAGACACATAGTTGCTATAGCCAACACAGCATACAGAGGTGTCAGGATAATGGAGTTTCTCTAGTGTTTGCCTAGTGCCCAAATTAAAAACATGATCTTGAGAAAAATGTGATCAATTCAGAAACATATAAACAAATAATTCTGCAACCTTTTGGCACTATCGTTGGAAGATTTAAAAAATCTTCCAGTGATAATATGACTTGGCAGGTCTGGTAAGATACAAGATATGTGCTTGAACTGTAAAAAAATAATATCAAAAGTACGTTTGAAAGCACGGATTGTGACAGCATCAGGGCTTGAATTACTTGGGTATAGCTGGCATTACGTACTGGCGTTTATTTTCTTGACTATTCTTGGAAAAAGATGATCTTTAAGGTCCCTCCCAACCCAAACCATTCTTGTTTCTATGATATACCATGACTCCTCTGGTGCACCACAAATATGACTACAAGGGGATAAAAGTAACTTCCTCTTGCTTTGTCTCTCATATACAGAGCTGGGCAGGGGGGAAAAGAGAGCTAAAGACATACTGGTACAGTACGGAAAGCCAGAGTTAGGAAAATGATAAAGCTGGGAAAGATGTGCCACAAGAAAGCAAGAGAAGGAAAAACGACACCCAAGTGGGTAAGAAAATACTAGTATGAAAATCAAAGTAAGAGAATAGGTGAAAGGAGAGTAAAAGAGGTGGAATAGTAACTAAAAAAAAAAAGAGCCAGAATACATGTACACATGTATGGTTAGAGACTGCATTTATTATTACAGTTTCGTAATTTTATGATAAACTATATATTATTAAAAAAAATAAATAAAAAAAAAATCAAAGGAATGGAAATTCAGTAGTGTATTTCCAGGTTCAGTATAAATCAGGTTGGATGTGGCCTGAAGTGGGATGTGGAAGCAGAAGCCACAGCAGCTGGAGAACAGCAGCTGGATAAAATACTTAATGGTGCTCACTGTGTGCTGGCTGCTGCTGGTGCAGCGTAGTCTTTCAGGAGAGCTGTTGGCCACACTTAAGTGAGGTGACCATTTGCTCCCCATTTCTCCTGTTATATTTGTGATGTCACATCCATCCTACTGACAGTGGGTGGCATGGGAGTGACTTTTGCTTGGTGTCCCACCCCTGGCATAGGCAGCAGGAGGGATCTCACAGAGTTGTCTCTCTAGCTGGGGTCCCATTAACTTACTAAGCAGTGAGTGTTTGCTCTGTGGGGGTGTTAAACTGTGGGGTGGGGATTATAACTCAGAGGGGAGAGGTGCCCTATGGCAGCGTGTCCCACTTGACATTCATGCACTTCTGGAGCAGATGCAGCAGGAGGACATGCAGCCGATGGCTGGGATCCGGCCCTTTTTGCCATACCCCTCTGGACATAAAGGGCATTTCCAGGAACTAAACATGTCTGCAAATGCAAACTGAAAGAGAGGGATTTTTTTTTTTCCTTTTTAATGTCTGAGTATAATATTTCACAGGAGTACTGAGCAGAATTGTGGTTGAACTCTTATCTGACTGTACAGTTGGCTTCTGCAGCCAGCCTAATAGTTGTGCTCTGCAAACAACTGCAAAGTTGTTATAGTAAAGGTTAAAGGGAAAAATCCTTCCATTATCTTTGTCTATCATCTACCCTGTTGATCTGAGTGAAATATAACTGGAAGTGGCCATAGGCCACTGTTTTAACCTGGATCATTGAGGTGGAGATGTGGTTTCTTCTTGGAGTGACAGATAGAAAAAAAAAGAAAAAGAATAAATAAAAAAAAAAAAAGAGAGAGAGAGAGAAATCACACACATTTAGAGCTTTTGATAACCTTTCTGGGCTGTGATGTGACTACAGACAGATGTGCAGCTTACTAACGAACGCACTAAAGCCCTACAAAAACTGGCCTTCCCATCTGCTTCTGCTGCAGCAGGGATCCTGGATGTGACTGATCCCTTGGCCACTCTGTGTGTGCTACAAATGCCATGAAAGCAGTGTACTTGTTGCAAGAGGTATGGAGAATTTCTCCAGCACCCATGAACTTTGCTTCCTCTGACACCAGAGTAACGCAGGGAAATGGGTAGGAAAAAAACTCAGGACAGAGATGTTTCTCAAAACTGACTTTGCAGGAACGATTTACATGTCTCTAAACTAACAGAAATTAATATTTCTTGCACATATCAGTTCTCAAGCTAGGGAGAAAGGAAAGAGAAGATCAGGGACAGCATCATCTCTGGGGAATTTCAAGAGCATATGAAATTTACAAACAAATCAGATGAAAATGTAAAACAATGGCTTTGTTTCCAAAAGGGGCACAATAAGAAAAATCCAACCAAGGGATCCTCGAAACAGCAACTATCTTATCTGTTGTTCCTCTAATCCCATATTTTGACGCCATGATTGTTTAGATAAGTGCCGCAATTGGGCTTGTAAACTGTACAACAATGCTTAAATACTTACAAATATCACGTATTTGGTCTGCTCTGCTAGATTTTGAGCTCAGAGCATGGTGTTGGAGCGGGGTCAGGGGATCCCCGTGACTCCCTTTTGTTACAATTCTGCCCTAATTCCCAGGGGTGCATTAGGCAGAAAGACGCTATGAACCTCTTCACAGAGAGCCCAAGAGCTGTCAGAGCTCCTGGCAGCTTTTTGACTGCTAGGGCTGAGAACAGATGTCCGTGAATCGGACCTCAGAAAGTTGCAACACGTGCTGACAGTGAGTTGGATCGCAGAAGCGAGCACCACTAGGGTTTTGCTGCTGAACCACAGAGGCCTTTGAATTGCACAAGCTTTGAGAGAAGAGGCAGTGAGAAGACAAGCAGATTTGTGAAAACAAACAAACAAACAAACAAAAAAAGAAACAAAGAAGACAGAACTGAAGGAAGGTTTAAGAGCAGATTTCATCCTTTTTTAATCCAGTTCCCTGAAAGTTATTCCGGCTGATTTTGGAACACGCAAGCCAGCTTTTGCCATAAGAGGAGGATAAACCCAGCAAGTTCCCACAACTGCACCGCCACTGCACCTTTTGCAGGCTGCCAAAAGACCCGCACCGCCCCGGACACGGACCCTGGCTCCCCTCCAGCCTCCAAACCCCGCGGGTTAGCCCCATCCCGAGGCCAGGCGGTGCGGGGCGAGCCCCCCTGCGCGCACCCCGCGGTACTTACGCGCGGGCGGGCGCGGGGCGCGCCCCGGGCGGCGGCGGGGGGCAGCGCAGGGCGGCCTGGCTGCAGGCGCAGCGGTGCGGGCAGCGGCCCCCCGCCGCTCCGGGCATCATCATCATCAGCAGCAGCAGCAGCAGGGGCAGCAGCGGGGGCAGCATGCCGGCCGCACCGTGCCCGCTCCGCGCCTCGCTCTGCCCGCAACCCGCGGCCGCCGGACCCCCCCGAGCCTCCCGTCCCCGCCCCGGGGCGGGCTCGCAGCCCCGGGGGCGAGAGGCGTGAGGGGGATGCTCCGGGATGCGGGGGGCCGGTGGGAGCTCGTTTCAGGTTGGAGTCCGTAGCGGGGTGTTCCCGGACAGCTCCCGCTCGGCTGCAGTGCCCGGGATCCCCGTTTGTCCGGGTGTGAGCTGCTCTGAAAGTTGGTGTCCAAAACCACGGCGCTGTCCCCTTAGCCGGGTGAACGCTTAGGGTGCGGATACAGCAGCCTCCTGGTGGGTGGCAGTGTCTGGGGTACCAGCATCTCTGGATACGCTCTTATGACTCCATGCACACACTGATAAAGGTTTGTAATTTGCCTGCCGAGTGATCAAAGAGAGTATTTCAGAGTGCGTGACTTGGTGCTTTGTGATCACTTTGAGTGAGTGGATGAAGTAATCGTGCCCAGGACTAGCTATCTCCCCAAAGGTCCATTCATTTTGTAATAATAATTATTTTCACATAATTATCACTATTGCTATTGTTATTTTTTTTAATGCTGCTATAGTTTATAGAAGCTATAGTCAGAAATCAGGACCCTATTGATGGCAAGTGATGGAGAAACACTCACAAAACATGACAATTGTTTCCCAGAGAAGCATTTGCAAACCAAGTGTAAGGGTATTGTAACATCAAAAACTACCTTATCTAGAGGTTCCTTGAAGGAAAGGTCAGAGAATAAAGGAGGGGTTAACCAGCATGACATGGGTTTTGCCTGAGACAACTCTTTGAATTGTTGCTTTGTAATCACAGCATCAGATAACAAAGACTTTTAGAGGTTCAGGCATTTAGGCTCAAAATGTGAGACAGCAAGTGGGGCATGTGAGACGTGCGAGATCCTGGGTATCCCTGTATTCTCAGTGGGGACTGGGAGCAGGATATGGTTAGCAAGCACTGGGCAACTCCCCTGGACTTGCCCCAACAGCATCCCCTGTGTTCACCTGGGCTGGGAAATAGAACAAAATTTTAGGTGGTGGGGTAGGGTGACAAAGCCCAGCTCTGCTGTTCAGCTTGAGAGTGCCACCATCCACTCAACCTTTTCTTCTTCAGAGTCACCTACCCCATTTTAGTTGATAATGATACCAGCTTTATGCTGACCTTATGATGGTTCTGAAGTGCACTCCAACAATTCACTCTGCTGTGCTTGGAATACTCTTTTACTCCATCACTACAGCAGAGTTATTCTGGTAGGTGGTCTACCTAATTCCAGCTAGCATGTGCCTTTATATTGGTCTGTCCTACTCCCCCCACCTCCATGTCACCTTTGACAACCAGGGAAGTGGTGGGGTTATGAAAGCAGGAGACTGACTGAGTTGAGTAAGGACCTGCACATGTGAAGTTCCTTGAGGTCTTCCCAAATGGTGCTGCTAACCCTTTCCTGACACTCTGGGCTCCTGCTGTCATCAGTGGTTGTCTGGGATCTTGTAGCTTGGTTTCCTATGGAAAGAGAAATCAGTGAGGAAAAGTCTGGGTATGTTCTTGTGTTATTTAAATGCGAATTGTACAAATAAATCAATTTGGGAAGGACATAGCCAGAGGACAAGTGAAAAGGTCCCTTCTCAAGATGCCACCTGCCAATCCAGTTCTTCCTGAATCATCTGTACTCAGACGTGATAGTAGGAACCAAATTCCATACTGCCAAATAGTGCATCTGTCCACGAAGCTGCCTCTACTCCAAGCTGGGAAGAGTGAGTGGAGCAGCACTGCTGCACTGCTGAGTGACACCTTGACACCTACCATCCCTCCTTGCTTGGCAGGTGCTGCAGGATCCACAGGACCTGCATTATCTCCATCATTTGGTGGTTTGCAGAATTTTGTTGATCAGATGTATTTAGGAATATTGTTAGCAAGGGTGCCTAGCAGTGTGTGGCACCGGAGTGCTGTGCCTGCCAGGAGTGGTGGCACTGCTGGGCATGTGTCACGCCTGGGGAGACACAGCAGCACCAATGTTCATGTTGGGATGGCAGCTTGTATGGATTGAACTAGCTTGAATCTAGCTGTTTTGGGTAAAGGGTGTTTCCTAGCTGGTGGTGGTTGTGGGGCAGTGTTCAGTCTGCCATCAGACATGTGCTGCAGGTGTCGGAGCAGATCAAGATTCATTTTATCTCTGAGCCTTCCTTTCCCCTTGCCAGCAAATTTGTCAGAGAACGGGAGAGCATCACGATTAGCTATATAATTATAAATCAGCTTGTTTTTTATGCATCTTTATGCTCATGTGTGTAGAGAGTATATATCTTGACATCACCTGCAAAAACCATTTAATAATCTGCAACAATTAAACATCCTTAATTCTATTCAGCTCACTGATCTGCATTCAGCTCTCTAATTTACCTAAGCTGTAACAGGGAATCTTGTACACATTCTAGTAAGAAGCAAATCCTCCCCCCCAATCCCCAAGCATCCCCATCCCTGAGACTCCAGCCTTCAGTTAATATATATCCAAAATTAATTAGTCATTATGCAAAATTTTAGGCATGTGTAGCCTTATACAGCTCTGTAACTACACATACAAATAGTTATACACCTCCATTCATACACAGCAACATGGTCGTAACAAATGGCACTACATATATTGCACAGTTCAGAGAACCAGCTTTGTTTTGGCAGTACCTAAGAAGGATCTTAACTTTGATGATGTGTTGAAGTTTCACCGAAGTTCCAGGGAATTAAAGATGTTATAAGGATTTGCTTCATGTTATTCCTCTGACCAAACACTGGCATAACCAGGAATAGCTTTACACATGTTGGAGAGCTTTTCTGAATCCTTGTCTCAAGGCCACTTTGCAGAAGTGTGCGTGAGCCCTTCTGCACACAGAAATTGTACCAGTGATAACAGCCAGGAGGGCAACAGCTGGAGGTTGTAGGTTTGTGCTGTGTGGGCAAAAAATGTAAACAGGAAAATCCTGCAGTCCTTATTCCACCCAATCTCCCCTTGATCTCAAATGTCGGGTTGATGGAGCAAGGACTGAGAGATTTGGCTCAGAGGAACTGTTGCAAGATATGACATTTTACATTAGGTCTCAGACCTGCTGACCCACTTTGCTGGAGAGCAACTCGTAACTAGCAGAAGTTGTAGATCCAATTTAGGCCAGTTTTTCTAATTTACTATCTTTTCCTCTCTTTCTCCATTTGCTAACCTTAACATGCCTTTTTACATTTCCTCAGAGAAGCAGTGCCAGTGGAATACTCATGTGTAGAAAAAAAATGCTTTTGAGATACAGAACACAGCTAATTATGGCACTACAATTAGTTGAATGCCCTTAACAGAGTCTGAGGAGGGAAATGATAGTGCAGCATCTGCTGTACCATATGCTTTTCTAGTTTCCAGAAGATAACAGTGGGCATGTAGACTGCGATGGATTGTGCTCTCTGCCTGAAGAGCAGAGCAAGCTACAGATGCTCCAGTATTTCTTCAACCTGAACTTGGTTAGAAATGTATGATGCTGCATATGTCTGTCATGATGAATTATGCTTTCTTGGCTTAAGACTCTATTATGCAGACAGACTTATGTTGATGCAATGCTAATTTATATCCCATTGTTCATGAGTGCATACTTCATCCTGAGAGGAGATATCTTAGCAAGAATAGTTTAGAGGTAACAGGCAATACAGCATTGAATGAGTTTGTGCTTGGCTCTGAGGTGCTTCTCACTTCCCGTGGAATTACCATATAAAAGAGAAGAACTGCTTCTTTCTGCATATTTTTTTTTCCCACTATGGTATTGGAAAACTGAAGTGGTCTTCTGTGCACTGTTCAGTGAACTAACTTTGCTTTGTCCAAAACATCACAGAATAGTTCTTGTTAATATACTTTTCAACATCCTAAGCTATTCTCTAACTACAGTTAAATTAGAGCTGACAATGGTTCAGCCACCTTAGTCAAACTCTGCTTCAATTTTAACACCATCCTTCTGCTCCTTCCTCTTACTCTATTTTTTACCATGCTTTCAAAATATTTCACTTTCTTTTGCCTTAACCAAGCCCATAACTCCAAAATGAAATGCATTTGTAATGGCATTATTAAAAAAGTATGTCAGTATAGCCACAAAGCAGCAAACAGTAAGTGAATTTGGAGCACAACCATGCTCCTAAGTAGTGATTAATAGAAGACTTTGTTTATAGAAAGCTGGTTTCTGTTTAGCCAATTACTTAATGATTGATTCTCTCTTCCCAGTTTGGCAGTGTTGTGCTGGGCAAAGGTTTACTGGAGTTTGGGGAATAGGATTTTTCTTACTTGGGCCATAGTGTTCCTTCTCTGGCCAATGCATCCGTTGCCTGAGCAGCTCAAAGTCAGCCCTCCGAAAGTCCAATACAGCGGTTTTACTGGTCCCCTTCCTGACCTCGCCAAGAATAGTGAACTCCACCATTGCGTGGTCACTCTGCCCTAGACAGCTCCCGACGATCACGTCCTCCACCAGTCCTTCTCTGTTTGTGAAGAGAAGGTCTAGCGGGGCACCTCCCCTGGTAGGCTCACTAACCAGCTGTGTCAGGAAGCTATCTTCCACGCTCTCCAGAAACCTCCTAGACTGCTTTCTCAGGGCTGTGTTGTGCTTCCAGGATATGTCAGGGAAGTTGAAGTCCCCCACGAGTACAAGAGCTGATGATTTTGCAACCTCTGTCAGCTGCCTGTAGAATTCCTCATCCGTCTCCTCATCCTGGTTCGGCGGTCTATAGCAGACCCCGACCAGGACACTAGCCTTGTTGTCCCTGCCGATCCTAACCCAAAGGGACTCGACCTTGTCATTCCCAACCTCGAGTTCTACAGCCTCGAAAGACTCTCTAATATAGAGAGCCACACCACCACCCCTTCTATGCTGCCTGTCCCTTCTATAGAGCTTATAGCCAGGCATTGCAGCACTCCAGTCATGAGACTGGTCCCACCACGTCTCCGTGATGGCAACCAAGTCCGGAGGGCAGACCCAGGAAACTACAGGCCTGTCAGTTTGACCTCAGTGCCAGGAAAGCTCATGGAGCAGATCCTCCTGAGAGTCATCATGCAGCACTTGCAGGGGAAGCAGGCGATCAGGCCCAGTCAGCATGGCTTTATGAAAGGCAGGTCATGCCTGACGAACCTGATCTCCTTCTATGACAGAGTGACGCGCTGGGTGGATGAGGGAAAGGCTGTGGATGTGGTCTACCTTGACTTCAGCAAGGCTTTTGACACCGTCTCCCACAGCATTCTCCTCAAGAAACTGGCTGCTCTTGGCTTGGACTGGCGCACGCTTCGTTGGGTTAGAAACTGGCTGGATAGCCGGGCCCAAAGAGTCGTGGTGAATGGAGCCAAGTCCAGTTGGAGGCCAGTCACTAGTGGCGTCCCCCAGGGCTCGGTGCTGGGGCCGGTCCTCTTTAATATCTTCATCGATGATCTGGACGAGGGCATCGAGTGCACCCTCAGTAAGTTCGCAGATGACACCAAGTTAGGTGCGTGTGTCGATCTGCTTGAGGGTAGGAAAGCTCTGCAGGAGGATCTGGATAGGCTGGACCGATGGGCTGAGGTCAACTGCATGAAGTTTAACAAGGCCAAGTGCCGGGTCCTGCACCTGGGGCGCAATAACCCCAAGCAGAGCTACAGGCTGGGAGAGGAATGGTTGGAGAGCTGCCAGGCAGAGAAGGACCTGGGAGTGATGGTGGACAGTCGGCTGAATATGAGCCAGCAGTGTGCTCAGGTGGCCAAGAAGGCCAACGGCATCCTGGCTTGTATTAGGAACAGCGTGACCAGCAGGGCTAGGGAGGTGATCGTCCCCCTGTACTCAGCTCTGGTGAGGCCGCACCTCGAGTACTGTGTTCAGTTTTGGGCCCCTCGCTACAAGAAGGACATCGAGGTGCTTGAGCGGGTGCAGAGAAGGGCGACGAAGCTGGTGAGGGGCCTGGAGAACAAGTCCTACGAGGAGCGGCTGAGGGAGCTGGGCTTGTTCAGCCTGGAGAAGAGGAGGCTCAGGGGTGACCTTATTGCTCTTTACAGATACCTTAAAGGAGGCTGTAGAGAGGTGGGGGTTGGCCTGTTCTCCCACGTGCCTGGTGACAGGACGAGGGGGAATGGGCTTAAGTTGAGCCAGGGGAGTTTTAGGTTAGATGTTAGGAAGAACTTCTTTACAGAAAGGGTTGTGAGGCATTGGAACAGGCTGCCCAGGGAAGTGGTGGAGTCACCATCCCTGGAAGTCTTCAAAAGACGCTTAGATGTAGAGCTTAGGGATATGGTTTAGTGGAGGGCTGTTAGCGTTAGGTTGGAGGTTGGACTCGATGACCTTGAGGTCTCTTCCAACCTAGAAAATTCTGTGATTCTGTGATTCTGTGATTATCTTTAACTGAACCCGAACACACAGTTGTAGGTTTCAAATGACGCAGGTGTGGCTCCTTGCTTGCAAGAATGAGTGCATGGATTGGGATAAACCTGAACAAGCAGTCCATGGACTTATACATGTGCATTATAAAGCTAAAACTTAAAGGGTGGATAAGGTTTGTGGTATTGTAAGTTGTAAGCTTTATCCACTGGATGACAAAACAAGAGTTTTTTGATCCAGTAATCCATACATCAGTTGGATCATAAATTAAATAATCAAGTACAGCGTGGTTTTGGAGTCCCTCTTCTGCAGACTTTCTTTCACATTCTTTTTCATCTTTGGCTGTTTATGTTGTCTCAAAATGTCAAAAGAGGGTAATACAAAGAGGGTAATACAGCCATTCATAATCAGACCTGTTACTGATTCTTCTCTCACTTTTAGCATGCATTAAGCACTGATTTAAAAACTACTTTATAAAACATGAAAGCCATCATGAGGAATGAAGGAAGCCCTGCGCTTCTGAATACGTTTGATGCTTGCCCCATTGAATTCAGGAAGAAGGGATTATTAAAAAGATAAAAGCTGTATCTATATCAGGAGCTTAAAAACACTCCAAGGGAAATAAAATCTGTTGTGCTTAGCTGCTGTAATTTAAGAGCCAAATTTTGCTCTCATTTCTAATGGCATAAATTTGAATTTGATTGACTCTGGATTAACACTGCTGCAAATGAGATAAAAATATGACTTCAGAAGTTCATAAGGTAAGAAGCAGTTTTGCACTCAACCTCGTTCACTATCTACGTGTGTGCTCCTACTGCTGTGTGCTTTGGCATCTCAGCCTGGTAATAAATCTATGGCACATTTGAATTCTTTTTAATGGTCCTAATCAGAACGAGTATTTTTGATTCTGATACCAGATGTGGTCAAATTGGTGAAATTCCACTGAGAAATTCCAGTTCGTCATTCCCATGATAGTTGCATTCTGCATGCTCCTGATATTTTAGTCCAAATATTTCATGAACTGTCATGTTCAAAAGGGATTGCAATTGCATTTAGTTTCTATTGCTAAATAATACAAGCTAGTTTGTGCGGTTCTGACAATGTGGGGATTGATAACAGAGAGTCTAAAGAGATTGCAGTAATTTCAATAATATCAGTTTAATAGTTAATACAGATTCATTATACAAAAAATGACAGCTCACAATCTGTTGATAAAAAAGAAAAAGAAAAAGAAAAAGAAAAAGAGAAAAAGAAAAAGAGAAAAAGAAAAAGAGAAAAAGAGAAAAAGAAAAAGAGAAAGAGAAAAAGAACTGCCCACACTGTATGGATTGAAAAATACCCTTTTTTGGGGGACAAAAATTACATAGTGGATTGGAAAGTGGTTAATGCATTTTTCTGAGTTTTCATTAAAGTAGGATTTCTTGAGACAGACAGATAGACAAATATATGTAAATGTATAAGGGAAAAATAAATCAAAATCTCAGTGTTCATTTCAAAACAGAATATTGTTAGCCATCCTCAGCTTGTTCACTTTCTTACCTCTTCTGCTGACACCCAGTAGGGTTACATTATTTCAAGGTCAGTATTTCCAAGGGTGATTCTTTCCAAGGGTGCAGGACACTGTGTAATTGGCCATCAGTCAGAAAATGCTTTTATACTGATAAAGTATGTAGGAATGTTTTCTACTTGTCCTGACACGACTCACAAAATATACAGCTTTTCTTCCCAACTCAACATCAAATCAATGGAATTTGTCAAGTGTTCGGGTAATGAGCTAGAGCAGGCTGTATGTTTTTGGAGGATCTCTGTGTGTTACACTGCGAGGCCAAAATACAGAAAACCAAATGTTTTCAATTGTCTTGACAACCTGTCCCCCTGCATATACAGTGCTTAGTAGCCTTAGAGAAGAAAGATTATTCTGTAACCCCATCTAATGATTACTGGCACCAATACTAGAAAAATGAAAGATATCTTGATTTGCACCAATGTGGAGTAAGATCAGAATCAAGGTCTAAGTGACAGAGACTGCCAATTTATTTGTGGTTACTCCTCTTTTTTCAGTAAGTGCCTCACTGGTATAAATAAAGTTAGTCTAATGACTGGGAAAGGCACATGAGGGGTGTCTGTGTCTTTCCTGGGTTCAGCTGTGAGGTGTTTCTTTCTTTTTTTTTTTTTTTTCTTTTTTTTTTTTTTTTCTTCTTCTCCGAAGGTCAATAGTATCACCTGGTGATGAAGAGCTGGAGCAGACATCAAACTTCTCTGCCTAGCTTTTATCTACCTGATCTCCCCAGCAGCACCCACAGTTTAGCATGTAAGCTTCTTGAAAAGCTCATGCGGAAAATCAGCAGAAGCGATCACAAATTACACAAACATAATAAAAAGCCACCCAGAGCAAGGAACTTGGGGCACTGTTGTGGATATGAAGCCCAGTTCACACCAGAGTGGGTTTGCTGAAGGCAACCAGCTGCATCCATTCAGGATCCTGAGTTGCAAATCTCTACATCTACCATTTAAAAGCAAGGAACTCTACTGAGCTTGCTCTTTTCTTTTAAAGAGATTGCATAGAAAGAAGAAATGCTGCTGCCTCTAAAATGAAAGGAGGCTGGGTCTGGTGCCTTTCTTGCTCTAAGAAGATTTGGATTCATGTCTATCACCTTCCAGATGAGCAGTAAAACTCCTGGCTAGGACTTGATCACCTGCAAGCTGCTGCCTTGAGCTGTACAGAAAGGAATGCAAGAGGTAATTTTCCTTTTGTGGTTTAAGTTCCTAGAATTTTTGCCTGTGTATTCCCCCCCCCCCCCAATTTCTAACTTGGATTAGCTGAGAATTCTTCACTGATGTGGCATTATTGTTATTCCTAGTGTTTATTATTAACATCCTTTTGAGATCTATATCCACACAGTTATTCCTGGAATACTTCTTCACAATTTTTGTTTGCATCTGAAATGGAAATTCCAGATATTTATTGACTTAAGGGTGAAAAAAATACCCTTCCTCTTAAATCTCTATACTCTCTTCTCCAGCTGACCTCACTCTTTCCTTTAGTTTCTCAGAGTTTGCACACTTGGAACTCACAGCCTCTTGTACAGACCTTCTTTCCTTCCTCTTGGTTAATGCCAAATAATAGTTTCATCACTTGCTCCAGGGTTACCTTGCATGAAGGACCCTCATGTAATTGCCTCTGCTAATTAGCAGGAAGATGGTGTGATGGGTAGGTGTTGTGTGTGTATCCAAAGGGTTTTGATTCTTAGCCCATGGAAGTCAATTGCAAAACTTTGCCAGTACAGAATTGCTATAGCTGTAGAGTATTATCGTAACATCTCTTTAATGATTTGTTATTGGCACTATTCCCAAAATCTTTGTTAAGCGAGTTAAAGAGCAACAAGAGCAAGCACAGACACCTCCTCCAGCTGCTTCAGTGCAGGACCACTCCTGTCTGGCTGCTGGGGCCCAGCCTAGTGCCTGGGAACGCAGGGTCTCTGCCCAGGCTGGGGAATGTGGCTGATGCTTTCCTGTTTGCAGGTTCAGCTGGTAGCAAAGCTGATCACCTGTCCCAGAGACACCCAGACAGGACACATGTATATGACCAGCCACAAAGGCTGCCTCAAACATCACTTACACATAGGTCTCACCTAAACATAGACACAGACAGAGGAGACCCATTCCTCTGGAGACCCATTCTCCTGACACCCTGGCCTGGACTGAAGTCCCACGCTACCCCAGCTTAGTTTGTTAGCAAATACACATGCTCCTTGCACACCAGACACAGATACTGCCTCTACTTTCCCTCCCCCCCTCCCCCCAGCCCCTCCACTGTAGCTGGCACCAGGCTCAATGGCTGTGACCTGTGGCCCTGCTCCAGCTGCCAGTGCAAAACTCTCACTTGCACCAGTCCCTCCCAGCAGGTGCTTTGTAAATAAGCACTGCTCCCACCGGGGTGGCATGGAGTAGAAGACACCCACTTGCTCTAGCATCTGATGCAAGGACCCCACATGCTCCAGTAGCTGGCACCACAGGCTGGGGGCCTTGTTAGCCCCAGGAATTAGTATGACTGAGAGGTCAGTTTCTTGTTATTGTTTCCCACCTTAGAAGTCCTCCATAAGACAACCCTTCTGAAATAAACATTCCTATGTTCTTACCTGCTCTCATAAATCAGTGTGAGTGACCAGACTTGGTTCCCATCACTGCCTCTCTTTCTCATTATGTCTTCTTGCCTTGGGAAAGGTCCTTGACCAGATGCTCTTAAAGGAGTGCTCTCCTTCTACGTACCATTCCATTTGTGTTTACTAGGTATATGTTAGGAAGCTAAGGCAAACTGCTTTGTGGTGGTGTTTTAATGGGCTGGTGGTGAGAATCAGGATAGAGGGGCGGTGGGTGCCACTAGAGGGTGCTCGGGCCATGCAAAGTCACCATACACTGCCAGGCACAGCAGATGTCAGAAGGCAATTGAATACTCCTCATTAGGCTACACTCTTGCTTGTTGTTCCACTAAGTTCAGCATACTCTGGACAAAATGAGCATTTTATTTCAGCCTCATCAGTGCTGGTGTCGTCTTTTAATACTAGCATAAAGAGTATAAAAGTGAATCCTTGGGTAATGGCTCATGTCACCAAAGCCCAATGAAGTGGGGAAGGGCCACAGATGGCATCTTGGTATAGCACTTCTGATTATTTATTTATTTAGATTTGGACTCACCATCTACTTTCATATATTAACATGAGATGGATCACTGACCACCTTCTCCTATGTACAACCTCTGAGGTGTCCCTCCTCTGATGTTCTCCTTCACCCTTGACTTCTTCTGAATGTAAGAAGTTACTGTTTCCCCCCACAAATGCAATCTTTGCATTCATGCCAGCAGAGCTTGCCTTGGCCTGTTTCAGCTCGTTTCAGTCCATCCCATTGCTTCTTCTCTGTCCCTGCTAGCTCAAATTCCCTGCAGAACAAGTCCCTGAATCCAGCAGGGCTTTTCCAATATGCTTGCTGCTAGGCTGACAGCAAGTGGGCAATGCTACCCTGACTTAACTGTCATTCAGGCATCCACAGGAGTTTTTTTTTTTTTTTTTTTTTTCTCTCTCACTGTTTCCAGACTCCTCCTTTCTTACTCCTTTAGGTGCTAGCTTCTTCTGGCCACGTTCACCTACTTTCCACTGACAAACCCTAGAAGCCAAAGACAGCACCAGCTGTAGGTCTGATGCAGTCTCTGCCATGCTTCTTGTAGGCTTATCCTTGCATAGAAGTGTGACTTTTTTTGTGAAGGGGAGCTGGAAAGGGTTCAGGCTTAGCCAGCCAGCAGTTTCTGCATGCCCAGATCAAGCACCCTTTGGCTCAACTCTCCCATCTCCACCTCGATCCTTCTTGGCTCCAATTAAATGTTGGTTTCTACATATGGTTGCTAGAGAGAGGAGACCATTTTCCAGAGGGAAAATGAAGCAGGAGGATATGGAGGAGTGAGAGAAATATCAGAAAGTCATTTCTTAGTGCTTCCTCTACTTACCCTTTTCTCTTCACTTTCTCAGGTGTATTATGCCCCCTCCTAAGGGCAAGCTGGCCGCAGGATCCTAAACATTCTTTGTTGTAATGAGGGCACTTCTTAGTGTGTCTTCTGGGTATGGGACCAGGTGATATCACTGTGAGGAGTCAGTTGCTTTAATCATATTCTTTAGCTGCTTTAGCTTAAAATAAGCAGGAACGGAGTGCGCTGCTTCTGGGTTCATGTGTAATTGCTGCAGCCATAGAGATGAAATTCATTCAACACATCTCTTGTTTGTGAAAAATACAATGTAGAGGTCAAGATAGTCCCTTTCCACACCTTTCCTCATTATTTTTGAGCTGTGTGTTGTTTAAAAGAGTAGCTGAGAAACTGGGAAAAAATATTGAATAGTCTCTTAAAAAAAAGAAATAAAAAGATTTGGGTGCTTTGAAATCTTTATTTAAAAAAGATACTAAGTTGTAAAAGGAGAAAACATTCAATATTCCTCATCTATCCATGAGCCCTTTGTTCTGCTAGAATAATGACCTCAGAATGGAAACAAATGCAAATATTTTAATTAGTGATGAATCAAAATTAAAGGAGAGGAGTGATTGGGATTCTAAACTATTTTAATTTTAATATTTACTAAAAGAAGAGTATTCAAACAACAGGAAGTGATTACCTTTTTTGTTCATCCCTGATGTCTTGGAAATTTTTCACTTACTGAAATAATATGGATGTGAGCAATCTCCCTAAAAACACGTTGAGCATTCTCATAGGACTGAAGTTAGTTGTATATATTAATCCCACTGAATTTAAAGTACAAATGATGTGAATAAAGCCACTTGTGTGCATGTGTGTGTGGGTCTATGGAATAATGACCCCTGTCCTACAAAGACCAGTTAAGTAAACACTTGGTGAGGCTGCTAAATGACATAGGTGTATCTCTTATCTTCTATCCCTTGCTTCTACCCAGACAGAGCAGTCAAATACACCTTTTATAATCCAGTTCATTTTCTCATTTCAATTACTCTAAGTTTACATAGCTGTGGCATGGCAAAACTTGTCCAGGGGTTAAGGGGTCATACGTCACTCTTTGGATGTGTTTTAATTACGAAGAATAATGATGCAATTTAAATGTGAAAAAGAAAGCTGTTTGAATTGTGGGTGGTCAAGGAAACTTATTTTGAGCAGTTACTTTTTCAGAGAGTACTGTTTTAGGCAACAAGCCTGGTGTCAACCCACATCTAACCAGGTTGTCCTCATGCCAAAATTGAGGCAGATGGCTTGTGAGAAATGGCTTGCAGGCTTGGAAGTGAAAAAGATCAGTAGAAAGCTTTTATTGTTTTGGGAAGGCTCAGTAGTATTTCAGAAATTGTATTCCAGAAGAGAAATATGAATTCTCAGAAAATAATATGCTTTAAGAGAGAGGAAGATAGGTCTGAGGATCCAGTCCACTTGGGACTTCATGGGAGAGCTGCACTTCATCACAGGGACCCAAATGTAGTGTTATTTTGCTCATTACACAAACAAAATATGTAAAGGGTGTGTAAAGACCTATCTGCCACACTTCAAATTCAGATAAGGTACACCTGATCTGATACATTTCCCAAAGGACCTTTCATGTGAGATCCTTATTCTTGTAGATGACAACCATGGATGGCAGTATGGTCAAATGTGTGGGTTGACCATAGGCTGTAATTGCTTGTATTTAAGTCATGATCTGAGTGTCAGTGCTGGGAGGCACATGGAAAAATGCTAAGCATAGTTTTGTCTTACTGGAATAAATAGCATTTGATAGCCCAAGCCATAGGCTTATTTGAAATGCAAGAATATTTTTTGATGTCCAATGACAGTAAAGTTACATCCAAATGAAAATTGGGTCCAAATTCAGTACTTAATTTCCTCTGCACTTTCTCTATTTATCAATACTAAAGCTGTACAATAAGATACAAACACTGTGGCTTGGGGCCAGTCATTACACACATTGAGCTTTTAAAGAATGAGAAACGCACAGAGCAGAAATGTGAAAACATCCCATAAAAGATGAATGACTAATTTCTTATAACTTGCACCATTGTACCATTTAGTCTCTGAAATATAACTCTGATCCTGTTGCTATCAAATTAGTGGTCTCAGGACCTACGGTAAGGATCCCGTTTTCATAGCTAGAACAACAAGGTGTTTCTGAAAACATATCTTCCTAGTGTGAATCTACTGTTTCTACAATGTTCTTGGGTTAAATCCAACATAACCAATGCATAAGCAGAGGAAAAGCCAATAGCAAACTTTATACGGTACTTCTACATTTACCACTTTTGGTACTTTCCAGTCTATAAAGCATCCCTCTTAGTAAGACAGTGTTACCAAAAATGAAGAGCACCTAGAAGCTGAGTCACATGCCTGAAGGCACACTGTGTCCACATGTTGGTGATTCAATTACTGGTCCATTCTTTTCCAAGGGTGAATAGCCATTTCTAGGTGAGCTGGTACTTTCAATACTCAGCTCTGAACCTGCAGGCACAGAAATGGTACATTAAGAATAACCCCGGTAGCTGTGTCTGCTGCAGTCCATTCAAGTCTTCAGAGGAGCCTTTTCATTCCCCTGATTCTTATGTTCTCAACTTCCCAGTCTGCTTTTTGGATTAAGAACCAGTGTTTAGATAATCTCTAATTTCCTGCCCAGTAGGCCCGCTTCTTAAATCCATACTCAGTGACTATGGTATTTGTGCTCTTGCACAGGCAAAACATCCACTGATGCAAATGAAACATTTGCCCAAATAAATGTAAAGGAACAGTCCACTCTGCATATTTGTCTGCAGTAGTAATTTCTCAAATTTGTGTGTGTATCTGAATGTTCTGTATTATCAAAATGTATAACTACAAAAGTTCTGCATCTTACCCTCTTCTGTTCTGTTAATTGAGTCTGATTCACACTTTGAACAGAAAAACTTAGGAGCTAAGGCACAAGTGAGACCATGCTTAAAGGTTATACTTTAGTCTTACCACTCTTCTAGTGAGAAAAATCTCAACATGGTGATCTTCTTGTAAGGCAATATTTGTTATATCAAAACTTAGAATGGATTTAGATATATTTTAAAATTCACTACAAGGAAAGATGTTGTCATAATACAAAAGTTGCAAATGAAGGCAAAAGTTTTACAGTTTAGTCTTTTTATTTTTTTTTCATAAAGACTCCACAGTTTAACATGCCTTAATTATTGGAAAGCAGGAATGGATTGCATAAACTTGTGATGAATATTGTCTTAGCAAATTAAATCTGATTTAATGGTTTAAACAACAAAAAAAATCTGCATAGCTAACGAAACTCATTAACTTAGAATTAATTTGCAATGTCTAGTCATACAGCTTGAAACTAATGTTAGTAATGTGTTGATTATTATTAGTACTCAAGGTAATAAGGCTTGCTAGATGATTAAATGTAAATATGTAGTACAAAAATGTTTCAGGTTAATAAACAATCTCCAATACAGAAATACCCCATGACAATAAAGTGAAATCAAGGAATGCTAATTGTACAAGTAGAAGTTGAGAAGTATCGGGAAAGCGCAGGTCTGCTGAAAGTGGGTGAAAAACATCTGTCCTTTTACTTTGCTTTGATTTGCTAATGATTTCTTTGTGATCCATGTTACACTTGTGCCTAGGAACATTCAGTGTGGGATGCAGACCTAGCGTACCAAAGTGCTGTACAAACAGATCTTGGTGAGCACTTGGAAGTACAGAAGGGAGATAATAGGCAGAGGTGTTAGGCAGAGAAGAGATCGTTTGGGAGTCAGTGCCTGTGTGTGAGAACAGCTTAATTCTAGCTGTGACTTTTTTTTGTCCTTCTGTCCATCCTAAGACTTGTAGAACAGTCTTAGGATGGGATTTCAAGGTGGACCATGTAGTGGCTTCTGGTGTGGTATATATTGGAGAAAGTATGGAAGTGCACACATAAAAATGAAGTGGTTTGCTGGTATCACTGACTTGCAAGTCATATGGATGCCGAGCTTGCGGGTCAGTAACATAAAAGAGAGAGTAGAAAATAACCTTGATGTAGGAAACAAAGGGCCTGAAAACCGAAGAGAAGTAGTTACTGTTTGATAGGACAGAGAGGTACCTAATAAAGTGCCTGTGAGCATCCCATTGTCTGGAGGCTTAGTTTCTAGAATAATTTAGGACAACTAAGGGATTGTCTGCATTGTACCAGCTTAAAATAATTGTACTGGGATTTCTCTGAAGTTTAGAGGTGCCACCATACCGTAGTGGCACTATAGGCGTGGGCAGCACATCCCATCGGATGGCACTGGGGGATGGTGGGACACAGCTCCTCATGCAGTCTGGGGATTCCCTAGGTGATGCTTGCTTCTGTCGCCTTGGTGCAGCAGGCTGGCACTGGGGAAAGAGGAAAAAGCCAGAACAAAGAATCTGGACTATAGGCTTCTGAGTGAATGAGTTTAACCTCAACCTGTAAATCTGGTTTTATCTCCAAAATAAATAGATTTCATGGTGTGTAAAAAGAGTAAAATTCTGACTGTAAAACTAATCTTCAGACTTTATAGTGCTGCTTATTACATAAAATCATCAATTTAAACAGTTTCTTTTCTTTCTTTCTTTTGATTTTCATAGTGTAAGAGTCAGATCAGAGCTGACTGAATAATTCCTTCATTTGGTTGCACTAATGTAAATACCAATTAAATGAATGTACAAATCTGTTTTCATATAGCTGTGAGCAGAACTTGGCCCAGAAAATCATCAGTTGACTCCACACTGGCAGACTCTTATGTTTTGTCTATGAATTAGGAGGAGCAGTATAAATCAAATCAACTTTTTATCTGTCAAGAAGTGGCTTGGGATTGTGTTGTCTGAAGCCTCATGTAGTAGGAGTTGCTTCTCTTTGCAAGCTTGCTCAGACTGTTTCTCAGGATGGAAGGTCCACAGAGCTTATAGACAAGAGAGACTACTTTGGGGAAAGGCAGATACCCTCTTTGGGGTCTGGTCAGAGCTGCTAGATGCTAGCTTTGGCCAGCTGACCATTATGGCAAGTGTGCTGCAGTCTACAGCTCCCACTGGTCTGACAACATGAAAGATCACGTGAACTTCCCTCATCTGCTTCAGTATGGAGTCTGCAGTAAGCTTTACCTAGGTGGCCAAATTGAAATAGAATGTCTATGATCTTTTTTTTTTTTTTTCTGGCTGTACTCATAAAGTGAGTAGAAACTTGCAGCAGAAAGGCAACAATGAGCATGTGGTGATGCAAACAGATGAATGTGCACGTTGTCTGTTTGTTTCTATGTCAGTAAACTACTTGTTTCATGTGCTGTTACCGCTGTTACCTCTCACCGTGTCTCTTAAAGGCTGCAATGGCTGAATCTCATCTCTCTGTGACTGTTGCCTTCCTGCTGTCTGAAGGTGTGGGTGGCAGTAGTTTTTTATTCTTTCCTTCTTTCCTTCCCCCCCCCCCCCCCCCCCATCTCTCCTCCCTTCATATCGCTAGATTTTGGTTGGGATCATTTTGACCTGATTATCTCCTTTGACTTCTCAACACAAAGTTTTGCAATGCCTGTGGGTTATAATCCTATCTCTGTTATGGCTGGTGAAGTCTCTGGATAGCCACAAGAAAAAGACTATATTTAACTAAACTCCGAGCAACCATTCTTGTGCAACACTGCAGTACGCTGCCACTCTTTCCAATATCTCTGGAGCTCTTCCCTGTAGGATAGCATCCCTATTTCCCCATAATTCATTATGATCCATAGCTGCCAGTAGCTAAACAGCACAAACATGGGTTGTCTAGACTCAACAGTAACATTATGCAGCTCTGTCATCTCCATAACTTAGCAGGCAATCTGGTGTCCTTTGTATCATATAGATATGCTTCTTGCACATATATCATCTTTTTGAGGTGTCAGTACTATCTTCCCAGATAATGTGAACACATTCATGGGATGTTTCAGGAACTGATGTTTCTGTTTGCGGTGTTCTTTTTTATAAGAGAAGAGTGACTCTTAGCTGAAGAAAGAAAGGCAGGTTCAAATTGGTGTGAACACAGATGACCCAGGTTGCTTGGGCATGTTGTGTGGCTCTGCCAGACACTTCAGTGTGGTCATCTTTGAATCTATCATCTGAATTCTTTCTCTTTGTCAAACGAAGATTGCAATTCTTCCTTTGTACCATCCATTTAGAATATATCTCATGTTCTTTAAAGAAACTACCACAATGTTGCCTTGGCCTCAGCTTGAATATTCAAGGTGCTGATATTAAAAAAAAAATGTGGCTTTCATACATTATGTCACAAGTCTGTCTTCTTGAAAGAGAAGAATGTCCAGCTCCTCTGTCACTTTGTGTTGTATAGTCCCCACAAAGGCTCCAGTGGTGATCTGTATGCCATGTTGCAGGGGCTGCACACACAAAAGATCTTAAACATCATGTCTTAATTTTCAGTGGTCCTTGTGCAAATTTATACCATACTTGTTCCACTGACTGCCTTAGTGATATTCCCAGTCACTGAAGTTGCAGTGTGGCTCTCTGTGGCAATGGGCTTGTGCTTTCTTCTCATATGGTGTGGCAGGAGAGCTGCTTCTGCCCAGGGGCAGAGACGTGCTGCATGTGGTAACCCTCTTCGTGGAAGGATATAATGGTAAATTGAAAAGGGGAAAAAAGTCTCTGGCAGTGAGCATGGACTGGGACTTTTGAAGCAAGTGATGGTTTTCAGAGATCAGATCTGTGAACAAAATATAGAAAACCAGGGCAGAGCGAGCAGAGAGGTCCAGAGCAGGAGGAAAGGAACATCTGTGAAACTGTGGCTGTCAAACATTTAAAAAGAAATTTTTAGAAGTTTAGAGATAATTACAGTCAATAAACCACTGCAAGTTAATGCTGGCTAAAGATCTGAGCTGCACTCCTTAATTAGGAGTCTCTTTGGTTAATGAGGATCTCTTTTTACTGACTGGCAAAACTACAGTGGTGAATGGGGCTTGCTCTTGATGCCAGTTCATTGTGGCAGAAGAAGGGACTCACTGGAGTCAGTGAAGTTAGTGTCTAATATCAGTGCCTTATCTGACTCACAGTTGTTGGCTTCTTTCTCTGGCTTTGTTGCAAGCCAAATTTTTGAGGAAAAGGGAAAAACACAACATCATAAAAAAATAAATAAATAAAATCCCCATGTCTTTAATTCTGAAGAACTTACATTTTTAATTGCTCTTCTAGATACAGTGTTTTCACTAAAATGTTGAGATTCGCTTTTTCTAATAAGCAGTGAAGCTACCCCAATAGCATTGTTCTTGCAATGGTCTGCCTTAGATGTATTGTGTTTAAAGGAGAAACCTTGCTTCACAGGCAGAATTTAAGTTATCTTTGAGCTTTGATTTTGCTCCGGGAATAGAGGAACTGAAGTGCTACCTGCTATCATTTTTCCCTTGTCCTTTATACAAACCTGCATAGAGCCCTTCCTTTGTAATGCATTGTCTCTGACTTAGGAACCGTTTATACAGGAAGGTAAAAAAGAAAGAAAAATGGCTTGATGTCTCCCTTTCATCCTTTTTTCAATACCCAGACAATAGATGGGCATGTTTTCTTTAATTCTGGAAAGATTTAATCCACTGTAAAAATTATATATAATGCTTGAGAAGATCATGCAAACAACTGTGTTGACAGCTGTAATAAATAATGCCCAAATTCTTACTATCAGCTGGTTGGGTATTGACACAAACAAAACCACAGAAGGCTCTGTCCAAAATCAGTTGCCCATAGAACGGTTCTCACTGCTGCAGGGATTATGTGATTATGCATTGTAGGCTCTGTATAGAAATTCAGATAAGATATTCCTATCACATTTGTTTTCTGTGCTTATATGAAGGTATATAACTGAATCTGTGTTAGGAGTAAATTATTTTATTTGGGTGCTATTGGCAGAGCTGGCCCTTGTCTGTCTGTGCACAAAAAGAGACAAAGGCTGACCAAGGTGGCCATGACAGGTAGCATACCTGTGCTCAGAAAACAACCAGAAAATAGCAGGGCAACAACTCAGAAGCAAAAAAAAAAAAAAATCAGTAGTTAGAATTTTACTCTCTGCTTTTAGCTATTTGACACATCTGCAGCTTTCTGGCAAGTTGAATGTATTGTCAAAATGGAGACAGGCAGAGGTCTACCTGAAAACTTGACTCCTTGTATCCAAGTTGTAAAAGATCTCCTAAGAAGTGTATCTGTGGTTTGCAGTAAAGTCATCTTATATTGTCAAACAAAAAGATTTTTGACATGACTGATATTTTACATCTGTGTTTGTATGATATGAGTAAAAGAAGGCTTTGAGCACAGAATAGGCAAAAATTAAAAAATTGCAATCTATAGAAAGTTTGTAGTTTTTGGTTGCAATCAATTAGATTTTCATGTTGGGTGTTTATTATCTATAAGGAAATAAATTCATGCCCTCACTAAAAATCCATATGCTGATCATGAACCTCCCGCTAATACCCACTACCCGAAACCCACAGTACATTGCAGCAGGGCATCATTTTGAGCTTGCTTCCAAGGGAATGTGCTTCAGGGACAGATGAGAAAGCTCTGAATTTTCTGCTGCAGGCAAATATGACTTGCACAGGGCACAAAAATTAAATGGCAAAACAGGCTGACATACCATTTCTGTCTCTACTGTAAGGGGGAATGTAAAATTTTATGCCTGCGTTTGTGTGCTTTATAGGCATTGAGGTTTTGTTTGCTAAAATTTAAGAAAAATAATACAGTAGCTGGGAGCTGGTATATTTCATTTTTTTTTCTAGAGAGTGAATGATTTTCTTAATGCAATGAAAGTTATGCTGTCATCCCTTGGTCACTCATTTATTGGCTGTCCAGATATTTGACATGGTGGAGGCTAGATAGTTTTCTGTGCGGGGTGGTGGTAAATGAATGCAGTGACTGGGCAGCTAGAACCGTAAGTCATAGATAAAAATATTCCCCGCCTACTGGCATGCATGCAGTCTGACACCATGTGCCAGGCAGCCTCATTGCAAGGCCTGGTGGCTGCCAAAAATTATCTGCTGTCACATCTCTGAGCCTGCTTCAAGTTGGCCCTAGGAGTTATGGTGGCAGAAAGCTTAGTGTGATCTTCCCTAGGGTGACTTGTTTCCCACCAGACAGGTGACCACCTTGACGCCAGGGATTGGCAGAGTAGAATGCTTGCCAAGGGTGCTGCAAAAATCATCTCATGTACAGAATTTACATTTTTTGGCCCCTTTGCGACAGCCAAATCATGCAGGGGCAAGGTTTGCTTTCTACTTGCTGCATAGAAAACATGTAGAGTTCCCTGTTGCAGGAATTGCCTGAAGTCAGATACAAGAAAAAACATAAATCCTGAATGCTTGATGCCCTTAATGTGATATTCATTTTCATGTGCTGGAATTGGATTGGGAGAGTAATACTTCATATTTCAACCTGTCAAGTGATATGTTTTGGCAGCAAAGCTGCGTGAGTGGAGTACACAGTTGATGTATTACATCAGTTTTACACTTATCTCATGCAGGTGCCCCGAAGAGGATTTCCAGAGCACAGTTCTTGGCCAGTAACAAAGGGTGGAGCAAGAGAACTCAGTCCCTTACAAGCAGTATTCACTTTGCTTTTGAGCATTTTACCATTTCTACTGCAATGGGCAATATAGCAGATGAAAGAGTCCAGCAAGCTCTCTTTCCCCCTGATGTCTTCTTTAAGTAGTCATAGCATTTTAGTTTAACTTACTGCACATTTTTTTCCAGACGAGATTATAAACAAGAAAGCATATTGACTGGAAGAAAATAGCTGCTAATCTTCTGAAACTAATGTTTAATCAGTGGTGGAAAGAAAGAAAGTAACTAAAAAGCTTCATTTGGCTAATTAAATAAAGCCGGTTATTCTGCTGGAAACAGTTAATGAACCTTAAGTAATATAATTATTTTCAGAATATTGAAAAAGGAAAAAAGTAATTACTTATTTAAGACTAAATAATTACAATGTATTATTCACTATAAAAGGCTAGACGTGGCTAAGACTAAACCGCTATGTTTCTGATTCTTCATAAAAGGCTATTTTTTCCCAAGTTACTACATTTGATATCTAGCTTGTACTGAATTTTCTTCTGATAATTTCCAGTGATCTCTAAGGGAACTTGACTCCCTTCGTGTGTCTTATTATTCTCATTTTTAGGGACTTGCAGTATTTGATTGCCCTTAAAATCAGCCATGATGGTATTTACAGTGCAGAGGGGATGAAGGGAAATGGTTCTAGTCACTGCAGTAACAGCTCTGAGCCTATGCCTGTGGTCTGGTCCATTACTGAAACACTGCTGGGGCAAAGGAGCTTGGCTTCATGGACAGAAATCCTTCTTCCCTGCTGGAGTCCAAGTTTTCTGTGAAATGTCACCTGTTTTCCATTTCAAGCTTAGAAAGAGGGAATTTCTATTAAAATAAATAAATATATATATATATAAAAATGCTAGGCTCTAGTCTAATTCCCTGAGTAAGTGTTCGGAGCTTTCATTCTGGGAGCAGGGTTGGCTTAATGCTTGGAATTTAAAAAAATCCTACCTAATTCCATCCTAATAATTACTCTTTTTTACTACACCAAAAACCCTGAAGCTAGGAGAGAGCCTCACATAGAGCTTGTTAACCAAGTTGTGGACTCCCAGCCAACTCCAGACTTTTATTTATAAGGCTTTATAAGGGCCAGGCTAAATTTGGGGAAAAAATAAAACAAAACAAACAAACAAAAAAACAACCAACCAACCAAACAAAACAACAACATCAACAAAAAACAAGACAAAACAAAAACTGTGCCTCTCAGGAGGGAAAAGGACAGGATTTCCACCTGCCTCCCTGAGCCTGACTCAGCTCACTTGCACTTTCAAGGACATCAGATGAAAACCATGGAGAGCAAAATACATCCCCTTGTTTTCACTCCCTTCACTTATTCGGGTTATATTGAACATCCCACACCACACACACTCACTGAATAGTCTTTTAGCTTTGCCAGGAGCAACCATCCTAAATGTGGATCCGACTTGTCTGATCATTGAAATAAACATCTCAGCCATTTAAAATTATATCTTACACTTGAGAGAGACATGCTGAGGACATGGAGAAACAATAGATTTAATTAGGCTTTTAAAATGTGACACATCTATTATATATTCCATTACTGCTTTAAAAAAGTGTCTGTTTCTGTATAATAAATCTTCCTGTAGTACTGCCATTTAATTAAATGGGTGTCAGCACTGGGAACAATTAAAATAAGTTTATGCACTTTCAGAGAAACCCTATAGCAAGATGCACAAAATGGCATACAATAAAAAGAAAAATTAAACCCTTAGTGGTCTTAAGCTGCAGCATATAAGAAATTTGATAAAATGTATTTCAGGAAAGTAGGCAATTTTAGGGTGTAGCAGGTAGTCTGTTCTGCCTTAGAGGTACCAGCCCACATCCCCTGGATTTTTGCCACTGGCAAAAGACCCTAGATAGATGCATGCCTTAGTACTGACAAGTGCAATTCATCCCTAAGAAGAGGTTTCCTTAAAGCCTGAAATCATAGTGATTTTCACCTAACAAATTATGCATAGAGGGGGGGGGGAAATGTCTCTGTTCCACAATTTTGAATAGTCTCTTAGCAGTGTCAATTAAGAATCTCTTTTTTCTTGTGGGGTTTAGTATCTAATACCTGAACTCTGCTCTGGTTTTAGGATATAATTGTTATAGTAACATATGTAAGCAAACAGCAGCATTTTTTTTTTTTCTTAGCTAGAACACAATATATATATTTTATTGCATTTCAACATTGAATTCAACACAGTTTTTACTGTGTTTCTCCCTCTCTGCCTTCATACAAATAAGCAGCCTTGAAATGAACATCAAAGCTAAATGGCATTGAATATAATGAAACAGCATAGAGTCTAATGAAGCAGAATTGCTATGTAAACAGGGATACTTTTATCTTGTTGGAATTTTTATGTCCTTGTATGTCTCTCAGCTACATTTTTGTAACCTGATTCTTAGGAAATGTCTGATATCTCTTTTATGATTATTAACAGAGACCAAGACCAGCAATCTCATGTGTGCTTAGCAGGGTAGTGTGAAAGAAATAGCAAGGTTACTGTTTTAGAAGCAAATGGTCATCATCCTCACCTTATTACAGAAGGTTGGCTATAAAACTCAGAAACATGGAAATGTCAGTAGGTCTCCTAAGAACAACTGATTACATACAGTCAAGGGTCAGGTGAAAGCATCATTTGGGAACTCCTTATCTGTGAGCATACCAGCCCTTTCCTTACATCTTTTAATGTCTTCATCCAGTGGCAATAACACAAGCAATAACAGCAAATACAACTTCCTTTAGACTCCTTGTGATGAGAACCTTTCCGAAAGAAGAGTTTAAATTTTGTGTTGTGACATAAGACATAGCAGGAAATTACCTGACCTTCCTCTGCTGGGGAAGGGTAAGGGACCCCGCCACTTCCCTTACATCTGTTCTTCATCACCTTGGGCTGCTGCAGAATATGAAGGTTCATGGTTTTTCCAGTGCAAATAAAAGTAGATGTTAAATATACCTCAGATATACTTTTTATTATCATCTTCTTTTGACTCTATATTTGTAAGTCAAATACTTAAATATATCTGGCTTGCACCTGAACAATTTCTTCTACTTCCTCATTGATATGTACTTTCTGATCTTTTGTCCAATTGTTCAGAATTTAGCCTTTCAAGTTAGTGTGACTTTCTGTAGAAATAGAGTTGAGCAGAGGCCGGTGAATAAATGCTGCCATTTGGCCATGTTGAATATGGAAGGGTTTCTGAGATTACATTGATACACTAGGTCCTTTTGAATTCCCCACAGCTCATTTAAAGTTTAAAACTGTTGATGGCAAAAGAATTTTTTTCTAGAAAACAAATAATCCTAAAGTGTTGTTTTATCCTAATAGCTTCATTTAAAATACCAACAACACTGCTGAAAGTTACAATTGTGTAACTTTTCCAAAGTCTCTTGCTGCTGAAAGTATGTGATTCCACCTGTATCTGAGAATACATGAGAATTTTTGTGTCACTGAAGTACATGAAGTACACCTGGAGCAGGAAGATCCTGGGAGAGCCTTTCCATGTTGAGGACACATTTCAGTGTTGGTTCTGGTTGTTGAAAAGAATCTGAGTTGGGTTCAGATGCTGTAAGCCTTGGACTCCTGTTCCTCCCTTCCAAGTGTGCTGGGCTCAAAGCATCCCTCAGATGAGCCAAGGTCACAAGTAATGGGGTGTGCATGTGTCTGATTCTGCGTTTGGCCCTGCCCAACTCCATCCAGAAGAAAGAAAGGTAAAGCCTGGGCTCAGGTACCATTTCCCCCCCTTACCTGACCATTTTGTCAGCTCTGCTTAAGAAGTATGCTTTGATTACCTGGGTTTTCTATCCCTCTCCTACAAGTTAAGTCTGTAATCAGGAATTTAGGGGATTGGCTAGCTGGCCCAACTTCCAAATATCAAAAACATCAAAGTAATGTAGCACATAACTGAAATAATATAAAGCCTGGGTATGAGAAATTAAGTTTCTGACACCTCATTTTCATTACAAAGATGGTAACAAGAATGGAAAATGTCATGAGAATAATTCATTTATGTTTGGTCTTTTGTACCATAATTATCCAGTCCTCCTTGCTTTGGGCTCTTGTTCTCCAATTTAACTTCTGGAACAAGGTGGGTTTGGCTTTTAATAGCCTAATAAATAAAAGTAATAGCTTGTGATTTGTTTAATATTTTGAACTGAAAGGTCAAGGGTAGAAAGATTAAAAAGGTATTGGGGGAAATGCTCTCAGTAAAAGCCACCTCTTGCTGGAAGTAACACAATTTCTTAAGCAAGCATAAAATCAGTTTAAGAAAGCTCTAAGACCAAATTAAAGCAGAAAGGAGAATATGTTAGTGTATAGAAACTACCAGCTACAGTAGGCTAAGCAAAATATAAAATCAGTCCAGGAAATCATACCCAGGATTTCCCATAGTGTCTCTGCAGCATGGGTTATAGTTTTATTTCTGTAGCACATGTGGAAATATCTGGAAGTCAGTGGGACTGAAATAATGATTGAATTGCTGTTGATCCTACTCTTTGCAGTTTGACTTTTGCTAATTAAATTGTAGCTTCTAATAACCTTTTCAGGTAATTGATTGTCTGTGCTTTAAGTAACTGGCACTCCTTTTTGTGTAAGGATCTTGAGTCAAGGGATTCAGTTCATATAACCACAATCCAGCCAAATACCCCCCTACAGCAACAAGGCAAGCTTACTGCAAAGTTAGCCCTCTATGAGAGCAAGGTAGAAGTGTGCCTGTAGGCATATAGTTGTCTGCTGAAGGTTTGCCAGCAAGCACTGCTGTCTTCTCATCTGTTTACTGAAAAACTATTCCTAGTATGTACATAGAAACATGGACTGAAGTTTGCATGGCCAAGCAAAAAGATGTGCTTCTGAGATTAAGCATCCCAACTTTAAAAGAGAATGTATAAGATTGACTTCTTCCCCCTTATCTAATGCATGAGGATCATAGAATGGCTTGGGTTGTAAGGGAACTCAAATATTAATAAAATAATGATAAACCTATTTTAATAAATGATAAAGCTATTAAACAATACCAGTCCCAGGACAGACCCCTGAGGGACACCACTCATCACCAGCCTCCTCCTGGACACAGAGCCATTGACCAGGGATCTCTAGGTGTGACCATAAGCCAACTCCTTATCCACTGTGAATGGTCCACATCCTGTGAAAGGGCTGGTGAATGCACCATGTGCATGGAAATTATAGCATCATCATTATCTCTGACTGGAGCTCTGCTTGCAGAGTCCCAGATGAGACTGAATCATGGAGTATTTTATGAAGAGCTACCTGTTGCCAAACAAACAGTCTTAAATTCCAACATCAGCCCACATCCCATCTGCTTTCCTCTCCCAGGTTTGTGGAGCCTGTTTCTCTTCCCTTTTCCATGATGGGGAGATGGTACAGTAGTTTAAGGGCTCTTTGTCCCTATCTTTTTCCCTGCTCTGAAGGTGCTGAATTATAGAGGGCTCTGCTTTGCCCCACTTCTATCATTGAAAAGGCTGCAGTATTGATGGTGGAGAAAAGCAGTTCAAGCCATTCAAAGCTGCTTGTAGGGTACTTGAAATCATGTTATCTGGGCATTGTGAGAAATGGAGTCCCAAGACAGATTGGTCTTTCTTCTCACAGATGCTGTGGTGAGTTTGCACACTTCTGTGGGGTCCTGGACAAGTACACTGTTCACTTTCATCTGAAATTTTCCATCACAGGAAATGAGATTGCATCTGCAAAGATCTTGAAATATGCTGTTAATTTTTTTATTATAATATGGAAACCATCGCTCTATTTGTAAGCAGGCATATGTTGAGGGTTTCTGATAGTGTGTCTGCTAATTTTGGTGAAAGAATGTGAGTGTAAGGATTATGGTCTGTGATGAAACTAACATCCTATTACACATTTGAAGATATCTATATTCTTAGAAGTTGAAGCTCTCGCACTTCTGGTGAACCTGGAAGCAAAACTTGGCTGTACAGCACTGAAATCTTACAAGAGTTGTCTTCACCATTGCCACAGGTCAGTTGGAGACCCAGGTGGTCTCATGAATAGCTGGAGGTCCATACTACCTGATAGCTACCTGAAAACCACCTCTGGCTGTTTGGTACTAAAGGTGTGATACCATTGAGTATAGTATTTTTTCTCAGTATTAAAGGTGTAATTATACATGTAGTTGTTTAACTTAAATATTGATGTAACAGTGCTAGGTTGTTCTGACCTGCCATGGAAAGAGAATGCTATTTAGTACTTTTTTAATAGTTTCTTAATGGCATCTCTTTTTTTCTCCCTGGGATATTCTGAGCAGTTAAACCAGCCCTCCCACAGAGTAGGATCATGCTCTTCTTATTTAGTTGTAGAAAACATTTACCATATACTATGGCAAATCACACAATCAATCTTCATGCTAATCATTCTCTGCTGGAAGCTATTTACTACAAAAACTTCTGAAATTTTCTTACTAGCTGGAGAGCACAGTCACAGCAAAAAGAGTGATTCACTTACGTTTTTTTTTTTTTTTTTTTAAAAGACAACAAAACTGAATATTTAGACAAAAGTCTGAATATTTCAGATGAGATGGGTAAAGGGTATAGAAAGAGACACTTGGAAATTGTCTTCTTCAGTGGGGCTTCTCCTTTAATCCATTCTCATCTAGTCCTACCTGAAGTCACTTGCCTCAAGCTTAATTTGCTCCTGTGCTGCCATTTTGATGACAGACCTCTTATTTACATTGATCGAGTGTTGCTGGAGTTTTGTTAGAGTTCTGACTTGCAGCAGCAGTCTGTGCATGCCTGGCAAGCAGCTCCCTTTGTGTTGAGAGCAGGGACTCTAAAGATGTTTTAAATACTAAGGTGTCCATATACATTGTGGTGAATTTTGCTCCTCTCATGTTGCGCAGCTACCAAGCTAGCAGCTGACTACATGATTTAGTAATTACAAAGTTCTGCTGAGTCCTAGGAATCTGCAATTTTGAGTTGTGTTCTGTACAAAATACACTTCACACTTTTGTTTTCTTCTGTATTTCTAAATTCAGTTCTTACATCTAAATGTTTAGATCCCATCTGCTGGTTGAATAGCTCATCCTATCCCTCTAGAAGAGGACACTTCTAATGTGGCCACCAGACATTTTATAGCTACATCTGATATTCCATTGCTTCCCCAGAATGTTGCAGTGTACATGGGGAGAAAAAATAATTCCCCTAGGATTCTTCTAGGATCCATCTTGGATAAATATGATACAGATTTGTAAGCCAATTAATACCAAGAAGAAAAATCATCATCACCTGCCACTGTACCAGTGTGCCTATATGCTACAACATGGCAGGAACTGATGGGTTGTAAAAAGCTATTGTATCTCTGAAGCTTGTGGTAGATCCCTTAAGAACAGAAATGAGCAGAAATATCAGAACTGATGAGGGATCAAGTTATTTTGGAAAGGAAACAAATATTTGCTTTTAAATCTATACCTGGTGTAAGGGCTACAGTGTGTCTCACTTTGCAGCACCATGTATTGGATTTGCTTTCAAAAAACAAGCAGCTTAGAGTTTGAGTCACCCTCCATTAAATCGAACAAAATGAAAATGCCAGCAATTTTGGAACATGTTGGCGTGGGCCTTAAACTGGAAAACAACATAGCATCTAGCTGCCCTTCTCAGGGTAAATGGGGAGAAAGAAACTATTTAGTAAAGAGGGGAATTTGGAGGAGTGGATCTTTAGAATTGTTCTCTCTGTTGGGGAAGATCACCAAGCAACCAAAAACTTCAGTCCTGAAGTTTGAGTGAGACCTACTTCTAGACACTCTTATGTTGCTGTTATCACTTGTTTTTCATTTATTTCATTCTGTACTGAAAAGCAGCCCAAAGCTGCAAATCTGATCCACAGGAGGAGGGATGATAAACTGAAATTAATAGGGGGCATCAGAGAGTGCAGTGTGAGGGGGCAGGGGTTTCAGCCACTACTTGCCAGGTGGTGAGAGGTGGAAGTGTGTTGGGACAGGGTCTGATGTAAGGAATAGTGGAGTGCAACCAGGACAGGGGAGCTGGGATGGCTTTGGAAACTGGTGCTAGGCCTGCAGTCTCAGCATCATCAGCTATTTGATTCCATCCTCCACAGCCCCGTGCAGATTCCTGCAGGAGGGCTGGCTATCAAAGACATCTGGGAAGTTACAGCTACAGGAAAATTACATTAAATTGTGAATGTGAAGTTAACTGCTTGGGAATGAACCTGAGGCTATGCATGAGCTCAGAGCTGTTTGGGGATATAGCTAGATGTCAGCAGGAGTGTGCAGTGCTTGGCATTGCACAAGAAGTGAGGTTACAGGGGTGCTGACATAAGGCTATACCCGCATGGCTGCATGCAAGACCTTGCAGAGGTTGGGACATGCACAACAAAGCCCACTCAATCCTTGGTGCAAAACACAGTTGATACAGTCCACCAGGGTTATAATTTCCAGTTTACTTGACTTAAGACCCACTGTGATTGAGTCCAAACATAGCTATTGATTTTGAGTTGCAGTATGGTCCAACTTGGTACATGTTCTTGAATGCATACCATGTTTACCAGAGCATCTGTAGGTAGGATGCTTGGATTGTAGCATATACATGGTAGTACTACCATTTGGGTTGTAGTATAAGGCAGGAACTCCAGCACATCACAGAGGGATACTAACTGGATGAAAAAGGACCCTTCTCAGGTGAAGAAGGTGAGCAGCTACAACCTGATCTGTTTCTTGTGGCCACAAGAAGTGAAAGAGCTTAGGCTATCAGGAAAAAGCAAAATAAGAGAACAAACTTCCTTATTTGCTCAGTATTGCAACCATCAGGAAGGTTGCTGTCTTCTAATACAAGCTGCTAAGGACATCGTGGCACTGGAGTGTGTCCAGAGAAGGGTTACAAAGCTGGTGAAGGGCCTGGAGCACAAGTCCTGTGAGGAGCAGCTGAGGGAACTGGGGTTGTTTGGTCCGGAGAAGAGGAGGCTCAGGGGAGACCTTATGGTCTCTACAACTACCTGAAAGGAAGGTGTGGGGAGCTGGTAGTCAGCTTCTTCTCACAGGTAACTAGTGACAGCACTAGAGGGAATGGCCTCAAGTTGCACCAGAGGAGGTTCAGGTTGGAAATGAGGAGACATTTCTTTTCACAAAGAGCAGTCAGGCATTGGAACTGTTTGCTCAGGGAGGCGGTGGAGTCACCGTCTCTGCGGGTGCTCAAGGAAAGGCTGGATGTGGTGCTCAGGGACATGGTGTAGTAGGCAATATTAGTGGTAGGTGGATGGTTGGACTACACGGTCTTTGAGGTCTTTTCCAACCTTAATGATTCATAATTCTACACAGGATGCCACACCATACAGACTGCTGTGGGCGGTGGGATTGGCTGCAGTACCGAAGAGCAGAGTTCATTACATCTGCAGGCAGGTGAAGGGGATACCTACATGTTGGCAGGAATCATTCCTGGGAGCGCACACATGTGTATTAACATCCTGAAGTGGCTGGAGATTTTTGGTGGGTTATGTAAGTCCAAGGAGCCTTGTGAGGAGGGAAATACATGGGAGATTGAGGGGATAGGTAATGAAAAGGGGTGTAGTCTGCAGGCAGGTGTTTTAGGGGTGTTTCCCAAAATTCATAATATCATTGTGAGTTGTCTTTAGAGGCTCCTTTGGATGTCTTCCCTTGCTTCCTCATATTCATCACAAAGAGGATTGGTAGCATAGGGGTCTCTGACCCCCATGGTGCCATGTTATTCCCCACAATGTGACAAAGGCAAGGAGATAAATAAGCAGATTGTCCTTTTAAACTAAATATGGGATCCTGGCTTTATTTCTGCAACATTAAGGAACAGTACCGGAAAAAGTCTCTGCAGCCCTGTGGAGCTGTGGATGCAAGAGAGGATCTCTACTCCAATTAATGACTGCTACCACTAAAAAATAGGACATTTTAATGTTTTAAGAATCCATTTTATAATGATCAGGTTGTACAATAGGGCTGATTAATGTGCACCTCAGGTGTGCTGGAGGCTCGTGTTTATTACACACCCAGTGCACACATTAATCAGCAGTGTGATGTGGTCTGTCATGCCTTATTGCTTAATTATGTTGTCTCCCACATGAGATGGGGTTTATGTATGTTGTTCAGAGCCATAAACACTCCAAGAGCCCCATTCCCACTGAAATCAATAGGAGTTTTGCTATTGTACTGACATGAGAGTGGGACTTTGCTGTAAAAGTAAAATAAGGCTGATGCAGCTAACAGGGAATTTCCAGCAGGAAGAGGGGCAGTGAAGGACACAGAAGTTATGAAAGATCAAACTCAAAGGGGATCTGTAAAGATTACAGAATAAAACGGGATATCTTAAAGAAGGCATAAGAGCAGCAGAGATGCAAAGATGCAAAGCAAAATGAAAATTGGAAAAAAAAGGTTAAAAATAAGACTTCAGTAAAGAACAAGAAGTGAACAAGACAATGGGGTTTCTGTAAAATGGAAAGGATAATCTTGTAATGAGCAGCAGACACTGGTGAATACTTTGTGCCTTTTTTCATAGAGGAGAATGGGAGAAAATCAATATATCAGAAATAAGAATGTTGGGGAAATCCATGTGGAGCAGAGGGATGGGGAAGGCAGCAACAAAAGAATCAACCAAGAAATCCCATAAAGGATGGGAAAGAAGAGCATATCGGACACATTTGCAGCATTTAGAACATCTTTGGAAACAGAGGACTGCAAGAAGAAGGCTGAGAGAGGTCCCTTGGTTTGAGCACAGCAACAAGGGCTGGACACCATGGCTCCATGTCTGGTTCTCCTGGAGATTTGCCCTATGACAAACAGCCTGCTTACTTCTCTGTGTAAGCCCAGGAGGTGACAGTCTCCTGAGATGAGGGTTTTCCTCTTTCCCTGCAGCTGGGTGGGAAGCAGTACCTGCACATGGAGAGTTGCTATTTCCAGACCCGCTTGGTGAGTTGATGAACACAGTGGCTGGCAGGACTCAGGAATATATTGGTCCTTTTGGCTTCCTCTTAATGATGAGTACACCTTATGTTTTGCAGAATTAAGAAGTATGCATCAGCTCTGAATGGGTAAAACAATTTAATTCAAAGAGGCTGTAATGGTAAACTTGTGCTATCTTATATCAGCCAAGGACTGCTAAATGTTGTGCTTCTTTCCTTTGTCACCTGGTTAGTACCAGAAAGAAACATAAAAATGTGAGACATCATTAACAAATTTAGCTGAAAATAGAATTCAAATATATCTAGGTTAAAGATATAAATATCCCTAAAGTTTATAGCTTAATTTTGCAAGTGCCAAAAATTAATTTGACAAGCATACAAACTGAGTATCTCTGATTTTCATACACTTAAAAGGTAAGTAACTAGGCAAGCAACACTGGAAGTGTTTCAAGAGAATAAATGAATATTTTTGGGATGAGAATGAAAAAGACACATACACACACAAAACAAACACTGAAAATCCAAGCCTGACACCTTACAAACTTCTCTGTGTAGCTAGAGGGGAAACAGCTCAAGACTGTTAATGGAAGATGAGACCAGGAACTACCTAGTTTAAAACATTTCTACCAGAGTATTTTAGAACAAAATTGCACTGTTTTTGTGTGTTAAAATAATTTGAGAAGCTTGACTTGACTCACAAGCCATCCCCCATCTCATGGCAGCTGAATTGGGAGCAGTGCTCATAAAAGCCAGGGAAGCAAGGCATGCTGAGCCTAACACATCCAAGATGCTGCAGCTCCCTTTAGGTGTGGGGGAACTGCAGGGATGGGGCACTCCCTTACAGAGACATCAACAGGTATAGCAGCTCCAGAGATGGCAAAGCACTCAATGAGATGAAAGGATGAAGGGAGCCAGCACTCCTGCCCTCCACCAGGCTGGGTCTGTGGACATAAATGCAAACCTGGTTTGATCATTTTTTCTGCCACATTAAAGGCTTCATGACTTCCCAAGGGAGGAAATTTTAAATATCAGTGCTCTTTCTAGCTTAATTATTTGCGTTTTAGACAGTAACTACATGAGATTAAAATTAAAACTTGGGTAGAAATATACCTGATAAAAAAGACAGACACCTCTTGCAGTTTCTTAGTTGTTTTGCATTTAATTCAGTTGCCACCATCCCTGTGCTTGCAGTCCCCCTCACCAGAAACGCAAACAAACATACAAACAAGCAAACAAAACCAGAACAAAACATTAAAGAGCTACTGGAATTCAACTTAGAAGCCTATACTTTAATTAAAGTATTTGTCAATTTAGGGTAAAGTTTTCTCTTGTTAACTAAAGTGTAATTAAGAAGTACAAAGAGAGGGAGCTATTTGTGCTGGTAACCTGAAATTTTGATTCGATCAGGCACACTAAGTTCTGTCCATCTGCTTGAAACTTGCCATCCAAATACAGACAGACCCAAGCTCCATGTGAAGCCCTGGATCCACAGTCCTCTTCTGCAGCTGATACACATGGCGGTTCTGGCTTCAGGCCTTGCAAACCAGATGTGATGGGGATAAAACACTCAGCTGGTCCTGGTAGTCCAACCCACCCCACTGCAATAACTGGCATGAGCTTCGTTGCCTGCTCAGGCTTCCTTGCCCATACCTGCACCCCACTGCTGCTTGGGTGATGGGAGTAACCCACCTGTGCCTTAACCACCAGAACTTTTTCCTTTGTGGGCAGCACTATGACTTCATGCCCTAAACTGTGTAAATGAAGGTGGGAGTCAAAGGTGAGCAGCAAGCAGATCTCCCAGGCTCTTTGAATGTCTGGAGAGCAAGCAGCTGCCCAGGAGAGGGGAATACATGTGTTACATACACTTGCATATATCACCCCAATATGCTGATGAGTTCCGTACCATTTTTCTCCACTGAGCTATTCCTTCACCATGGATGAATATGCATTAGACCAAAGCATGTTGTTTATATGATTAAAGTTATTTTGACTAATGCTTACTTACAGCTCTAGGAATTTGTCCTCTCCTCTCCCATCCTCTTTCTCTCTCTCTTTTTTTTTTTTTTTTCCTCCTTCCTTTTCCAATGATAAATCTTTCATAAAATTAAGGCAGTGGTGTTACATCTCTGTTAAGGTAATTCACTCCCCACAGTAATTCTTACTTAGTTTGCTCTACATGGAGTGATATTTTAATCATCCTTTCAGTGTTTATTGATGAGGCTTTGCTGCAAAAGATGAGAAGATTAGTTTAAAATTATCCCTTGTGAATTTAAAACAATAACAAGGAAGTGAACAGTAAAACAAATTAAGAAATGTAATAGTCTTAATAAAAGGCTGTTTTTTTCTTTTCAGTGTACAAAATGAGTGCAAAGGCTCACACTGGCAGGGCTGCACATAACTCTAATTGAACTACTGTTTTTCTCTAAAGGTATATGGTAAATGAGATAAATGACTTGTATTTTGACCAATATTAAAATGTATTACCTTGGCTCAAGCAACGTATAAAAACCGTGCCTTGGTCCTATCCGCATTGCCTGGGAGTAAATTCACACTTCCTCACCCACCAGGAAGCACCTGGTTTCAAAGCTTTTCTCTCATCAACTCTTGGCTCATCCTCAGCATGCAAGGGAGTAGCTTTTTTTAAAGATTAATTTTCATGTCAGAGGGAATATCTTCCCTGGACACTATGATTCCTGCAAGGATACAAGAGAATATCCTTGAAGGCTGAAATTACAATGTCAACTGACCACCTATTTTTTTTTGGACAAACATGACGGTCTCCACCACTAACATTTACACTAAACAAAGTGGTAATCAGCCAGATAGGAGAAAAATCACAGTGCCAATGTCCTTGGATGGCTGAACTGCCTCTGAGTTCAGAGACCTTAGCCAGCCTCCTCTGAGTGAGAAACCCGGTAATCAAAATATATTACAGGGCTTTTATTTTTTTTATTTTTTATTTTTTTTATTTTTTTTTTCTAGTGCTGGAGAAAATGTATTCTTCAGGAACATATTTCAGCTAAAAATCTCTTTCCGAGGTGAAATCTGAATAATTGCATGCAACTGTTCCTTCAAGATGCCTGGTGGTAGTTTCTCTTCTCTCGGTAAGAGAAGAAACTTCTGAATATGTCTCTCAGCTTAAAGCTGCTCAGATGAGCAGAAGCGACCCACGTATGACAGCCAGAGGCTTATTGAATTGTATGCCTAAATGGTGGTGGTTTGGTGTGTTGTTTTTTCCACCCTTTTTGTCTTAAACCATGGCAGCATGTTGTTGTGTGTTGCTGAACAGCACTGGAATTAAGTCCATATATATATATATACATATCTACCCCTATATGAATTTGGCTTAACTTTTCTGGGTCTCCTGATTTCACTGTTGCTTTGCCAAGTGGCAAAAGATTTGGGCTGCTGCACAATTTGTCAGGTTTGCTAAATTCTTCAGAACCGTTTGGGATTTAAGGCCCTATTTGAGCATAAAATATGATTAGTCAAAGTAAAGTTACTTCTTATCCAGCTGATGCACCTTTCTTTCAATGTTGGTGAAAAATGTACAGTTAGCCTAGTCAGGTGCACTGAGAAATGCATCCAGTGGGACTTCTGATGCTGATACGAGAATAATCACTGTTTCTTCTCTTTTTTGAACCACGTCATTGCTGTTTTATACCACAAGAGGATACATAGTCTCTGGACAGCACAAGTCTTGGAGACATTGTTCCTTGCTGTCCTTCAGCTGGAAGTTGACATGATGTTTGAGCCCATAAGCGCTTGTAGGCTATTTCAAGGGAAATATGAAGTGAACACAGTCCTCCAGCTGGATGTTTTGGCCAGAGGAGCAATGCTCGTCAGTGGAGGAACTGGAAGTTGCAGCAGCATCTTCAGTGCTCCCCATTCAATCTGCAAAAGAATGTGTATCTGTGCCTCTTGCATCTGGCTTCAAGCATAACGCTTTGCACTGGTTTAATTATATCTATTTACTTTGTGTGGGCACTGTGAGGCTTAATTAAATGTTTATGTATAGGCTTTGAGAGACTTGCATGGAAAGTAATGCAGAAGAACTGCATGTTAATCTTTCTGTTGATTCACACTATCGTGCCCCTGGTATGATAAGATTAATTTTGAGAACTCAAAAGCCTGTTCCATTGAATTTAAAGATTATGCTGATTCTTGTTAGACAGATGAACAATACAAAACTCTAATGTCCAGCTATATTGGTCTCTGGGCTGCAAAATAAAGTATTTCTGTTACCCAAAACGTTCCCTCCATTAGCTTTTCTGTAGTAATTCATAAAAGGAAAATATGTGCCAGATATTCCAATTACTACTTGAATATAATTATTTCTTCTCTGTTTTGAAAAGAAGGCACATACAGTTTGCATCTACACTTCTGTGGAAGCCTTAAACTGAAAGAATCATTTTTTCCATATTTGCATAGCCTGCTGAGGATGGACCTCAGTGTACATATGTTGACAACAATAAAATTATCATTATCCAGGCATTGCCTACTATCCAGGTAGAGAGGTGCATCTGGATCAGCTGCGCTACTGCTGGTATACCCCTAGGGTTTAATCCTGAAACTTTCATTTCCTTGCTCTATTTTCAGCTGCTATTATCTTTTAAAAGCTTTTTTTTTTTTTTTTCATTTTTACTTTTTTTTTTTTTTTTTTTTTTTCATGAGAAAGGATTATGCTTGCAACTGACACTTTATTACTCAGCTGGGTTCACTGATTGGCTGAAGCTCAAAAATTTTTACTAGTCAGACAAAAACATTAAAAATGTCTTTTGATAAATGATCTGAAAGGAAAATCAAGCAATCAAGCAGATGGCTTTTAGGCTGATCTTATGGTGCAGCTTTGCAGAGAAATAATAGCTCCAGTAATGTGCAATAGGGTTTTATTTAAATCGCTATCCTATTTGGTGGAAAAGGGTAAATGCGTTAGTTAATATATATATATATTTTATTTTATTTTATTTTTATTTATTTATTTTTTTTTTAGAATCTGCCTTTTGAAATTAACCTGAGCATGTTTTGATATTCTGGAAATTATTCTTTCCTCACTTTTGATGTTGCTACTGCAGTTTGCTGCTGTTGTGTCTGTTTTTGTATGCCAGTAATAGCCTCCAACTCCTCACAGCCTGTTTACTGATGGACTCATTTACTATATGTGTTATAGGGATGGAATTTATGTGCTTCAACGAGGTTTATACAGTGAATTACAGCTTCTGGGAGACTTTGTGAAAGTCAAAGAGATGTTAGAATAAGTGCTTCTAAGTGGTTGTCTTGGACTCTAGGCCAGGCTAGGTGGCTGCAGAAGGCTTTGCAGCACCTCTGTGACCTTGCTGGGAGGGAAGGAGACCAAGGAGACCTCTTCTGCAGCAAAACACCAATGTGGCCAGCCTTTGCTTATGGGTATGAACATCAATTCCATGGTCCAGATCTAAAGGCAGAGGTGCAATGGCAGTCTTTTTTTCCCTCTCTCTCTTTAATGTGACAGAAAGCCCAGCTTCTGGAAGGGGAGGACCTAATTTTTTTGGAGTGCAAGTGAGGAAATATGTTTGAGGAGCAGTATTTTTAGCATTTGTTTTATCACCCTGTCACCTAAGAGCAAAGCTCTTTAACCTGCTTCCAACATTCAAGAAATCAAATGTGAACAGTTCCTTGTTACTTCTGAATATCTTAGCCAAAGAAATGCTGCACTTGTAGGCATGCTCATTTTCTTAGAGATAACACTGTCCTTGAAACAGGCTCTCAGTCCTGTACTCTTCATTAGATACTAGTGAAACCTTTGGCATAAATATTGCATGTTATTGTCCAGATGGTCTCATTTCTGCTTTCAGCAAAGCAGAAAATTATGGAACATTTAATATGGGCAATTTTCTTTTTTTTTTTTTTTTTTTTTTTTTTTGGTTTATGACAAAAGATGAGAAGGAAAAGTGTGTTTATTCCAAAAGACAACAACTTCAATATGGGCTAGAAGGTGAATATCATGTAGGCCTTGTCCAGCACAGTAAAAGCTCATGATGGTGCCTTTGTTGTCTTTTCATAAACTGATGCAGCATCAGGTCATGAACTTGATGTGGAAACACTTAAGTGGTTTCCTCTGGGTTTGTAATGACTTGAAGAGTCTGAAATAAGAAAGACCAGAAATAGTGGCCCCAAGCTTCTGGCAATTTGTTGTGTCAAGGGCACCAGCTCTTCTGGAGCCCCCTTGTCTGAGCCAATGACATGGCTCCTGCCTGGACCACATTGCCTCTCATTGTCTACATTGGTGTACACAATAGGTGGAATGCATACAATATATATGCAATATATATACGTATATATTATATATATATACATATATATATGTATTTGTATACAATAGGTATACATAGATGGATATGTGCTAAATTAAAGTTTGAGGAAAAAGCAAGCAAATGAAATCTGAAGGCATATTGTGTGACAAATAGGAGGTCAATGAAAGCTGCCTTATTTGCACAAATCGTGCTGGCAGAAAGAATAAAGATAATGGGATTTTTCCATGCTGTAGTATTACAAGACTTATGATAGGAAACTTGCATTTTATACCTCTCTGCTCAGTCAGGATTAAAAAGTACAGGTCATGAAACAGCAGACGTGACCTCCTGTGCTAACCTGATATGCTAAAACATGATCTAAACACCACTGTTACTCCTTATGGGCCTTAGTAAAAGGAATTTTTTCCAGAGAGATGTCATCTTAAAACACAAGGTCTTGATATTTAATTTGAATCCCTCCAGGCAGACTTTTCTGTCAGCCTTAACTCCTTTGGTTTTGATAGCACTTTGTGGGTCTGGATGCACCAATCCAGATGGGGGTTATTTTTCTGTTACACATTGGCACAGTACATTTTCATATATTTTGATTAAACAAAAAAAGAAACCCTCAACCTAAATTAATATGATATGTATATTTCATATTTCACTCTCCTTTGTGTGTTCCTTGGTCCCAGTCTTTCTCTGATGATCGCAGACACTGACACTTTAATATTGGATCAAGTAAAAGAAATAAATACAACAGGATGGTAAATAAAATTTTACAGGTTATTTCAACCTGGAGAATCCACTTGACCCATGAGGGTACCTCCTTTTTATATATATATATATAAAGTGATAACTTTTATATATATATATATAAGTGATAACTTATTTATATGTATATATATATATATATATATATATATATATATATATATAAATACATATAAATAAGTTATCACTCTCTCTCGATATATATATATATATATATATATATATATATATATATATCGAGAGAGAGTGATAACTTGGCCACGTTTAGAGTATCTCATGTCACTTAGCACCAGTAAATACCACTCAGAATGATGCTTGTTTCAGAAATCCTTTTTTAAAAAATAATGTGGGGCAACATGCTACCATGTCTTAGGCATTGCTGCAAAGGCAAGATAGTGGAAGAGACTACACCTGCAAATAAATACAGTTGTTTACGTTATTATTGCACCATTACGTTATTATTGCACCATTTTCTGTTATACCTTCTTGGCAATCCATTGGTGATGCCAAAATACTTCAGATTTGATTTCCACATGTACACATACATAAACATGCCTTTTAGGGCTTTGGAATATTGGTAGAAATGTCTGTTTCTGATAATTGAAATAGTAAAGGGTGGTAAATGATCACACTGCTGTTATTCATGGTGGTTATTTACTGGTGAGCTATGTACTTCATTACTTTTGAAACTCTGGTTGATTAAGCACTGAAGGTGTCCTCCTGCATGCTGTAGGGTGAATTCTGTAGTATGGTTGCCCATCTTGCCAAAGTCAGATAAAAATTCCTCCGGAATGAAACTTCCAGCAAGGAATAAACTTGGGAGATAAATGGTACACTGAATTTGCCATTTGCGTCTACTCTGCAGCTTGAGATGACTTTTAATTATTCGAAAGAGACAGAATGTAAGTCACATTTATCTTTGTTTCTTTCCCTAAAGCAAATCTGTTCTGTAAACTTTCCTAGGTGATTACTATACCAGTATTTCCCTGGTATAGGTTTTGTTTTCTTTTGAAAATTTTGTTAGATGTTTGAGATATAACAGACTTCAACTAATTTGAGATTTTTTTCATCAGTTAACTCAGAGTAGATTGTTCAGTCTGTCCATTTAATGAACAATGACAGGGACATACACACTTTCCTCTGCTACAGGCATATATCTAGAAAAATAGCGTAGCAGTTAAATAGCCTCACTAACATGAACATTGAAAAAACTTCCATTGTATTTGTTCATGTTAGGAAAACCTGTTTTTTTTTTTTTTTTGTTTTTTTTTTTTTTGAGTCAAATATACTGGTTAATGCCTGATGGCAAAACTTGCAGTCATCAGCTAGATTTCAGCATTCTGTTTATGGTAAAGACCTCTCTGAGGCAGAATAGGTGGTGCCTGAATTTTAGCCCTTTACATGAGCAGTTGGGAGAGCATGGGATGAGGTGCATGGGCCTGGCTGCAGTACCTGGGAGGGTTGCAGGGAGAGATGAAGTCACATTTAAAATGTCCCATCCTGTCTCATCATGCAGATGTGTACCTGGAAAAGAGAAGTAGGAAGGTAATTCTTCAGTCTGTTTAGAGAGATGAACTCTGAATATCTTCCATTTGGCATCCGCTGTTGCTGTCAGCATGGGCAGCTTCTTTCTTCTTTTCTTTTGAAGAGAAGAGTTGTTATTTATTACAATATTAGCACATTTTTTGAAAATGTGCCACAAGAAATATTCAAAGAAGTAGGAAACTGAATGTTCTAGCTGTCGATTGCAAATGTTTTTGGCCAGTACATTCAGGCACAGAATGGCATTTGCTTTTAGGGGCTTTCAAGGGAATAATGGGAACCCTACCGCCCTAAGAGAGAATTCAGATTTTGATTGCTCAGGAATGAGGTATTTCATCTTACACCTGCTCCAAGTGGGAAATGGTTTCAAGTATTTATTTAATGCCTGTGAAAAAGAAACCCTGTAAAGAGAAGAAAAGGTATTAAAAAAAAAAAAAAAAAAAAAGAAAAAAGAGAGAGAGAAAAGGAAAAAATCAGTTTCTTAAAGGGATTTTAAAACACAGCCAACCATGTGGTGGTGCTAAAGTTACAAAACATGAATCCTCCCAGAACGCCTCTTACAAAATGTGCAGAATGTGGCCAGATGAGATATGACAACAAGTACAAATTATAGCAGTGGCAAACCAGTAAACATGGAAATCTGAGTAAATCAGTCATTTCAAATCTATTTGCCAAACTCTGTGTTTATCCTCTGTAAAACCTCATGATCTCCATGGGAAGCACTTCAGAGCAATCTCTGCAGGGCTTTTGCTGGGTGGAGTTAAGAATCAGGATATTCCACAGCAGGTTTTTGCAGACATTACAGCTAATCTTTCAGCCTAATTGAAATGAGCAATAATGATACATGCAGGTTTTTTTTTTTCTTGAGTACCCAGTTCCAAATTTGAAACTGTTACATGAGCAGAAATTCAATACAAGGAACAAATAGATTAAGCTCTTTTAGTTTAACAGTAAAAAAAAATGATTGCAATATTTCATTTGTGTGTTTATTCTTCATCTCCCAGATATACATTAGGGATATAGGGATTACATCCCTATGTGGATATTTTAGTATTTTGGAAGAAAGTGTTTTTTAGAGATGTCAGATTGGCTTTCTTTCCTATGGCTTCACCAGTACAATCCCATCAATTTCAATGCAGTCACTCTTGTGTGTGACAGTGCAGTATTTGTCCTGCAACCTCCAATCTTTTCCTGCATATTTTTTCTGGCCTACATTCCTCAAATCACAGAAGTGCTCTGTTTAATGTAGGCTAGGTAAGCCATGTTACAGTGGAAACAATAAGCAAGTTTTACATTCAAAGCACATAAAAAATCAGAAGTAGAACCTTCCCTTCCCTTCCCTTCCCTTCCCTTCCCTTCCCTTCCCTTCCCTTCCCTTCCCTTCCCTTCCCTTCCCTTCCCTTCCCTTCCCTTCCCTTCCCTTCCCTTCCCTTCCCTTCCCTTCCCTTCCCTTCCCTTCCCTTCCCTTCCCTTCCCTTCCCTTCCCTTCCCTTCCCTTCCCTTCCCTTCCCTTCCCTTCCCTTCCCTTCCCTTCCCTTCCCTTCCCTTCCCTTCCCTTCCCTTCCCTTCCCTTCCCTTCCCTTCCCTTCCCTTCCCTTCCCTTCCCTTCCCTTCCCTTCCCTTCCCTTCCCTTCCCCTTTAATTTTTACCCATTTTTTTTTACTTTTTTTTTTTTTTTTGGGGGGGGGGAGGGGGGCAGGGCAGTTCATCTGCCACTTTATTGCTCCAACACTCAGTCTTGTAGGGCTTCAGAAAAGACTTTTCATAGATGATTCATCCTTACTACCCTGAATATGTTATTTTTTTTCCATAACTTCAGAAAACTATGCCCATTCTTTGATTTTCTTTTGTTGTTCTTTCCACCCTCCACCTCTTTTCTGGAGCATTCATGAATGTATTGGACAACAGATTTTGCAGCCCAGATCCCCTGAGAACTCTCCTTGTGACTTCTCTCCTAGTCATAAACAGTTTATTATTACTCTGTTTCTTGTCCCTTTATCAGGTATTAATTCAAAAAAGAGGCTTCATTCCTATGTAGTCACAGCCTAGTTTCCTTAAAAATCTGTGGAGAGGGACTTTGTTGAAAGGTTTTAGAAAAGTATATTATATCAATGGGACCATCCATGCCCATGTGCTTATCGCCTTCAAAGAGCTCCAAAAGGAGTTTAAGACTTGAAGAAGACTGAAGATTGAATAGATAGTTTTACAGAAATATCAAGCATTAATAGTTGTTTTAATAGTCCTAACAGAGCTCTTCATTTTCCTTCTTTGTGTTGATGTCTTTTTCTTCCCTGTTGAGGACCAGGGCAAAAATGTAGATATTCATCTGCACTGTGGACATTTGGCTGCCCCTCTCATGCATCTCCTTCTGAAGTCTCAGCCTTTGCTCTTTGCAAGTTGTCTCCCTGTTCTGTTTGTCTGACATCCTGTTTGGACCATGCTGCAGGACGCAATCAGTCACACTAGAAGAAAAATGTGCTGCTTTGGGCTTGCTTGTTTTAAACAAAGAGGGAAAGGACTTTCCTGTGATCACTTGATATCCTTATATCTTAAGGAATGACAAAGAGTGATCTCATCACTTGGTTGTAGTCCAGAAGAATGTCTCGGACGTTGATCAATCACTGATGTTCCAGAACACAATGCAAGAAATCTGTCTGTGTGCATAAACTCTGCATGTTTGAACTCTCTTCCTAGCACATGGCCTGAACACATGACCTCCTCCTAACACATGATCTGAAGCTCTTGCAATTATTTTGCATCAAAACAATTGCAAGGATCTGCCTGAGAAGTTATCTTGCAGATGCTGTGTCTCACCAGTTTCAGGGAATCTGGATCTGGCTTGCTTCTAGCCCCCATGTAAAGATCTCCATTGCTCACGTGTCATTATGATAATTGTTCCTCTGTTTCTCCTCATTCTGAGTGGGATTTCTTACCAGTGTTACATAGAAGCATTTCTCTCTAGGTGTTCCAGGTTACTATGGATGTGCTTGATGGATGTATTTCACTTGTAAAGTATTTCACTTGTAAAGAAAAGAAATGTTATGTAGTGTCCATGTCCATCCTCCCCCCCTCCTACCCGGTTTTAGTTTTAAAATTCTTTTTTTGGGACTGCAACATCCTGGAGGATGTAGGAAGGGGAACAGAGCTCTCTTCAATGTTTCCTAGCTAACCTGATATACTATGCCCAACACTGAGAAACTCATCTCTGGATGATTTTTGAATTAAAAAAAAAATCATAAAATGTTGAACTTAAAAGCCTAAACATGGTTTGATTTCAGTTTGATCACACAGTTAATAACCACATCATTTATGCCCAGTTTCCCTATCTTTCCTCTGATGTACAATATCAATTCCAGGTAGTTTCCTGGGGAGATGTAGAATCATTACAGGTGACCCATAATCTGTGGGTGACCCTCCTGGTGGATGAGGGAAAGCCTGTTGATGTAGTCTACCTAGACTTCAGCAAGGCCTTTGACATGGTCTCCCACAGTATTCTCCTGGAGAAGCTGGTAGTGCATGGCTTGGGCAGGTACACTCTGTGCTGGGGTAAAAACTGTCTGGATGGCTGGGCCCAGAGAGTGATGGTGAATGGAGTGAAATCCGGCTGGTGACTGGTCACATGTGGTGTTCCCCGGGGGCTGGTGTTGGGGCCATTTGCCTTTAATATCTTTATTATTTGGATGAAGGAATTGAGTGCACCCTCAGTAAGTTTGCAACTGACACCAAGTTGGGGGGGAAGTGTCAATCTGCCAGAGGGTAGGAAGGCCCTGCAGAGGGACCTGGACAAGTTGGGTCGATGGGCAGAGGCCAATGGGATAAGGTTCAACATGGCTAAGTGCTAAGCCACAACAACCCCATGCAGTGCTACAGGCTTGAGGCAGAGTGGCTGAAAAGCTGTGCAGAGGAAAAGGATCTGGGCATGTTGGTCAATGCTCTCTTGAACATGGGCCAGCAGTGTGCCCAGGTGGCCAAGAAGGACAATGGCATCCTGGTTTGTATCAGGAATAGTGTAGCCAGCAGGACCAGGGGGGTGATCGTCCCTTTGTATTCTGCTCTGCTGAGGTCGCACCTCGAGTGCTGTGTTAGGCTTTGGGCTGCTCAGTACAAGAAGGACACTGAGGCCCTGGAGCGTGTCCAGAGAAGGGCTATGAAGCTGGTGAAGGGCCTGGAGCACAAGTCCTGTGAGGAGCAGCTGAGGGAACTGGGGTTGTTTAGTCTGGAGAAGAGAAGGCTCAGGGGAGACCTTATTGCTCTCTACAACTACATGAAAGGAAGGTGGGGGGAGCTGGGAGTAGGCTCTTCTCACAGGTAACTAGTGACAGGACTAGAGGGAATGGCCTCAAGTTGTATCGGGGAGGTTGAATTTAGAAATGAGGAGACATTTCTTCTCAGAAAGAGTAGTTAGGCATTGGAACGAGTTGCCTAGGGAGGCGGTGGAGTCACCGTCTCTGCGGGTGTTCAAGGAAAGGTTGGACGTGAAGCTTAGGGGCATGGTTTAGTGGGTGACGTTGTTCGTAGGGTGATGGTTGGACCAGATGATCTTGAAGGTCTCTTCCAGCATTAATGATTCTATGATTACCTGAGTCACATAAGACCTTTTATATTTACTTTTAGTCATCCCATTTGAAGGTTTCTTTTACATTCATTTTTCTTAGGCTAAAATTTATACTGATTTAGAACATTTTAGTTGGCAAATAATATTATGCCCCAGTCTAGTGGGAGACTTAAGGGGTGTGACTTACTGACATTGTACTCTAGGTTTGTACCTGCTGATTTCTGTATGGTTCCTAGAATCAGTATTTTCCAACAGCAGGGACAAAACTCCCTTTGATCCTGGTGTTCCAATACAAATTTTTATTGCATTCCCAAACATTTCTGAATTTTGACTTGTGCAGCATTATCCTCCTAGTCCTGAGCACCAATAAAACCATATTTTTCTCTTGCATTGTTCATGCTTTGATAGTCCCCAAAGCATTCCTGCTTCTCTCTGTGGCTGATGGTGGCTACAATAATGCTTTTTAAAAATTTTTATCATGGCTTTTCCAGTCTTGAATACGTACTAATAATGTGGGGTTTTGTATTTTTGCATATAGTAACTATATCTGTCTTGCCTATGTTGCTTTGACTGGAGAAAACCCTGGTGAAGACCTACATTACTCATACTGTGCTGAGTAAGATGTGCACTTGGCTCTGTTGACTTGGTGTTCTGGGGCACACTGACAGAAGAAAAAACAATTATATCACAGCAGCAAAACATCAGGTTTTGCTGCTTCTTCTGCTAAAGCATGAGAGCTTAGTCCCAAAACATTAAAATCAAGGGAAGGATTCCCTTTGTTTTGCTCGATTCTGGGTCAAAGCCACCAGATAAAGGCACAAATTTTCAATAGGTTAAAAAAACATAGTAACTTTCAGATTATTATTTCTGTATTTAAATGAAGAATAATAGCATAGACTTACCATTCCCAACCCAGCTATGCTGAAATACTGAGAGTACAAAGTTTTAGTGAAAACTCAGAAGAAATATTTGGAAAAAATAATTTATTTGTCAAAACACACAGTATTAGGGAGACTGCAACTATTCATGAGTCGACAGTAAATTTGAAAAATAGGGCAAAGGAAAAATCAGGGGGGACATTTGTTTAAAAAAAAAAAAAATTGAACTTTTTAAAAAGCATTTCATTTAGAAATGTAGCTTGATGTAATTTAAAAATACTGGCTTAACCCAAATCAACTGCAGTAAGTGTTCCCTTTTTCCCAGTATAAACCTTTTGCCTCCTTCCCCAGTTTTCTAACTTAGCCAGGCAGGAGTTTAATTGCCCAGCTGTGATTGTAAGGAAACTGTTCAGCCATGGAAATTGCCATTGACTGCTTTGTGGCTGAGCCAGAAAAGTGAACCACATATACTCCTATTAACTTTTAGTCTAATCATTTTTTCTGCATGCTATGGAGAGTCATGCATACAGACATCTGTGTTTAATAGAATGAAGTTCTGAGAGCACTTCTTGATTCCCTTTGCTTTCATCCTCACTGCCAGGGTTTTTAGCACTCACCGGGAAGAATTAAGGTGCTTCCTCTCCTGGCTCTGCTGAAAGGCATATTGTTTATTACATGTTGATGCAAATTAAGCCATCTGCCTTTGTTGTGACAAAGAAAATTAGACTTTGCTGTAGGAATAAAAACTCCCTAAGATTGGAAAGACCAGCTCCATGGACACATATTGCCTGGCTGGGGATTTGAAGATGTGCCTGTTCATGGAACCAGAGGTCTCTCAAACCATTTTTAACCACATTGCAGCTCAACACCTCTATGGGATGCCCTTCACATCAGTGGAGATGCAATAACTGCAATGTGACATTTGCTGTGCTGTCTCTATCACTCTCACCTCTCACATGCCCCCTTTTGGACATGAGGAAAATGGGAGCAGCTTTAAGATCACAGAATCACAGAATTTTCTAGGTTGGAAGAGACCTCAAGGTCATCGAGTCCAACCTCCAACCTAACGCTAACAGCCCTCCACTAAACCATATCCCTAAGCTCTACATCTAAACGTCTTTTGAAGACTTCCAGGGATGGTGACTCCACCACTTCCCTGGGCAGCCTGTTCCAGTGCCTCACAACCCTTTCAGTGAAGAAGTTCTTCCTAACATCTAACCTAAAACTCCCCTGGCTCAACTTAAGCCCATTCCCCCTCGTCCTGTCACCAGGCACGTGGGAGAACAGGCCAACCCCCACCTCGCTACAGCCTCCCTTGAGGTACCTAAAAAGAGCGATAAGGTCACCCCTGAGCCTCCTCTTCTCCAGGCTGAACAAGGCCAGCTCCCTCAGCCGCTCCTCGTAGGACTTGTTCTCCAGGCCCCTCACCAGCTTCGTCGCCCTTCTCTGCACCCGCTCAAGCACCTCGATGTCCTTCTTGTAGCGAGGGGCCCAAAACTGAACACAGTACTCGAGGTGCGGCCTCACCAGAGCTGAGTACAGGGGGACGATCACCTCCCTAGCCCTGCTGGTCACGCTGTTCCTGATACAAGCCAGGATGCCGTTGGCCTTCTTGGCCACCTGAGCACACTGCTGGCTCATATTCAGCCGACTATCCACCATCACTCCCAGAAGATTTCCACTCAAGTCTCCTGTCTCCTGCTGTCACCATCTGGCTACCTTGGGGAGCTGACAGTTACTTTCTGATTCAGAACGACCATCATTTTTACAGTTCCAGGACCCAAAGAGGCATCCTCACATGCCAGGAAGGGACGTGGAGGTGGCAAAGCCTCACTGTGTCTGCATGAACACACTTCATCTGGGTCTTCTGTACTGCACAAAGCGTTATTCAGCATAAAAAGGCCCACTGTGTCCAGCCAAAGGTTGGTTTGGTCCACGCCTTTTCTCTGCTAGCACCTAGAGCAGATACTTAAAAAAAAAAGTTCTGAGGAATAATATAAATCTGTATTTATCCAAGTTTCAGGAATCAGTAGGACAGATGTCTCAAGAGGTATAGGCTGCTTTGCAGTCCTTTCTTCTCTCTGTTTTAAACCCACCATTGAAAATTTTATTAGGTGCCCTCTAGTTTCTGGATTATGGGCAATAGTTGTTAACCTTTCCAGATTGGCTTTCTCTATGGCCAAACATGATTGTCAAACTTAACATGCCATACATGTTCTCTCTTTCATGGTTTTTCCAGGCATGAAAATCTGAGCTATTTCATATGTCTTTTGTGGAGGCATTCCTGACTTGGACAAAGCATGAGATTTTGTTCATGATGCTTCCTCCCTTGGGGACAAAAGAGGATAGCAGAACTGCATGATACCCAAGATAAAGGTATGTTATGAAGCAATATAACTTGGCATAATGATGTGTGCATTTTTTTCTTCTCATTTTGTTTCTTAATCATTCTAAATATTATACCACTATTTTTTATTCCTGTTGACAACTTAGCTGATGTTTTCAGAGAAGGATGTAGAGTAGCACTAAGTTAAGTTAGCCAATATCCTGTTCTCCTTGTACGCCTTAAGTTGTTTTCTCTATGTACATAACTTTGCATATCTCATGACAATATTAACAGCCTGGTACAGCACTGTACACAGAAACAGCTGCTGAGATTCATCTGAGCATTTAGTTTTCCGTCATTGGTTCTGTCAGGAATAGTGGAGTATGCAGACCGGTCAGAGAATGAAGTGAATGAGTAAAGGCATCTGAGATCATCACTCCTGGACCTGCGGGTGGCAGACGGTGTAAAATGAAAATTCACCACAATTAGCAGCACAGTTAGAGACATTTCTGTGCTGTTTTGTTTGTTTGTTTGTTTTGTTTTGTTTTCTTTGGATACATTTTTTAATTTTTTTTTTTTTTTTTCAAAGCAGCCTGAGAAAACAGTGGAATTGTATCAATTTCTCAACATACAATAGCAAATTATTTAGAAAAACTTTTAATTTTGTGCAAAAAGTTTTTGTGCTAACTTAAAATCAAGATGAGAAATTTCATTTGTCCAAGTATATAAAAATATTTCTTTTAAGAACAGGCATTAAAATGAAAATTGATTTGTAGTTAGCCAGATTTAAGTGTGATGCTGTGAAAACAGAATACTGCAGAAACAATTTCTTCAGAGACATAATCATCCAGTTCACTCCTGACTTCGCAAAACAGTTTGATCTACGAGGCAGAACTCAGGAGGTCCTTAAGCTAGCATTGTACAAAGTATCAGGTGAAGGGAAGGCAAAGATCATATTTTCACTTATGTGAAAAGCCACTGAAAACCCACTCTGATGTGTTGTGTGGTAGCAGACAAGGAGTGAAGGTTCACCCCATTCCAGGATGAGTGGGGTAAATTGCCATTGGAAATGTCTCCTTCTTTTTGTCCAGTACCTTCTCCATAATCCTAGCTTAAGATGTTTTGACAGACCTAAAATACTTAACACAGGTTAGGTAATTAACAGGGCAACATTCAGAGGAGCAAACCAGGCACTGGAATTTGGTTGATACGTCAGATAATTTAATCTCTGTAACTCATTGCTCATCTTTGTGAAGTGAAATAACATCCCTTCACCTCACTCAAGTTTTGTGAAAATTCACCCATGGAGAGACAGGGAAAGGCTTACACATTGTAACACCCAGTGCTGCTGCTCCCGCTTGGAGGTGTAACTGCAAGACAGATGGAAACTTTTGCTTGTTCTTGTCTGATTCGGTAGGTATTGGATTAGATTATGTCTAGTGGAACAACTTCAAAGAAATAGATAGGGCAAGCCTAGCTGGTACTCTTTCATCCTCTGCTTTGATTTGTATTTGAACGAGAGGGGAGAGAGAAGTTTGAATGTTTTCTGGGTGGAGAGGGCAACCACACATGGTTCTTGTGTACCTTGTCTAAGACCTCTGAGTCCTGAGCTCTCAGATAAAAGGGGAATCAACACTCTGCTCTTCTGTTTCTCTTTTTGTGAAGGGACTGTGCTCTAGCAGTCCTCAGGGAAAGCAGGCTGGGGAGCCATGAGTTTGCTTATTCCAATGAGGTCTAGAAATGAAGAAGATGCAAAGTACTCTGCATAATCAGGACAAATATCCTTGGAGCATGCCTAGATACTTAAGGATATTTACTGACAGATGTGGAATAATTAAGACCTGAGAACCTGAGACAACTTCCAAGTGAGGTGGAATCAGAGAAGGGATTTTGAAGACACAGTTTTTGCACTCTAGAAGATAAAGTACTTCTGTAGATCTAGACCAAATATTCAATCACTGGTGCCCTGCTGAAAGCCTCCAAGGAGCTTAATTCTGTGGAAAATATAATGTGTAGCTGGGTGCTTAAATAGTATGTTACACATACACACAGGGTGAGGACTGAGATCGTATGCGTAAATTCAACTGCAGGATGGCCTAGCTTTGACATACTTGAATAGAAACATTACCATAAGTTTTAGCTATATTGAAAACATTTTCTGTGATTGATGCTGTTTCAGAAAGGCAGTAGATGAGCATTGCTGGGTTTGAGCATGAACAGTATTTAATGTAACGGTTTTGCGTGACTTGAGTCTTCTCAGGGCAGGAGCTTCTGCACGAACAGGCATCATGCTATTGCCTCATGTTTTCACTGAATGTGAGAGCACGATTGTATTGCTGAGAATAATGATAACACTGTACAACTCACTGAGTTTTAAGAGTCTGACAAAGGCCGTTAAAGATCAAAGTACATAGGGGGTACAGAAAGTGAGGTTTTCTAACACCTCCCAGTCCCACAGCCATCATTCAGGATACTCCCAGGGTCACAACACCCTTGGGAAGCACGGCCTTGGGTCAGAAGAAGGGAACATTTTGCAAAGGACTCCTGTGACAAATGGCTTATACTCACCTCCAGCTGCTCGCAGAGAAAAGGCTCTTCTATTTTTTCAAATCCATTAGGAACATAAGAAAAAATGCCAAAGAGATTATCTTCCTGGGAAATGGAGCACTGGAGAAGGAATGTGACATTTTAAAGCACATCTACTACACCCCAGCTGAGTCATGTCACTTCTAAATGCCTTGGAGTAGAACGCTTACCCACCCCATCATTAAATTATGAGTATTAATGGGACTTACAAGAGTGCATCCACAGGGAAATATACTTCATCTCTCTGTTTGTTTCCCTCATGATGACACTGTATACACTGTATGCTTTATTGGCAACAGATCCTTTTCATTTGAGATGTATAAAGCCTTATTTACAACACAACAGTTTTAATTACAGTACCAGAGTGATAAAAGGGACAGAAAGAAGGGAGTAGTCCATAATTGTCTGTCTTTCTCTCTGATCAGCAGGACTCCACTCAGTTTCCTCAAAATTGGTCCCCAAAGGAAGGAAACGTATATAAATATGTAAGATGAGATTTAATTACTGAAAATGCATCAAAAGCTTCATATGTTTCCTTTATTGAAACCTTCCCTCAGGTCATGATAAGCATCTGACAGAAAAATAGGCCACTAATTAGTAAAGAAAGTAAATGATATTCATATATGGCAATATCTGCTTTAATAGAGTTAAAAAAGTGTTGGTATTCATTTTGCAATAAATGGTGCTTAAGGACAAGGGTTGAGAGATGGACCCCAAAAGGCCAAGGTGCTGGGTGAAAGCCCTGACCCCATGGTCAAGGCAGTGCTCTTGCAAGGAGTTGGCTCCTCAGCCTGTCACCCAGAATAGAACAGCGGTAAATCCTCTCCCATTATTGAAGTGGGACATTTAGGGCTCCCTTGTAAGAAATGGGAAGTACCTGTTGCTTTCAGTGAAGCCAGCATCCAATATATCTGATTTTCTGGTGGACACTGGCAATTCTTTGAAACCAAATCCTTCACTGGGAGCAGATGTACCCACCTTGTCTTTTTATGTGGAAGCAAACAAAAATTTCCAACAAGTTTTGAGGGTGTGTTTGCTCCACTGCAGAGCAGAAGCAGATTTTTGAGAGCATAAAATCACCTTTAGGTCAGAGAAATTGTTGCCCATGCATGTGTACTTCTAAATTATTTTTCGGCTATAAGCAGTGCTATGTCTCTGGGAATGTGGGCTCACTCTCAAGAAGTTCTTCCCTGTAGGCTTTGTTTGCATGACTTTTCCCGGTATTCTCTGGTTGATTAGTTTAGATTGATGCAATTAGTGTAATTAAGTGTAATTATGAATTCTGGTGCAAATTCATGTAATCATATATTTACAATTTGTAATTAGGTAATTATAATATGTGATTAGCAATATAAAATGTAATGTCATTACTCAATGCTAATTAAATTACATATAAAAAAGATGTCCTGGACACACACAATGGATAATCTCAAAACATTCATTCTTTGGAAATATCTTTCAGAATTCCTTTCTGAATGATCCTGTTTCACGTATGGAACTGGGACCCTGCAAAAATCTGATTTTATGAAGCAAAAGTATTTCCTTATCTCAATGTAGACAGTTGAAAAAATGTCCTCACTGTCCACCTGTCTCCCAATCTCTTTTCTCTCTTTTCTACATACTTAAAAAAAAAAAAAAAAAAAAAAAAAAAAGAGCTTCAATAAAACATGCAAAGGGTTAGCAGAAGTAGCTACAGAACAGTACTGAGAAGTAACAAAGAGATTTATGTTTTGGAATTGTCATGATTTGTACTCCCTTTTATTGGAACCATTTTTTTCTATGCAATATTTAATTTCTGAGTAGACTGTTTAAAATACAGCAATTAAGTGCCTTTAAAGGTTGATCTCTGAGGATCCAAGAAGAAGTACATGGATTTTGCTTGTGGATACCTCAGGGAAATCTTCTGGGAAATGAAATATCAATTTCATAATCAGCAGTAAATATTATCTGAACACCTTCATTATCACCATGGCATAAGGCTGCAGGTTGGACACCCTAGGGTGTGTTTACAAGGTCTTCTGTGGTATTTTCAGACTGCTGCCTTGGGGCTGGCTTCCTTTTACAAGAGAACACTGAACCTGAAAGGAAAGCTGTGTATGTGGCCAGAGGTTTCCCTCTGAAGGATAAGGAAGCCTAGAGCATATGTAGCATTTAGCAGTGTGCCATGTTTAGTTGGACAAACTGTCTATTTTGAATGTCTAGATGTCTGCCTGACAGACATCTTTGTGGATAAAGACTAATTAAATGGAGCCCATTATGTTTGCTAGACACCTCAAGATACTGAGGTTATTGGTGTATGGATGATGATAATTGAGCAAAACATCACTCCTACTCTAACCTAGCCAACAATATGCATGTCTCTACCTTTTAGTGTAAAATCCCTCTGAATTCTAGGATTTTAGAATATCCCAGTAGGTGTTTCCCTTCATCTGTAGGACCAAAAATGCCTTTTAAAATACCTAAATCTCGCATTAAGCTATTAACCTGTTGTACTCCAAAGTAGTAACAGATCTCTCAAGTATTATAATTACTTAATCAAATAAATAATTATTCTTGTTTGGGCTGTCTTGGAGCCCAATTTCTATTGAGCTATGCAGCTACAAAGCAAAACATATTGAAACTTTTTTTTTTCTCCTCTTTGACTGAAATAATCTTGGAGTTACGTTTACTCAAAGTATTCTCCACCTTGTGAAATAAGTGAGAAGACCATCAGCACTGCAGAATTTAATTTTTAGCCTCATGTCATTGGCTAGAGTAGCCACAAGGGGAGATTGTTTCATCCATACAGTAAAACATAATCTTTCTGAACACTGTTGGCATTCTTTGCCTAAGGACTAAAAGATTTCATGAGCCCCAAAAGGGGCCTTGGCTGTGAGCTGCTCTTCAGAGTCTTGAGGGACTTTTGGCAGTGGCCAGCTTCTGGTGCCAAACACTTCATACAAATCAGGATATATTTGCAAGGATTAGTAAAACTTCATACCATCCTTATTAAAAATAATGTGAATGCAGAACAGGCACAGAGTCAGCAGCTAAGTTTGAAGAAGGGTTGTGTCATATCCTGCTACATGTTGGCAAATTTCCACCGCAATCAACACCTTCTCACAGCTAATATCTTCCTGAGCTCCAAAAGCAAGTGCTTTGAAATAATTCTAACCTGAGTGCAAATCTTGTCTTGCCAAGGAAAATAAGATCAAACTTTCCAACAATTGCATTAAGAACTATCCTGAAGAAATAGCATTCCATGTTGGTTTCCAAACAGTTTGGTCTTGTCTACACTTGAAAAGAGGGGTTTGAGCAGAATCTAGGCTTGTTTTCAATTAGGGCTGAAAACAGAGTATGAACAGGGCCATAAGCAGAACATAAGAACTGCTGTAAACAGAGAGAAACTCATTTGTTGGGGCACTCTACTCCATGAAGCTCTTTGGTAAAATAAGTTAATTCACTTACCACCTCATTCACAAAATTCTCACTGATGCATGAGGAATTTGTGCCATCAGTTTCCATCAAAGCCTGCGAACACTAACCGTGAGAATACTGTCTGCACAGATGGAAGAATAAATTGCGTAGCTCCACTATGAAATAAATGTGGATGTTACCAAATAAAGAACAGGTCTGTGCACAGATCCTGTAAAAAACAGTCTGTGATGTCTGGCTGTGAAGCTAGTCGAAGCACATCAAGGCAAGTCAAAAGGAAATAGTTTAGATCTAAAAAGGGTTAGGTGCCTGGGGGGGATTTGGAATAAAAATAAATACACATAATTGAAATAAAGGGGAAAAGCACATCTTTTGACAGCAGAAATGCATGTGAAAATAGGAGCAAGATAGAAACTACCAAAAACAGGAATTGCTTTTTCAAGATAAGTTAGAGTCCTTCAAAATGTCTCTAAAGGAAATAAGATCATCAGGATGGGTTTATCATTAGAAGAAAAGGAATATTAAAGGACCTTAGTTCAGTCTGAATAAAAAAGATAAATTTCAAGTAAACTGACATGGAGTTTTACCCATGGTTGGGTTTGCAGTAATAAAGTCGGTGAGGGAATAAGCTGTGTGATTTACAGGCAGTAAGCTTCCGTAAAATTTACAAACTGCTGTTATAAAATGTCACCTTTTATGATGCATTCCACTCAGTCTGCATATATAAAAGGTACCGCACTGGAAAAGAGTAGCAAAAGCAAAGCAGTCTTCTGTCCTACATAGCTACCTTTTTTGCTTTTACGACAGTAGCGGAGATCTATCATCCGATGACCCTGATGCTAGACCTTTTCCTCATTAATTTTTCTGTTTGTGTAGGTACACTGTTGTCCTTGCCACCATTAACAGAAAATTTAAGATGGTTTAAATGAGACAAGTTTTTATAAGATGCTTGTGGGTGAACAGTGCAGGGTTCTCTCTATCCCCCTCAATATTTATATAAATACAGGGCTTATGATAAATTTGGGCAATTTTCTCTTTTCCCTGCTTTCATTCAATTGCTTCCTCTGTGTCTGTGCAGGGCTGAAGCATGATAGGCCTTACGAATCCAGAGCCCAAACTAATCTTTTTCACAAGGTTCTGAATTTCTGTAGAAGTTAAACGTCTGCTCACCTTGGGAACTCAACATCCATTTCCAATACAACTAATATATCATAGAATCATAGTATGGTTTGGGTTGGAAGAAACCTTGAAAATCACCTAAACACCCCTGCCGCAGGTAGGGACACCTTTCACCAGAGCAGATTGCTAAAGCACCATCCATCTTGGCCTTGAACACCTCCAGGTATGAGGCATCCACAGCTTCTCTGGGCAACCTGTTCCAGTGCCTCGCCACTCTCGTAGTAAAGAATTCCTTTTATCTAATCTAAATATATTCTCTTTTAGTTTAAAACTATTACCTCGTCCTAACACTATGCTCCCTGACAGAGTCCCTTTCCATCTTTCCTGTAGGCTTTCTTTAAGTACTAGAAGGCTGCTATAAGGTCTCCCTCCCCAGATCTATAAGAACCTCCAAGATCCCCTCCTCAAAGGTGTAGAGTCTGTTGGTACTGGCTTTGCTGGAGGAGTTACTGGCTCCTTCTCAGGGTTAACTTCTGGACATTACCAGGTGTCTCGCATGACAGCCATCCTGTGTGGTGTTTTCAGGTTTCTGGTCAGCCTGGCTAGGAGATTGCCAGGCTTGGCTCCTCAGCCAGGCAATTAATGCTGAATGAGCTCCTTCAGAGTCACAGCCCTGTCCCTGACTACTTCCAAAGCTGCCTTTGCAAACCAACCCCTCCAAATTTCTGTATCAACTTGGGCATGTGGGCTAAGTCCTGCCCGGTACCTTACCTGTAATTGAAAGCTTGAACATTATTTTAGTAGGCTCTTTGCAGTCTGGTGTGGTTGATACAGTTGCCTCTGATCTAAGTGGAAAGTCCTATTATTCTTCTTTTGGCAAGAGCAAAAACCACCACACTTCTAGAACTGAAATTTTAACTGGGCTGTATTTAGGAAGTTCAGCAAAATAAATCAATAATGGTGGAGATAAAACTTCAGTTTAATGGTAGCTATTATAGTAAAACAGCACTCAGTACACAACCATTTAACCACCCCATGGCCATGGTTTCTACAGTTTACTCTGACAGATTTGTTATTGCCTTCATTTAATAATCTACTCCTCTCTACACAACTACCATCATTCTAAGTTTAAAATAAGGTCTTTATAATTGTAGGTTGCTCAAAATAATAGATATATCTACTGCCTAGCTTGCAAAATATTTAAATTCAAACTGCTCATAAACAGAACAACAAATAAATACAGTTTAGGAACTTTTTTGGTGAAAATTGGATGAGCCTCATTGACTTTAGCAGAGAAATGTGTCTGCCAGCATGTAGGACGGGCAAGCCGGGGACTGTGAATCTTTGAGAAAAAAAACTAAGAATATTGTGTTGTGTGATGGGCTCCAACCAGCAATCTGTACCAGGAGTGTGGGATGCTGGAGGGTGTGTAGGACACCAGTGTCAAACTCTGCCTAAACAGGATCATGCCCATAGCTGAGGTTCAGTGAAGGAAGGGAAGGAGGGAACTGCTTAGTTATCTGCTTTTTTGTATGCAGCTGTGAGGCAGGGGTTGAAGCTATTGCCAAGACAACTTGTGAGTCTTATGTTTTTGTTTAATGGATTTGGGTGGTTTATTATCTGTTGTCTGTTCTGGTTTCATAAAATTTTACCTTCCTAATAAAATTGAATTTAAGTAATTGAGGGCTGGAAAGTCAGGGAGTACAGAAAAACATGAGAATCTGAAGTAACCTGGGGGGAATAATTTCATGCTTTGTCAATAAAACAAAGCATAGGCCAAGTGTCATGCTAACACAAGTCCACTGCTTCAGATGCTGGGAACTAAAGGACATGATCATTTTTCTGTACTGCCTTTTGCGGACATTCTTTGACCTGTACTGGGTTGGCTCACAAGAGGATGGGTTTTACATGGCATGCAATTTACCTTGCATGCAAGAACAGAGAATAAATGCAGTAAAATCAAATGATATTAAAGAGCTACAGGAAGAAAAACAGATAAAACAGGAAGGTGCTGTGGCTTTGTATGTTGAATGAGAATTTCAGTATTGCATATTCCTCTCGTTGACATCAATACTAATACTCAGAACAGTAACACTGATCCAAGGCTGGACATTTCAGGTTGTCATGCACACACAGAGTGTGCATTTTCTCACACCATGCTTCTGGGGTTGTTCTGTTGGCTTGCTGTACAAAAACATGATGGGTAGGAGATTAGACATGCTGAACATTGTATCTGACCTGGGCCAACAGGAATGGCACACAAAAGAATGTCTGCATGAGAAAGTTTGAAAAGTTTGAAAGCAGAGAGGTCCAAAAGAAGGAAAATTAAGTGGATCTCTTGATAGGCATTTGCAGTAGACATTACTTCCTGCAGTATATTTTTTCCTCATGCCTTCACGGAATTTGAGTTTTCTTGATTTTTTTTTTTTTTTTTTCCTGGCCTGTGTATTTGACTGTGATCATTGATAGCCAGAAACATGTTAAGTCTTGTAAAAGCACATAGAGCAAGCTGTGCAGGAGCCAGGTGAGTTTATAAAGCACAAGATTAATGTCACTGTTCCACAGATTAAATCAGGATTGCAGTGAGACTCTGTCTCAGGACTAAAAATAGAGCATGGGCCTATGAGTCCCTTTAGCATAAAGCCATCCCTCCTCTATGAATGTGCTTGTCTGTTCCTGTTGAAATCCATCCCAATATTTCCACTGATTTTAATGAATCAGAACAGGCCACCAGCACCTGTTCCTTCAGGTCTGTCCTCTGCACTAATACGTAGTTTGAATTGCATTCTGCAACATATGTCAAGCACCTGATAGGAAGGTATTAGAGCAAATCCGTTTTTTTTTTTTTTTTTTTTTTTTTTCCCCCAGTAGAATTTCTCAGTTAAGGAAGCATAAATAATTAGAATTATTTTATTACATCATCAAATACAAAAAAAGTTGGCACTTCAAAGCACAGAGCATTTTTTTTTTTTAAATTAATACAAATACCTGCTGTACCCAGTTAGAAAGTTAATGAAAAATCTTCACCTGTATTGAACCATTTCCTCTGTGTACAGAATTACTCTACCAAAAATCTTTGGACTATGTCTAACTTCTCTGTCAGCAGCAGAGGACCTGGCACTTATCTTTCTAGAATCATGTTTTTTTTTTTTTTTTTTTTTTTTTTTTTTTTTTCCTCATTTCTGCTAGTTTGGGGAGTAAGTAATACTCAGTTGTACCAGAAAGTTGGACCTGAACCAAACGTAGCCCTTCTGTACTATAGGGAAATGGAGTGCTGCAAAACCATACTTATAATTTGAATGGGCACAAACAGTTTTACTTGTGATTGGATTATGTGTCCGTTATATTTTCTTCCTTCTCAGCTGCTTATCTTTCCATTTATAAGTCCCCTTCCTGCAAAAGGAAAATTTAGAGAATTAGGTTACCTGTCCAAATCTAATAGATTGCCTTTGTGTACAATAGCACAGTACATGTCTGCATACTATTTTCCAACCTCATCATCTTCCATGTACAGAAGAGGTGGTGCTCAGGGAACAAGCAGATATTCTGTAGTGCTGTTTTCCTCATTGTTCGCTGTGCAGCTCCATGAATTATTTACGCACACTATTCAAAGCATATTCGGAAGACAATTATTAATTTCCTCCTGGGCTCTCCTTTGATGTTCATTGCTACAGTATCCAAATGCTTCACAAATATTAATGTACTTGCTCTTACTGTTCACTATGAGAAGTATTAGCTTCATTTTAGTGATCAGGAGCTATGAGACAGGGATAGAGGTCAAAAACGTCTCTGGTTGCATACCCACAGGGAGGCATCAGGGATTTGATCCAAGACTATACAACACATTGCCTTCGGCTGCAGCTGCACCTGCTCCAGCCTTCTGCAAATATGACTCTGGTGCCTTGCTAGGCACCCAGTGGTGCCTACACTGCCAGCCCCACTGAAATACTCTTTGGCAGAGTTGGAGAGGTAACACAGTTTTTCAGAGACAGGGAACCTCCAGCACTGCTAGGTCTGGAAACCGGATGTTGAGCTGCCTTGAGCTTGTATTGTCATGCCACAAGGCTGCCACAAGACTGGCTGGTGGCCAGTCACTGGTAAACTCCAGGACTCCATTTTGGAGAGCTTTCCTTGACAACAGTTACTTATACAACACCTGGGCACAAACATTTACATTTTCATTTCAGACCACTTTCCCTATTTATGTGATTCAGCAAAAAGAGGAATTTGCTTACAGTAAAACTTAGGGACTATGACTTAAGGAAGGACCCATCACTGATCTGAAGTTGTACAGGTGTATATGTAGATGTTTCCAACCTCCTTTATGCAGAAACGTTCACCACTTGGCATGGCTTCTCAAAGAGAGCTGCTTCCTGTGCTGGTGCTTGTCTTCAGGGTGATTTCACAGCTTTGCTCCTTGAAACTTGGCAGAATCATGGCATAGGGTGGTATGGCCTCAGGCCAGTTTCTACAGCTCCCAGCAGTTGCTGTTGGAATGCTTTGGAGGCATTACTCAGAAAATATGTCTTAAAGAAGGAGAGGAGAAAGGCTGAATTATTCTAAGATCTGCAAAAATAATATTCAAGTGTCTAAGCAGTGCTCCAGCATCCTTTATTGAACTAGAGGGGTAGGTCAGTCTTATCACTGCTGATCGATCTCAGGCACTGGTTAACGGCACCTCTCGCTGCTTCCACAGGAAGGTCATTTCTGCAACTTAGAAGAAGGGGGAAAAATACCTTGACTGCAATATTTTGCACAGGGTGGCAAGACTGCTTCCTAAGGGGATTTAAAAACCTCACAAAATTCTGTGATCATCCCTTCACTGAAGAAATAAGATGGATGAAGGATTAAGGTTCCTTAGGAAATTGACTGGTGGTTCTGAAGATATTATGAGACACTCTGTCTCAGATATCTATTTAGGAGGTAAGCACTTTTGTTTTTTCAGCGATGGGCTTTTGCTAAACTTTCATCAAAAGCAGTGGAAGAAATGGACATTTCTATTAGAAACAAAGAAATTAATCAAGTGATTGGTGAGTTGCCTTCTGGGAAAGACCCTGCAAAGCATGGATGGGCTCCCGAGAAACATTTAATTTTTGTAGCTATCAACAAGAGTTTGGACTGAATTTGTGAACATCATTAAAAGACACATCGTTATCTGATAAATTGAAAGGGTACTGGAGGTAGACACTGGGATGACATCCAACCAGTAGTTCTAACAGAAAGCAATTATTGCTAAAACAGAAATAATAAAAATCAAAACTCAATTTTTGAGACCCAAAGATTGTCAGCCTTGTAGATGTGATTACAAAATGGTTCTGGACCTAATTTCTGTGTTTCATTTTTCAGGCTCAGAGGTGGTTACTATCACACAGTAATAACTGGGCACTTATGCGCAGTCATACAGCAATGTTATGGATTGCCTGTGGAGGATTTTCATCCTTAATTATTTATTTATTGAATTACAATGCAGAGAGATTGATTAGATTGAGGGTATGATGGGAATACTAATGAAGATTGGCTCTCAATTTGGGATGCATTTTGAAGACTATCCCATCATTTTGAAGAAAATCCCATTAGTTTTAGCCTTGGGGCAACAACAGTCAGTGTTGGAGTCATGCGTGTGCAAACACAGGGGTAAAAGGTGTAGAAATGTGTGGGTGACAATCATATTCTGTCAAACAAGGCTTGCTGAGAAGTATGCTGTGCCTATATTGCTCGAGCAAAGTATATAATATCGACATCCCTGGAATTTTGCTGCCATGATACTGCTGAAACAAGAGGTCTTTTCTGTGAACGTATTCTTTAGTTATAAATCTTTGCTACTCTGAGTTAACTGCCTGTAGTTTTTGTGTTGATTTCATGCAGTTCATCTTCACTGTTTCATGTTAACTTAGCCTAGTAGAACAGCTACCTCAAGTGGCATTGTTTCTGCCTTCTAGTTGGGTAATTTAAACTTCTTAAATGGGAGATTAGGAGATAGCATTTGCTAAATAATTAATCACATATACTCTTGTTTGCAGGCTAAATTTTTTTCTTGTGGGGATAAATGGATACTTGCATGAAGAATGATCCTTTTGCACGAAACTTTGTTGCAGCCAATATTAAGTGTCATGGGAAATCAACATGGCTGCAATGAATAGCCGTTAAGAATATAAATGAGTGTGCTTAAAAATTCTTGGGTTATCTGAATTTCAGGCTGAATACAGAAGCAACACTCAAAGAATGATTTTTAAAATCAATAATTTAGTGCATGCACAAAGCCTGCATTTTATTTCTGTTCTGCTTTGGATTTGTAGTGTGTTTTTGTTAGTTAGTTAGTTTTGTTGTTTTTATGCTTTTTCTTCTTCCAGCATAAGGGAGATGTGGAAGCATATTCTTGGCTGCATCGTTATAAGGAGGGATGTAATTCTGCGAGTAGCGAGGGTGCATCTTCTGTGCTGTAACTGCCACAGAGCTTGACCCATGATACAGACTCTGGTATCCTCTTCTCTTCACGCACGTCTGAGGAAGGCAAAAATTGAGAAGGATATTGCACGAAGGGGGCAGGAAGGCTGAGGATTTTCTTCTATCCTCCAGTGCTAGCAGCTCTGCTAAATGGAGATCAGCAATGGCACCATGGAAGAGCTCAGGTTGCCACTGAAACATGCAGCATAACATACAGAAAAACAAATGAGCAAACCTTGAAAAGGGAAGCAATACACCATCCTTGCCTAGAAGAGCCTAAAAGGGACTGTAAATACCTTTGTGAGTTTTTACTCCTACTTCAACTTAGAATTCACTTCACATATTGCTTTAGTTCCTAAATAGCATCTTAGAGCTTTAAAGATCAGAAGCCCCTAGACCTCCTGCTAGTATAATAAGATTAGTTTCCTGCTTATTCGAGTGTGTCTGTGCATGTTTAGAGAATTGGGGCTGGAAGCAGGGGACAAAGGGAAAGGAAGGCAGGCTGAAGTACCTGTTTTCTCACTAATCTGCTGGGAACACATAATTATAATCTGCACCTTAAAACATCAAAACATCTTTCAGAAATACTTGCACTCCATAGTGGATAATTATTGCTATAAAATCATGAGGAAGCAACATATTCAAGAACACTTGGTGTAGTTCACTTTAGAAGAACATCTATATTCAAAGATTAAAAGAACAATAAATGGAGTTGTTCCTCACAAAGCACTGAAATTCATTTAAGCTGATGGATTTGAATGCACGCTTGTCAAATATAGGTAATGTTCAGCTATACTGTAAATCACACACTACCATAGCTTGTGCCTATTGATGTTACATAAAAATGATGTGCTAATGTTGCTTCTTCTTGATTTTATCAAATATATTCAGCCTCACATTGAATGGGCTAGACCTGTATAATTTAACATGGTTTTACTTATTAAATGCAGATTTGGTTTGACTTGAGGCAGAGGTGTGAGAACAGGTCAGGCAGGAAGCTGTCTCAGAATCTAAAAATTTAGTTGAAATTAAAATATTTTTAGGTTTTATCAGATTTAAGCAGTCTATCCTTTTTGCTTGGATTTATAGGTGACCTGAGCTAGTTGAAAACAGGGCTTTAACCATCTCCTGCAATAGCTGTAGTTTTGCTAACTCTGAAAACATTTAATTAAAAGACTGAAGATTTATACGACACTCAAATGTATCAGGTCTGGAAACTGCTTCTAGTCTTCATGTTGATAAAATTGTTCATGAGAGTTTATTTTTGTGGTAGTAAATAGTTCTGCTGGGTGGTTCTTCTAGGGGCTCGGAAATTTGATGTGCTCTTATACTCTCTGCATTGGGTTTGAGTCAGCTTGTAAGAGAAGTGGTATTAATCCTCATTCCTTCACTCATGTCTGTCATCACTGACTGAAGCCTCCTGTCCCCTACAAAAGGAGCTACTGCTTTGTTAAGAGTCCAAGTCTGACTGGCTGAAACACTGCTCTGCTATTTTTGCATCTACTTTTTGGTCTACATTTAAATACCCTGTCCTTTGAAATCTTTGAAATGTGTTATCTTGTTATAAGAAGACATCCTGGGAAGCTGGTGAAAGGAAATAGTCCAGCTAGATGATAATGAAATGACCTAAGCCTTAAGCTTCAGACACAAAGTGAAATATTCATTGTTTTTTAAGTGTTAGTATATTTTTTTTTTCTATTTTTCTCATATGGTTTCTGCTTTTCGAGGGAGGTAAGGGGGAAAACTATATTCTGTCCATGGGTATGAGGTTCTCAGAAAGCCACTTAAAGCATTTTACTTTATTACAAAAGAATAAAGACACTGGATGGAATTAACTTTTGGGGTTTTCGTATGTCAGAACTGGGAATAAGACGAGGATGTGCTGAGGGACCAGACCATGCTAACTTTTCTGCCTTGAGCACACTCTTACCCTGTAAGAGTCCTGCAGTATTTTGCTTCCAGGCAAAATTGAACCCAGTTGTTCAGCTTCTTGGGTGCATTAGTGCTGGTGGTGTGAACAAAACTTTGCAGAAGATGAGCCTGAAGGAGTTTGGTTTAGTTAGTTACTTGCAATAGCTCGAGAAGAGTTAGGGATTGTCACTGAATTTTTAGGGGTTAACAGTTTGGGATAAAAATGTTTTATTTTATTTATTTTATTTTATTTTATTTTATTTTATTTTATTTTATTTTATTTTATTTTATTTTATTTTATTTTATTTTATTTTATTTTATTTTATTTTATTTTATTTTATTTTATTATTAACTACTGTTTTCATCCTTTTAAAGCATTTTAAACTGCAAAACCATTAATTTATAGAATCATAGAACCATAGAATGGCCTGGGTTGGAAGGAACCTCAAAGATCAGCTAGCTCCAACCTCCCTGCAGAGATGCCACCCATTAGATCAGGTTGCTCAGGGCCTCATCTAACCTGGTCCTAAACAATTCCAGGGATGGGGCATCCACAACCTCTCTGGGCAACCTGTGCCACCCTGACTCACCATCCTCTGAGTGAAGAATTTCCTTCTACTCTCTAACCTAAATCTCCCCTCTTTTAGTTTAAAACCATTCCCCCTCATCCTGTCATTATCTGAGAAAAGAGTCACTCTCCATCTTTTTTATAAGCCTCCTTTAAGTATTGAAAAGCCACAATGAGGTCACCCTAGAGCTTTCTCTTCTTTAGGCTGAACAGTCTCAGCTCTCTCACCCTTTCTTCGTGGGAGAGGTGCTCCAGCCCCTTGATCATCTTTGTGGCCCTCTCCTGGACCTGCTCTAACAACCACACATCCTTCTTGTGCTGGGGCTCCCAGACCTGGACACAGCACTCTAAGTGGGGCCTCACGAGGGCAGAGCAGAGGGGAACAATCACCTCCTTGACCTACTTGCCATGTCTCTGTTGATGCATCCCAGGATGCAGTTGGCCTTTGGTGCTGCAAGCACACACTGTTGGCTCATGTCAAGCTTTTTGTTCTCCAAGGAACCCCCAAGTCCTTCTCGGCTCTCAATGAGTTCTTCTCCCAGTCTGTATTAATGTCTGGGATCACCCTCACCCAGATGCAGCACCTTGCACTTTGACTTGTTGAACCTCATTAGGGTCACATGGGCCCATTTCTCAAGCTTGTCCAGGTCCCTATGGATGACGTCCCTTCCTTCTGTTGGAAGGGACACCTTCCAACTACACCACTTGGCTTGGTGTCAGAGTTGACCCACAGTTGGGTGGCATGATGAGCAGATGCTACTTACCTGTTCACTGGCATCCCAAGCAGATACTACCTGCCTTCTACCAGGCATTATAAGCAGATTTCTTGGCAATGTGAGAGAAAAACACCTTCTGTATTCCCTGGCAGAATGTGGAGGTGCTACTTGCCCTCTTCTTATTATTGTAAGTAATGAGCTGGCATGTACTTTCTGCCTTGTATCAGCAGTAGAGATCACAGATTGCCATTTTTTTCAGCATAATTCTTACCTTTATATACATATAGAATCACAGAATATGATGTTTCTTTCTTCGCTTACAATTAGTAGCGGAAGCAGTCATCATAGTAGTAACAGCAGTGTTGCGTTTGTATCTAGAAGCCCTATCTCAGATCTGAGTTTCTGGATTTTTCTTAAAATAAAATTTAGGGAATGTGCCAACTCAGGTTAGGTATTTTCTCATTATTTATCTTGTGAATGAAATTTATGGTAGTGTTCACACAAAGCTTGAAGAATGTGTGAATGCTTTGAAAGGCGTTCTTGGTGTTAGGGAGATTTGCTTTCTCTCTCAAATAATTGATCGCTAGAGGTGAAAACAGGCTTAGAAAGTATTCAGTCTGGAGTGGGCACAGTAACTACAAATCCTGGCTGGAATGAGCCATCTTTTGTAGCAAATGTGCCTACAGGATATCCAGATGTTAAAAGTAAAAGCTTCAGTAGATACTGCTCCAAAGCTCTGGAGAACAAAACAGAGTACCTTGGAGGCTTTTTAGCTGTCCTGTGAAATGCTGAGAACAGAATTCATAAGAGCTTTTTCCAGAGTGAAGGACCCTTACATTCATACACTTCCATGCAAAGTATCTGAGATGGTCAAGCACTATCTTTTATTTATGACTTGCGTGTATCGGTTCCAAATGTTGTTGCAAAGAGAATTCTTCTAACCAGTCTCTTTGACTGTGTGCTTCATTTTGTACCTCTCTACAGCTCTCCCTTGTCTGTCAAGCCCTAAATACACTTTGTTTGTCCTCACTTTCAGTGACATATTCTGATAACCTTTCTGTGTTATCTCTCAGTAAGACATTGACTCTCACTTTCTGCCTGCCCAAAACAGCAGCCTCCAATACCTTTGCTTTATTAACATTGTAAACACTTCCCAGTCTTCCATGTTGCCTTTCATGCTTAAAAAAACTTCCTGTAAAAATTCACTAACCCCCTCATTATTTTCCTTCAAATCCCTTTTAAAAACTCTTACACAAGAAACTCCTTGATAACAGATGACCAGGTGTGAAGACTGCTGTTCTTTGTGATGAGTGACAGCACCTTGGTGTTCCCTTCCATCAAGTGACACAGTTTTATATTGCCTTTAGCTCATTTATTGAGTGAACAGCGGGATTCTGATATTGTGTGTTTACAGCATGACTGTGTGGTCCTAGCCATGACCATGCCTTCATCCTAGCTCAGCAACTCCTAACATGGACAGGTGAGGGGCCAGGCAGAACTCCTGCACACCTGGAGGGGACACAGGTGTCTCCTGCAGAAGCACTTACCCTAAGGAAAGGCCAGGCAGAAAGCTGCCTTGAGAAACTCTCTTGGGCAGCATGAAAGCCTAAATATAGAGCTAAATATAGGACAGTGTGTGTACTCCTTGTTTGAGCCAGGATAAAAGCATCTAAATTTCTTTATTTTCTCTTGCCAAGTTAATTTCAATTTCAGTTGTTAGTTCAATTTCAGTTGTTTTCAGTTTTCCATTTCTACACAGCTGTTATAATCAGGATCCAGGACTCTAAACTACTGATGAACCTCTTGTTTTAAGCATTCATGATGCCAGTATAGCAATGTTATGCCATGAGATGAGTGACCAGCAAGCTGTGTGGGCAATACAGACCAGTAGACAGACTTTCTAAGGATGCAGACGTCTATTTGAGCTAGCTCTCAGGCACAGCAAACTGTCACATAGGATTTCCATGAGGAGCAGGCATGAAATTCAAATTATGGGCAGCTATTGCTTTCCACTCTGCTGACAATTTATTGGGAATCACACTGAGTCTCTGCTGCAGGCCACTGATTTAGCTTAACATGATCTGACAGACAGTGCCCAATACTGTGCGTCATAACGCAAAACAACACACAGCACATCTGAAGAAGAGAAAGGGGTGATCTTGGAGACAGATATGCTTTTAAAATGTTTCATAAGGAAACAAGAATCTTTATGCATGAAAGCACTGGATGGAGGTATTTGGCCCTTCAAATCCTCATGAAGTAAGTGATGTGCGACTATTGTAAAAACTACCTGGCATATTTTGTGTCTGTCCACAAGGCAATGGGACAGGACCAAGTCTCTTGATAGCACTGTGCCAGCACATGGATTCCTTCTGCAGGGATTCCAACCCCACTGTGCACATCACACCGACAGCAATTCCCTACTCTGCTTCACGCAGCTTTCAAACCAAAACACACCACCAGTCCCTCCTTCTGCAATACAAATTGCACTTAGACTCTTCTCCCTAATTTAATTTGGACATAATATAAATCTCAACTCTCTCAATGCAGGTGATCAAAACTGCCTGTGCTCTTTCAGGAAAAGACCGTGCCCAGAAAGTTAGTTTGGCACAAGTGGCTTTCTTTGTGTGTAATATATCTAGCTGCATTTCAGAACTCATTATAATTTATCTTGCTTTTTCCTTCTCTACTCCTTTCCCCCCATATATTATGTCCTATGCAGACTACAAACTTGTAAAACTTAATGTGCGAATAAAACTTTTCACTACACTCTTTTACAGTGGGTTTCAAATTTGATCAAATAAAGAGAACCTTCACTTGCACAGCCAATGTCTCAGCCAGCCTGGGTCCTCCCAGAAGGTCTGCTTCTGCAAATTCCATATTTCAGCAAGGCAGGTGGCAATGCATTAAGGCACATAGACATGCCAATGTGAGCTGGCTTCCCTGAAGCTGGCAGTGGCCAACACACCAGCTGCATTCTCAGTGTCGAGGCAGTTGCATTGAATAGCTGGTAGATATGTTAGAGCAGCCTGATTTGAAACGATCTGGGAGAGTCACAGCCTTCTGCCTGACCTCCGTGCGAATACAGATATCACAGTGTCCCTGGAGAGATCTGGCATGCCTTTTCTTATTTCACTGCTGCACTGTGTGACTTGTGTCAATCGAAGGCCACTGAGCTTTTCTAGCCAAGGGACTGCCAGCAGTTTGGTAGGAGGTGATCATGGGTTGCTGGTGTAATTACAATAGGTGAATGTGCTTTAGTAAGTGGCTTTTCATGCAAAGGGCTGCAGGGCTAAAGCAGGGGAGGAGGGCTGTGCAGTTTAGCAGCTGTGCTACTCTGTATGTGCAGAAAGTTAAGTGGTAGCCTACAGGACCAGAGCTTTTGGCTCCTCATAGCTCAGTTCAAAAGCAGAGTTGCAGTAAAGATATAAGAGAATGCACAGACACCATTCAGACATAGTGGAATTAAGGTTTTATGTGGATTTACATTCATTTTCCAATTTTTGATTTTCAAGACAGAGCTTTTCCAGAATTAGCAAGTTCTATCAGCCAACCTGAGCTCTTCACTTTGCAATTCAATCCCTCCTTTTCTCTGGTGGGAATAAAAGCATTATTTGTAAGAGTTAGGATTATACAGGGGGCTGTAATTGCCAACCATATCTTCAGGTCACATGATGGCTTGGATAAAGGATATGTCATTTCTGAGTATTTTCCACCCTATTTTGTTTATACTCTAGTCAGTGAAATGGATGTCATGAATCTTCCCCCCCAAACCAATTTCTCCAGTGCAGTATTGAAAATCCTGCTTATTTTATTATAAGAAGGTAATGGTAACTCTTTGAGTACTTGGTACAGCTTGCCCTCAGGTGTACCACCTCCCACCTCATCAATTCCCTGCCCATAAGATAGATTCCTTCTTGACTAGCACTTTCCCCAGCTGTCTATACCTCTCATACTGCTGTAATGAGCTAGCCAAATTTAGGCATTATATTGCTACACCCGCTTCCCCCCCTTACTTAGATGTCCCTCATCCATGCTGCTGGGTATCCTTGTGGTGTACAAATGCAGGCTCATTTGACTAGTCCAGCTTCTCTGCTTGCCAGCCAACTCTCTGTGAGCACAGCCTAGCCCCCCTGCAACCTCTTGTATCCTCTTCCCACATTCTTGTCCTGATCCTGAGAGCTAGGTCATTCCTGGCTACTAAAGTTCATCTGGGTTGAGAGCAACACTCCCTGTTCCATCCTAATAGGGATGCCTGCTAGCTAGGGTAAATGCTGAGTGATTAAGGCTCTCTGAGAGCCTGATTAGAAACACAGTTCAATTAATCAAGTGCATAGGAAGAAGATAAGGAGCGGGGGTGAGGCCAATAGCTCAGCTGAAGTGCATCTACACCAATGCATGCAGCATGGGCAATAACCAGGAGGAGCTGGAAGCTATTGTACAGCAGGCAAACTACAACGTAGTTACTATCACTGAAATGTGGTGAGACCACTCCAACTGGAGGGTTGCAATAGGTGGCTATAAGCTCTTCAGAAGGGGTAGGTGGTGGTGTGGCTCTCTATATTAGAGAGTGTTTTGATGTTATAGATCTTGGGGCTGGGAATGATACAGTCAAGTCCTTGTGGATAAGGATCAGGGAGAAGGCAGACATCCTGGTGGGGATCTGTTATAGACTGCCAAACCAGGATGAAGAGATGGATGAGTATTCTACAAGCAGCTGGTGGAAGTCACACAATCTTCAGCACTCTCTCTTGTGGGGGACTTCAACTTCCCAGACATAAGCCCTGAGGAAGCAGTCTAGGAGGTTCCTGGAGTGTGTAGAAGACAGTTTCCTGACTTAGCTGGTTAGTGAGCCTACTAGGGGAGTGCCCTGCTAGACTTGCTGTTCACAAACAGAGAAGGACTGGTGGGAGATACTGTGGTCAGGAGCTGGCTTGGCTGGAGTGACCGTGACATGGTAGAGTTCTCTATCCTTGGTGAAGTCAGGAGGGGGGGGTCAGTAAAACTGCTACCTTAGACTTCTGGAGGTCAGATTTTGAACTCTTTAGGACACTGGTAGGGAGGGTCATGTGGGAGTCAGTCTTGAAGGGCAGAGGGGTCCAGGAAGGCTGGATGCTCCTCAAGAAGGAAGTCTTCAAGATGCAGGAGCAGGCTGTCCCTGTGTGCTGTAACATGAGCTGGTGGGAAAGAAGACTGGTGTGGTTGAACAGGGAAATTTTCCTAGGTCTCCAGGAGAAAAAGAGAGTTTATGTCTGGTGGAAGAAGGGACAGAAAACGTGGGGAGATTACAAGGAAGTTGCTGGCATATGCAGGGAGAAAATTAGAAACGCTAAAGCCTGGCATGAGCTCGATCTGACCACTGTGGTAAAAGAGAACAAAAAATGAAAAAGGTTTTTACAAATATATTATCAGTAAGAGGAGGGACAAGGACAGTCTCCATCCTTTACTGGACATGGTGGGGTACATGACTACTGAGAATAAGGAAAAGGCTGAGGTTCTTAATGCCTTCTTTACATCTGTCTTTATTAGCCAGACCACTTATCCTTGGGGTACTTAGCCTCCTAACCTAGAAGTCTGGGATGGGGAGCAGAAGAAACCGCCCACAGTTCAGGTGAAAACAGTTAGAGACCTGCTCCACCTGGACAGTCACAAGTTCATGGGGCCAGATGAGATCACTCTGAGGGTGCTGAGGGATTTGGTGGATGTGATTGCTGAGCCACTTTCCAAAATCTATCAGTGGTCTTGGGTCAACTGGAGAGGTCCTGGATGACTGGAGACTTGCTATTGTGATGTCCATCTATAAAAAGGGTCATAAGGAGGACCTGGGAAGCTACAGGCCTGTCAGCCTCACCTTGGTGTTGGAGAAGTTTATGGAATAGATCATCCTGAGTGTAATCACACAGCACATGCAGGAAAACTGGGGGATCAGGCCCAGTCAGCATGTGTACATGAAAGACAAGTCATGCATGACCAACCTCATCTTCTATGAGCGGGTGACCTGCCTGGTGGATGAGGAAAAGCCTGTTGACATAGTCTACCTAGACTTCAGCAAGGCCTTGCACATGGTCTCCCACAATATTCTCCTGGAGAAGCCGGCAGCCCATGGCTTGGACAGGTACACTCTTTGCTGGGTTAAAAACTGTCTGGATGGCTGGGCCCAGAGTGGTCACAAGTGGTGTTCCCCAGGGGTCAGTGTTTGGGCCTGTCCTCTTTGATATTGATGATTTAGGTGAGGGAATTGAGTACGCCTTCAGTAAGTTTGCAGGCAACAGCAAACTGGGGGGAAGTGTCAGTCTGCAGGAGGGTAGAAGCCAATGGGATAAGGTTCAACAAAACCAAGTGTTGGATCCTGTCCTGCACTTTGGCCACAACAACCCCATGCTGCACAACAGGCTTGAGGCAGAGTGGCTGGAAAGCTGTGCAGAGGAAAATGATCCAGAGGTGTTGGTCAGCACTTGGCTGAACATGAGCTAGCAGTGTGCCCAGGTGGCCAAGAAGGCAAGCGGCATCCTGGCTTGTATCAGGAACAGTGTAGCCAGCAGGACCAGGGTGGCAATCATCCCCCTGTACCCTGCTCTGGTGAGGCTGCACCTTAAGTACTGTGTTCAGCTTTGGGCCCCTCAGTACAAGAAGGACCTGGAGCATGTCCAGAGAAGGGCTACAAAGCTGGTGAAGGGCCTGGAACATAAGTCCTGTGAGGAGTGGCTGAGGGAACTGGGGTTGTTTAGTCTGGAGAAGAGGAGGCTCAGGGGAGACCTTATTGCTCTCTACAACTACCTGAAAGGTAGTTGGAAGGTACCTGGAAGTGTGGGGAGCTGGGGTTCAGCCTCTTCTCACGCATAACTAGTGATAGGACTAGAGGGAATGGCCTCAAGTTGTGCCAGGAGAAGTTCAGGTTGGAAATTAGGAAAAATTTCTTCTCAGAAAGAGTGTTAGGTATTGGAATGGGTTCCTGGGGAGGTGGTGAAGTCGTCGTTCCTGGAGATGTTTAAGGAAATGGTAGATGTGGTACTTAGGGACATGGTTTAATGGTCAATATTTGTGGTAGGTGGATGGTTGGACTGGATGATCTTTGAGGTCTTTTCCAACCTTCATGATTCTATGATCCTTTAACTCATCTGATTGAGGGAAAAAAAGAGCATAGAAGATGCTGTTTTGTTTTTCTTCCTACCTTGCTTAGCTACCTACTATCACACTGCTTTTAACCTCTTATTACCCTTTTCTGCTTCTCCACCCCTTATGTGAGTCTTCTGATCCTTCTTGCCTCTCATATGTCCTGTTCACTTCCCCTATCCCTTTCTTCAAGCATTTACATATGTCTACCACTTTCTTTTTGAAAATGCATCTAAGCATCTTCTGTTTTTCTCAGATCACATCTCCCCAAGATAAAACCACTACAATAAAACCCCTTTTGACAGAGTCAGATAGCAGCAACATTCTTTCCAGGCTCTTGCCAGTTCTCTGATCTGAGCTGACACTGACGGGGTGTAGGTCAGATTTGGTGGCTACTGCATGTCCCCCCAAGCTACCCAGTGGATGTGAAATCTTGCAGGCTAGACAGCCTTTCAGTTAGTTGGCCTGCACATGCACTGTGCAATTTATATGCTCTATGAGCATTAGGCTCTATCTTTATCTCTCCACTGAGCTTAACTCTTCACTGGATGCTGTTGGAAATGGTGTGGTTTCCAGGTGTACAGTAGATGTCATTAAGTGAAGTAATTGTCATTTGACTCCATTGTGTGGGAAGTATTGAGAGTTCAAGGAAGCCTCCCCAAGACAACTGGGCTGTCATGGTAACAGATGGAAAGGATTATATGTAACCAGATAATTATGCAGTGCACAAAGTAAGTAATGAGTGGTGCCATACTGCACAACATGGCTCAGTCCTATGCTGCTGTGGCAAGGAGCATCTGCAGTGAGTGATGCTGGGGATACTAAATGAGAAGAAAAATAAATGTGAAGGGTTGAATGAATATTTAAAATCCAAAGGAAAGATTATCCTAAAGAGTACTAATATTCACCTGCTAGGGCAGAAAACAGCAAATTCTTGAGGTGAATAGGGGTATCTGCAAATAGGAACCTTTGGATAAAAATAGTGGCCCAATGGTAGGTGAATGTTCTTCCCTGTGCCCCCCCCCCCTTTTTTTTTATTTTATTTTTATTTTTTTAGATAACTCTAAATAAGGCAAAAATGATTTACCATGTAGTCTTTTTCTTGTTTGTTGGTGGAAAAATTCCAGCTGATCTTTGCATGATTTTTATATCATTTCCTGGGTATCCAAACTCAGGTTAACCTAGCCAATGCTACACCAACATATTCTGACTGTTGTGCTTTGTATTCTGAATTGATATTTATATTCTAAGTTGATATTGATTCTTATTATATTCTAGCTCTGATGGCAATATGATATCTGCATCTGTACCTGTATCAATCATAGAATAACAGAATGCCTGATGTTGGAAGGCACTTCTCGATGTCCATCCCCCTGCTCAAACAGGAACACCTAGGGAGTGTTGCCCAGGACCTTATCCAGATGGCTTTTGAGTATCTCCAAGGAGGGAGGTGTTCCTCCTTGCATGCTTGTTTTTCTTGCAGGCTAAATACTATTCTGGGGCATACTAAAAGAGCTACAATTACAACACGGCTCCATACCGTTGAGAAGCCAGAATGCTTTGGGCAGTTTCACAATCTATTTGAGACTCAGGTCCACATCAGTGGGGTACTTTAAATGCTCTGAATACTGACTTTTAAACAGAAGAAATTGTCCCCCTTAGCTTTGATAATATAACTGGCTTGTCTCTTGTAAGCTGGCTGGGAAGGTACCAGTTAGGCTTAATCAGTGAGCTGTGCTAGCACTTGAGTGCTTTTGGGGATCCTTTTGCTGTAGTGGCTGTGGTTCAAATAAATGTACTGCCTTTGGGAAGGATTTACCATTCCTGTAGGAAGACAGCAGCTCATGATAAAGTTAAAAACAGTGGAGAGGAATGAAATGGAATGAAAGATATCACTGATCCCAAAAAAGGTCATTTGGAGCCAACTGAAATACTAAGAGTTTATTCTTTTAGTGGTATGGTCAAGTGGGGACATCTGTTTTTCAAGATTGAGCCTTAGGATAAATCACTGGCGTTACTGGGCTGGATTCACTATTTAGAGACCACACCATCCCTTTACCAATGTGCTGTTAGTTCAAATTAGGCCAATTAACTCAAATGGAAAAAGTCTGAGATTCACTCAGACAGTATTCCTGACCACTGATGAAAATAGAATGAATTAAAAAAAAACAAAAACAAAACACAATTATTTTAGATCTTAGTAGTTAAGCAAAATAAATCCCACTTCACAGATTTTTCAAACTAGAAAATAGCAGATAATAAGAACTATGGAACAGCAGATCTGATAATATATTCCATCAATAAAACCCAGTAAGCCAAAACTTCTTCTGCATGTCAAAAGATGGGATTTCTTCATCAGACCTAATAGTGCACAAGGGTTATGCATAACCATGATGTAAAACCTGGGGGTGGGGTGGGGTGGGGGGGGGGGTGGCGAAGAGGCAGAGAATCACATTCCTGAGAAAACTTTAAATGCTCTAAAATGAGTTTATACATATCAGTGTATAACCTCAGATTCATGGTTCTGATACAAGTAATTATCATTGGAGGAGTGGATGACTTAATATATCTTTGAGACCAAAATCCGTGAGTGTGATATTGCTGAGGCACTTTTCTTTTTCTTTCTTTTTTTTTTTTTTTCCTTCCTACAACTGGCTTGATTCAAACCTACTAAGGCCGATCCTGGCTCTGTTGTGAACTCTGCCCAAAGCAGCCTTCAGTGCATGCTGAGTTATCTACAAAAGAGATGACCACAGCTACATATCCAGCAGCAGACACTTGATTCACAGCCAGGATATGGCAAAAGAGCCAGCCTTTTTGGCAAAAGATGGAGCACTGGGAAGATCTTGATGCAGGTTGTGACAGCAACCCTTTTTCTGACTATCAGCTCCCATCAGCAGGTCTGCTGCATAATCCCTGTGTCCCACTGTGGTCTTTCTGGCTTGCAGTGAGAGAGAGAGACAAAAGCAAATTGGCTTACTGATTATCTTACTCTGATCAGCAATTACATGCCTTTCTTACAAGAAATCAGACTGTGAACCTGAGGCACGCCCATCTGCCCAGGCTGTATTTCATGGTTCTCTTATGGTACAGAGCTGCAGTCATCTTCACATGCCCTACATCATCTTCCTGTTTACCAGCTCTTTGGTTTGGGCTTGGGAACTATGTGCTGAATGTAAGATGCAGAAACTGGATGTTTTTTCAAAGGGGACTCTTTTTTTTTTTTTTCCCTAATGATTTGCTTTGATCAGTAGATTCTGGACAAATGGTTAGTCTGGGGACTAAAATCACTTTTCTTTGAGAGGTAAGACAAATACTGGATACTTAAAAGTAAGCTTATAGGCACTGCAGTGATAATCTGATTTTAGAATTCAGCAGTCATCATTTTTTCTACATCAAGACAGGTAAGAAAATGTCTTGACTGTAGCTCTCTATTCCAGCTGGCAGAAAGGATTCACTTACCTTCAACAGGAGTTACCAATAAATCTATATTTAGTAGCCTTCATAGTCTATCACTTGATGGAATTACTTTCTTCTGTGAATGTGCAATAAAGTCTGACAGTGATATATGTAAGAACATTAAATTTTCAATGACCGTGTTATGAACAAAGGTGATCTAACAAAAAATAATATACTTTAAGGAGCAGACAGCAGGGCCCTGTTTCTAATCTCATTGACAAGGCTTAACAGCGGCAGACTTCTCTTTACATTAGTAAAATCATTCATTTATATGGATGTATGGAGAGGAGGCCTTTCTTCCACAGGTCTGCTTCTCCTCTCCAATACATACTTACAATCAAATGATTTTTACTAATATGAAGTGTATTATTTTTTGTTAGATCACCTTTGTTCAGTTGGTCCAGTTCAGTGAGCCAGAGATAGAAATTCATTAATGAAAAAAAGAGAACCAATTATGTATGTGACATAGCCTGAAAAGACTATTATTATCCCACCTAGAAAAAATATTCCCCTTAGCAAACTATGAAACTACGATTTCCCGGATGCTGTTTCCCATTTATGTTTGGAAAGCTAAAATTGTGCTTTTTCTCATACAGAATAAAATCTTCATGCTGGTAGCTGGATCTCTGTGGGTTCTTGATGGCTATTATCTGCTGCTCTGACACAGTTAAAGATCCAGTTCTATTTTTAGAGGTAAGAAAAAGACTTGTCTTTGAGGATTATGGTTAAAGTGATTGATGAGCTCATATGTGTTTTCTTATGACCGGGTACTTTGCATATTCACTTTTTGTTTCCAGTTCACCTGGGAAAACTGTCCTTGCACAGCCCCTTGCTTTTCTCCCTCTCTTTTAATTGTGTTCATTTATTGGATTTCATTTCTGGAGGACCCCTTGCAGAAAGGTTTCTTGTATCCTAGTTAAAAGGCACTGCCATTTTATCACTCGACTAAGGCTGAAATCCAATTTGAGCCCTCCTGTGTGCCACTCTTTATTTATGGTATCATTACAGTTTGTTTCAGAAGAGCAAACCCTCAGCAAAGCTTTCAGGATACTTATCTAGCAAACACTGTCACTTAACTACGGCTGGAGTCCAATCTGATGCCTTAAATTCTAGCCTCACATAAATATAACACTTTTAATCAGAAAAGTGAGACAAGTTATAAGAGCTTGCTTGCAGTATCTGTCAGCAGGGAGCTGGAGTGAAATCAGGACAAAGTCTAAGCTGTTGTTTCCAAAGATGTTTGCTTCTTGAGCTGCAAAGGCTTATTAATGGCAGGGCGAGATAAATGGGTTATCACAAAGAGAGGCAGGGTGAGACTGTGCCATGTTATCTTGTGTTTGGTAGCTGCTGCACCCATGTAGGGAGCAGATTAGGAAATGTCAGGTAGCAGATCCTCAGTTATAGGGAGGCAAACAGCAACTCCCTTTTGCTGCACAGCAAAAACATGTATAGGGGTGGATGCTGCAGAAATGTGGATGTGGTGCAGGAGTCCAGCAGTAGCCTGAGGGTCTTTTATGGAAGAGGTCAGAACGTGATGGCCCAGAAACACTTGTTGAAGTATCTACGTACATTGGTTACTGCAGGGAGTATGTGTCAAATCATTTTGCCTCTTCTTGGAGCCCAACGATGACTTTCTACAGAAAAGGTGTCAGCAGAGAGACTTTGGAAATAGTTGACTAATCCAGCCTGCTGATTGTCTTCTAGATGTAACTAAGATTTCTAATCCAACATCCCTGGTTCACTTCAAACACTTCCTCTTCTACATAAGATCAGATAAGAACAGACAGAAGTGCTTATTAAATTAATGCAGGAACTGATTTACATATATGACGGTTAAATTCCTGACTGGTGGAGATCAGGCTCTTTTGAGCTGTAATAATTTCTACAAACACAGAGCGATATTCTGATGCTGTATGGAAAAGAAATAATTTTATTTAAAATAAACAGCCCAATACCCGACAGAAATCTCTGAACTAAATATAAAAGTGTAGTAATGTTTATAAGCTTGATGAAATTCTACTGGATTCAAAAATTTCCTTATCACCTCTCTATAACTGAGTGTATAGGGAAGTGCTATCCTTACAGTTTAAAGGAAGCAACATCCTCAGACAAGATAGGGATAGTTTAAACAGTTATAGTTTCAAATAGAAAAGATTTCTATTAAAGCTTTTTTTTAAAAGCTTTAAAGCTTAGTTTTAGCTTACTGTAAAATATAAATATTAATTGGCTTTGAGTAAAAGACAAATCAAAAGACATGCTGTTCTTAAAACCCAGCTAGGTTTTAGGCGTGTATTCAGCAGCATGGATCTAAAATCATAATTCTCATATAAACTGCCCATAATGATTAAAATACATTTCTGAACCTCACTACCTTACTCTTCATAGTAGTTTTTAGTAACTTGGAAAAACAGCAGAAGCACTTATGACCCATACCTCATTAAGGACACTCAATTTTTAAAATCTTACGCATTAAAAATTTATACACTACTTGGATGCAAGGAGCTGGAGTTCTTATTCAGCTGGAACTCTGCTATGCACCTACACCAACTGAAAAAATCCCTGCATAAGACAATATCAGGTCTATATGAGGCCTGTAAGCACCTCACACCTAATCACAAAAACAGCATTTTGGGTTAAATGCCTGCTTGCATCAGGATTGGTAAAGGATGCAACCAGTGAAGCAGGGTGAGAGTTGCACATACAGCTTCTCAAAAATCCAGTTTCTGGTCAAAGCACTAAGACACTCTGTGGTCAAACCACTCCTTGGGAGGGTGCAAAAGGCTGAATCTGAAAAGTGGTTTTATGACTCCTGGTCCACGTCTGCATGAGAATCAGAAATTGAAGTGAAAGTGTGAAGACACTGAGCAAAATTCATAGCATGCCTGGATGCTGTCCCTCAGGTGTTTTAAGTGGCTGTAGATCTCTAGTTTATGCCTCAGAGAATTAAATTACAGTGACTCTGCTGCACAAACTCAGGTGATTCATGTTGCGAAGATTTCCTTCCCCTAGCCTAAGACTCTTTCAGCAGGGTCATAGCTTGGCCTGCCCTCAGCCTCTCTGCAGTGCTGTGCTTATCACTGACTTATTAATTGCTTGCACAATCAATTGTGGTTTGCATTAACTCTTGAGTCAATGAGCTGTGGCACTGTGAATTAGACTCTTCCTGTTTCTTGAGCTCTTGCTTTGGTGACAGGAATAAGCAAAGAGGGCAGACAGGTGGGAAAGGCAGCATCCTCTGTCACACCAGCTAAATCTTGAAGAGTTGGACCCTGGAGCCATCTTAGCATCTTCCTGGGGGCTGATTGTGCTTTGAATAACGTGCATTGCCTCCTGCCTGCAGCAGATTGGCATTGACATACCCCAGTATGCCTGTGTGTGAACAAGTCCTTAAAAAGGAGCTTCTGTGCTTCTGAGGTGAATGGCAGAGTGTTTCTGAAGCATAGGATTGCCCTAGCAATAGTCATGTGGGATTTAAAAGGCACTTCTGCTGTTTGTCTGTTTCCTTACATTGCCTGGTTTTCTTACGGAAAGCATAAGCTTGAGATTGTTGCTACAGACTAGGATGCTGAGTGACAAAATGTATCATTTCAAGAAAATATATGCCAACACTGGGTTTGTGTGGATGGAGCTGAACTCCATTGAGGGGGGGGGCATGTAACTTCACACATGGCTGAGCATTATATATTGAAGGACACCAAATAAAAGGGGATGAAGGGGTGAACGGACTTGTATGTGATGATCTTGAGGGGCTGACCTGCCAGCAGTGGCTGGAGAAGCATGTGCTGTGGGTCCCTTTTCTGTGCGCACTGAGGCCTCCTGTGGTGGGACCTGCTGAGGTCCCTTTGCTGTTGATGGCAGGAGGGCAGGGAGGCAGAAAGCAGAACAGCTTTCTGCCTCTTATGTAGATCAGGAGAAGGAAAACAACAGGCCAAAACCTGAAAGCTGCCATCAAGGTCACAGGACTGCCCTGAGCTAATTCTCATTTGAATTATTAGTGAAACCAAACAAAATCCTACCCTTATATTACAACATCTTGTCATGGAGAATCCAATTTACCAGTGATTAAGTGCAAATATTTTTTAAAAGTTGTATTGGATTTCCAGTCTTTAGCTTTTCCTAGCTTCAGGTTCTAGCCATCTGATCTTTGATGTATTTTACTGTTAGATGTCAGACTGAATACTACTCAAAATATTTTTCCCTGGGACCTAACCAAGTAACCCTGGTGACCTGACGTGATAAATAGCTTGAGCTCCTTGAATTAGTTGTTCTTAACTGTGTTGTCATATCCTCAAATCATTCTCAGGATATTTTTTTCTTTGAGCAACAGACACAACAGTATTTCCATCACAGGTGGGTGAGTATCATGTGCAGAGAAAATCTAAGCTCTCTACTTCTCTATCAAGGCTCTTTAATTATGTACCTAATGATTATATTTGTCTGGGACCACAGTACTGTATTGAGTTCACACTGAAGTGATGATCTGCAGATCCCACTGAAGATAATGTTTTTTTACTTGCAAGTCATGGGAGGATGTATCCTACTGGTGCCTTAGTATGCAAATACTTTTTCTAGATTTTTGTGCAAAAACATGCAGGATGCCATTCCCCCCACTTAGAGAGGCAGGCTCAGCCCAGATAATGCTTTGCAGTGACTTGCTCATGTTTTACCATGTGGGGATGAGAAGGCTGTTTTTCTGCAATATGACGTGTCCCAGACTTTGTCTACGGACATGAGAAAGGATTTAAATAGACTGCTAGGTGCCAAGGGAACAGGGGGAGACACAACACAGTAACTGGCACCTCTCTCACTTGATCTCCTACCAAAGCTTTGTTATCAGGCCTAGCTGCACTTGTCAGATTTCCTCTCCCTTGCAGGGAAAAAAAAAAAAAAAAAAAAAAAAAAAGAGAACAGTTGACAACAACACATCCCCGAGGGCTGCACACCCAGAGCTAATCTGTGCAGCTCATCCCAAGGCTGTACAGAACTGCCTGAGGAACACCAGTCAGTGAAAGCAAAACAGCTAGCATGCAGCTTATTTATAACAGCAACCAACACCAGGGAAATGGCGCCTGGGGGAGGGTGGAGCTATCAATCAGGGTTCCTGTATAACAGGGTGGATGTTTAGTCTTCCAGACCTCTGTTGATGCTGCAAGTTGGCATCACAATAAGATGGGCTGCCTGTAACCTCTGTTAGTGGAGCAGCAGGTGGTCATAAAGCTTTATATCCTAGGGAAATTATGTTATACATGGAACTGGAGGCACTTTATATGTGCTGCAGCAGTGAATTACACAAATAGTGGTCAGCAAAACCAGCATAGTTAATAATTTTGGTGCAATAGGTACACATCACTATGTTGTACGGACATACAGAAGAGCTTTCCATGGTGAAGGTACTTGGAAGGAGGAGGGGACCCCTGGGCTTAAAAATTATAGGATTTAGATAAAGGAGGAAGTACATCTTAAAAAGGCTTTGGACATGATTCTCGACACCAGTACTTCTAAGTGAGAGAGGGAGTGTTTTATACCTGCAGTAAATCGGCATTGCAGAGTTGCAGGTGACAGCACACTGCAGGGCATGACAGGGGAGGGCTGGAAGGCGTGTGAATTGCCTTGGGTCTAAGACAGCTGTCCAACTTCTGGGGAGTTACCTGCTTAAAGTGACTCCAAGGATTTTAAACCAGCATAAAAATGAGACTGAATTAAGGGACACTAACACAGTACATTTGTTCAAGTTGTATTACTTAAACTCAAGGTTACAGTGATGCAAAGAACCAAAGCACTGAGGGGTTTAAAGAAAAACAGTCCTTTAAGAACCTTTTTACCAACACAAGAATCTTGGGTCATAAACAAGAGTAATTACACATTCCCCTTCGTGAAAAGGAACTGGATATTATTAGTATTATTGAGAACTGGTAGCAAGACCAAGATAGCTGCAGTGCCCAAATCACTGGCCATAGCCTCTGCAGGAAAATTAAATTGGGCAGCAGGCTTTGGGTTCTTGTGGTAGCTTGGAGAAACTCTCTGCATTCAAGATGCTGTCTGTACCCTGGAGTCATCTATTTCTCAAGTTGAAGAGCTCCTGCATGTTGATGGTCACAGGCCTCCATACGGAAGGGCTAAGAGGCAGTGGTTGAATGGAGGAGAAAGAGTGAGGGAGAAAGACCTTTGCAGGTCACCAGGAGCATCTCTTTATAATTTGAGTGAGATAAGCAGAGGGAATAAGCAGTTGTTAAAACTGCTTTCACGTGAGTTTCTAAAAATGTTATGTAGCTTTCTAAGAATGAAAGAAAAATCGCTATTAAATATTATTAGGTAACACTCATATTAGGCCTTACTTTGTTGTGTAAGGCAACTTGATTGCTGTGCAAGAAAGCAAACAGTATTGATGAAACATGAGAGATCAAACCCAGCTGCATGTACTGATTGTAACTGGAAGACAGATATATCCAGCAATTTCTCTCACTTGCTTTTTCTCTTTAAAAAGGGATAATTCTCAAAAGACAAACTGATAATGAGAAAAATTGAAACATCAGTCTACAACTGATAATAGAAAACTCTTGAAGAAAGATTTATTATATTTCAAGCCCCTGAAATTCAGCAATCAGGGAAAAACAGGTTACAGCCTGCTGCAGATTAGAAGTGAGAGCAGCAATTATATGAGAAAATAGATATGTTTACACATTCATACATGTTACCATATAGGAAATGGGAATGTGATGCTCTTAAATCCTACAGAAAATTCAGAAAATAGATAAAAGAGGCTAAAGAAAGTACTGAACAGTCTAAATCTCTTTGTTTTTAAGGGATTCCTTAAATGTATGAGAAACAGATGAGACCTTAGCTTTGGTGCATGAAAAGTCGTAGACAAGCATGATAAAATTAGTCCTGACACTGAGTTTTTATTTTTTTTTTCCTCATAATGGTACTGTTCAGAGCTATGATGGTGTAAAGATATAGGTAAGTCAAACTTTTTTTGGGAATGATAGTCTTTTATTCGACTTGCTGTCTTTATGATCAATGCTTTCTTTTAGTCTAATAAAGGTATTGTTTATATAGCAAAAAAAAAAAAAGGTTTGTTCTATGGTCACAAAGAAGCAGAATGATGATTTTGTGTCTCAGCATGGTAACATACACTTTCTGTTCTATTCTTAATTAGGGAGGATGTTAAACAACAGCTATTGAAATTAAGCATTTTAAAATCTCAGAAATCTAGTGCCTGTATCCAGGAGCATGGAAAGGATTGCCTGAGGGTATTTATGACCTGCTTGCACTGATTTCTAGCAAGTCTCGCAGCATGAGGGCTGAGGAATGCCAGAGCTAATATTGTGACACAATTTAAAAAGGTGAATTGAATGACTCAGCAAATTATAGACCAATTAATTTTGCAGCACTCTGGAGGAAAAATCATGTAAAAATAAAAGAGAATCAATAAGTAATGAATTAAAAATAATAACAGAATTGTTGCTTTGGGTTTATGAAACATCAGTTTGCTCAGTTTAATGATGTCAATATCACATTTTGATTTCTGCAAAACAATTGAAATCTGCCATCTTGATTAAAAGATTAGCTGTCTGCAAATGTCATGGTGGGCCCTTACTAGGTGGTTTGTATGCCAATTAATCTGCTAAATTACAGAACGCAACTGTGAATGGAAAAATTGTTATCCAAAAAGAGTACAAGATTGCATATAAGATTGCATTTCAGTACTATTTTAACACTTTAGCAAATATGAATTGTTTGGCTGCTGCCATGCACATATCACTATTGGAATTGTCTCTCTGGTCTTAAAATACTAGAAGTCAGGAAAGTTTCACTGGTTTAAATTAGCAGTAACTTCAGGCTGAGGAGGTGAGTAAGCTCAGCTGGCAAACTAGTGGATTTTTGCTAGAGTTAAAAGGGTGGTTGAGGCTGTCTGAAGGACTGTTTTTTTCTCACAAAGCAGCTTATTGTACTGCTGTTTACACTGGCAGATTCATATTATTATTTTTTAATTATTTTTATTTTCCCTCCTCCAGACTCCAGAATTTTAATGATCCTTTTCAGTTCTAACTTATCAGCAAATTGTTCTTTCTTATGAACACAAGTGCTCAGCTTGAAAATCTCAAACCACCTTTAAAATCTCCATCCCCACAATAAAAGCTTCTGGATGGCATAAACTGCAGGACTCCTGTCTAGCTTTTATGAAATCAAACCCTTAGGCAAAACTCCTTTTTAAAAAAAATAATAATAATAAAAAAAGCAGATGGAAATGAATGACTTTATTTTGAAGCACTTTGTACTTTTCTATGTATTAAAATATATTTTGCTCTAATCTATTCCTATACTTGCAAGAAGAATCTAAAAGGAGATAACATGCTACAAAGAGTGCAGTGACCCAATACATTTACTATTACCATATACTTGTAGAAGCTAAATGTAATAAGTGTGCTTTCAATTCCATGTAAATAAATATGTATTTTAATAACAGCTAATGTCAGTTCATAAAGAGAAGCACACTAGGAGGGTTCTTTAGGAGACGATTACACTCTCAGTGCAAAAACCTTTCCTAGAAAGTGACTGAAAAGAAATAGGTACTTACAAAATATCATCTCCAACACAGGCAAGTATCAGTTCCATTTTGTTCTTCTTCCCTTAGGAAAGTGGCAAGGCATTATTAAGGCATATTAATCAATTTTGGCAGGAATTTTATTGCCTAATATTATTACTGTGTACATACTGAAAACTTTTCCACATGTTATTTACATAGTACATTTCACCAGTGCCTGCTTTCTCCATGTAAAATTTCTCATAAAAAAGTGTGTATCTTGAATCACACACGAGCACGCAGCCCTTGGTTATCCTTTGACGTTAACCACCATTGGCAGATCTTGGGACAAATTTGAAGAAAAGTAGGCTCCTTTTGCACAAGCATCATAGCTCCACAGTATTAGTCATAGTCAGCACTCCTCATCAGCTTTGTCTTCATATTTTCATGAGGAATGTATCATGCAGTGGTGAATGACAAAGAAATAGTATAACTAGAATTTTTTAAAAAGGCACTTCTTTACAAATCAGTTGTCAGACTCTGGTTTTGGCTAGGCTTTGGTACAGTTTGGATCTTGAATTTCAATTCAGCTCATCACAGACATAGAGGCAAGGTCAAGACTGTGGGTCATTGTCACAACATCTCCTTCATCTCTTACATTTATTGCTTGCTTAGCCCCAAATAGCATGTAGTATATAAATGCTGCCATGTGGGAAGGTAGAAGGAACTAGCTGTGTCGCCATGACCCACCCCTCACATTCACAAACAAACATATTTTATGCATTTTATTTTAAAGAACCACTGAATGTTTGTTGCATGTATCATTCCTTTCTTCACCAACTACAAAACTAACTGAAGAAATGTAGTGTAAGACCAAACCCCCCAATACGCTGTGCCATGGGACAGCTGAAGGCATTTCCAGCATCGCAGCTCTTGAAAAACTAAAGTTTAAGTTTTTAAGGAAAAAGTTCCAGATATTCAGGAAGTAGGCCACACCAGCAACAGGAAAAGATGGACAACAAAAAAACTGAAAGCAGTCAGCCAGGAAACAATGATCATCTCAAACTAATTTGGAGGAAAAATTTCTTTTCAATTTCTAGCCAGATGATGACTTTGTCTCTGATCCTGTCAGGGAAACACACTAGCTGGACACCTGGATTGTGATAGCATCGAGAGCACGCTATCATGTCTCCTGTGGACAAGATCTCGTGCTTCACAGGAAGGTGGAAAAAGCCCAGTCCTTCAGGATTCTTATTATGGATAAGAAGGAAGAAAATGAGCATCCATATTATAACTTTTTCATTGTCATATTCCAGGTAAATTCCACAGTATTCTGATCTTACCTGAAGCCAATTTCTTGTAGGTTTTCAGACTAATCATGGAACAGAGATGAAAAAAAAAAATCCATTATTTCCCGAACTATCCAGTAAAATAACAAGAATTAGAAAAATGAACTACGAATGAGATCACTTTTAAAAGAAAAATCATCATGTAAACTCTGTATTCAGCACATGCCTCCTATGGTTACACTACATCACTGTGGTTCAGATTTGAATCCTAGAACAACAGTTCTTGGTGCAATAAGTTATCATTAATGTCTGCTTTTGCCTCTCTAATATGGTAGAACATCTCTTCTTGAGACCACAGGATGGGTATCCTCTGGAAAGAAGGGTTTGCTGCTCAGGTGAGTATCTGTCCTTACAGGGCACTCAGCGCTCAGCATGGACAACTGGCTTTCATATGAAGATGTGTTGAATATATTCACACATTTAAATCATTCCTCTTTACACCGAGTTAGGCTCAGTTAACAGCATTAATGAGATCTTTTAGCACATTTTGACAATAATTCCAAATTATGTTTGTTTGTTGTTTTTTTTTTTCTCTCTGATGTGAATCAAAGACATATACCTGCATTTTCTTTCATTATTATTACTTATTGTTATGATTGTGGCTTGAAATAATTCAATTCAGTAACCCCTTTCTACTCAGCAGTGAGAAATATTTCCCATCAAACTCAAAAATCATATGAAACTCACCTGGCTGCTGTTTTTTGACTGGCTCTGGCAGGGTTTTCTTTGATATCTATTAGACACTGCAAATCTTCATCAGAATTTGCAAACGGAGTAATTTAGCTGCCTCCAGAGCAACACAAACTTCTGGTGTCAGAAACACATTGATTTGTTTCAAGATCATTAATGAAAGTCACATGGCAAGTATTCTGGGCCTTCATTTGTCTGGGCTTACATGCAGGAGTTACAAGAAATAATCTCAGCTAGATATTTGTTATTTATCAGATTCTCTATTTCCTCATGGTTATTTGATTCCCAATGAGCTAAATGTAAAACACTGCTCAGGTCTGTAAACCTCAGTTGCTCAGCTTGCCTGTAGGAATGGAGATGTAATTAATTGGAGAGGGACAATTAATTAATACAAGATGTGAGGCCGTTGGAACACTTGTTCCAATAAAGACAGCCCAGTCACTTCACATTCTAGAACAAAAAAGCAATAATGTGATGTGTGACAATTAAAAAAAAAAAAAAATCTGATTTTTCCTCTATACTTCCAACCAAGGTGGTGATGATGAAGAGATTTTTCCAAATCAGTTGGGCTTGGTTTATTCAGGAAGGACAGTGCTGGTGGGATCTGGATGGCTGTCACTGCAATGTTTCAGTGTTAGTTATTTTGTCCTCATCCTTGAAGCAGCAAAACAACTGGGGAGCCTTGAGCTAGCCTTGAGAAGAATATAGTCCTCTAGCAATCTGAAAAGCGTAATGTCCATACCCAATGGGCAACTGTATTTTTTTATCTGGATCTACACAATGATTTAAACAAGGAGTTGTCTAGTTTTGTTCCTTTGTGGGGTTTAGATTAATCCCATGCTCTGACCATGTTGCTAGTGTTATTCACCATATGTTCAGCTGATAAATCACATATATCTTGAAATGTTTAATGATGGAGGATGTGAGGTAGGATGCCTTTTATTTTTAAATCTTCATTGCTCTTAGAAAATCAATGAGAGAGGAAGGAAATATTAAAGAAAAAAAAAAAAAGCACACACACTAAGAGCATATGAAATTACACTTTATGTTGCAGGTTCCCTTGCTCATTATTTCATGAAATTCAAGCACACCCATTGGAATGAGTCTCTGATCTACTGGGGGAAAGATAGGACACTACAGTAATTTCATTTTGCGTTACATTATTGCACAAAAAAAACAACCTCATTCCTCAACAATCATACATGCTTAATAGCACCACTTCTAAGAAGAAATGAGTGTTTTCCAGGATAAAGCCCCTGCTTACAGTCTGTTCTTTCTGTAAATGGTATCTCCAGCCCTTTTGGGAGCAACAAGTCCATATGGAGCCTGTTCTTCCTCAGAGACTGACTTTTCCCTTCTGTGATCATATTTTGCTATTGTTGGCAAACTGGTTGTATTTTTTTTCTTGCAGTCTTCTTGTTAATTGTTGTGGATCTGGTATGTTTGGTGGAAAAAAGCATTACATTGGTACCTTTCCCTTCTGGGTGTCAAAACACACTAAAGGCTTGTGCAATCTGCTTTGCAGTGTATCTCCCTTTTGGAACATATTATTATTAAATTTAATCTAGCACTGTGGTGGGTGTTTGGCATTCATGCTGAGCAGAATGCTTGCATACACTCCCTCCCTGTGATTTCACACAAATATGACAACCTTTTCAATAATAGCTCCAGGAATATGTTTGAAGGTTTTATTTTGTGGAGATTTTGCTGCTGCTGTATTAATTTTCAGACATCTCTCTCTCAAATAAATTATCTCTTAATGTGATTATCATTTATAAACAAAATTGAATTGGCTAGGCCAACATATAACACCTATATTCTTGATATTATACTAGGTAACAGTGCTATAGCTAGTAGTTTAGGAATGTTATGCCCTTGATTATTAGTTTTTCAAAATATAATCTTATTTTCTTATTAAAGAAGATTTATTACTAATTTCTCCATATAATCACCACACAGTATCTGATATCATTAAATAAATGAAGAGTAAACCTTCAGTGAGCACCACCATTTTTAAACTACCTGTATTCATATATGTATTCAAATATGTATTTCCTTGTCTTCCCAAGGCAACTCTGAGGATGCTCTTCATCCTGAGGAGGACATTAAACTGTGGAACATTTTATAGGAGATAATGAGAACCTCAGAGAAGCTGCCCTTTTACAGGAGTTGTTCCTTCAGTACAGCAGAGCAAATTGTATTTTTATTGATATAATTAATATCTGTCGTCCCATAAATGGAAAAAATATATGAAAAAATACTGAAAGTATACCTTTACCCATGCACAGAGCGAAAAAACCTGAAGTGAAAGTGCATCTATTATAGAAATAGAAATAAATTTATTTTTCTGATTTTTTTTTCCTAGGTGAAATGTTTATTTGAGAAGGAGAAGAAAGAGCAACAAAATGACATATTTGCAGCAGTAGGTGACAGAAAATATATCAAGACGAATGTCTGCCTTTTTGCTGCAAGCAAATCTTTTCTGTCAAACTTCTATAAGGGTTCACCCATGTGTGCAGCACCGTCTCAAACTTTTCACCTGGTATTAAATATATCCTAAGTCCTGTCATCATCAAGAGCACAGATGGCAGAAATGAAATCTGCGGATCTTTTACATACCACAGGAGAAACTACAACACTGGTCATGGTGAGCTGACTCAGGCTGATTGCAGCTCTTGTTTTTCTGTGCACTTTGCAGATGCTGTTGACATGAAGAGTGAAGTGAATTCACTTGTGGATGAGACAAGTTAAGTTTCACCTGTCTGGGCTGAGGTCTGTGCCTCCCTCCAAGGGGCTAGCAGGGCTGGCCATAGGTCAGGGCCAGCTATGTGGGCACCACCTTATGTCCCCTCTGACCCTCCCATGTTGATGTTGAATATGTGCTGGGGTGGTCCTGGGCTCTTCCCAGGCCCACAGGAGACATTTGGTACCTTAAAATTTTTACATAGGTGACATACAACATCCCGATCATACCTCCTTTTAGTACTTCTGGTACTTTCTATCATAAAACTTATGATTGCAACATGGACAGCAGAAGTGGAGGCATCGCAAACCTTCCCTTGCATGCCTCATCCTCTCCCCTGTGAGTTATGTCCCTTGGACAGGGAGCAGATGAGCAACACAGGCAAGGTCACGAGGTGTAGGAGTGGAAGGATCCAGCCTTGCCTGTCCCTACCTGCCAGCACCCTTGCATTTTTATCATGCTTTTCTGAGATAAGCTTTCTGCTGTTGTCCTTAAGGAAGGAGTGTTTCTCAGTATAGGCATGATGTAATGCTGCCTTTTATAATCCTGGAGGAAAACAGGCATTACCATCTGTACTTCAATAACATCTATGCAGTTAAATAACACTCTGCAGCTGTGTGTGGGAGTGCTCTGCCATGCCACTCTTGGAGTCATTCATTTTTCAGGCACAGCAGTTTCAGGGAGGAGGACTGACCACAGTACTGACCTTGGGTTGGGGGAGCAGCCAGACAGAGCTGTGCCAAAGGCTGCTTTGCCCGCTGCGTGGGGGCTGATCCAGGAGAAATTGCTTCCTTGGCTCTTCTGCAGCAGGAGAAAGCTGTTTTTCCCTTAAAGCCTGTGCTTGCTTTGGGGTGTTTCAGACATTGCCCGTGGATGAAGGAGGGCACTCCTTTCCACCACCTCCAGTTTTCCTGGTCACAAGATTTGCTGAATTCCCTTTGGTAAAGCATCTGATTTCTAGACCCTTCAAAAGTTTTCAGGCATTCAGATACTTCAGTCAGCTCCTGCTGCACAGGCCTGCTTTTCATGTCCTCCTCTGAGCCTCCAACATGAAAGCTTATTTTATTGCTAAAAAAACAAGCCCAGAATTTATTAGTATTTTTATTATTTTGCTATTATAAAGTGATTGCCATGAAAGCACCTCACAATAAATTCCTGTGAGATGTGATGGCCTGAACCTGATCAAAGATGTTAGGGAAGCACAGCTCTAAGCGAGCGATTCTAGTCAGTGCATACGTGTGAAGTCGTGTCCACAGGCACCATACTCCCAGAGGAGCACAGCAACATCCTGCACACCAGTCTGGGAAGGAGATGGGATGCTATAGAAAGGGATTTTTTTTTTTTTTAAACGTCATACCTACCAACTTTCCAGCTTTGCAAGTTTGGAAATGCTATGGCACAATAAGCACATTTTCCTGATGTATGTAAGTTTTTTATTTTTTTATTTTTTGAAAATTAACTGTATTTTTCTAATTGAACTGGTTATTAAAAATAAATCTTCCTGACCATTCATAGAACCTTGCTTTCCAAGAAATACAAAGAAGTCAGAGGTCAAAAAGGATCTTTGACCTGAGCAGCTGCTGACTGGGTTTTACTTCACAACAATCATTAAAGTGTCAGGACCTAATGCCTCTGTAGAAAACTTCATGCTGTTTGCCCAAAATGACTCAGAGGTGAAGAGAAGCTTGAATGAACATGTAGGGCATATGCTGTAATGCAAAAGCTATCATTTTCTACACTGAAAGCATCAAATAAGTCCTATTTTCTAGTACTATACACATGTTTTTATTACATTACACTAAAATCTCACATCCTTATACCAGATAAACCAGAAAAAGCTAAGGGTGGAGTCATTTTGGTCTAATTGCCCTAAGACAACGAGTCTGGAGGAAGGAGGATAACAATTTCTTAAGCCTCAGTCACAGCAAAGGAAAGGGTTAACCGAGCTGTCCAGAAAAAAACTTGTCAGGCTGCAGGTGTGAGAAAGAAAGCCATGCTCATTGCTGCCTTTGGAGCCACTCTGAGAAGACAGCCTGAAGTCCATTCCTGGAAGATGCATGGGCTGAGTCTAGAAAGCATAGTAATCAGGTTATAAATAATGCTGCAAGATATGACAGGAACTGCTACTGAGCAACAGGAGTAACTAATGCCACCGCATTCATATTCTAAGCACTGGGTGCTGTAGGAATCCAGGACAGCTGCTTGTGACTTGAGGAGGAAAGGGAAGCTTCTGAATTATTAATATGGATGGATTGAGATTGGATTTTTTATGCAAGTGTGAGTTAATCTCATTAAGAGAATGGGCAGGAAACTGTGAGGAAGGCTTACAAATACAAAAATAGCAGATGGTCACAAAACACCGGTGCTGAATGGGGGGCAGGTGTGTGCACAAGCTCACCCCATCTTCCTGCCCCAGCACCACTCCGGTTCCTTGAGAAGTGTGGGGCATTTTGGTGAGTATGCACCTCCCCGGCCAGCCTGGCTTTGTGGCTGGAGGCTGCCAGCAGTGCAGCAGTGCTTTTGTTTTTATTTTTATTTTTATTTTTATTTTTATTTTTATTATTTTTATTTTTATTTTTATTATTTTTATTTTTATTATTTTTATTTTTAGTATTTTTTCTTGGCAGGGCTTTAAACACAGCACAGCTTCTCTACTCTGCTATTGCTCTTATTAACTGGTAAATGCCAGCCAGTGTCATGTAAATAATGTGACGATCAGTTCTCATAATTGCCAGCATCACTCACTACCTTTCTCCTTCACAGCAGACAATCTCAATCTATCTAAACTCAGCTTGTGAAGGGTATGTTCTTTGGTTGTAAAAGTCTATCCCAAGTCAGGACATGAATACTTTCAGTTCAAGGCTCCTGCTTCTATGTCTTCTAATTTTCTCAGACAAATCATCTCAACCATCAGCTTCTTGCTTACCCTAGGAAACACTGGCCAAGCTCAGGCTTCCAAACCTCTGCACAAGTTGTTCATGTGCTTGAGGAGTAAAGGTAATTCCTGTCCAAGAGCTGTGCTCCCTGTCTCTGCTTGTAGGCACAGACTAGAAAATGGAATGGGAGAGAAAACCAGAGAGTTTTGTGTGTACAGGGGAAGAGAGGAGACAAATATATGTGCAGAGAGAAAGAAGAGAACACTAACATTTTCTTTGATGAAAAGTCCTCTCAAATAAATGAGAACTGTCAGCATCCATTTCACAGTACCTTTCAGGATGACAAAGAATGTTGTGAAGGAAAAAAGACAAAAAAAAAAAATCAAAGGAAAAGTATATTGTTAATTTTTAAAGAGAGTTTTCTTGATTGCAATATTTTTCTGTTTCAGATATTAGTTGTAACTCTGTGAAACTGGTGTCCATTACAGGCAGGGACAAGTGCTGAGACAAGAGGGAGATGTGAAAGCATTGGTTCAAAGAGATGTAAAAGAGTGAGAAATGGCATAAACAGGAAAGCACTCAACCAGCTCAACTCATTCCCGTGGATCACTCACCACAAGCAGCTAATGCTGTTCAAGCACCATCTTATTGCTGTGTCCTGGTTCTTAAAAAGTAACATGAAGAATGCAGTAGCAAAGCACAAGCTGCCAAACATGTTTATTTCCCCAGCTCAGGTCTTGATCCCTTGCTTATCATACACATTTGCATCAAACCTCCTGGGAAATTTTGCAGTAGGATGAAGGATGCTCTGTGAAATGGGGGAAGAGCAGGGACTATCCAGCATATTGTCTGCTCTCTTCTAAGCAGCCCCTACCACCTATTTTGCTTTATGCCTGCACAGTAGGTGGGACAATATATGCTCAATTATTTCCCATGCATTTTTTTTCTGCAAGATACTCTCACATGGCCTATGATCAAAAGCAATTTTGAAAAAGCACTGAGGGCTTGATCTTGTTTTGCAGTGTCTAACATGCTGCCCAGGGAAAGCACGCGTTGCATATACATGTGTAAGTTTGCCAGGACGTGCAGCTCTGGTGACCTCTGAGGAGTGAAGAAGAGGCCTGAGTTAGTTTGCAGGCACAGCTGTGACTGCTGATTTGGACATTAGCACTCCGGGAACAAAAAGGGATGGCACCACAGAGTGCCTGTTTCTGCACATGACAAGGGTGTTCATTCCAGACAAACTTTTTGATGGTAGGAGGGACTTGGTTAGAAATGGATCATTTTCATTAAAAATGAAGGAAAAGGTGAAGATAAAGCCTGGTGATGATGAGGCAGGGTTCAGCAATGGTACAAGTGGTGATGAAACAACTTCTGTGTCTGGGAGTGTGTGGGGAAATAAAGCTGTAATTCAGCAGAGGAGCTCACCTGTTTATTTATTTATTTATTTATTTTTTTTTTTAATAGGTACGGATACAAAAACATTTTCTAGAAGCAACAAACATCCCATCTGTTTGACTGTTAAGAGAACAGCAGCTTCCATGGGCTCTGTCTGCAGAGGAGAGGGTGCTGCTTGAAGGCTGAGACCTGTAACACCTTCCCTTTTCCTTGGCTTTCTTCCCTTGTTCATTTTCCATGCAACTGGAGCAGATAGGAGCTCAGGTGCTCCTGTAGCCTGGCTGTCTCCTTGCTGGGCCTTTCAACTCAAAAAATGTCCAGACCCTGGGTAATAGCTAGAAACCCCATCTTTTAGGGCTGTATTTTCCCATGCATTTTTCAAAACAGCAAGTTACTCTGCTGTAATTTCATGATGCAGAGCCTGCTAGTCAAAAAGACATGTAAAGAAATGTGCATTAAAAGTGGCTGGGCGTGGGGTGGAAGTGAGCAATTTTTCATAGGTGAAAGGCAAGCATTACCTGCTTGATGTGCAATTCACTGCAGTGCAGAGGGCCAGAAAGAAACTTACACATCATGTCAGCCCTGCTTTAAAGGTCATTTGTTGTGGAAATGGTCCTTGTGCTGGTACTCTGAGCAGGGATGAATATTAGTCTTGGTGTAGACCATTGGTTGCAGGACACCCAGCTTAGAAAAATTAAACATTGTTTTTTTATTAGCCTCCTCTGTGCAATTCTTTTCACTGCCCCATAAGAATTATTTGTATAGTCTTATTTTAAGTGAGAGAAATTTAATTCTCCCTGTCTCTACCTCCCTCCCTCTTCAATTGCATTTCTTCAGAGTTTGCCAACATTAAAAAAGGGAAAAAGCCTTAGAAAGCCTCCTCGGGACTCTCTCTGACTGTATCTTCTCCTTGCTGGCTGAAGGGCACAGGACATGGAAGATTTTGTCCCAATATCATCTGGTGTCTGGATGCGGCCTTAAGATTAAGAAAATCATTCTACTTCTGATGTACGATTGAAACTCCTCTTAAGTGCTTTGTTGCATCTTGTTTTCCTGGATGCTGTCCATCCATTCCATTTGTCATTTTCCTTACTCAGCCAGCAGTGCTCACCTATCAGGGTATTCAGCCAAAATAGCCCCTTTAATGAAGAATTTTAGCAATGGATGTTATGATGACTCAACAGAAAAGTCTATATCGTGCCATATTGCCCTGCAATCTTCTATCTGTTCATATATACAGTATGTTCCCATACATGCACTGCTCTCATGGTGGTCTTGCTGATTTTTCTGGTTCTTTTTTGATGTGGATACATGTGGAGGAATGGTTAAGTGAAATAGGACACGTGGATGTTGGGCAGTTAGGAGGCAATGGGCTAGTAAAGTACCGTACTCAACTCACATGAGTCTGGCACGTACGCAGCTGGCTGAGAGCCAATCAGGCTCAGGGACACGATGCCCTTGAGCGATGGGGAAAGTCCCTAAGGCGGGATGGTGGCTAAAAGAAGGAGGAACTACCTGAAAAGAGCGGGAAATGTTAGCCAATCCTGAGCTTAGTTTTTGCAATATGTATGAGTTGATTATGTTCGAACTAGATAAAAGGCGACTGAGCTATCCATTAAAGTTGAAGTTCACTGTTCACTCATATTGAGCGTCTGTGTCTTCCTTCCGTCGACAACAGATACATCTTGCTGCTGGTGGTTGGGTTGGGGTAAAAAAGATCCAGGTGACACATGGCAAAGACTGCATGAGACAGAAAAAAAACACCACTGTATTTCAGTGACAACAAAGTTAAGTGAAACACTCATTTGCTCTGTTAGACCTGGAAATATATTTTTGTCTCACCCAGCACTATTTCTCTTGGAAAACCAATGCTTTACAAAAGATTTTCAATGGACAGGGTGAGAGGGAGTACTCTGCAGTTTTTTAATGCTTGAAATCCATTCCTGAGTACTTTCATCCCAAATTAAAGGTCACCTACTGGTTTGAGAACAACTGTTAATGAAGAGCTTAATTATCCAGATGACAGCTGTAAAATCCTGTTCCTGTGCATGAATATTTTAAAGCAACAAGGCCCAGATTTTCAAATATGTGTCTGCAGCTAAGTACTTAGACTAAAAACTCCTTCTGAAGAAAAGTGTTTACATGCAATTCACGTTTGCAATTCACAGTGGAGATTACACATGCCAATATTAAGAATGCAAACATGTGAGGAGGTTTGTATGTGGTTACCTGACCATTTGAACTGGATGTACCTTCCTTTTCTGCTCTTTCTTTCAGGGAGGAGGAGGGATGGTTAAATTATTCCTTAAGGATAAATCATTTTGCATTATTAACTCTTCTTAACAACAAAGCTGCATAAATTAAATGTAAGATTATCTGCTGTGTTCTCAGTGGAATGATTAGGAAGGAATCTACAGGAAAGAAATGCAGTCAGATGATCTGAAGGCTTGCTAAATGGGATGCAAAGCCTCATCTTGCATTCCTAACAAGCTCAAATGTAGACCTGCCTTCTAATGAGCAAACCCTGCTTGGTGTATCCGTGCAACCCCCAGAGCAATGCTGTAAAGAAAATGGCTCCTGGTTCATTTTCTCTACTGAGTTAGATTTTTGCTTTTATTGATGCTTTTGACCAGCAGCTCCCATTAACTTTACCTGTGGTGGCAATGTTCATGATGTGACCTTTAGTCCATCATGCCAGTGGCCCCATTTCTCACTTCCCATCACAACACCAGCAATGTGCTGCTTTGGGAGGTCAGGTATTGGTTCCCCTCAAAATACATGCCTGAAGGAGCGATGCCTCTATCAGGCAGATCAAGAAAAAGTTTATGGTGTCCCCAAAGGCAGAAAATTCACTTCCAGCACAATCTCTTATGTCACTCTGATGATGGCACTATAAGAGGAAAGAAAGCCATATCTCTTTAACTGGACATTTTTTGGGTCTTGGTGGAAACTGAAATACAAGGGCCGTGTAAGGGTGTGAGGCACCAGTAGCAGGGTGTCTAGGATGTCTTTCAGATTCGGGGAGTAATCAAGCAATCACTCACAGGAAATGTAAATCAAGTAAAAATGGGAAGAAAAAAAACAACAGCAGGAAAAAAAAAAGTTGAAAAAAAAGAAAAAGTTTGCAGCTAGATAAGTCATCACAATCAATTGATTCTTTAAGGCCTTTTCTCCAAACTACACATATTCATGAATTATTGCTCTCACCCACATCCAATGAGAGAAGAAACAGTCCTCTGGTGTTGTTTTTCCCTGGAATGTTCTCACCAAGCTCAAACTGTGCCTGCTTGGATCTTATGCCTTGTGCTCAGCCCTTTCAAACTAGTTAAATGTTAGTCTGGTGCTCATGACGAGCTCCTGGCGCTCAGCTTATGCTCTGGGCTGTCTCTAACAAGTCACTGTCCTTGCGTTTGTTCAGCACTTTTACATTCCTTTGTTCTCTTTATCTCTGTGAGTCTGCAGTGTCACTGGCGGTTCATGGGAATGGGGGAGATCACCAGGCCTGTCATGGTGGGCCTTTGGTCTCCTTACACAGAACAGTGACTCAAGCTGTGACATACCCTGGAGTTCTGCACCGTCTTGAAACCTTTCCTTGCTTGTGCAGCACCTGTCAAACGGTAGGGAGGAAAACCAGAAGTCATTACAGTATTGTCAGCTGTCAGATGGTCTTTGGAGCAGGCTGGCAATGGGCTCCTGGATAGAAAAAGATTGTCTTTTCCTGTGAGACAGAGCTTAGCAAAGACTCAGTTTCCATGGTGCACCTCATGACAGCCGAGGCTTGGAATCTCTGTTTTGAGTCTTCAGATCAGACACACTGCCTGTCAAAAAGAGGGACAGAAGAGTGTCTCATCTAAGAAGAGTCATTTATATATATTAAAAAGGACCAAACTCTGTCAGTGATTTGTATCTTACTTCATAAGAAATGTGAATTAATGGAAGGGACTGGTTAAAACAAAGACATATGAGTGTTGCAAAGTTACCTGTTTTAGAAGTTTCAAACATACAGTTTTCTGTATTTTCTTAGCTCTCTGCAAGCCTTTTTTTTTTTTTTTTTTTTTTTTAATTTGTGGAGGCTTTCATCACGGGAGTTTCATTCGCAGGTCACAATGACCCAGTTGTGGAGGCTGCACTGCATAAATGGAACTCCAGATAAGCAGTAACATTAATTGCTTACTTCATCAGCATATCTCTGACTTGTTCTCAAGGCATTTTGTTTGGTTTTATTAAAACAGATTTCAGAAAGGAAAATGTAAAATAGTTTAAAGATTACACAAATAAAACACATTGTTCAGTGCTGAGAAAATCCACACCAAACATGAGCTGGCTTTTTTGACATTACAAGCATGAATAAAATGTATCTTGCATTTTTTCTTATTTTTTCTTTCTCCAGTGTAAAAATGACTACCTTGAAAACAGCTATAAAAGGACCAATGTCCCACAAAAGGAATGGTACAGGCCCTACAACACCCTTCCCTTCCCTTCCCTTCCCTTCCCTTCCCTTCCCTTCCCTTCCCTTCCCTTCCCTTCCCTTCCCTTCCCTTCCCTTCCCTTCCCTTCCCTTCCCTTCCCTTCCCTTCCCTTCCCTTCCCTTCCCTTCCCTTCCCTTCCCTTCCCTTCCCTTCCCTTCCCTTCCCTTCCCTTCCCTTCCCTTCCCTTCCCTTCCCTTCCCTTCCCTTCCCTTCCCTTCCCTTCCCTCCACCTCCTCCTCCTCCTCCTTCTAGGCTTTGCCTTTTGACCCAATACTACATGACCAAACACAAAAAGCTCCTTATGCTCAGTCAGGGTGAGTTGTGCTTGATCCTGAGGGCAGTAATACTGATCACAATAAGCTATTTGTTGAGCGAAGTTCACAAGCACCAGGGACTGTGCCCCGTGGAAATAAGAGCTTGTTGTTTAAATGTTGTGTGAAACAGTCACAGGGAAATCCAGAATGACTACCTTTCAAGGTTTTTGAGGTCTCATTCTGTTGTCTTTGAAAATGGTCAGGCAAACATGTGACACACTGCATAAATTTGTCCTATTTATCAACAAAAATGGTCTAGCATTTGCCAAAGAATACCCCTAATTTTTGACCAAGAATAGATTCAGGAGCTTTTTTTCTGAATGCAACTACACTGTGTATGACATAAAGTGTTTGTGAATAAATGATTCCTCTGAGTACTCAGAAGGGCTTCCCAGAGATGGACAGTCTTTGTGGTTTAGCTCTTCCATTCTTCCTCCTCCTGGATCTTGGAGGAAGTGTTACTCATGTCAAGTAACAAAACTTCCAACTCTCTCTCCCCCATCCCCCCATCTTTGTTTTCCCCTGTTTTATGCTAATTTTATGCTAATACCTCCTTTCCCAGCTAGGACTCAATCATCTCCTGTAGTTATTCACATCAGGTTCAGGTGCTGACATGTAAAGCTGATGACAGGAGAAATTATGAATGGAAACATGAAAAACAGCTGCTGAAATGTAAGGAGTTGTAAACAGGAAATATTCAAAACTCATCATATTAACCCGTGAAGACTCCAAAGACTTTTAATATCATGGGGAAAAAAAGTGAATTGTCTGTGAGGTGGAAATGAAGTTCAGACTCCTGCCCTCATGTTTTTTGATTATTTCTTTGCTTTTTTATGTCTCCATATCTTCACATAGATGCATAGTCACCAGGAGAAAACACAACCCAACTCTAAATACTCAATGCATTTCGGAATGATTAACCTGTAAACCATTTCATTTTTAAGCCTTGCAAAAAGATTGCATTCAGATTCAGATGTTATTCAAAACATCTGTAAAATCTGGAAATCTTGATTTTTTTTTTCCCCTCTTGTTTCAACATATGCAGCTTATGCCTTTCACATCTTTCAGTCAGGAGCCTCATTTTATAAGCTGCACATGAACCATTATTTATAAGGGAAGGAGAAAGAGTACGTCCAGGATATCATAAAAGCTTTTGTTCAAATATTCATAAGCCAAAAGGATGCATCTGGAGACAATGACCCTGACATAGCCCAAAGAATCATATCAGAACAACCCACATAGCTAAGGGGTCCAAATAACCAAGGGGTCCAACCCCAGAAAAGCTATTTCAACACAACTTTGTGAAATCAACTTGAGGAAGCATCCTCCTTGTTATGAAGGATTTCTTCTGCTTTTGTTCCTCTCTTTCTTGTCTTGGAAACAAAACCAACAAATCAAACTAATCTCCTTGATATTAATTCACGTGAAATCTGTTTCTTTGAGCCTACCAGTCTAGATCAACACAATCCTACCCAATGTGATACTTTTTTGCAGATTAAAATATGTACACACAGTGTGGGACAGCTAACATTAACCTAGCTGGAGATGCATCAGCCCAACTGCTATGGTAAACACAAATGGAAGCAACAGAAGATATTTTCATTCCTGGTAAGTTTGTACTGAAGGAGGGCTTAAAACTGTAAAGACTGGACTTCTTTCTCCTGTAACCTTAGGAGATATGATGATTAATGAAAAGAGATAATTATCAGTCATTGTTACAACATGCTTCACAGACAAAAAAATAATTCTACATATTTTTTTCTTTTGACTACATATAACCATTATTTAATTGTCAGTAAGCAGGTAACATCTTCCTAGAATGAAGGCAATCTCTGCCTGTATAGTATGAGATACCCGTTTATAAGCTCATTTATTTCTGAAGACAATTCTACAAGGACACTCTGACATATACTGCCGTTTTGTTCTTTGTCCTTCAAGAACTAATGAAGATCATGTGTCATCTCTGAAGACTGTTCATTGAACAAAAAAGCAAAGAGGAAATAAAAATGTTTTCCCATCAAAATAAGTTTCCATGTTATGTTGTAGTCATTATTCAAATTCACAGTTGAAAGTGATTATCACACTGCCTCAGACACAAATTCATGCAGGCATTTCAGTTCAAGTGATTTAGAGGAACCAGTGAATAAATAGTCCCATCACTGTTTTTTGATGCAGGAGGATAATGACCATTTCTTGTGTGGAAATTATGAGCAGATGAGGAAGTGTCTGTTCTGTAAATCTGGGCTTGCATTTCACAGCAACCAAACTTGCTCAACAGAATGAAGAAATCCCTGCGGAAAGTCTTTGTGAAAATGGCATAGAGGAAAGGGTTGGCACAGGAATTGATGGGGTAAAACAAAACCAGGAGGATCTTGGATTTGGACACTGTGATGAGAGGAACCTTGAGTGAGGCTGATATTGCAAAAAATGATATTGGCGCCATGCAGAGGAAGTCTGTGAAGATCAATATAGCCATGCGCTTGGCAATCTTGGTGTCACTATTTGAAGAGATGACGTTAGGGTTTCTTACAGTAAAGTAGATGCAGATGTAGCAGGCACATATGATCACAAAGGCGAGTACATTCAACACTAAAAGAAATATAACATAAGCCTGAGAAAATGGTGTCTCAATGTCCATGGGTAAACATATGCTGACCTTCATGTAGCTGCTGACACCAAATATGGGAAGAAGTGCCACCGTGAAAGCAAACATCCAGCCAAAAATCATTATAATCACAGCGTGCCGAAATCGAACCTTGCGGTCCAGTTGCATGGCATAGGTGATAGTATGCCACCTTTCCAGAGTTATCACAGTCAATGTGTAGACTGAGAGTTCACTTGCAAACACTGTAAAAAATCCTGCAGCATTGCATCCAGCCCCTGTTTGCCAGTCTATGGCATAGTTGTAATACTGGCTTTTAGTCTGTATATCTACAGATGCAATAAACAACAGATAGATACCTATGCAGAGGTCTGCGAATGCGAGATTGCACATTAGAAAACGAGGTACAGTGAGTTTGTATTGACTGCTTATTAAAATAATGAGAACAACAATGTTCCCAGTGATAGCTAAAATGCTGATAAACCATATCAGGACTCTCAGAATGTTGTAACCCATGATATCTTCACATGGATTGAAAGCATCAGGTTTAGGTGAGCAAGCCACGTTAACTACTTCATTGCATAAACCATAGTCAAATTCATTCTCTGAAGGGTCAAAACCAATGGCATAGTTGGAAATATAATCTTCAGCTGCAGATCGTCTATGTATCTTATTGCCAGGTTGCTCATCAAGGTCTTGCTTAGCCTGAGATATGCTACATATTGGATGTAATTCAGTGCTGAAATTGTAGAAAGAGAAGAGTTAGAAACTGAGGCACACAGCACGAGGCATACAACAAACATTGAATCATGAAGTTTACATTAACAAATCAGTTTTTGGGTTAGCTGATTGTATCGATTTCCCTGGAGCTTGAAATTAATAGGCAGAGTAGTGCCTATTTATCTAATATTACGTGAAAATGTAGATAGATTTAAAACATAAAACATATGGGAAAGGAAAGCCTGATGTTTGACTTACTAACGATCATGATGATGTTATCCACCTGGACAGAAACATTCAGTAAGAAGCTTCCACTATTTCAACTGAATTTCCCACGTAACCTGACAATGATAAGTGATTCTGCATGGGGGAAACACATAATGATGAATTCCTACATATGACTGGACTTTGAAGAATGAGACAATTCAGTTGTGCAGATAAGGAGTCTGTATAATCAGAATTACTCCACTGTTCATTACTATTACTCTTAAATTTCCTTTTTCCCAAAGTTTTTGTCAGTCAGTGTGTCATATTCATTATCAAAAGTCCTTCATGGCACAGAACAGCTCCAGTCTGTGCAATTCATTTAAAGAAGTATATCTATCATATTGGTCACTGTCTATTAAAGTAAATAAATAACATAAGTGAGATCATACAAGGTTTCCAGATAGTCTCTGAAAGAGAGTCCATCACAGATACAAACACTAGACATGGTAGAATATTTTGCTTAAAAAATGTTTTTTGAGGAAAGTGAAGTGAAGTGAACAAGTAAAACCAAACCAAAACAAACCAAGCCAAGCCAAACTAAATCAACATTTCTGTAGAAACAATAGTTGCTTTTGTTTCTGTCAGAAAGCCTTTCAAAATGTGTTGGGAATTTTTAGTAGGAAAAAAAGTCAATAAAGGAAAAGAGTCTCAAGGAAAAAATTACTTTGAAGGTAAAACTTTTTTTTTTTTTTTTAATATAATTATTTTTATTTTAATTTTAACAGTATGTATTTAGCTTTGTTTCCTAGAGGATTAACCTCAAGCCCATCTTCTCCATGTACAGACCAACTGAAGAAACAAGTGTTTTGGCTAAGAAGCTCAGCTCCATCAAATTAACAAATATCAAGGTCTGTTAGCAAGAAATAAAGGGTCAGCTTTGAATAAGTTTCTCCTAGACCTCCTTTAAAGTTTGCTGCCCCAGAAACTTGCAGCCATTACATTGCATAAAGATGGACCCAGACTTAATTTGAGTTAGCAAGTAAAACCATTGACAGTGTGTTGCAAAACAAACACAGTTCATCTCTGCCTATTTTCATCTATCATTTAGACAGCAAATTAGGTGTCTATGTTCCAGGACAGGACCACAGGTTACCTTCCACCCTGATTTGCAGTACACTTGAGAGGACAGCTTCCTAGGCAAGGTAGGTCGAAATGGTTAAACAACTTGTAGCAGATTAAAAGCAAGGATTCTTATTTTTTTTGTAACCCAATTTTACCCTTTGACTTTGTGCACTCACTGCATCTTCCAAAAATCAAGTTGAAAAGGAAGAAAGAAAAACTAATGAAGGCCCAGCACCAGAAGGTGAGGAACATTTCCTATGAGGTTTCGAGCATCCTCTGCTATTATCAATATTTTTTATCTTGCCTGTCAACTGAGGCAGAAAGCCGATTTTCTGTGAGGTCAAATATGCACTATGGAGGTCACAATAGCAATAACAAGGCATTACATTTTGCTCCCCTGTGTTCTGCCTGCGTAAGGATGAGTGAGGGGCCAAGCATATTGATCAATATATCAACAGTTCTCTAGCTGAGAGGGAGTGTATGCTTCCAAGGAGCAATAATGGATGAGAAAGTCCCCCAGCTTTCAGTGTAACATGCACTTGAGGACACTGAAAACTACTGCAATTAGTAGTTCTTTGTAAATGAACTGAAGAAAACTGGTTTCATCCAATTGCTTCCCAGCTATGAGTTAAAAAAAAACGTTTTCCTAAATTATGGAGGCACTACCTAGAGTTAAATCCATCTAACAGATAAGACAGCTATGTAAGGCCAATGAAATATTTCTAATTATTATTATTTATTCATTCCTGAATTATTTAACACCCAGAGCTCCCAAACAAAATCAGACTCCCACGGAGTTAGCCACTATGTTTGTTCTGAGGATAGGTAGTGAGGAGTCTCCCGGCTGCTTCCTTGCACTGTAAGCAGAGTGACGGGCAGTTGCAAACTCCCAAGGGAAAGAAAAGCCATCATCTGGTACTGACTGTCCTGAGATATTTGTCCCTTGTACTCTCAGAACAATAATTTAAAACATTTTTGGCAAGAGATTGGGCCTTGCTTTCTTTTGAGAAGGCAAGCATCATAATAATTCATTTATTCAGACTATTTTCAACACTCTGCTGCTGTATAACATGGTTTTGCTCAAGTAAACACTCTGAATAATAAACCAGGGAAAGGACAACTTAAAAAGCAACATTAAAATTGGCAAAGCACTCTGACAAGTATAACTACCCTTGTGCACGTAGTTATTTCATGCACTCCATCTGGATCTGGTGACAACAGGATCTCATGTGCTGAGAAACGTAATTAGCAGAATAAATAGTCCAGACCTGAGTTCTGTGTTAGGCCCTATCTTGAACATCCTTACCAAAAAATGACATCAACTGAGTAGGGAGCAACTGGTATTACGTTCTCATGAAACAAGGCCCAAACACAACTCTATGTGCCATGTTCTTTAAAAAATAGGTTTTCAAGTGATAGCTTCTCCAAAAAATAATGATCATGTGTAAGGACAGTAATAATGATGCAGATCATTACAGAAGGTGATCTTTATACCAAGGAAAGCCTGTGGGATTATATAATGGTCTATGTCAAGTTGAGGGTTTTAACATCCAGCTTCTACCCTATCTGAGCTTGAAAGATATTATTTTCCAGTCACAGGAGAATGTGAGAGTTCAACACACTACACTGGACTTGTCCTAAAAAGCAGGTTAGCTCCTGTTAGGCCACCATCACAATATTCCAGTGTAATAAATCTTCAGATCAATATTTATTGTAAAATCCTTCTTAGAATAGGGAAGAAAATAATCAAAACTGCCAACATTTTAATTTGTGTCTCAGTCTGGCAGGTCTGTGCTTGATGGGACATCCTCCAAAATGTAGAAGGCACTGCCTCTATAACAGGTTTAACATTTCCATTAGCACAACAGAGCTGGTGTAAATGTGTTTAGGAGAGGTGATCACTATCGGTGATTTATTTTGTCTAAGGTTCTTGAGTGCTGGAGAAATATCAAAGATAGGAAATCTTTGATTTGGGGCAAATGGGGCAGCCAGAAAGGGGCCACACACCCCTGACTTAATTCCTTCTGAGATTTCCCACATGAGCATCAAATGCTTCAGTGATCCTTAGAAATGCACTTACAGTGTAATGAGGCATCCTTCTTGTACTTCCTGGACTACCTGGAAATATTTTGAGATCTAAACTGTTACAGAGGAATGTGTGGCTCCTGTGAAGATGCACAGCAAATCAGGTAACATCACTGTTCCCACCAGAGTAAGAAATGTCTGCTGCACTAAACCAAATGCAGCTCTTGCCAAAGGAATACTAGACGTTGTGTGAGCAAACATTGCAGACTATTAATAGCTCTTCAAAATCCTGAGCAGTCTTGAATGCACACACATCTTGTCAAGAAAACTGCTTTGAAATGCAAGTGGATGTAGCTGCTGCAGATGTGACTAACCTCTGCTGAAGTGCATGGGAATACCTATCATATTCAGACTCACAGCACAGAACTAACTTGCACACATATTCTCTCTTTAAACTGGAGAGAGGATATTGGTCTCCCACCAATTTCAGTACACGACACGACTCTATGAATTAAATGAACATTTTTAATTGCATTTAAATGCAGTTAACAGGAAAAAAAAAAAAAAGATCTAAATAATTCTGTATTTACGTCTGGTATTTTTAAAAGATAATTCTGGCAACCATTAAAACCATAGATAAATGCATTCAATTTTGTTCTGTTGATCAGGGAGATACAGTTTAGATGTATATGTTTATTCACATAATCATATATCAGAGCATATACAGATCTCATATCTGAATTTTTATATTCTTTACCCAGCAGTGATGCATTTCTTTTACAGGACAATGAATGCTATATTCCTAATGATTCCTGTCCTAGTCTAGTTGGCTGAAAACTTAACTAATATTTAAATGTGGGAAACCAGGAATTGGTTGTTTTAACAGTGAAATAAAACTATCTTGAATGTACTGTATACAGAAAATGGTTTATCTAAATGTATTTAACACAGGAGTTCATAATGATAGACAGAGATAGGCACAGTTTGTTTCTTGCTCCCTTGTCCTTCTAGATTTCAACGTGTTGCTCCTCTTCTACACCTACTCTATAATAAACAAAAGCCTTCTTGCCTTGTCAGCTACAATTAAGTGGAATATTCTTTGAATTAAATTACTAGAATAAAGTGAAATGGAAAAAAAGTCTCTAACTAAAGAATAGCTATTCTTTCAAAAGTGGTTTTAGCTTTTAAAATCAGAAATTAACATCCTTTTCAATATTTTTAGTATAGCTACTGTAGAAAAAAAACAAAAAGGTTTTTAATGCACCTTAAAAATTCAGTTTTACTAACTCTACAAAAAAATTATCTTAAGTCATTTTCTTCTGCTGTTTGAAAGACTCTTCATTCATTTAAAATAGATTGGCCAACTCACTGGCCATCTGCACTTGTCTTTTGAGTGCTGCTCAGTGCATTGACATGTCTTTGCAAAATTACACTCACCCGGGTTTTGGGAAGGGCTGTCAGTATCCTCCTTGGTTTCTTACTTGCCAGGGTAGAGGTGCCCCAAAGTGGAGCTGTACTATGGGGGAAGTGAGTGCTGTGGGCTTCAATTCCCCTGGGTAATTGTGGCACAAAAGTTATTCAGAGGGAGGGGATGCTGAGAGCTTACTAAAAGCTCATTGCCATCTCCTCCTGTTGCCTTCCTTCATCAGTAACTCTTAACCTGATTTTAAAAAGCCCTGTTGCCTACTTTCCAGTGTGGATTCTAGGATTTGGGTCTTGATTTGGCTCAGGCAGCCCAAAAGTCAAGTACCTTCAAAAATATGTATGATAAAGTGACATCAAAAATCCCTTTGCTGATTTATCTTTTTAGAACTAAACATGCTTCTTTTGAACTCATTGGAAATACCACTCTGCCACCACACTGGAAGGACTGGAACCATTTCTAATTAGCAGGCAACCAAGCACTGTGCCTGAGTAAGCCTGTAGAAAATATGTGAAAATATCACCTGCTGATAACCACTTGCAGCAAAAAGTTTAGAATTTTGGATCAGGAACTGGCAATGAGGGATGGATTCTGCCAGGTACTTTCCTTACCACTGTAGTGTCCAATATCAAACTTGCACTTTTCCAATCTAGTTTTTCAACACACGTATAGGTGATATGTACTAGCTATCAGCATAGCAGGACCAGGCATCTTTCATTGCCAGGTGACAATACACTACTAAAAGTAAAATAAACGGCTATTATAAGTATCTAAATGAAATTTACAAATAGTTTGTACTGTTTATGCATGGTTTTACTTTTCTTTGAAATTTTAGGCATGTTCTGAAGACAATGTCTTGAATTATAACAATGATCCATAACGGTTTTTTTTGTTTGTTTGTTTTTGTTTTTGTTTTTGTTTTTGTTTTTTCTGCCATGGCAATTTCCAAGTTTTTGAGGACTTCCAGTAAAAGAAGAATTTCAAACAATAACGTGTTCCCACAGGAACCAATCATTCAGGTTTTCCAGTGGCACAAATTCATGAGGTTCATTAGATCACATGTAACATTTAAGGTTTATCTGAGCAGCTGAAAATACTCAATGTGAGTCACTTCATACCTGAAGTCTCAGTGCATCTTGATGATGGCAAATTAAAACAAGTACTGAAAATTAGTTTGGGAGTCTAAAAAGACCTCCCTGACCCAGTGAATTTGAGTTTAAGGGGATTGCTCTAGCTCAACCATTTCAGAAATTATGTCCAAAAATCATGTGTATGTAGATGTGACAGATGAAGTATCTGTGGCAGAGGTGATTCTCCCACTATATTTAGCATTGGTGAGGCCTCACCTTGAATATAGTGTGCAGTTCTGGGATCCACAATATAAAAAGGATGTTAAGATACTTGAAAGCATCCAGAGGAGGACAATACCAGTAAAAGGGCTGGAAGGCACGTCCTATGAGTAGAGGCTGAGGACTCTTGTATTGTCTAGTCTGGAGAAATGGAGGCTAAGAGGTGACATCTCTCTACTACTTCCTGTGGAGGGGAAATAGAGGGGGAGGTGCTGGTCTCTTTTCCCTGGTAACCAATGATAGGACACATGGGAATGGTACAAAGCTGCACCAGAGGAGGTTCAACTGGATATTAGGAAACACGTCTTTACTGTGAGGGAGCTCAAACACCAGTGAGACAGTTGATGCCCTGTTCCTGTCAGTGCTCAAGAGGCATTTGGACAACACCCTCATTAATATGCTTTAACTTTTGGTTAGCCCTGAAGTGGTCAGGTGGTTGGACTTAATGATTTCGTAAGTCCCTTCCAACTGAACTGTTCTGTTTTGTTCTCTTCTGTTCTATTTGGTTCCAACATCAGTGTGGCTTCCTGAGGTTAAGAGGTTAACCCCACTCCGTAGTTCTGTCACCCATGTGAATTGGTGGCAAGGTATTTACCAGCTTCTCTGGAAACACAAATATCCTTCCAGTTACCTCCTGAAAAGTTATCATCATGTTTCTTGTTGGATATCTTCAGTGTGGCTCCAGGCTGATCCAGGACAGCAGGTCCCAGTGAGAGATGACCCTATGACGAATGTGGTCTAGAGTCTTAGCTGGAGATAATAGTGATGCTAGTACAACTATCAAAATTTATTACCAACCTGGAATGGAGAGGCAGTACACTGTGTAACATGAATAAACATGTATGTATTATATGTTTATTTATATCCAGATTTTGAAGAAGTTTGTTTAATTCACTATCAATGTCTGAGAAGCATCAAAAAGAGAAACAAATGAAGTCACTTACTTTTGTCTTTTCCAGTTTGTAAATGCACAGCAATGGCTAGGATAGGTGAAATTTGCCTCAATCAATGATCTAAATTTGCTTAAATCAGGAAGTTTTTTTAAATTATATGTAGACCTTGCTCTTAGCTTCTTAATGAGTTCTAATCCGTGACCTGGCAGGAAACTGATTTTTGTCCTGGAAATATCCCTTTAAAAAAACATATGAAAATTATGATAAAAAACAAATTTACTTCAGCTCTACAGTAGATACGTGTTTTACACTGTCCTAGTCAGTATCAGAGTACCGATTAAAAAGAGATCAGCTGGAAATTTGTGCTGAAAACAGGTTCAGGTGATAAATTAAGAGTTTCTCAATGAAACATTAAATAATATTCATTGCAAACAATAATCAAGTGAAGTTAGTCTGATTTGAGAAAAAAGAAAAAGATCCCACAACCCTCTGGGTAAAGATTAGCAGTGACATAAACTATTAGATCCATATGATTATAGGTTTAGTAAATACCAAAAGAAACACACTACTCATCCAAGAATGCTGTTACAGGCGGAATAAGTAAGTAAGTAGGTAAATAAATAAATAAAAAGGTTGATGAAATAGATTGATGAACTCACAAGAGAATTTTGTGATGTTCTTCATGAACATCACATCATGCAAAGCCTACCATGGAAAAGGCAATAAACACAAAGAGAGAATCTCACGGGAGGTTACAGATGTGAGGAGATGTTGAGGATACCAGATTTTGTACTAATTAAGAAGGAAAAGAGACTAAAGAGAGACAGAAGTGATGTAGTTCAAACTTTGAAGAACAAAAATATTGAAATATTTCCAGAGGTTTAAAAACCAAAGAATACAGACTGAAGCAAAGGAGTAAGATTACAGGAGGTTAGGAGAGGTGCATTTATGTGGAAGGCAATTATTGTGTGGGATGGGCTATCAAAGGCAGCAACAGAAGCAGCAGCTACAAACATATCACAGAGAGTAACAGCGAGGCTTTCAGGGGGAAAAACATTATGCAAACACTAATTCATGACTTGCGCTACACAGGTAGGGAAAGGGAAGAAGGACTAGTGGTGCTCCATCTCCACAGAACCTGTCTCCATGGCTCCAGGGTGGTAACAGCTGGGGCAAAACATCCACATATTTCCTTGGCTAGGAACAGACGGTGTCCCTCAGCTTGTGACAGCAGAAGTGCATACTTCTTTCTCTTAGATCAACAGTGAAATGGACTACATAAAAACCACCCTGTCCTCCCTTAGCTCCCATGCTCTTATGGCATGAGAGTAATGCAGAATGCAGTGTTTGCTGAGGCTGCTCTTTTTTATTCTCTCACAAAAGAAAAAAATTCCCCCTAACAAGGGAATAGAACTGACAATATTTGCCATTTTCTCCATGCCTCCCCTCCCAAGGTAAATTAATCTATAACAGTACGATATCAGGACAACATATTATTTTATCTCTATTACATAACAGGCACAAATTGCTTTTATTACCATATTAATGCAGTAGAGTGGTGCTACTTGAAGGGGAGACAAAGTTTTGGCAGTGTACAATGAAGTTCAGACCCTCTCTATGTACAACATGCACATTTGCACCTCTTTTCCTCTCTGAAAACCAGAATTAATACCAGAAAATGTCTCTGTTTTGACTCTGTCTGTAGGGTAGGGTGGTCACATCTAAGAAATTTATATTCATCTAATAAAGCAGTTACTGGCTGTGGGTAAAGAGGATCTTTGTGTCGATACTGTGCCCATAGCTGGAGGGTTTGGATCCAGGCTCTGAAAGAATATCCCACCTTCAGTTAACACCTTCAGAAGGCAGTCTGTGCCTGCCCCACTGGTATGCCTGTTTTCATATTGGGGTATTAACACCTGTAGCTTGCTGTCAGCTTCAGTTGCCAACTGGACAGTGAATTGTGGAACCAAAGGAATGAAGATGGACCACATGCTGCTGCCCTGACCTAGGGTCATAACTTCTGTGAACAAGGACAAGATGGGCTGGTGGAACCAGAAATACTTCTGCAGGTCAGGCTGAGAGAAGCCAAGGTTTGGTCCTGAGGTTCTTTTAGGACTGATCTGTGTCTCACAGGAGCAGCTGAAGAGAAATTTTAGGCTTTTGATTTCTGACTTAGACACCTAAAGTAGTAATTGGGTTGCAGTGAACAATCTCAGTTGTTTCATTGACTGACTATTGTCCTTAGTTCACTGCCTAATGAAAACTGTCACCTAGAGAACATGTTCATTATTCACCAAAAGCAGCTTTCTATTTAAATCCACAGACAGTATCACTCATGGCATCAATAAGAGCCTACAGAACTTCACAAGGGTTCATAATTCTGAACAAGAATCAAAAATGTTTTCCTAGTCTCATTAGCCAGAAATCTTCAGTACCTCCGAACTGTTATTATACTGCATAGAAGTAACAAGCAAATATGAATAGGAATATCACCTTGATATTCCAGCAGCTAAAATATTACTGGGTCTCTGGCCATATCTAAACAATTTCATAAATATTCAATATTTTCCCATGAAAATTCTTCTTCTTTTAAAAAGTGTTTTTTTTTTTTTTTTTTTTTTTTTTTTTTTTTATTCTTCTGTTCTTTATTGTCCATAAACCAAAGTGAGCTGAGGAAAGTGCTTTGTAAACTACTGCAGGGCTTGCTGGGATGCCTGTTAGGGATAGTTATTGATACACCATCAGCAGACTATCCACCCCCCCCCCCCCCCCCCCCCAAACAGAAACACAGATGTTGTGTATGTAGTTTGGTTGCTTTATCCATTGAATCATCATCGAGCAGAAGCAGAACTCAGCGCAGAGTTTCTTTGGGATGTTTTCCTAGTTACAGGAATGGTAAATTAAATAAGCAAGATGAACTAGAAGATAAAATAGCAGAAGAAATCAAACCAGAAAGCATCAGTGACAGGACTACGTCGTATTATTAATGCTTGGCTGCTAGTCATCAGCTTTGACAGCAGCCGGTGCAGGAACAGTGAAATGAATCTGACTTTTCTTACAAACACTTCCCTTTTCCTCTGGGAATCAGTTACTGGGGTTGGTCAAAATACTGACCAGCTGATAGTCCCGTTTAGGTCTGAAAGGAACATAGCAAGAGAGCAAGAACAGACATCAGAGAGGAGTGATCAGTGAGACCAATTTTCTCAGCAGTTGTATCTAAACTACTCTCTGGCTGTGCTTCAGGGATTCAGCTGTCTAGCTGGGGATCTACTGGAGCTCTCCCATGGCCAACATATGTGTGTTTTCTGTCAAAAACAAATTGCAAGGACAGGACAGACCACAGACATACCTTGCCCTGTTTCTGAGGCAGGACACAGCCAGAGAACTCAGCCCAGAATGGACCATCATTAAGCAGCTGAATTATATTTATAGAGATGGGGAATCTGTGAGGCTTCCTACAGCTTCCTTTAATTTGCTGATACTCCCAATATGATCTTAATGCTTGTGGAATGAAGAGTTGTGTAGGGTCTCCAGTAAAAGCTCATGTAGGCTGCTACAGCTATGGGAGCACCAGGAAAAGACTAAACGAGACAATGTGGATGAAAAGTGAAGCTACAAAATTTCAAGTTAGCAATAAAGTGTATTTCTGTCTAGAAAGAATGTATATATGTGTGGGATTAATTAGGCATTTGATTTACTTGCTTACTGTCAGTACTGAAATTCTGTAACTCAAAACTTGATGTCTTTCCAAAAGGCATTGATTGCTGAAACTGTGCAGCCAAGTATGAAGCAGACAAGGTGCTAAGGCTTGTGCTTTCTGACATTACTATTTGTGTTTGTCTATCTTTCATGCTGTTTCAATATTCTGAAATATAAAATAGGAGTTGTTATTAATTGACTGTAGAGCACTGGCTCAGGAAGAACAAGAGTTAAAACATCCTGACATTCAGTCTAATAAAACATTGCAATTTGCAACACAAATTTTATTTCAACAGCACTGTTTTTCCCAGCAAAGATATTATTATGGGTCAATCATTTCCACAAAGCACATTCGAGGTGTAAGCTATAGTGACAGATGTAGCTTTCTTGATCTCAGTCAGGATAAAAAGGTAATTTCCCATCCATAGAACAGTGGATATACAAGTAATGGAATAGAAAACTTCTTGCACAAATAACTTAGTGTTAGAAATTGAACTATCAAATGAGTCTGAACTACAGACAAATCTATTTGATAAACCTTGTGAATCAGCTACGACTTGCAAAGAAAATGCTTTTACTCTTTGCTACAGGAAACAATGCTTTTCCAAAGAAACATCAATGATGTTATTGCTGAAAAGATGCTGAAAAGATACTCCACTGCTAGTCTTTTCCAAAGGAGAAAGTCACTGAAGGAGTGATGGTAACAGGGAAGAATGCGGTAACCCATAGGTTAGCTCTTTCTATCATTGGTGTAGCATAGGTGTGTCATAACAACATGTAAAAAGGCCTTCAGGAGTGCTCTTATCTGAACTCAAAGTTAACTAGTCATTTTCTCTTCTCATTTTTTTAGATTTCTAACCACTTTAATCTCTGTGTAAAATCTTCCAGCAGCTCCCAATACCTGCTTTCACCTTTTCTGGGTGACTCCTAGCTTTCTCTGGACATCCAGAAAAAATGGGAAGAAAGAAAAGAGCCTATGAATTTGTGACACAAAAAAAGACATCATTGTCTTTGCTGCAAGTGTTATGTTCTGTGGCTGGTGCTCACAAGAAGTTGTGCACACTCACAGGTGTTTTACAACTTGTCAAAGTGTAGCATGAGGTGCTGATGACTGATAGATGTGAGCATCTTATTGTTGAACTCTATTGCTGAGATCTTGCTTTCCAGCCTACCACCCACCAAAGAGATCCTGCTGTAACTGTGTGATATATATGTGTAATATATATATGCGTATATATATATATATATCCCTATATATATATATATAGGGATCCCTGTCCCTGCAGGGTAGGGATTTTATCTTTAGGACTAAGCTTTAGAGATGCAGGGCAGATCTTCACTGGTTTTAAATAGTTCAAGGGGGAGCAATTCAGATTTAAGCACTGAGAACTAACTCAGCTAATCCACCGTTATGGTGATTCACTGTGTGGTGAATCTGGATATAAATCCCTGGATGCAAATACTTCAAAAACCCCGAGGAAAGAGTGAAAACATGGATCTAGACTGACTTGGCTTCCAGTTTTTTATATTCGGAACTACACCTCCAATTTTGAATTGCAGGAGTTGTGAGATGTTGAAATCCAGGCTTGTATTCATATGTTCTTCTTTGACCTTTTCTGGGGGCTTAATGATGAGAACAAACAAACAAACAAACAAACAAAAAAAACAAACAAAAGTCAAATCTGAATATTACTTACAAAACAACAGGCCCGTTGGCTCCTTGGAAGACCTCATTTGGTAATTTTTCTAAGTTTTGATTGTCACTTAGGTTTCTGAAAAACACAATATTGATGCTAAAACAATCTGAAATAAATAAAAAAAAATATCTTGCAGAAATAGCTACCTTCTAATAATTTATTTTCAGAATAGTAAACAACAGAAATAGTTACAGCTCATCCAGGTAGGTTCCATTAAATGCATGATTCTCAATTTCCTGAATCCCATTTTTATTTAGCCATCTGCAACAGAGAAATAAAAAATGTTCTTATACATGTTCACAATTTATATGTATGTAATTAAAATCAGTGAAAAGGATCTCAAACAAGTAAAATTTTTAAATAAATGCTTAAATTATGATATTTCTATGAATCCCAGCTGATAAGCTCCCAATAGTTACAGGAAGGATTTAGATACAGGTATGAACAGGGAAGATCAGCATTACCATAAGAGATGACAGCTACAGTAAGTTTCTGAAACATAAGTAGAACTGATTAAGACACTGGTGCTGCTCTGCTGCCCTGGAAAGCCTCCAGTGAATCTAACAAAGCTGGTCCAGGTTAATCCCAGAATGGGTGAGACCAGAACCTTTCTGGTGCTGTTGGTGCCATCTACAAGATGTTTTTTTTCAAGATGCTTTTGAAATAGCTTAACCTTTGCCTATTATTACAAAAAAAAAAAAAAAAAAAAAAAAAAAAATCAAACCAAAACAAAAACCAACCAAACAAATAACAAAACACAAAAACAAAAACAAATCAAAACAAACTAACAAAAAAAAAAAAAAAAAAAAAAATCAAAACCCAAACCAAAACAACAACAACAACAACAAAAAAAACAAGACCCAGGAAGTAAAAAAGGATGAGGCTAGTAACAAACTGCCTGGTTCTTCCTGCACCTGCTGTCTCTTCAAATTATATTGCCTTCCTGCTCCCCATCTCCCCAGGATCCTTCTCCTGAGAGAAGACACAGGTAGTGAACTGGGGGGGCTTTCTGCCAAGTTTTTACTGAAGTGCATTAAGTAATTAATGTTTAATGTCTTTCCATCTCTTCCCTTCACGGTTCTGAAAATTTACACTTGAGTTAGTTATATTTATCATCTTTACAGTGCAATCTTTCATCTTGTTGCTTTGTAACTCATGCTCTTTCCAACAGGGCATGACAAGCTTGATAGGTGGCAAAACTGGCATGATTTAATAAAACTATCAGCAAACATGGATGTAGGGTTTCTAATTCACACTGAAAACTGAGCATGCAAGTGACCCACTTATCTGAGGTCTGAGGTGGTGAGCTCAGGTCATCATGAAAATCAGTTATGGGTCTGGTTTACTCTTTTGACCATGGATTACTCTTTTGACCATGGAAGGCAGATGTGCATAATTCCAGTGTCTGTCAGGTCAGATCAAGAAAACTGTCACTGTCCCCTTCGCTTGCATACACTATTAGACATGACTGAGCAGGCACACAGGAGAGACATGTCCCTGCTTATAGCATTTAAAACATTTATTACATTACATTGGTCTTACCCATTCATAGCTGCCAAGCTGATATAGATGCATTTAATCACTGGATTAGCTCTTACTGTTTTCTCTCACTGAATATTATGCTAATACAATGAGATACTAAGGACATAAAATCTGAATTACTGTTGCCATGCAGTGTGGACTCCTGTCACCTGGTAAATTGCATTCAAGCAGTAAAAAGAGAAAACAAAATTTTAACTAAATCCCAAGGTTTCATTGTAGTTCTTTCTGCATTGTTACCTGGACAAGCTTCTATTGAGACAAATTCTCTCCTCACTTCAACCAGCATTCTTACTGACTCCCCTGAATAAACTGGAAGTCTTATGATAGCAACAAGTGACAATAGAGGCACAGATCCAGAGCTTGGACATATGGGCTTTTACTCACAAGTCCCTGGCTAGATCAGTATATTTAAAACCCACTTAAAATTCACCTGCTCTGTATTGACCCCTGCATAGAGTAAGCTTAGATGTAATCCAAATTACTGGCTTGAACATGCTGGGAGCCTGCTACAGTAAACCTAGTAAAACTGGCTCTCCCCACACTGTGGAGGTTCATTGGGTCCTGGGTGTTTGGAATGCTTGAGTGGTATAGGGATGTCAAATCCCACTAAAATCCGGCATGTATATCTCACCCCATAGTAGTATTATGGAAATAAATAAGGTATGTGTTATGTAGTAGTCTGACAAAAACAAGTCTTATGTAGTTAGCAAATACTATTATCAGAGGAGAAAAATAAGTACATTTGGTGTATTGTTACTTGAATATGTTTGAGTTAACTGAATGCATATCTCAGCTGTGTGTGTGTTTGTGTCTGTCTGTTTAAAGACTTCAGGGAACTTGACATACAGATTGTGGACAACTGATAGGGAAAAAGGAGAAGTAACAGTCAAGTGACTTTTTACTGTCCTCTCTTCAAGTATTGGTGGCCTGACTGTGTCCCACCAAAATCAATGCGAACCAAATCAATCAGTTCTTGCTTGCCTGTTTTGGTATGAGAGGTAAATGGCACACACACTGGGAAATTTTTCCACTCTGGCTAGGCAAAATTAAGGCAGCTTGTTATTAAGCACACAATGCATTTTGATATACTAACAGAAAGGATCAAAGAAGCTAAGTAGTTTATTAAAAAACATGACCGTTCAAATCAAACAAAAAGTCATCTAACCACACAGCATGAAACTGCATAGTGAACTGGCCTGTATCAATGCATTAACTCTGTATACAAATATACCATATTTCCAAAACATCTACATATATTTTGCCTGAGTAATAAACTTATTTGAATGATGTGTCTGACTGTAAATATTTATGTCACACCATCCTTTTGAACACAATTTGTACCACATGAGTTGTTGTTGTAGGTGGAATACATTTAACCTTGGCACCAGTAATTATGAAATTCATTCTACACTGTGGTTCTAAAATTAGGGCCAGAATTAGAATACAACAAAAACCACAAAAGCATTCATTTTTCATGACAGTAAAGCAGAATACAGAGATTTTGGAGGTAGAGGAGAAGTCTAAAACTTATAATTGAATTTGGAAGCTGATAGAAAAGAGACCATCCTCTCAACCCATTTCTGAAGAAGGAACAAGCTAGAAAGAAGAAGAATGGGTTTGTTATGTCTTACTCACAGAATCACACTTTCAGAACTCAGGCCCATGAATGAATTTCTTTCAATTGTACGTATATTGATATTGTCTTGAATATCTCTGAAAAATAAAATACAATATAAACTACACCTTTTTGCATGTCTGTAAGCCTCTCAATATGCAAAGATATTTCAAACATGGTATTTTTTCTTATATTCAGTCTGAGGAACTGTTTTATGCAAAGGCTGATGACTTGAGTTTTTAAGAGAGCAAACCTTTCTGACAGAAAAAGGTAAAGGCAAAGCATTTCTATATTCTTGTTCTCCACATCCCCATACCTGCCTCCCAGAATGGTTTAAGCCATTAGAATGCATAGAACCTTGGTCTCATAACCCTAATGTGGATGGAATAGTTCCTCCAGAAAATACACTATTCAGAAAATGCAAGTTGAGTGGTTGGGAGGCCACCACTTCTCTGAGCCTCCCAAACAGAAGATGGAAAAGCTATTAGCCTTTTTGGCCTGATTCAGCAGGGTACCTAAATGAATATAGTTCCATGAATAGTTTCCCTCCTAATGTCAATGTGTTTGATTATAAGCTTTTGTATGTGCTTAAGAACTTCAGACATGGGACCCCTGTCAGTTCAGTTTGTTGAAGTGACAAGTATGCATTTCAGTCTTTCAGCAGTTTTGACTGATGCACAAAAAGAACGGCAGATATACATTCTGTTGCTTGCTCAAAATAGACCTCAAAGAAGTTAAACAGTATTACTCATAATTTAGACTGGGGATATGGTTGTTTTCATGCTGTTTCTGTTGGAAAGCATGGAACAAAATGAATTATCTGCAAAGCTTGAAGTTAAAAGCCATTCCAAAATTATCTTGCACTGACAGTTATTTAACCACAACTGTGTTACCATTCACAACACTGCATTAGCTGACACTTCCACACTTCTGCACGTTGAGATCAGCAGAGGTAGGAATAGGGAGGGAGTGCAGCAGCCATAGAAGCAAAAGTTTCCTACTGCTATGGGGAAACAATGAGGCCCTTATAAACCTCAATAACCCATCAAGATCTATCTTTGAGATTTAAATATTGGCACAACTGATGCCAGCAAGAATCTTCTTATTGACCTCAGTGGGGTTTGAACTAAGGTCTCCTTCAGGTCTTAAGCAATGTCAAGGCCTAGTTATTCTTACAGAAAGTAAGGAATTTCACCTGAAGAAAATATCTCTTTCTCAGCAGAACATGGTAATTCAAGTCTAGTTAAGACTGATGATAAAGGTATGCGGGAGGAAGTTTCTGTAGCTCCACACCTATTGTATTTGCTTGATGGTTTCAAGGAGCCCTGAAGGGCAGTTCTCAAAATTACAAGTGTATTACAGAAATGTATTTTGTATATTATATGGATATATAATATTCAAGTGTCTCCCTGTATGCTTTCTATGCATTTTTATTTATATTGATGGCTCTTACTAAGACAATTGCATGATTCATGTTTCTGCAGATTTTAATCTTCTAATCAGGGACTTGAAGATTCAAAACTTGTCCTATGCACCAGTAATATATCTTGTTCAAAAGAAGAGAATAAATATTTGCCCATTTCTCAGGTTTTCTGCATTCAGTTATACTCAGAACTGATGGGAAAATTTATGTCAAGATATTTTTCCATCAAAAACCTCGAATTTTGATATATACATTTTTTTTCCAGAAAAAAAGTGTGTTGGCACTGGAAATTTTCTTAGAAAAATATAATTTATTCCCTGGACAGTTTTATTACCAGTGAAAAAAAAATGAGCACGGTAGAGTTATTTTTCCTTGTTTTTTGTTTTCTTTGTTGTGGCCATCTGTCTACTGAAAATGGCACCAAGATCAGCAACTCCTTCTATGCAGGCTAGAGAATTGTCACCAGATGCCAACAAATTTCCACTTCCACCAGCCTGGCTTGAATTTCAACCACTGAAACAGAACTCAGGGGACTACTACTCCCCTGAGACATCTGGCTGTGCATTTATAATGTAGTTAATGGAAGAGTAGTCAGTAGACTGCAAGCTACAATGCTTGATAGAAAGGAGAACTAGAGAATACTGAGACCTTTTAGGCGACATTAACATCAATGCCTACAAAATTGCAACCCAAAATGCTATCATGAAGCTAATAGGCAAGCATAAGGGCAATCACATCTTGAAAGATTTTGTTAGAACAGCAAAATGTTCAAAAGGAGCTTTTAAAAGCATTACAACTTACAGTAAAACTTTCTGGAAGGAGTGCACCTTCTGGACAACAGGTAAAAATCTAAGGCCAGTATTTGATATCAACCTAAAGAAGAGAGGAGAAATTACAATTATTAATTCTGTCCCAAGAATGAAGCAATAACTAAAAAAGAAGAAAGTAGATTGTACTTAAAATGTAAGCCACAAGAAGTAGGCTTTCACCACATACCCAGCATCTACCCACAAGAATCTTGATATTGTAATGTAAAAAGGTTTTTGTCAAAAGTGCAAGTTGAGTTCTCCCCCACTGCAGTCAAGGGAGAAAACATATCTGGGATAATTACATTTTCTCCTGATGATCTCAGGATATCTTCAGTGTTAATTCCCACACCTTATTCTAAGAAATCAACCACACTGACATAGGATAATTATTTTCAGAGAATCATAGAATCATTAAGGTTGAAAAAGACCTTCAAGACCATCTAGCCCAACCATACCACTACCACCATTGTCACCCAATAAACCATGTCACTAAGCACCACGTCCAACAATTTTCATAGTAGCTCTTCAAATAAAAAAAATACAAATTCACTTACCACAATTTTAATCTTCTTATCTAAATGATGATACATTAATTCAATTGGAAATATTATTATTTCATGAAAGTGAGAGAAAGTTAGGACACTGTTCCCAAGCACTGTTGATAGCAAGAAACCGAATACATTGGAACATTTCAGCAGTTTGCTTGATGGGAAATGGTCTTGATTCTCGGCATTTAACCACCTTCCTCCATACTGGGCACTGCTGGCTTCTGTTTTGCTGTTCACATCTGTGAAACACTGTCCCAGAAATGCTGACTCTGAAGGACAATCCTGTGCCCACAGCCAGGGAGGAAAAGGAGCCACAGCTATTGATAGAGCTGCACCATGTCCAGTTAAGCAATTTTTGTTGTCCAGAACAGTAGTAAGTGTAGGACAGGAGCAACAAACGATATTGCCATGCAGAAAGAGAAGGTTGTTGGCTGTTTGATGGCTGGAAGGAGGGTGGAGTGCCTGGCTGGGGAAGTGCAGTAGGAAAGAAGAGCTGGAGTTTGTCCCAGCCACCAAAATGTCTCATTACCATGCTTATGCTACCAAAGAAAGAAAATACGGGTTCTTGAAAGGGTAATTATCTCTTTGTATTTTTACTGTGTGAGATGTAGAGAATATCTTACTGAACATATTGGTTCTTTAAGGTGTAGTATAATGGAAGTATATGTAGTATATGGAAGGTATTTTTTATCTTGGCACTTAAATAGAACAATATCCTTCCATTACTGGATGCGATTTTTTTGGGGCAGATTCATTCTTGAATGGTGTTAGATGGTGATGAAAAGCACTGCTTGAGACTGGAAAAAAGTAAAGGCATTCATTTGATGTTTATTATGAACCTAGACCATTTCAGAACAGTTGCAGACTTTCAAGTTTTATGAACTGAACTGAAACCAAACAGCCAACTGTGACAACCAAATCCATAAGGACCAAAAAGGTCCATAAATAGTCATTCACTTGTAGGAATACTCATCTGAGCTTTCTGAGGCAGTATTTGGATATTCTCAGAGGTTCATATTGAAAAGCCAACTGGTTATCTTCCTCATAACAAAAAGCATTGCATTATATGTAGGAAAAAATTAAAGAAGTGTAGTGAATATTCATGAAGCCAATTTGGAAATGATGAAATGTCATTGACTGTTTCATCCCAGGAGTCAGAGTGGTCTGACATTACGTTAGCTTAAAAATCACAGCTGTCATGTGTGACCAAGAAAGCTCTACAAAAATGCCTTTGAAAAACTATTGCATGTAGTTAAATAGAAAGCAGGATTAATGAAACAGGTGGATTTCATAAGCCTGTTATTATTTAAAGTACTTCTGCACTTATACTTTGTGAAAGGAATTAGCAAAAAAAATAAAAAAAATATTAGAAGCAATAGAAGAAGAACCTTCAAATCCCCCCTTATAGTATTTTAAAGTACACTCTTTAAATCATTGGAGAAGTAGAGGGTTTTATTTGAAAGGTGCCTTTACTTTTAAATGAGTCATACGCTAAAAATTCATGCAATTAATTTTAAGAGCCACTTGTTAAATACAAATTACAGCACGCATTTGCTTTAATAGGTAAATGAAGAAGCAAACTGCTTCCAAATATTGTGTGGTTATTGCAGAACCAAGAAGACATGAAAAGCTTTCCTTTCTACTTTACTTTCCTAAGGAAAGCTCGATCCTCTTGTTCTGGTAATGAAGGATGATGGTACTCTACTATATGCTGTTCAAGCACTACTCCCAGTGGCAACTTAATCCAAACTCAAAATGCGATACTGGTTAGGAGGGGTTTTGCCTTATATATGTGAATAAACACATTCAAGGCCTTGCGTGACGCAATACTACTGATCTTTCAAGTAATCCAAAATTGCTCAGGGTTCAGTTTACACTGGTGATTTGACATCACATGAGTGAGCAGCATGAGATGAAGAGAAAAGCATCTTCAACAAATAGTTACATATTGAAGTAAATCTAAGGGTATGAGGTACTGATTGCACAGAGGCACAGAACAGTGATTAGGAATAGGAGAGGATGTTCTTTTAATTAATTGCAGAAAAAGAACTGAAAAAATACTTAGCTAGAGTGCGGCCTAGATCTCTCTTCTCTTTTTATTCAGCCAACAAATCTCCAGAGGCCTTTAAGTGGATAATCTTGTTAGAATGTAGATAATCCAATTTTCTGAATATCTTTCTTGAAGGACAGTTTTGTCAATATGTTTACCATATAATGTATACATCCTTAGTAGCCTTGCTTTAAACAAGTGTCCTCTTTAATCTGTGCTTTAACTAAGTTCCCCCTTGCCACATATAAACAGCTCAGTAAGAACCTGTTTTTCAAATGGCTGATGGCTGCTTTCCAAAGCTTTAATTATCTTTCTGAAAAGGCTTACTGGAGTCAGCATTTAAGAAAACATTGCACCAAGAGCACCAGAGAACAAAAATTTTTCAGTAACTAATTCCTGGAAGATTCTGGCTGCTTATTTCCAGATAGAGCAAATTTCCAGGCCTTTTTAATACCAAGTTGGTAGGAGTTATTCTGACAAAACCTGGACCATAGTTTACTCCATCAATTTATTGAGGATGTTGGCTAAATTGCAAATGCAAGGTAGGCTGAGTTAAATAGAGCATCACTCGGGAAGTATTATTTATGTGCCCCTTAATCACACTAGTGACTTTGTACTGCACTCCAGCAAGAAAGTCCTCTGACTCATGTGAACTGGCCTTGCAGGCTATGCTGAGTCTATAATCCATGGCACTCACTGCTGGGCAAGGTCTTTAAACATGAGGCTCCCATACAAAAGGATGGAATGGATCATCTCTTCTGATTGAAAATCCCATTCTATGAGAAGGGTCATCAGTTTGTGGACAATTGCAGACAATGTGGATATCTCTATTAAGCATGACTAGCTGCATCTGCAATAAATACAGACTGGATTTAAGAAGCATGCCAGGCATACATGTGTCAGGCTCTCCATGAGATAAGGACAGGCATGTACAAGCATCTGCGAGTCTTTGGGGCTGGGCTGTTCTCTCCATAATGAAAAATATTTTAGAGATAAAAAACATTTTCATGGCCTACCTTTCCCTTCCCACCAACAATCTAGCTGTATGCCCTTAAAATTGATCTGAAAAAAAGTGTCACATTTAAACCTTTCTATTTTAAGATGAGATTGCTTAATACAGAACATCCATGCATGCACTGTAAAAACAACCAAAGGACATAGAACTAATTTTGGAAAGAAAATAGGTTTGAAAAGCCATCACTGCATTATTAAACAGACAATGCCACAGCTCTCCCTAATGAGAGCCAGACAAATAATCTTGTACCCATGAAAAGGTCAACAAGTTACCATTTCGAAACAGTCTGTCTCTTTGGCACATATCCAAGAAGACCAATTAACCATCCTCTTCATATCCTCTTCTAAAAGACTGGCAGGAAAGTTTAGGTTGCATTTTTCTAGAAGGCTTAGGAAATTTCAGCATTGGATTTTAGAAGTATTTTTCTTGCCATAGTATTTTGGCCATACTAGTAATGATGATGCAGGAGACAAAGGGAGTAGGGTGAGTGGAAAATGTATTTGTACTCAAGTTGACACAGATAAAAGCATATTCATGTTCAACTGCTAGTGGCTATAACGAGCCCGTAAAGCTGATGAGAGGGCTGACAATGTTAGCCAGAGCTTCTTGCCTGCCAATAAATAAGATCTAGTGGCTATATGACTATTTTTGAAGCAGCACAGATAAAGTCTTGGAAGCAACAGTTGCAAAGGTCATTAAACTGATGGACTATGGTGCCTAGCCTCCATCTCATGCATTAACACTGACTAATTTTTCTCAAATCTTTTTTTTTTTTTTAAATTTTCCTTCTGAAAATGTCTAGTAAATACATACACACACACACACATATATATTTTTTTCCTGCAAGATTTTCTGAACCGCATTTTAACAGTTCTGTTATAACCATGGCACTGTCATAAAGAATCAGACAGACTACATGTCTCATACACTGCCAGCCTGCCTCTGAGGCTGGAAACTTAAGGAAGAATCACAACAAGCTCAAAGCAATGTGCACATACAAGAGCACCCTGCTTTTCTGTGCTGGTTGCAGGTGGGTCTCACTAAACTTCTTTATTCTAAGATTCAGGGGTGCCTGTGTCAGCTATTCTGCTTTGTGGGACAGACCAGGAAGGATTACAGAGGTCTTACAGCAAGGTCTACAGCAGAAGATTGGGCCAAGGACCTCTCCAAGTACATGACTTCCTCTCCAGCTCTCTTGCCTCACTGTGGTCTATTTGGAAAATTGGTGTGGACCCCAGCTGGAGATGCCCCTGGGGGACCAGGGCATCTGAGGGTAAGCCAATTTACCAGCAGGTATCTGCTCTACTAATTCAGACACATCTGCCCTTTTTAAGTGGGGAACATAGCTCAGAAACTGCTGAAAAGCTATCTCAATTAAAGTGTTTTAACCATATTCCTGTGATGTTAACTGATGTCACTTCACCAAAGCAAAAGGTGCAGCTACCTCAAACCTTGTCATTAATATGAAAGACACATTCAGTAGTTCAGACTTTAGAAGCAATGATGTCTGCATCTTTTGTATTATTCACAGTCTTGCAAGAGTCTTTTTTTGCCTCCTAAAATAAAATAAAATAAAAACATACAGTGGAAGAAATATGAATCCATTAGTGTATTAAACACCAAAGATGGATTTTTTCTATTTAAATTAGAGAAAAGTTTTGGAATGAAAATGAACTTGAATTAAATGGCCATGGATTAAATCTGAAGAAATTTTCTAGTCACCAAATCATTGTGTTTCTGGAAAAGCTTTCTATGAAAAACAGAGAAAGGAGGGACCAGTGGAAAACATCAGTAATGCCAATAAACTACCTAATTAATGGGATACAAGGAATGGAGTCAGTAGGAAATGGGATACATTGTATAGCGCTAAATAAACCTTATCTCTTAAAGTCCAAATCTTAAATCTTGAATCTTGAAGTTCAAATTCAAGCCAGTGTCTCTTGCCATTTCTGAGCCCAGAATCTGCCAGACACCAGTGATTTTCAGAGACTCGAAACACTCATGCTTATTGGACCACTGACCTGATTTTATCCCATCTTTAAGAAGCAGCTAACCAGACAATTAAGCACTTATTTACTCAAAAGTAGATATTGTGATCAGCAAAGCTTCTTATGTGAGCAAGGAAAAGAAGGTTGGGTATATGTGCTCAGCAGGATGGACATATGAAAGTCCAGATAATATCCTGTTTGGTATATATGCTGTTCAGCAAAGAGCACTGTAGGAGCCTATTTAAGCTACAGCCATTAAAAACAATTACCGCTAAATGGAGTTAATTGGACTTCATTTGGGTTTTAATACATAGCAGAGGAGATGTCATTAGTCATGTTAAGGTCACATGCTAAAAGCTGTGAAAATATTTTGGGTAGTAGTTTATTTTAAGGATGGCTTAAATTATCACTGAATTGTGATGGCAACCCCATGAGAGCAGATGTGGCAACCACAGTTGTGCAAACTGCATTCTTGATGAAGCTGACTAATAAAATAAAGTTATCGCATACACCAGTACATTTGCATTCTAAGGTTTTAATCATCTCGCATCCAGTGTTAGTGAAAATCATTGCTATAGCACTGTCATTGCTAAAGAAAAGAGAATTTGAATGCTTAAGACCATGTGTATGAAGTTTAACAGAAGACAGAGCCATAGCAAACAGAGATGAGAGATTTTTTATCCTAAAGTTTGCAGGAGGAATTTCCACCTAGACCTGTTTTCATTGCCATGAAAAAAATTCCCACATCCTTCTCTCATCACTCAGTTTCCACTTGTTACTTAGAAAAGCTCAAATATTTAGTGTGTGGAGATCATTGGAGAATCTCCATAGATTCTTCATAGACATTATTACCTTCAGCTTTTCTGAGGACCACGTACAGGCTTGTGTATGAAAATGTGGATTGACAATACACAACTTAGTGTGTGGGGTGGGGAAGCGAAGACATGGCATTACCTTGTCATCATCAAATTGCTTAGCACAGGTTGGATGGAAAGACATCTGTATCATTTAAAATGATTATAGTACTTTCAAAAAGCAAAAAAAATCTTACAAATATCTAAGGCTTGGAAGGTGCTGGAAGGCATCTTGATCAATGTACACGAGGTTGTTGGCCTTCTCAATTCTTCTGCAAAGAGAAAGTGAAACATCAGAAGAAATACATCAATATATTGATCTTAAACTGTCTGTGCTTGCATCCTAAAATATGTGTGGTTGCCCCAGGATGTAGTGGTACTGTACAATACTGTGACAGATTATTATTTTATATATATATATATATATTTTTTTTTTTTTTTTTTGGAGAGCAGATCTACTTCCAAATAGCAGCCTACCACAGACTGGCAGACCCCACTGCTTTCTGATATCAGCAGTGGTTTGAGGATAGGTTTCAGACTGACCAGGGAAAGAATGAGTGTTAGATAAGAACATGGGAAAGACAGAGGGAGATTTCCAATGTTCTTGTATTACTATGGATTCTTCAGAGTTTACCTGAACCAAACTGCAAAACCTTGATACTTGCCTATAATGCATCTTTATAATTGTATTCTTTGAATTTAGATTGCTCATTACTTACATTTCATGTAGTTTGGGAAGGTTGGAAAACACATTTGCTTCTATGACCTCCAAGGCATCATTCTGTGAGATCTCTCTGAAAAATAATTAAAAAGTCAAGATATTTCAAGCAATGCTTTCAGCCAAAGGGTGAAAGCAGAGAATGGACAAGAGAAAAACTCACATGGAACTTCTTCCTAGATTACAGATCAGTTTTAAAAATCAGGTGACATCAGATAACAAAACAGACCTCAGAAATGCCTATGAGCTGCCACCAAAGGCAAACAATGACAGTCCAGAACAATACATCTTCTGAGGCTGAAGCCTGTTTCTAAAAAAGCAGTCTTGCACCTCCTTCTGTCACCACAACCTGTGTGTATTGAAAGGCACCACCACTGGCTACTGGATCTCTGACATCACTAATTACCGATGGAGACTTAATGAAAGCTTTTAACCCAGTGCAGAAAATAGGGCATGAAAGGTGATTGAAATGGAGAAAACAGCTATGAAGTTCCCAAGAAATATGACACAGCCTCAGCAAGTAAGACATGCTGCTATATTGACCCGATGTAAACTTCAGAGATTAAAATTAAGTCACCAACAGACACATCCTTATTGACAGAAGCTGGAGACCACAGATGTTAAGAACTCTTCCATACCCTGGAGAAAACCCTATTTAATCTTTTATATATATGATTAATGCCCACTTGCAGCCACAGAACTGCAGAATAAAAATGGCTAGTTTTCTGTTATCAACACACCAGAATACATCTCTTGCTAGTCCAGAGGACATATATCATTGCTTCCTTAATCTATGGGATGGCAAAGAGATAGCTCAGGCTTTAATATAATTCAGAGTTCAAGAATTCTCCTGGTAACTAAGGGGGGAATTATTGCAGTGCAACCCATACTGATTCCTTCCCTTATGCTGACAATGACCAGGAAAGTTGGGGTGAAGATGACTATGCCAAAAGATTCAACATGACCATTTTTGTAAATGTTGCAAAAATGCTATTTCCCGGGCTGGGATCAGTAAATAGTAAATATAATAATGTAGATATAACTCGGTGATAGTGTGATGGTCTATTGGATTTTTCTGGTAATATAACTTTGCACATTTTTGGAATTAAACCTTGAATAAATAGTCAGATTGTAAAGTGGCTATCACTTGCTCCTGGATAACTTGTTCTTTTGAAATTGTGATAGCTGCAAATAGATTCAAATAGGTCTGAGGTACAATAATGGATTGTGTTACAATCGATTCAATGCACAGTCAACAGTCAAAAAAATGCCAATATTATTACAAGTAATATAAAAATTATTCCACTACCTTTAAGTAACAACTGGAGTATACCTGACAAATTACCCACCCATTTAAGACAACAAAAGCCTTGCAAAAGAAGATAAATTGTTCATCTGACCTTTTCTGCTTTAAAAAACACTTCAGTGGTTTGGTAAATTTTAGTTTAATAACTCTGTATACTCAAGGCTTTGAGAGAAGAAATCCAGCTCTCTGCTCTGGTAACTAGAGAATAAGCAAATAAAAGTAGATGAGGACTGACCAATAGGCTACTGGTAGGGGAGCGATTTGTAGTCACACCTTGATGATCCAACCTTTTAGGTTGGATCTTAGGAAGAACTTCTTTACTGAAAGGGTTGTTAGACATTGGAACAGGCTGCCCAGGGAAGTGGTGGAGTCACCATCCCTGGAAGTCTTTACAAGACGTTTAGATGTAGAGCTTAGGGATATGGTTTAGTGGGGACTGTTAGTGTTAGGTCAGAGGTTGGACTCGATGATCTTGAGGTCTCTTCCAACCTAGAAATTCTGTGATTCTGTGATGGGAAAGAGTTTAACAGTGCTGAAGCACCAGCTCACATGTGAACATGACCCTCTTTATCATTTAGGTTTCATCACCAACAAAATGCTTCGGCTGGTTTCCTTCATGCTATATGACGTACCCAGCCATCACAAGGTATGCTGCACTTGAAAGCTTCCCACCTAAACAGACAAAGGGAAGTGGTGAAAACGGGTACGAAATGAGAAGTGACTTTTTCAAGGCTTCATGCAGCAAGTCCATGGGAGAGATAGGAGATGACTCCCAGCTCCCAGGGTTATCATTCATTGTGGAGGGAGCTGGTGCTGCCCCTGCTGTGCTGTACCATAGTGAATGAACACACAAGTCTCCACCAAGGATGTTTTTGTGGCATTTCCCACAGTCTAAAAAGCAGTTTTCTGAAAAAAAAAAACATACAACCAAACAACCCAACATAGAAAAAGCAAAACTTTTAACACCAAAATAAATCTGTTTAGCCAGAAGAGATTTCACACCGCAAAATAGCTCAGGGCAAAGTGCTACAGATTTGTTGGCCTTACACAGACAAAAAGGTTTATTAAGAAACCACAATGTGGTAGTGATCTCTTCCTCAAGGCTGTCAAGAATAATAATTTTTTATGATTCAGTCTATTATCTAACTATGAACCAACCTGGACAATATAAGCATTTTAATCTAATTCTTACAAAAGATTGTTTCTGCATCAAGAGAGTGTTTTGGCTTTCTAGGACTGGGATAAATTATGTGCTTTGTTTTGGTTTGAAAAATGGGAGATACAGGCCTGATTAAAGTAGTGCATGAACAGGTCATGACATTTTGGAAGGTTAAGAGAATACAGATTTAAGAAAGGAATGAAAGAGGAGTAAGAATAGGAATCTATAAACTGATTTTAAAAGATTAAGTTTATAAAAGAATTAAATAATACTTGTGTGAGGGAGGATCAGATATTTGGGGAGTGACTTGGTTTCCATATGAATGTCCTCCCCCCTTCACATTCATGAAGACAAGTAAGTTCTTCAGGTAGGAATCAGTCTTCTGAGCTTTTTCCCAGCATGGAAGTTTTTTTTTTTTTTTTTTTTTTTTTTTTTTTCTAATGGAAGACATTACTATTCTTGGCCTTGGGAGTCTCCATGTACCTGTTACAGGCTGTCATTCAGGTAAGAAGGAGAAGTAAAGAAAGAATTCAGTTTAAGAGAGCAGTCACATGCTGTGAACAATGAGCACCGGTCTGGGTTTTGTTTGCATGATTTCTGTGAACAATTTATTCAAACATAAATAGTGCCAAATGCACACCCTGATCATCAAAATCCTGAAGAACACTGTCTTGGACAATAGTGGTATCTTTGCCACTGGAAGTGTAAGTCAGTGCTGCTCACACCAAACAACTAACTCAACAGACTCAGATCCTCTCTAGAGGAGAGCAAATAACACCTGCAGCAGTAGCTACAAACAGAAAAAGCAGATTGCTGGCTAGTATTTGTGCCTGAGATTTGTTTTACAGTATAAATACACATCAGTAGATGATTGCTCATAATGCAGATCTTATTATATGTCATCATGACAAAAGATGGGACTGTTATTACATTGTTTGCCTGTAATGAATGATAATATTAGCACCAGTGCCATCTATCACAGAAAATCCAGTCAGTAATTTGAGCATAATTCCTGATGCATGCAAGCCTTTGAATATATGGTATGTGAAACAATCAGGGGCAATTTCTTAAAGAGAAAAACCAACCACCCCCAAAATCCCAAACTGCCCACTAAGACCCCAATATTGCAAAATGGTTAAGCATCTGCCTAAACTCAGTTTCCACTGCATGCGCAACTTTACTGAAATAAACAGAGATCCTTAAAAGCATAAATTGTTTACCCAAGCACAACCTAAAAGAGGGAAGAGAATTCAGTAAAAGTGTTTTATGAAGGATAATTATTTTTTTATTTTTCTTTAAAGAGAACAGATGACTTTAAGGTGTGACAATAGCACACAAAGAAAAATCATTTAGTTTGCTGCTAACACAGCAAAGAGTAATCATTATTATCTGTTCAGAAGGAACTGATTGTAGTGCAGTGTTTCAATGTGCAATAGTCAGAGGAAGGAGAGAGCAGGAAAATGAAGAGGAAGATGACCTGCCTGAAAAACTGCCCTCAGGCAGGGCTGATACTGCAGCTTCGATGACATCTGCGACAGAGCCCAGCATGAGGCATAGGAAATACTCTCCTTCAAGCTAGCTGCATGCCAAGCACCATCTATAAAAATCGAGATACATTGAAATGGCCTTTTAAACAATTCTATTAGCAAGGAATTTATAGTTCATGCCAGTTTCTTTGCAGTCCTCTAAAGAAGTCTCTTAAACCAATCAAAGTCTTACAGCGAAAGCAAGACTACATTAAACTCACAAACTAATGGTCTCACTGCCAAGTGATCTCACATTTTAAATTAATGTAAGAATAAAAGACTGGGTATTTATTCATCTATTATGAGAAAAATGTCTTTCAGGATCAGTGTGGGGCACATAGACAGGGATAGGGCAATTTCTTCCCCAATAGAAAATGTGTTATTTAAAAACGTATGTGTGTGTGTTTCCATATACAGGGTGTGCCACTACAGAAATGAAGGTAAATCAGATCTTGGTATGTATCCACAGGGACAGTGCTGGCAGAGACAGAAATGCAGTCATCACTCTCTACTCAGTGCTTGCCAGGCCACACCTGGATTACTGTGTCCAGTTCTGGTCCCCACAAATCAAAAAAGATGCAGACAGACTGGAGAGAGTCCAAATGAGGGCCACAAAGATGATCTAAAGGCTGGAGAACCTGTCCTATGAGGATGGAAGGACTAAAGTAGTTAGGTCTTTTCACCTTGGAGAAAAGGAGGCTCAGGAGGGACCTCGTCACAGTATTGCAGTACTTAACTGGTGGCTACAGAGTGGGTGGGGGGTCTCTCTTCACAAGAAGCCACATGGATAAGTCAAGGGGCAATGGATACAAATTGCACCAGGAGAAGCAATTCTTTCTTTCTTTCATCTTGATAGAAGAAAGAAATTTTTACAGCGAGAACAATCCATCACTGGAACAACCTCTTCAGGAATGTGGTGGAGGTTTTCAAGATGCAATTGGATGGGGTGCTAAGTAATCTCTTCTAAGACGAGCTCCATTTTCTTATGGAAGGTTGGACCTGATGATCTTTTGAGGGTCCTTCCACCTTGAGTTTTTCTATGACTCTGTGACTCTGGGATTCTAGAGAGAGATAGATGTTTAACATAGATCATGAAGTGGAAACCATTGATGCTACAGGTACCAGGTACCACTTCCCAGTGCCGGTGACCTCCCTTGGCACTCTATATTACAAAAAAACAATAGCTTTGCATTGATTTAACAGAAAAGGTGGTGGTGGTAAGAAAGCCAACATTTTATTTTATTTTATTTTATTTTATTTTATTTTATTTTATTTTAATTTTTCCTTCCTTTAGATATACATATTCTTTAGAGTACTTCTGCAGTTATATCAGGCAATTTTTCAGGTTGGTTTTACTCATAGATTTTAGTGATTCAAAAATTTAAGCCAAGTTTAAGAAGGAATTAGCAGTAGCTGGTGTCACACAGAAAATCCCACCCAGGATTCATTGGGTGAGCACCCCTGGGAACAGCTTGTGATGTGTCTGAAATAAAAAATTAGACACTCAGCACTGGTATGTCAGTCTCAGTGTGGAAGACAGAGGAGCTCTTATTTGTTTTGGTCTGATCAAAACCAGGCCAATCTGGAATCTCCTTTTGAAAACTTCCCTCTATGGTGACAGCAAAATACTACTACATTGATTTAGACAGGTTACAAAAGAAAGGTTATTTTTCTTAAAAGTATTAGAGAATTTTAACCTTTTAAAAATAGATACTTGACACTTTATTCTGCCACTGTCCTTGTGAACATGAAAAACTTGTCTCCCTACTATGATTTATTGAACACCAGGGAGTTACAGGCTAATATATCTTAGTAGTTATTGACATTTCAAAAAATGAATTCAAACACTGACTCTTCTCATCATCTCTTTACTTTTCTGAAGATACACACACACGGCATACTGACCTGACTAAGTGTAATGTCCATTTAGCCAGCTGAGTATTAATACTGATTTCACACTTAGAACAAAATAGTCTATATGTAAGTCTTTGAAGGAGATTATCAGGAGGCGCCAATACTGTGCCTTCCTGCCTTCTCCAAAGGGTACCACACCATATTCTCAAGTAAATCAGTTCAGGCATGGGAAAAATAAAATGTAAATTTCCACATGGCTGACTGAAGCAAAGGGGTTTTTAATTCTATCAGTACTTTAGCATCATGCCAGCAATCCAGATGAAAGTCTTTTGAGAGTTTGGTTGCATTAAATTAATTGTCCATGTAACAGTATTAAATTGGTCTCTCTAGTCTGAAAAAGCGTGTGATTAGTCTGCAGAATTGGAGCTGATAATGACCAAGTCCAGCCACAGAAGCCACATCATCATAAGAATTGATTTTATAATCAGTATAGTTTTGGGGGGGATAGATATCTCATACTCCAGAGCTGAGGGGATGTATTATACTAATTTTAGTTTATTGCCAGTAAAGCTGAAAAGGAATGAAGCCTTGCAAGTCAAACAAACCAGGATCAGGTCTTTGGAGGAAATGGCAGCCTTCAGCAGAAGGAAGGCTCCAGGGCTTGGAGCCAGTAGTATACATGCTGACCTTGCACCACCAACCCTCTACTTCACATCTGGGATGGAGAGCTGCTACCCTGTGGCTGCTCTCTTGGTCTAAAATTAAACTCCAAATCTCCACTTCTTTTTTTGAGTAAGCAGTTCCAGGCTGCTCTTAATAGAGGAATGCTGATGTGACTCTGCTTGCAGTGGACTGGGAGTTATTGTGGCCATGTGTGCAGTTTTGGAAGGTGCAAACTACAGGGAAAATGTAGTAGCTATAATGAGTAGTAGCTATAAAGCAAAAGTACTTAATAAGCAATACCCATGCAGGTGTTGAGATTTAGGTTTCTTATGTTCATACGAGATCCTCCGTATATATTGGGAGGCTCTTTCTGAAGCATTTAAAAAGAGAGATAGAGGCCCTGCCTGGACCTCTTCTGGAGGAGATGAAACACAAACTCTCAGTCCTCCCGATCATAGCTGGTGGCACAGAGAAAGATGTTTGTACCCTGGTGCTGCCCAGCCACTTGGGCAGATAGATATACCTGTTGCCCCAGCATCCTGGCTGACCAACAACCAAACTGCTGTGGGGAAGGTGATGAAGCCACTAGAGTTTTACATTGACTGTGAAAGCTTATAGGAAAGGCAGAAAGATTCCTTGAAAATATAAGCACCCACCCTAGCAGTGGTACTTCTTTCTCAGATGTGATGGGCCCCAGAGGATCTTGAGACCCTGGTGGTAAAGAAGGTGGTTGTTCAGCTGAAAAAGGGTCCTCCTCATTCAGAGATGCTGACACAAGCATTATGCCTGCCTCATAACTCCCATGGAAATGGGCTAGCAGTGTTTATTGCCACTTATCTTTTATTGCTTCTTTCCTGGCTTTGGTAGTCAGCTAATGATGAATAGTTTTATTGAGAATGACCTGGGCAGATGAGAAAATTATGCTGGGGATAATCAACCAGGAAAGCAGCTGAATGAAGAAACTGGAAGCCTTGCTCCAGAGAAGACTGCTGCTTGCCTGACCCCAATACTCTTCCTGTAGCAAACTACAGTTCAAATTCATTTTAGGGAAATATCAATAGGAATATTGTCTTGGACTTTGGCTTACAGGACCCAAAGTCTTTCAAAAGAGACCATCTTGAAGCAGATATGCCTGGACACTTTAACAGCCAGTTTTAAAATGTTTTAAGCAAGCAGACACACAAAGGAGATGCCCCTGGAGAACTGTTCATTACTAACTCCAATGCCTTACAGAAATGAGGAGATCCAGAATAACAAGTGTCTCACAAATGCACAAATAAACTTTTTATCTAAGAGGGGAAAATTGTAAAAAGAAACTCTTACTCCTCAGTTATGGCAATAAAGATGTTCTTGGTCTTATGAGAAGACCCTGAATATTTGCCCGAGCATCATGCAGTATGTTACACCCACTTCAATGAAAATAAATCCCCCTGACCTATCATTAGAAAGATATTTAGATTGGCTAATGTTAAATATAATTATGAATACAGACATTATCTTACAGCTGCTTCATCCACTACATCTTCCAAATGTCTTCTTGAAGGGATTTAGGCCTCTCTTAGTCAGAGTTCCACAATTCCTGCAAAATATATTTTTCTATCACAGAGATTTCCATCTGTCTTAATTTCTCTTTGTGTTCATTTATTCCTTCCATAAAAACTACTTACTATTCTTCTATTTTCTGTCTAATGAAGGCTTGACCCCACAAACTTATTTTTGAGCTTTGGCTCCAGATTCAGCCAAGACCCTACTGAATAAATATTTGCTTGATTGGTGCACTCAGATATAACCTACTTGGTGAAGGGATCTACTATGCTTCCAAAGTTAAATCCAAACCCCTCTTTGCAACAGAATACCATGGAAAACATGAACACCAGAAAAAAAGCTACTTAGTCAAAACCTTTACAAAACGAACATGTAATGAGGATGACTTACCTGATTGAGGCAACTGTTCTATCAAACGCAGACAAAAATCATCAGTAAGCCCAAATCTGCAGGTTCTCTCTTGGAAGACATACAGATGACACACTATACAAAAATGGGAATTACATACAATCCCTAATCTTTTTTTTTTTTTTTTTTTTCCAAGCAGCTGATGACAGCAAAGAGGAGCCTGATTCAGTAAATCTAGAGTCTTATTTGACAAATAACTGATCAGATCTCCACTATGAAACCTTTGCTCCCAGGAAAATCACATGTTCCACCTGCATTTCCCCGGCATAAATAATCCTCTTCACTTGCAAACACTGCAAAACTGCACACAGGAATGAAAGTCTTCATGGGGGGAAGGAATTATGTCATATAACTTGTCTGAAAATCCAATATATTAATATATTGTATGGTATGTATTTGTGTGTTTATACACAGAATATTAAAAAACAAAAACAAAAACAAAAAACAATAAAAATAATAGCTGCATGATGGTGCTTACTCGCTATTATTAGTGAGCAGGAGCCTTTCTGCACATCGAACTCCATTTACAGGGAAGATGCTCATGAACTTTGTTTATGAGAGTTTGTGACACAACTATGCTGTGTAACCTCATATTTGGAGAAAGTTTAGACAAACAAGGGCTTCCTGCTACCATCTGCAACTACAGTGCTTTCAAAAGAAGCTCCTCAGGCTAGACTCAGCCCTTTCAGAAGTCTTCAGTACCAATTCCTCCAGAGAAGTCTTCAGAGGAACAAGGTGCAACCTTTGAAAAGGCAACTCCTGATGCTAGGAAGTGATCTGTTTCTCCTAGGTAAGACCACTTTGGTCTCCCTGGGAGCTCTTCTCCACATATTCCTGTGTCATGGCTAACTGGAGACAGAAAGAAGTTGAAGATAGAGATGATGCAGAAAACCTTATCTGAAGTAGTTTTTCCTCCTTCATCAAGGGAAAAGTAAGTGGGATACTCCTCTCTAGCCACACAGCTTAACGGAGGAGGCTGAATGAGAAATGTGGTTTGAATACAGAAACGATGCTGTCCTTGGAAGTTGCTGTATCTCTTCCCCTGCTGTACTCCACTGCATATACTTATGACATTTTTTCTGTCTGGCTTCCTGTAACAGTGTAAACAAACTGGGACTTGCAGTGTACTCACACCACACAAGCCTGGCAAAACCTTTCTTGTTTCCAGTAAAGCATTAAAAAAATAAATAAATTACTGATAAGGGAAAAAAAAAAAAAAAAAGATAAAGCAGAAGATGTCCCAAACCACAAAAAATACCATTTGGAAAAATTGTGTTGATGAAATACAATTAAAAAAATAAAAAAAAGGAAAATGAAGTGCATGATTTCTGATTACTATCATTGCTTTGGTTGAGACTGAAGAAGATTTCACACTTTACTGTAGAAGGCATGGAAATCCATTGATTTTAATATATTGGATCTGTATTTACATTAACATTCTAAATTTTAGAGAGCTGTATAATTTTTCTGTAATTTAAAATAAGTATTGTCTCTAGAAACCACACAGCTCAATACACAAAGAGACACAGAAGTGAAGACACTTGAAAGCAATCCTCTGAGAACAATTTAGCTTTCAGATTTAAATGAATGTTTTGTGTATGTTAAATACCAAATTAAAAACAATAAGGTAAGTACTATAGTGCTTTTTCGTCATACTAAAAAAAAAAACACAACATGCATTTTGAGTCTAGAGCAGCTTGTTTTCACAAGAAAATGAGGAAACAAATATAACGCATATTATGGAACATCATCAGATCTCCCTCTGAAATATTCTCTATCTTGAAGTTACCCAAAGCCCTAAGGATTTAGAGTGGATCCCTGGGGAGGATTGTATTTTTCTTACATGCAGGAATGTACAATAAACAGAAAGCAAACATCAAGAATAACAAATACTTTGTTTTTCTACACAGAATAATTTGACAGTCAAGGCAGCGTAGTTTCATTATATTATTTCTACTAGTTTGAAGATACCTCTGCAAGATTTCTCTGGTTAAGAGACATGGAAGGGAAAAGATTTCCCAGGTGAATCCCTTGTTTCCCATTCTCAGCTAGTAGCCTTTGGTTTGGATGGATTAAGTAGCAGGTAAGTACACAGGCTTTTAACTTGTGGCATCCCTGTGCGTTAAACTGCTGGTAGAATGAAGTGAGTACTTCAAAATGGTAGGCTCAGGACTTATTTCTACAGTGGCACCTATTTAACTGAAGGACCATGCAAAACCTCCAATTATATGCTTTCATTTCACTGTTAGTGTAGTTTTATTCAGATTTAGTTGATCGTAATCAATAAGCTTCTACTCTCTCTCTCTCTTCTTTTCTTTTGTTTAGGTGGCATACACTTCATAGTCATCAATTTTATATCTCAGTTTCAGTTAAATGAATACAACTCTATAAACACACAAGTCCCAACTAACAAAAGAGATTAATTTATGAGACCTACAGATAGTTTCATGCTAACACTTCTGCTCACTTTTTATTTTAGCTGCTGGTAAAGTCATATAGTGGAGACTGAGAGAGGCTGAGAAACTCACACTCACTCGGGTACTACCTGAACTCAGTACACTCCTATATCCCATCCAGTTCAGTGATTCTCCTAGATATGTTTTGCCTCCTCATTCAAATGGTCCAGAAGAGTAGCAACAGGTGCATGCTCTTTTATTTTCCCTCTCCTTAAAGATCTGCAGATGGAGATGAAGACTCACTAGGAGAGTTAAATGTTGTGCGTGACATGACTGGTGAGTAAGGTGCCATACGAGGAGAAAGAGAACTCCCATTAAATTGGGAAGAAAGCTCTTGGTTTTCCTTTGGGTCACATTTAGTTAGAAGTAAGATGGAAAGACTTTATTAGATATGACTGGTGAAATCCTCCATCCATCCAAAAATGAGCCACAGCACAGCTGAAATAATCCAACCTTCCCACAGTGTCCCACAGTGGAGCTTGGTCACCCACTGAGTGACCAGCTCTTTTGCAGAGACATTTCAAAACTTGGCCAAAGGAGGCTTTTGATTAAAGCTGGCTGCAACAGCCACACCTTGTAATGAATCACATCTCCTGAGGGTACAATCTGAGATCGGCATTTCATGGTATGCAATCCACCAACCTACCCATTTGAAAATACACCATCGATCACACATACACGGACCGGATATGAAAAGTGACCTAGAATTCTGGAGGTTCCGAGTCCTACTACCCTTTGCCTGAGTCATCCTTCTGTCATAGAAAGCTTGTTGTGACATATTTTGTGTGGGAGGAAGGATGGGGGAGCAAGGAAGAACAACCCAAACTCTACTTTGTCCTTTGGTCCTAAAATTATGCATAATTCACAACAGACAAATAAAAGAACAAAATGACTACAAAAGAGTAAAGTTTGGTAGCAAGGGAAAAACTTTCTTGTTGCATACTGTATCTTCATTTGAATGCCAGAATTAATCTGAATGAATTATATTTTTTAATTTGTTTAACTATGTTAATAGTCACCATGCACCAGTGGTTTTAGTTGTATTTTCTCTTTATATATATGACTCAAGAATTACCATAGCAACTTGCTTCCTAATTAGCCTTCAGTTAGTAACAATCAATATGATTAGACAAGGTCATTGCTGGAGTAAGCTCAATAGATTTTAAAAAAGGCTACTGAGAGCCAATAATGGCTGGAAGAGAATGAGCAGACTCCTGGACAATCTCCCCCAGTAGATGGTTGCTATTCTGCTGTTACTCACTCTCCAATGAACAAAAGAAGTCACAGCAATGGAGAACCTTGCCATTTACCTAACTATAGAAAGCTTTTAAATCATCAGCAAATTCACAAAACAAGGAGAATAGAAACATTCTTAGATTTGCAGACAAAAAGATACCTTATGCTTACATTGTTGGGACTGATGTTGACCTTACACCATAACAAAGCAAGAATAAATATGTCATAGATTTTTATCAGTGTCCCTACATTTGTAATCAGCATTTCTATGTGGGAAGGATACTTTAAACCTGGAACAAGGCGAGAACAAACAGTACACAAGGAATGGGATTTAAGCAAGTTCAGTGCTCAGATGACATCGCATTAGGAAGTCCTTCCTCTAGTGACCCAAGTGATTGCACATCACTGACAAATTTTCCCATCATTTTTACCATCTTTTTCAACTGTTAACATGTTCCCTCTTACTCTGAAAGCTCTGTGCCTGGCAGCACAGTTGGATGAAAACATGATGTGCTTTTCAGAGGTATTCTGGGCCTAGGGAACACAAAACAGGCTCCTTCGTACTGACAGATGAAGGTTCATGAAAAGCCACTTTACTTGTTAGCACTTCTACATCTGCTACCAAGAAACACAGGCAAAAAAAGCTTATTTTTAAATAAACAGTGTGTGTTGTCAATTATGCTGAGGCAGGAGGCTGTCACAGATGTACTGTGATCTATTTACTTGCCTCTCTGTAAAAATGTCCTGCCATTTGGCTCTGCCCTCTGTTCTTCTGCTGGGGATAACCTCTCTACTGCAGCTCAGCTCTGCACAGAGATTTGGGCTCTGGGAATGGAAGAGCAAAGGCACTGCACACAGTGAAAATGTAATGGCAAGGAAATCTGGATAGTGCTGTACGACAGCACTTCAAGTTGTGAGCTTTGACACAATCTGTTTTGACCTTCCTTTGTATAGAATGATCCAAAGAAGAATAAAAGGCTTTTTAGCTCAAAAAAGGCAGTTTTTATTAAAATATAAACAAGGATACTTAACTATAAAGCAGAAAAACCTCAAAGGAAATTGAGGCTAGGTGGAAGAGAACTTAAAAGTGTTTAAACACCCTCCCCTTACTTCCAGAGCCTTTGGAGAAGGGTTAGAGTTCCTCAATGACTTATTCCAAGTGGCAGTAAGCTCTGCTCAGACCTCCTTTGAAACCTGTTCATCACTGGATACTGCTCCCCAGTGCAGTTTCCAAGTGGCACATTTCCACCTCTGCTTGCAAAATTCCTTCTACTTGTAGTACCTCAAAGCTGCTCCCCTTTGAACGTTCTCATTCACCTACAAGTGGAATGTCCAATCCCAATTCCTCCATGGAGCTCTGCCACTGTCACTTTTCCTAAGGAGCATCATCTAATCGGGAACAGAAGTAAATAACCAAATCCATTCCACTGTATCCCACTTGTTTGTTTGAACAGAGCAGGTGAGAAAAGCCAAAATCTTAAGAATCTAGCACAAGAAGTCTTAAAGTTATGGAAGACAAAGCTGAAAAACATAACCATAAAATCTCATTCAAAATAAACAACAAGACTATCAAAAGAATCTGACGTGTCTAATGAGAATCTTCACTTCATAGAAAGGATAAACATTTCCACATAAAGATGTAAATCTCTGTGCTCTTGAATAGACAAACAAGACAGAACTAAATCATGCTTCCAAATAACAAAGACTATTTTACTTTAGTTCACCAGTGAAATTCTGCATTATTCACTGTTTTAGTGGTGAAACTTCACAGCACAAAGGCAACACAGAGAGACCATTCAAGGAGTTTGTGCTTAGTATCGGCACTGGACAGCTATTCCTTATCATTTATTACATACATTTCTCCTCCTCAGAGTAGAAAGCACCCCAGGAGATGGACAAAATGTATTCTCCATCTGGAGAAACTACTCCGTAATTGTTACAGAAATGTTCTCTTGAATGTCCTCCTTCAGTAATTGATGTTAGCAGCTCTCAGGGACAAAGTTCTGACCGGGGAAAGACACCAGCCTGTTACTGTCCCCAGCTTCTGATTCTCTGCTGACTACATTGAAAAACACACAGACACCAATAGCTTTTCAACATTCTGCATTTCTCTCACATTTGTTTGTAATTTCCATCTGCTGCGTTGGCTCCCTTAAACATTCAAAATATTTTCTGGCTTGGTTTCTTTCTTCCATTCTAAATCCTAACAACTGAAATCATTTCCAGACTCCTATATATAAACATATATACATATACAGGTATGCATGTGTGTATATACATACTTACGTATATATATATTCTTTCATGTTTAGTTTACTCACAAATGGTACCACTCTTTATTATTCTTCATTTTTTAAAGGATGAAGCACGTATATGGAGACCTTCATCAAAAACATATTCCTGCTTAAAAAATCAACACAAATATTCACTGTATTTTGTATGCAAATTGTTCTTGGCTTGGTCACAAAGCAAACAATGGGCACAATGAAACTGGATTTCCACCTGGGATGAATTGAGGCTAGCAGTGTCTTATAGAAAAATCAAAATGCAGCTCACTAATAATGATGAAATGCTCAACTGCCTCTCCACTGAGCAAAACAGCCATCAAACTAATGATTAAATCCACATCAATCATTTGGCATAATAGAAATAAAGGCTGTGCAATATAGTGTTGTCAGAGAATCAACATCTCCTGCTTAGAAAATAAATGTCTTGACTTCATCTCAATATTTGTTTTCCATAAATGTTGAGGTTTGTATCAGCATTTGTAGAGCAATGGGAAGCAATTCTTCATTGCAACATGACAATTCCACTCGCGTTATTTCTAAAATAAATGGAAAAGCTAGATAAAATTAATATGGGAAGATGTTCCTGAAGTCATCCTCAAATTGAATTACCATTTCTAATCTGGTGCCAACTTTTCTCTTTCTAATAAGAAGCATTTAGTAATGGTAACAATAAATACTGAATAAAATCCCATCTAAAATTAGTCGGGCATCGTGTCATCTAGGTCACACCTTTTGCACTCACTGTTGCAGTTAGAAACACACACAAATAAGATTAATAGAAAAAATCATAAAAAACATTGATAATGAAAAAACCCTACCTTTCTTTTAAAATGCATACTTTTATTTATTTATTTCAGTAGCAGTACTTTTTAAAGCAAACCCAGAGGCTGGATATACCTGGAAGGATATGGCACTACTATGCCTTTGGGATATGCTATCACCCAAATTCCCAGAGATTCACACTGAAACATCACTGTGGTGCATCAGGAACCATAGACCCCCCACCAGCAAGTCTGTCAGGCACAGGAGGTGAAGTTGCTTACATGTTCGATCTAACAGCCAAGTGAAGTGAAACCTCTGTGACATTCTCAATACATGTGTTTGAGTTCTTTCAGAATTGCACTGTTTGCTTACAGAATTGCACTGTTTTGTTGTTGTTGGTGGTGGATTTTATTTATTTATTTATTTATTGTAGACAGAAACCTTTTTATAATAATCCTCTTGCAACTCCTTTACATTTCCTTTCCTTGATTTTACCATGGAAAATCTTTGTATCAGCAAGCATTGAGATACCTAACCACACAGAAAGAATACTCTGGTTTTTGCAGTCTAACATACTTCAATTAAAATCATACACTAACCATATTAGTATGATTCTCAGGGACATTTTAAATTGGAAAGTTAGAAAATTCTTATATGGACACTATGAACTGATTTTACATTTCCTAGCTTCTTCTTTTAAGTACTTTAATTTTATTTGTGATTTTGTTCCATTAAAGCATTATCAAAAGATTGAGATCAGGTTATGCATTTACTGAAGTATTACAAAGCTGTAATTAAAATCTCTGCTCTTTGACATCAGCAGTGAGTCACTGACATGGATATTAAATGTCTACTTCACTTTTTTGTAACTGTGCAAGGGGTGACAACAATTACAGCATGTAAGATCTCTTCCACAGATAAGCCTTGGCAAGGAAAAGCAAAATGCTAGGCAAGGATACAGCAAAACATTTATAGATTAGAATATAAAAAAATGGTCTTGGTTCATTACTTATTGTATTTAGAACACAAGGCACAGCTTCTACTTTCAGAAAATAAATTTAATTAAGGATATAACAGGCCTCATATGTTTTCATATCAAACACTAAAATTTGTTGTCCACAGATGATATTTGCAGAGGCTGGAGAATAGTCATTTGAAGTAACAGCATTCATGCTAGAAGGAAATGTGTCTAAGCCACTCACTGAGAAACAACATCAAAAGGCGGTGCTTTGCCCAGCTCCTCCACTGATGATATGTTGCAGGTGCTCTGGCAGAAGCTTGCATGGCTGCTCCCCATCAAACCCCATTTATGGGAACCCATTTCAAAGGGCAGAGCATAGCAATGGGGAAATGAAGACTGAAACCCTGGACACTGTTCGGCTAATGAATGCATACAGTGCAGGATAAGCTTCTTTACATGATTTTTCTGCTGAACCAGAGGCCTGAAGTGCAAGCAAACACTCCAACACAGACAAGAGAGAGTTCAAAATCATGGATCACTGTTCAATGTGGATAGTCAACTGTGTCAGGGGTTTCTGAGACTTGTGAGTTCACCCGCAGGAACCTGGAAAATTCATGTCATTTATCACGGCCCTCATACCAGTGTGTGATGCTGAGCAGTCTTTAGATGCTGCTGGTTCACACAGGATTAGACCAAGGAGAGGGAGGGCAAAACCCCATATCATAAAAGTGGCCCCAATGAAAGATTTATTCTTTGGGATGTCAGCCTGAACTTTGAATTTTTTTGCTTCTGCTGATTACTGGCTTTAGTATTTTTGAACTGTAGTTCCCTGTTCCCTAACAGAAAATGCATATTTAGACTCATTTAAAAGAATTCAGTAGCATACTTATTTTCATGACATGCCCCTAAGATGCAGAATGTTACGCATAACTTCCTCTAGTATAGATAAGAATTCAATATCCATGGAGTTTCACTTTGAGAATATACCCTGGAGTATTTATTACCAAAGTATGATCCTTACCTGATTCAGTACATATTTTTGATACTCAAATTGCACTGTGTCCCCCTTTCTCCTTTCCACCTTAGGAATAAATTTTATATATATATATATGCACTATTTAATTTGCATATCACAGCAGCTCCTGCAAATTCTTTTTTTTTTTTTTTTTTCCCCTCCGGGCAGGGAGGGGATGGGGGCAACAGATTTTTCCAGTGGATACAATGAAAGATGGAAAGGAGCTCCTGACTAGAACCAAGTTCCAAATGTCTTGACTACATTGAATCCTATCCATTTTCTCAGAAGAATTTTAATGATCATATTTAATCACTACCTCACACATAATGAATGAGGCAGAACACAATACACTGTGCAAGAAAAATTGGAGAAACTGCAGCATGCTGACAAGCTTTCTTTTGACCAGAAGACATAAACTCATCCTTCGGTGATCACACAGTTCCTGCCTCCCAATCCCTTCTTTCTCCTCTTCCTGAGCTATATGCTGCCAAGTGTTACAGAACCATGTCTGGGCTGACTGAAACCAATTTCAGGAGCAGAGGGGGTGTTGGACATCCCTTAGCAAGTTGCTATCCCAGGTAGCTCTGGTGGCTACTATTGAAGAAGGTCTGGACTGTGAGTCCACCAATTTGCCAGGTTGCTTAAATTTGCTAAATAAAGCAAAAGACTTTCCACTATGCCAGAGTCTCCTGATAACACTTTTACAATCAAATGAAGAACTTTGTTCCTTCTCTATTCATGGGAAGCAAGTTATACCTTGATTTAGCACCTTGATTTAGCATGTCTCAAATTACTCTCCTGAGGAATCTTCACAATTCTCAAGTACTTCACTTTGGTTTGGACACTGTATGATAATTAATTTTGAAAAGGAATGCATGACCTGCCTTTTAGCCTACAGAGCAAATGGGAAAGATTTTGGCTTCATATCAGATTGATTTTCATATATGAAATAAGCTGGTGCCCATGTATCTAGGTCACAGCAGACCAACAACATCTGTACATATGAACTATCAGCGGGTCAACAGTCCCAGCAAAACCAAAACCAAATAAACAAAGAACAAACCATAAAATCTTGAATGCACTGAGTGATGAAATAAATATATGATCCAGAGATATTTTCTCTACAAATTCATGTGGATGCTACAGATAGCTAGTGCTTACATAATCTTTGTCTTCCATGGACAGAAGACTTCAGTTTCCAGGACTGTCAACTCTAGCAGATTCCCTCAACTCTAAAAGATTTAATACTTTCCAGGATTTTCAGAGCTCTCATAAAGGATCTAGCTCATCAAGCTCCGATGATGTGCTGTTGCCAGAAATGTAAAAGAAAACCACTTCTCACATTAATGCAAATTATAAAATAAAGTCAATAAAGGTGTTTTTCTGTGATGTCTTGCAGTTCAAGAAATTTTTCATCCACATGGTTGAATTTTCTTGGGTTGCACAAGTTAGATTTGATAGCAAATGATGAAGTAAAGCACTATTTTTTAGCTTAAACCTTTCAAAAGAAATAACTGTCAACAAATTTTCAAGGATGCTTCAGAATACAAAAGTAAAGGCTATTTGGCTTGCATAGGGTAAGGCAATACTATCCACAACAATATCACTGTTCATAGAAAGCTGGATACGCTGAGTATCTTTCCTTGATGACACAGAGCAGGAACATGACAAAATCCTATGTCAGACTTGGTTTGTCCTCCAAAAATCGTTACAGGGGTATTTCAAGCCAAGGGAGACCAGCATCCTCAGACCGCTTCTATCATCCACATGATGACTCAGAGCTGCGATTGTTCTCTAGCTTCTTTGGCTAAGGTTTACTAGTCACCATCCCTCTTCTTCTCTGCTCTACCACACTCACCCCAAGACTTGAAATAAAATCTAATACTTAGCGCCAGGCATTTCTGACAATTGATTTTTCCAGGTGGGACCAAGGCATTCACCTTTCCCTAGAGTAATAACAATATATCCTAATTCTCCCCATCATTAGTTCAGCCACTAAGGATCAGACCAAATTCCCTATAAATACGATGCCTGAGTCATGCATTGTTAAATCAACATTCAAAAATTTGCTACATTGTAGAATCCGTAGGAAACTTAGCAAGAGAAAAATGAGATTTCAATATTGCTTCAGGCTTTCTCTTCTCCAGGTTAAGTACTTTCAGTGCAGGTTGAAGATGACATAGCAGCTGCAGAGTATGCTGAATTGATTTTGCCAGTTATTTGCCTGTCTGGCATTGCTTTTTATTTTAGTAACTGAAGAATTAATCAGTTCTGGTGGTGTGTAAATATGGTGGTTGAGCAGGAGTCTAGAAAAGCTGCCATGGTCCAGTTTAGTCTTGGCCAAGACTTCTTAGCAGCAAACTAAACTTATAATAACAAAGCTGCTTCCCTAAACATCTATTTGTTAAATTAACATGAACTCAAAGCTGTGTAGAAGTCGCAGAGCTAAAAGCAATAAGCTGGTTGGGCTGCTCCTCAGACCTGTGGGTTTCTGAAATAGTTTTCAGTATGAAAACTTAAGTTACACCATTATTAAGAGAAATCTCTTATAATCACAACCTGCCAATTTATTTCATATCTTAGAGCATTTTATTTAACAAAAGAAGATCTTTTTCCTGGAAAATATTTGTCCATGTGACAGTCTGCAGGATGGACACTTTATATTTTTTCAGTATCTGAAGGACTTTAGATGGGCAAAAAGAAAAAGACAAGCTGGAGTTGCTTCAAATGGGCTCTCATTCTTTTAAAAATCAGAAAATGGTAGAAGTTTTCTTCTTCCCCCAATATCTGTATTTGGCATGTGATGAAAACCAAGATTTTGATCTGCAGCTAAAACTGGAGCTTCACAGGGAGGGCAGATCAGATTTTCCATGCTGACATTTTGAGGTCACACTAGTTTTTTCCATATGGATTTATGGTTTCTACTGTTCATATTGGAGATTCCTTGGACAGTACAAATGGAAAACAAACAAGATCTTCCATGACTATGACTGGAGCCTGACTGAAAGCACCTGACTGGAAATATTCAACATTTTGTGGCAAAAAACATTTGTTCAAGGTTTTCAGTTGTTTAGATATATAGGATGAAACAGCAATGCATAAAGAAAGCATGAACAATTAAAAAACTTATTGAATGAGTTTTCTTTGAAAACTAGACATTTTTAGTGACCGTATTCAAAAACCTTCATTTGCTTTGAATATAAACAAAAAAGACCTAAGATTCTTATAGAGGACTCATCTCTGACTTAACTTGTATTTAACTACCTCATCCCCTATGGATGATTCTAAAGATGACCATTCCCTGCAATTTGTGAACCTTAAAACCTACCCCATTCTCAGAAACACTGTTGGAAATCAACTAGAGATCAACTGGTGAAAACAAATACAGATATTTTGGGTTTCATAAGATACTGCTTTTCATCAGTAAAACACTCGGGATATATTGTCACTCTCCTAATTTTTAATCTATTTAGTTCTATGCGAACACTTACGTGCAGTACATTGAAGTATCTCATTTGTATACATCAGGCTATCTACATTTTACCACATGGAGATATCACATTATTAATAGCTCTGTTCCTTAAATAAACTGCAGTTTGCTTTAAACTTCCTTTTTGTGCATGATCTTGCAAGAAAAAAGAGGCTTTAATACAAAGACTCAGTTTTTATATGCAAATATATCATTTGATTGCACACTTTTTTTTTTGCCCTACATTATCATGAATATTTCTGATAAATGTTTTATGGGTTAGGTTTTGGATTTGTGATCATTTTCAAATTTTATCTGTTTGCCACACCATTTGCAAATACTGCATTCTTGGTTGATGTTGATTGGTCTCATTTACATATTTATCACACTTTTATTTTCAAGGATATTTTGCTATAAACTGCCTGTCCCCATTTCTCTTCCAGGTACTAATAGCACATTGATACATTTTCAAATTTACCTCACATTCATATGTAATTTTTTTGGTCAACAATAAATCACCACTTAAGAGACATCATATTCAATGTGATCATTAACTTCATACATATCCGACATATGGTTTCTGAGTAATTAAAGATAATGGGATTAATGCACTTTGCAGCACACTTCACTGTCCAGAGAGCTGAATGGTTTTCCATAAGAACTAGGCTTAAAGGAATCCAGCATGACTGCAGGGAAACAAGTGCCAAAAAACTGGTAACACAGTACTGATACTACCCCTAACGGGTAATTCCTTAACACAGAAAATAAGACCTTTTTATTTTCTTGTCAAGAAAAATAAGCATTTACTGCGGTTCTACTTGATATTGGCCAACAACTCTTGAATCCCCCTAGCATGTTCACTGCTTGTTCTTTATCTATCTATACTTTTCTAGGTTCAAAATATATTTCCTTTACTTGCCATGTCTTCTGGTGTGCCCATCTTCTGCTATATCCTTTACTTATGCAAGAGTATGAGGGGAAAAAGAAGCTGAAGCAAAGAAATGTTGGCAATTGATTCCTTTCCATTTTTGCCCTTACAGAGAGAGAATGAAAAGATAAAATATTAAGGTGTATTTCCCTACTCCTGCTCGGACTCCTTTCTCCCCTTTTGGACAAACAATATGTTTGTGATCCTCTCCAGTAAGAGTGCAAATACCGGATACATTTCTAAACAAAATGTGAGTTGTTTACAGATGAAATAATTTAGAAAAAATCATACGTGCCCCAGAATAGTTCAGATTTGATGGTGACTGTTACCTTTTCTGGTGCTAGCACCAGTTAACCCATAGATTTTTCTGTAGCTAAAAAATATCAAGAAACATATGATCACACTAGTGGTGGAGGGCTGCAATACTTCCATAATAGACTAATGGGTACCTGATACATCTGTTCATCAAGAGCGCTCATAATTATATCTTCAGGTTTATCACTAAAATTAAATGCTTCCTCTCTTTATGTGCTAAGATTTTCAGAACTATCATCTGCAAAGAACTTCTCACATCCTTGTTCAGCCTGGAGAAGAGGAGGCTCAGGGGTGACCTTATTGCTCTTTACAGATACCTTAAAGGAGGCTGTAGAGAGGTGGGGGTTGGCCTGTTCTCCCACGTGCCTGGTGACAGGACGAGGGGGAATGGGCTTAAGTTGAGCCAGGGGAGTTTTAGGCTAGATGTTAGGAAGAACTTCTTTACAGAAGGGGTTGTGAGGCATTGGAACAGGCTGCCCAGGGAAGTGGTGGAGTCACCATCCCTGGAAGTCTTCAAAAGACGCTTAGATGTAGAGCTTAGGGATATGGTTTAGTGGAGGGCTGTTAGCGTTAGGTTGGAGGTTGGACTCGATGACCTTGAGGTCTCTTCCAACCTAGAAAATTCTGTGATTCTGTGATTCTGTGATCCTCCCAACTGGCTCTAAACATGAACAGTACAGTCCTTTTTATTCTTTAGAACTGGTTTACCTGTTATGAACAGCAGTACTTTCCTCCCTAATCTTTCATTGATTTATTGTGACCTATTAGAAAAATCTCAAATTAATCAGTTTCCCATGATCTTCTGGCACTTCATTTATTAATTCATAGAATCATAGAAAGGTTTCGGTTGTAAGGGACCTCAAAGATCATCTAGTTTCAGCCCCCCCCTGCCATGGGCAGGAACACCTTCCACGAGACCAGGTTGCTCAAAGCCCTATCCAGCCTGACCTTGAAAACTTCCAGGGATAGGGCATCCACAATTTCTCAGGGCAACCTTTTCCAGTGCTTCACCACCCTCACAGTAAAGAATCTCCTGGTAATATCTAATCTAAACCTACCCTCTTTTAGTTAAAAGCCATTACGCCTTGTCCTATCACTACACTCCCTGGTAAAGAGTTCCTCCCCAGTTTTCCTGTAGCCCCTTGTAGGTACTGAAGGACCATTATAAGGTTTCCCCAGGGATTTTCCTTCTCTAGGTTGAACAACCCCAATTCCCTCAGACTCTCTTCATAGGAGACTTGCTTAAGTCCTCTGATCATCCTTGTGGCTCTTCTCTGGACTCACTCCTACAGGTCCATGACACTTCCAAGGTTCATGTCCTGGGGACTCCAGAGCTGAATACAGTAAGTAATACAGCTAAGTACAGTCTAAAAAGAGTAGGGTAGAGTGGAAGAATTGCCTCCCTTGACCTACTGTTCATGCTTCTTTTGATGCAGTACTATGGTTGGCTTTCTGGGCTGCAAGTGTGTATTGCTGGCTCATGTTGAGTTTTTCATCAACTCAAGCACTTCTCTTAATGGCTGCTTTCAATCCACTCATTTTCCAGCCTTTATTACTGTTTGGCATTACCCTGACCCAGGTGCAAGACCTTGGACTTTGCCTCTTTGAACTTCATGATGTTCACATAGGCCCATGTCTCAAGTCCTCCCTCCGTTGTGCTAACTGCACCACGTAGCTTAGCATTTTCCACAAACGTGCTAACGGCACACTCAATCCCACTGTCCAAGTCACCAACAAAGATATTAAACAGTGCCAGTCCCTATACCAACTGCAGAGCAACACCACTTATCACTGATCTCCATCTGGACATCAAACCATTGAGCACAACTCTTTGAGTGTGATTGCAATGACACTCCCTGCTGGCCTTTGACCAAAGACTGCCCACTTGTTGATATGAAAATGTATTTATGACAACAGTGTTTTGGAACATAAATTATCTTTTTTTTTTTTTTTTTTAATAAAAAAATACAGAAAGATGAAACTAGGTTGAGTTCAGAGACTGGAGCTGCTTACAGGCAGTAAAAGGAGCAGCATCTAGAAACTGTTGTTTGAAGTAAAATGGTTGTTTCCTAGTAAATATTGATACAATACATACATTTTCTCTAGGTCATGAAGTCCTGCAAAAGCTCCTTTTGGAATGACTCTCATCTTGGTAAGGACAAATCTCCTGAAAATAGAGAAAATTATGTGATTATTCACTGTTCACAATACACACCTGCGTGACACCCTTTGTCGGTACAGAAGAGGTCAAGAATAGAATAGAAGAGGCCTAGAATAGAAGAGAAGGTAAATCGAATCATAGAGGTTGAAAAAGACCTCCAGGATCATCTGGTCCAGTCAACTCCTTATTACCACTAAATCATGTCCCAGAGCACCAAGTCCAACCTTTCCTTAAACACCCCCAGGGATGGTGATGCCACCACATTCCTGGGCAACCTGTTGCAATGCCTGAATACTCTTTCTAAGAAGAAATGTCTCCTAATTTCCAAACTAAACCTCCCCTGACACAACTTGACACCATTCCCTCTAGTTATCTGGGTGAGAAGAGGCTGACCCCCAGCTCCCCATACCTTCCTTTCAGGTAGTTGCAGAGAGCAATGAGGTCTCCCCTGAGCCTCCTCTTCTCCAGACTAAACGACCCCAGTTCCCTCATCCTCTCCTCACAGGACTTATGCTCCAGGCCCTTCACCAGCTTTGTAACCCTTCTCTGGACACACTCCAGGGCCTCGATGTCCTTCCTGTAGTGAGGGGCCCAAAACTGAATGCAATACTTGAGGTGCGGCCTCACCAGAGCAGAGTACAGGGGGACGACCACCTCCATGCTCCTGCTGGCTACACAATTCCTGACACAAGCCAGGATGCCGTTGGCCTTCTTGGCCACCTGGGCACTTTGCCGGCTCATGTTCAGGTGAGCATCAACCAACATTGCCAGATCCTTTTCCTCTGCAAAACTTTCAAGCCACTCTGCCCCAACACTGATACAAAGCTGATATCACTGATACAAGGTGAGTCTCCATCCTGAAGGCTTCACAGTCTAAATACAGCTATAAAGTTCATATGCTTCATAGGTCTCCAGCTGCCTGCCTGGGCCAAAATTACAGCACTGTGTTGGTCTGCTGCTGGAGCTGGTGGGAAAAAAGCATCCACCAGTGAGTTGCAAGTACCCTGTTGGCTTCAGTAAGAAACAAACAGCTGGTCACCACAGCTGTGTTGTATGCTGGTAGGTAACAGTGTTTTTTTTCATCTTGTCCTCTCTTTTGAGAGATACTCAAGCATAGAATGAAACAGCTCTGTGGAGCTGAACCTGGATGAGTTGCTTACACAATGCTGTAAGGTGCTACATGCATGCTTATGCAAGATAAGCCTTAAGCTGTTGCAAAGATAAATTAAGGAGTCAGATAGTATCTCCCATCAGTGCCACTTTAATACTCTTCATTGTTTCTCACAGTCTCTCTTCTAATTAATTCATAATATGCCATAAAATTGGGACTTCAGAATACACACCTCTATCACACAGGAACCAAGACAACATTTTAATCATTTGTAAAGGTCACTGTAGATACTTTATGAAGAATAAGTATTTAAAATACCGTATAAACCTTTTTGTTAACCTGAACTCTTCTTTTATCACAGTAAACGAAGACTACAAAACTTCTGATGTTACTCAAAAAACAAAATGTAGGATATCTACTACACTTAAGAGCAATAACTTAGGAGCAGTAATTTCACTTAGGAGAAATAAGGTATTAGCTAGGTAATTATTTTATTTCATGCATTTAATGATTCATAGGTAGTGAGTACAAATCACTGCATATATAAACATGACCTACTCATAAAGACACATAATTCACATGATATGCTTATGACGAGATGCCAGGTCAAGAAAGCATAGCTGAGGCATGAGAAACCCTACAGTGAGTTTGTAGGGAGAAGTACTGCCAGAAATAAATGTCATACTCAAACTCTCATGTGTTAAACACCAAGCAGATAACACAAATTAAACATCAGAAAATGTTTGCTACATACATGAGATCAATTTGTCATTTAGTTTGTTGGTCAATGCACACCTCATTTAGCTCTACAGATGCCACTGGGATTACATCAGGAGTGAATTTTGCCCCATACTTTTTTTAAGCATTAAAAATGCATTGTATTCTCAGTCTGAAAAGATAATAAAGTAAATCTGGTATTCCATTATTCTTGTACAATTATTAATGTAAGTCAGAAAAAGCTTCTAAATACTGTCACACAAGTATTGCAGAATTGAGATCATTATGCAAATGTTAGAAGGATTAAAGAGCTTCCAGAAAAGGCCTAACCTGGATCAGGCAATTTGTAAAGCCCTACTGAAAACATGGCTAGTGTAATGCATGCAAAGCTATGTCTGTACTTTCAGAGTTCAGATATTGGATCTGTGCAGAACACCCGGAAGGCTTAGTGCTGCAAAGATGAACCATCAGGCAACTTTTTGATCTGCTTTGAAACCTTTTCTAACCTCTCCTTTGTAGAAACACATGCCTGAATTTGGAGCCCTAGAAAGTGGGCACAGTCTGAAAAGCCACCTATATTTTTTTAATGGCAATACTCTAAAATGGATCCTCTCTCTGTAGATCATCAAGAGGTTTGCAATTCTTTAATTAGATACTGGCCTATGCCATTCTTTACCACAATAAGAACTTACAGCCTGATCCTGAAATTTATTAAAAGAAAGAACCTTCATTGATGTATGAGGTTACCCACAGAAGTAAAGCCATAAGTGCATAGAAGGATCAAACCTTGGGTTTCTTTGTTGAATAGCCTGCCTTGTGCTAATAAGGTGCCAGAATTCAGGAGCTTCATATCTGATGCCCTGGAGCTGCTAAAGTAGAAATGAAGTTTAATAGCTGAAGTCGCACATTCCACTTAAAAAACTAAGGTTAATTGTATTTAAATGTCCCTGTTAGGCTAATAAAGTTAGCTTTAATGTTATAACTAACACTGAAAATTAGAATCAGCTAGTTGTTGAATTATCAACTGTATAATGAATAGGAGTCCATTATAACTAGTGGCATGCTGTATTGTCAATAAATCTCACAAATTAGGCTCCAAGAATCAATCTGTACTTTACTTGAGATACTGGTATTCAGTACGAATTCTTGCTAGGTCACATGGGGAAAATAATTGATAAGCATTTCCTTGTTTTTGTTACTGGAAATATTTAAAGTCAAAGAAATGAATACAGTCCACTTTTCTTCAAGCATGTTTTATGTCAAAACAAACAAAAGCATCCTTTAAAAAACAGGTGCTTAATGGAAAGATGCATTATTTGGTAGTAAAAAATAATGCTAGGACTTAGGCACCTGCAAAGAGAGCACAGAAAACCATAAAAGTTATGCACATGATGTAAAATTAAAAACCAAGAGCCAGGTGCTTGGTACAATGTGTGAGAAAGGTTAGACCAAAGGTTAGGTGATCCAAAAACCTGTACCCTAAGCAGGGAGCTGTGCAGACTTAGACTCCAGGAAACTAAATGCATGTCTCCATCTCAACTCCAAAGCACCCAGGTCTTGTATGCCCTCCACAAGTACAAAAAGCTAAAGCTCCTGCTCACAGCAGCTTTGCTGAAGTGGAGGAAGGCTTTGTGCTCTCTCAGTGCTGCCCTGGCAGCAGAAGGACAGACACAGGGAATGGGAGTCTCAGCTTCAAGTACCCCTCTCATCCCAAGTGCTGCTCAGCAGCCAAGAGACCTCTCCCTGTGTCCGGCTGCAGCTCAAGCATTGCACAGCCAGGGCTATGATACTCCTTGGGCAATGAGGGAGGACAAGAGGGATCTTAACCCTAGCATTCTCTCTAAAGGCATTACAGTTAGATTTGATTTCCTTTGGACAGATTAAAAAAAAAATAAATAATTTTTTAAAGTCCAAAGTTCAGTACGGTTAGTGTTATCAATATATAAGCTACAATACATCCTAGAAATTCTAGCAAGGCCCCCAGTGTTGGAGCCACCAAAAACTTAAAAAATAATGAGAAAGCAGAAACAATGACAGGAAATAAAACAAACCCCAAGTGGTGAACATGATTATCCTGCATCCTACATGTCTGGAAATAGAAGACGGATATAATAACTACTGTTATTACCTATGTACAGCAGTATAAACTAGATTTAAATCTAGCCCATTTCTCATTGCATAGAACCCCTAAAGTGCTGGAGAGGTTTCTAAATTCTGATTTAAATACATCTGTTGAAAGCTATTTTTTGGGAGGTTATTGATAGAAACTAAAGTTAGCTGCTAAAGTTGTGCAAACCCACTTGCACTTTATATATATATATATAAATTACAGTATAAACTTGCACTTAAATATACAAATTTGCATAGTATTTAACTGATTATTCCCTACATAGTTTTTCCTAACCATTGGGAGTAGTTGGTTTCTTTTGTGCAGTAAAATACTTTTACATTTGGAGAGACAATAAAGCTTACTATCAGATATTTCTCTGGACTGAACATGCACACTTTCCACAGGTTTTCACGTTTCATTCCTAAGTTTTGTGCATTTTATATGCCTTTTATCATTTTTTGTTCATCTCATGAATAGCTGTCTATTTTTTTCTATTAGAAAACTACTAAAAAACTGTTTCTAATTAAGGCTAGACCTGTCAGGACTAGATCAGAACTATCTCCTACTGATTTATTTATTTATTCAGAGATATCTAAACCTGGCTATTTAAGAGGGCAAGGTTTCAGTTAATATGAAGCCACTGACACAGATGACTTATACAACCTTATATCACAATGAGTAGCAAACAACCCAAATACATCTTGTTTCTGTAAGGCTGTGTCTAGTATAAGAGAAATATCATAGTGCCAAGTTAATCTCAAAGCTTGTAGAAGACATGATGCAAAGAACAGAAATTATCAGGTACTGGTAAAGTGATCCTGAATAACCCTCCAACATTTTCAGCTACAAAGAGATTTATTGAACTTTTTCCTAAAATAGAGTCTTCTGCAGCTGAAGTAGTTCAGACAGACATAGCATAAGACATGAAGGGGAAAAAAATACTCCAGAAAAAAACAATATTCTTCCATTCAGCCCTATGTGAATTCAGGTACAGAAATCAGACTGGCTTCACCAAGAAGAGACAGAGGACTGTATGCAACTATTCAAGTATCTGACGCCTAAGGTGCGGATAAGTAAAAAGACTTGGTAAATGACAAGATTAGAAAAGTAGATCCATAAAGGTCTTCAAATTGTCTCTAGAAACAAAAGTACATGAAAAACATGTAAAGTGGGCGCAGTGAGCAAATCAGTGTAAATACACTGTGTTTGTGAGGTTGGTCACTTAAGTGTGAAATGCTGTATTTTCTATGTTCATCAAATGAATTCTCAGACCCTGGTCCCAAAAACTTTTTCTTGAGTAATTATGAAAACACTCTTTGGCAAAGGTCTCCACTAGAATTTGTTCCGACTGAGCTGGTGTCCCCTCTTCCCACCTCTTTCCAGCTCCTTTACTTTCCTTCCTCAATAAAGCTCCTTCCCACCAGCAATAATCTTGCACATCAAAGGACTGCATCAATTATCATAAATTAAACTAGTAAAACAACAACAACAACACACCCACCCACCCCCCAAAAAAAAACACACAAAAGAAAACAAAACAAACACACACAAAAAAACACATTTATTTCTGCTTCATTAAGCATGGCTAATTTTTTTTTTTTTTCAAAACACTCTAAAACCAACTTCTCTGATCTACACAGTTAATCAGAATGTACGCATCTTGTAGATTTGTCTATCCTGGCTTATGTAAATGGCAAATTCATGATGTTAAAGTGAACAGCATCAGTCAGATATGGAAACAAAATAAAAAAGCCCAAAAGATTTGGTGACCATAATGCTAAATAACCAAATTCAGTTCTGAAGAAATAAATACAGAATTTTGAAAACCATTTTACTCTAGTCTCCGAGCTAATAGACTGATGCTCTCACCTTCTAATCCTCTACAGCAGTGTGTATTTTGTCAGATAGAAAGATTTACAATAAAATGTAATTTATTCTCTTTGTAATTCTTTTGTTGTTTCTTTGTTTTTGCATCTTGCTTTGGAGATGCACTTGAGGTACCAGCACAAGCAACAGGTGAGACTGCGTTATATTTCCGGATAAGACAATATGATGCCATGACCTACTTGGTGTTCTTTTGACAAAATACAAGGACCAACAAAATCCTGCCCCATGTTTTTTTGTGTTTTTGCTTGGTGAGTCAATGCAACAGCGAAGGATTATTTTGCTTTTTGTTCTGTAATAGAAAACAAAGAGGCATTGCAGATTGTGTCCTAGATGGTGTAAACCAATCTGTCTGTGTCAGCCTGGCCCTAAACTTTTATATTAATTCTCACTGGAATGAATCATGAAATTCTTTTGAGATAAGATTTGATTTGATTTAAATTTGTAAAGAAAATTTATAAGCCCTCAGCTCATTGAAATGCCTTATCTTTGACTAGGGTGTGGGTCTAGTTAATATGTCTCTAGGAAGAGGAATATGCAGAAATACATGAATATAAATATATTTTTCCTCGAATTAGTCATAAAAATATATTTTTCTTAATATTTTGAAATACTTCAATGAATCATTAAGGGAAAATAGAAATTTGATAATATAACAGGGCAAAACCTACTTTGTTAATGGTAAAGAATTAAGAGTTTTGATTTTGGAGTAGAAATTCATACACTGAGCACAGAAATCCTAACAATAAGTCAGTGAGCTGCCTGAATCTCTAACCAGAACTGTCTTCTTTAGACCCTGTGTTCAGCCTTTTTTTTTTTTTTTTTTTTTTTTTTTTCTTAGAAAATTTATTTTAAGGCAGCTGTTGCATGTGTTTTTGGCATGAAGGTGGCTAGATTACTCAGCCCAAGGCAGGTTCCCTGAAGCAAATGGAAGAGCACTGTTCTGAGTGCATACAGAGCCTAGACAGACTTCAGACCCTGTGAATCTTGAAGCATGAGTTGCAGTATGTTCACCTAAAAACAAATGTATGATGTATGAATGTATGATTCCTTTCTCAAACTGTGATTAAATCTAAACATTCTAAATTTAAAATTTTTAAAAATTATTTTCATGGATCAGTGTGAAAATCAGCTGTCTAGGGGGAAGATATCTGTAATCTACAAAGCAGTCTGCAGCTGCTTTTGGACATAGCTATGGTTCCCCTTCCTATCAGTATGCAGAGAGGAATTCAAAACATATAAACCAGATCCAAAACCATCACAAAAAAGGCTTCAAATATCATTGAGCTAAATGCAAAAAGATTGCTTTTCTGGTTTCCATTGTCTTTAGAGTGCATTCATACAATGTTTTAAAGCTATTTTCAGCAGTCATGAGGATTTAATTTGGAAAAAGAAAAAAAAAAAGAAGAGTGAGATCTATATAATTTTCCTCAGTTCCATGAGACATTGAGGCTGAGACTTCATATGTCTGACAGTATCAGGAGGAATGGCATCAGTACTGACAAAACACTGCTCCAACATACTACTGGCTCCTGTTTTCACAGAGCTACTCCATCATCCAAATGAAAACTAAAACCGAGCAGAATATTTTTCAGTAATGACTATTCATATAACTGAAAAGTTATCCAGACTGCAGCTGGTTAATGAACATGGGGTGAGAAGAGCAGTTAAAGGAGAGTATTCCAAGGAAAAACAAACATCCAAATATCCCCTAAGCGAGACCTCCTAACAGAATCAATGGGCAAAATAAAGGTCTAATTAATATATATCTATACATATATTTTAACAGAAGCATCAGGTCCTGAAAAAGGATTAATTCAGTCCAAAAACAAAAGAAAATTGGATACAATAAATTTTTACAGGTATCTTGGTGCCCTTTCCCTTTAATTTCAGACAGAAATAATTACATTTGCCTTTGTTATACAAACACAAACCAGAAGATATTTTCTTAGACCACAGAGGAAATTTGTCACATGGTCATGGCTTGTAACTAGAGATCCTGAGTTTCAGGTCAGCATTATAATCAGAAAGTCATCCCTTTATTTTTTTCTGTAAAAGACTACTACATTTTTTTTTTTTTTTGTCTTTCTAATTCCACTAAAATGGAAGAAATGGAAGCAATCTGATCACAGCTGGCAACCACAAACAGAAATAAGCCAACTGATGAAACATCAAATTTTTACAAGAGACTACTGGAGTGAAACCCATAAAGTGCAAAGATTACAGCTGCATGCAAGTTTGTGTCCTTTCTGAAGATAGGACAGTCACACCATTCTTCTATTTGACTGAAAAATGTACTATAAATTTGACTGAAAAATGTCCTATAAATATGGGAGACAACATCATCTTTTCAGGTATGCTACTCAGGAATCTCTCCAGGTCTGGCAGCGACGTAAGTAGGCACCTCTGGGAAAGAAAATGTTTTCATTTGTGCACTATTAGACAAAGTAATGTACAGACAAAGTAAATACAATTAGAACTGTGATGGTATGTTTATTAGTAATGCCTGCCTGCTTTGCAGGGCTGAATTTAAAAGGCAATATGTGCAGTCGCTCATGAAAATTTACTTTTTTTTTTTTTTTTTTTTTTTTTTACTAGTCGTCTCCCTTAAAATCAATTTCCTTTTCTTTTTTAAATTAGATTAGAAGTGCAATGAATAGTAGTGATGGCATTCCTATTTTAAATGCAGTGAATACTTACTAGGTGAAATAATTCCATCCAGACACAAAAAGCTGTAGTGAAGCATTTTAATTGAACAGCTGATGTTTCATTTGAGTGCCCACCATCCTGTAACATAGATAACAAGGCACTTCTCTGCCTGCCCTGCTGAGGTCCCGTTTCCCCAACAGAGTTGCAATGCTGCTCACAGACACACATAAATATCTCTGTGGGATTTGTTTTTCTACCAAGTCCCTGCATAGGTCAGCTAATAAGTTGCATGCTGTGCCTCTCACCAGTTAAGAGCTGATAAGGAGAGATGAGGAAGGACACAATTTTTTTTGTAAGAGAAAAAAAAAAAGCATCAGTTAGACTACAAGACTGGAAAAAATCATCAAGAAAATGCCTGTATGTTCACTCCCCTCCTCTTCTTAGTTTTCCAAAAAACATGGCATGTTTAGTCTCAGAACTGATACACTTTTAATTTCTGGACAAAGCATCCACGGAACAGTAACACTGTTCATACCCCCACTATGCTGTATATAGCTCCTTTCTAAGGACACATGTGCAGACGGTTGAAAACAAAACTCCAAAATTACTTTAAATACCTCTGCTTGAATAGCTTTGGGTGAATTTGGAGTCTTGGGATTTAAAAAAACAAAAACAAAAAAAAAAAAAGAGGATGGAGAAAAAAAGTAGATTACAAGAATCACAACCAGGAAAAGAGATGAAACACCGAGACCATAGCTCAATTTGAGATGTTCTATGCTCCTTGCTTAGTGAAAATTCTGCATCTATTTAGGCTGAGTTGCTTTTTACACTGAAATAAAGCTGGAGAGGAACTGAGCTCTCCAGAGTTGTGATTATTCAGGCTAGTAACCTGGATGTGTCAACTCTTTTTGCAAAGTGTTTGACAAATAATTTTGTTAAGATTTAGATGCAAGGCAGTAATAAGCAGCACATTTGACAAACACAAATGATGTGCCCAGAGCAGAATGACTGCAGAACACCCTCTGACGCAAGGATGTTGGTCTCTTCAGTACATACACGGAGAAAAAAATGGTTTGTCACAGGTTACAAAGTGCAAAAACAAATGAGTCCTCTTTAGGTTCAGAGAACAGAATCACAGCTACCATGCTCACATTCAGGAACAGTTTAACTGGTAGGAAGGAGTTACCCACAAAAAGTGCCAGCAGTAAGCTTGAAAACTCAGACAAAATTGCTTCTATTAATGTCAAAGACATGCTGTGAAGTGTTTCATCTAAGATAAATAACATAAGTGAATGAAGTTACTCTGTCTCAGTTACAGAGAAAACAGAAAATAGCGATTGCTTTATTTTTACAAATAGCTGTACTTTATTAGTATTGATTATCCTGTGAGACACTACACTACTTTTGGAAGAGCACTTCCTCATTCCTCATTGCTTAACTTACAGGGGTCTTAGAGAAATGTACAGCATGTAATAAAACATGCAACTTCCTTGAAATCTGACCTTGATGTTTACAACCATCTTTATGGTGAGGAGCTATTAAAAATTAATTCACTCTGAGTAAACTCTCAGTGTTGTATCTATTTATATTAGTATCTCTTCATACTTTCCTAACAAAAGGAACATTGCACAAGTCCGACGTATTTTATTCTTCCGCAGAGAGTGTTTTATTTTATGTTCTTTCCTGCAGGCAACTTGTCAAGGAAAATAGAGTAATGGAAAATGTCTACAATCTAAGCAGATGGGGGGCTTTTTAGGTATTGTCTCCTTCAAAACTTTCTTCCCCTCTTTTGATTTGGAGCAAGAATAGCTATCTGGCTTACACACAGCTGGTCACTTCAGCTTTTTTCCTGTCCCAAGAACGTGTCTAAAAGGATCTTATTCCTCAGCAGGGAGAGGAACAGTGGTTTCTTCATCAACTGAGGTCATACCAGAAAGGTGACAGGTGTTCTTTGTGTGTAGTGTTTCTACCTCTAAGACCTCAGGACTTGCTGAGTTGGCAATCTCTCCATATATGATGCTATTTTTATTGACTGAAAAAATTTGTGTAGGGACAAAATTCCATAAATTCTGTGTTGGATGCCTTACTGAAGGTAAAACCCTCTTCAAAGTGGAAGTATTTCTGCATAATGTATTGCTGAACCCTTGCTTAGCAAAACACCAAATAACATGCCTTTGTCATCTTGCTTGACTAATTCATTAGAAAGATCATAGAATAATAGAATATCCCAAGCTGGAAGGGACCGACGAGGATCAAGTCCAAATCCTGGCTCTACACAGGACCAACCAAAAATCAAACCACGTGTATGACAGCATTGTCCAAATGCTTCTTGAACTCCAGCAGGGTTCCACTTTCCACTTTCTTGGGGAGCCTGTTCAGTGCCCAAACCACCCACACAATGAAGAACCCTTTCCTAATATCTAATCTGAACCTCCCCTGATGTAGCTTCATGCTGTTCCCTTTGGCCCCATAATTGTCCTCAGACAAAAGAGATCAGTGCCTCCCCACACCCTCATGAGGAAACCATAGGCCACCATGAGGTCTCCACTCAGTCTTTTCTTCAGCCTGAATAAACCAAGTAACCACAGCCACTCATATGTCTTGACCGCTAGACCCTGCACCATCTTCATAGCCCTCCTTTGGGTATTGTCTGATAGTTTTATGTCCTTCTTATGTTGTGGCACCCAAAACTGCACACAGAACTTGAAGTGAGACCACACCAGTGCAGACAAGTTGCAGGACAATCACTTCCCTCAACCTGCTAGCAATGCCATGCTTGATGCACCCTGGGATGTGGCTGGTCCTTTTGGCTGTCATGGCACACTGTTGACTTGCCACTGACCAGAACCACCAGATCCCTTTCTGTGGGGCTGCTCTCCAGCCTTTCATCCCTCAGTCTGTATCTATATCCAGGGTTGCCCCATCCCAGGTGCAGAATCTGGAACTTGTTCCCATTCAACTTCATACAACTAGTGATTGCTCAGCCCTCTGGTGTGTCAAGTAGCATGCTTTTCAACCTCTTTTAACATTCTTTGTATCCTCATAACCACTACGACAACTTTGTTTAATGGGACCAAGCTGAAATATCATGGAATAATAACATAAAAAGATACTCACTGTAACTTCCCTTAATTAGTGCACACAGCCTAAGAAGTACCAGGGCTGCCACCAAATATTGGGATTTATTTGGATACATCGAAAGCCTTGTTTGAAGTTGCAATGAGATGTCTGATATTCCCAAATACCTGAGCAGTCAAAAACTGTTTAAGAAATAGCACTTGGAGACTCAATTGTACTTTTTTTTTTTTTTTTTTTCCCTTCAGTCTGGGTCTGAGTGTGAGCTGTGTAATTGTAAATATTCTTTCTGCTATCCAATATGTGCTGTATTTTCCAAAGAGCATCATGAGTGCCAAAATAACTAACTCAGCCTGCAGTCTGGGGAAAATAGCATCTCCCAAACGCAGGGTCCAGGATGTGAACGGCATGTCCTCTGCTGTTCTCAGGGTACCAGCTAGACTTGTGTTGATTCAGTTAAAACATAAATATGCTGGCCCTATGTCACGTGATCTCACATCTCACTGTGGCGAGAGGATCATTTCCTTCCTTTTACATACTAAAACGTACATTTGAATTTTAGATACATATGTTTTGAAATAACCAACACCAATAGTGACAAAGTTGATAAATCCCATCCTCCTCTTACTCTGGCACCATGCAAAGAAGCAAAACCTCCTGTTCATGTCCTCTGCTCAGGCCTTCCTCTGATCTGAATATGCCAGCTAACTAATGCTAGGGGTCAGCAGCTGTATCCTGGTTGTGCTGCTGTCTGTGCAAGACGAATAAGGACATGGCACACCAAGCATGGGAGCACCAAGAGCAACAGCCTTTTCTTGTGTGCATAAGAGTGCTTGAAGTCCATGCACTGCAATAGCAACAGCCACAATGAGGTTTTCAAATAATGACTGCCACACTTTGCACGTTGCTTTCAAGTCCAATAAACACTTCCGTTTATTGCCATTGCTCACCATGTATTTGCAAGGCACTGGTGCTCTTTCAAGCTCTTTCTAGTTTCCATGTCACAAACTTTTCTCAGATTAACTATTAACTACTACTGAGGGAAACATTCACAAGGATATAAATTGCAGGTGGATGGATTCTTTCAATTTCATTCTTCATTCCCCTGACAGTTTCTTTTCTTCTTCACAGTCTTTCAGAGTTATTGAGATCTCTTCCCCACAGACATCTCCAATTTGATATACAGAAGCAAATGACAAACCCAGGAAGCCTTAATACTTCCACTTGTACTAAATGAAATAAAATAAAATGCACTTTCCATGATATTAGCAAAGACTAGCTCACCGCTGCAACCATGTGAACGTCATGAGGTTCAGCAAGGCCACGTGCAAGATCCTGTACCTGGCTCTAGGCAATCCCAAGCACAAATACAGACTGAGTGGAGAATGGATTGAGAGCAGCTCTAAGGAGAAAGACTTGGGTGGTTGTTGGGAAGCTCAATAAGAGCCAGCAGTGCATGCTTGCAGCCCAGAAAGCCAACCATATTCTGGGCTGCATCAAAAGAAGCAGGACCAGCAAGTCAAGGGAGGTGATTCAGGGAGGCTCTTGTGAGACTCCTCCTATAGTACTACATTCAGCTCTGGAGTAAGACATAGACCTATGAGAGTGAGTCCAAAGGAAGGCCATGAAAATGATCAGAAGGATTGAGCACCTCTCCTATGAAGAAAAGCTGAGGAAACTGGGGTTGTTCAGCCTGGAGAAGAGAAGGCTCTGGGGAAACCTTATAGCAGTCTTTCAGTACCTAAGGAGGGCTACAGGAAAGTTGAAGAGGAATTCTTTACCAGGGAGTGTAGTGATAGGACAAGGGGTAATGGCTTTAAACTAAAAGAGGGTAGGTTTAGAGTAGATATTACCAGGAGATTTTTTACTGTGAGAGTGGTGAAGCACTGGAAAAGGTTGCCCAGAGAAGATGTGGATGCTCCACCCCTGGAAGTGTTCAAGGCCAGGTTGTATAGGCCTTTGAACAACCTGGTCTAGTGGAAGGTGTTCCTGCTCATGGCAGGGGGATTAGAATTAGGTGATCTTTGAGGTCCCTTCCAACCCAACTATTCTATGGTTTTATGAAATACTGAATTTATTTATCTACCTTCCACTGGACATGGATTTACCTTTAGATGCTAAAATGATGATCCTGAACAAATATAGTAGGACATACTAACTGCAGTATTTTGTTTAAGGTTGACAGATCAATAGCAAACAATGACAATCTTGTACTAGTGTCAAAAATGGATCTATAATGAATTTGAAAGCAAGTATTATTTTTTTCAGAAAGATGCCACCTTGATGACACTGGAAAATGAAAGTTTAGCTTATATTCAGAATAAAGATATGCTTAGTGCTTTCACCTTCCAAGTTCTGCTTGAAGATGAACCCGCTGTGGAGAGACATTTCTTTTTTAAACTAAAATTAATAAACATAGATGATTCTATCAAAGAAGCCAACAGAATGGTGAAACAGAAACAGGAGAAACTTGCTCATGTCATAGCTGCAGATTATGAAAGACCCCAAAGAAAAACCTTAGCAGTCACACTTGGAAAAATATATCCTTTCCAATATCTAGCCTCAGCGGATGAAACCTATACCTCTGCCCCCTTCCTACGCACCTTTCCATCAGCTCTCTTGAATTATAAGGTCTCTGAATGGCAGTGAAAGACAACATCTTGTGTGAAATTGGATAAAACCTGACTGGAAGAAACAAGGATGTAACAGTTATCTAAGTGAAGGAATGTCATAATAGGCATTCCACAGAGACCTGCACAAGGTCTTCATACCATAATCAAAAATGATCTGGAAGCGGAGTGAGGAGCAAGGTGACAGGTGTCCATGATGATCAGGGCAGTAGCTAGGTGAGAAGAGTTACAAAAATGGAAGGACTTAATTCTTACACAGCATCTAGTTAAGCTATGCAGCTCCTTTCTACAGGACTCTCTGGGTGGTGGACATTCAAGAAGGAAAGGATAAATTCATGTAAGTGAAATATGTAAAGAGGATTGGCTACAAAAACATTACAACACTCAAGATGTCCCTGAGACAGACAGGGCTGGAGAGACACACATATCTCCACTGAGAAACACATCAGAGGAGCAAAAAACCTGCCTAGGGCAGCTCTGTCAGAAGAGGACTTGCTGTTTGACATGCCAGCATGAGGACAGGCAAACACCACCTGTTCTAGCACTATTGGGAGCAGGTGATCTCTGTCTAGACTGAAGTGATGAAATATTATTCAATATTTACAGCTAGTGCAAATGTTTGTACATCACAGAAGAAGAGGTTGCTCCTTAGATTAAAATGATTATAGGATTAGTGTACTGTCTTTGACAGAAGATCAAAAGGTAAAACTGAATCAGAGGTCATGCTTTCAGTGTCTCCACTGAGAATTGGCTCTACAAAACATTTCCAAAAATAAATGCCACCAAAATGTTTCAGCATTCTACAATAATAAAAATATTAAAAGAATGCTTCATCTCTCCACTAACTCTTCTTTAAGGTCATTTTGCTAATCTTTGTAACACCAGGGGATATATGCTGCCAGTATGAAATTTCAAGTTCTTTCTTACTGCCCTCTCCACCTGTACTACTTTTATTTATTTATTTATTTATTATTATTTTTCCATGTTCGAAACACTTTCCTCAAAACCATTCCTCCTTGAAGCTTGCTGCTTCCCGCTCATCATATCAAACTGCAATACATAATCTACTGAAAAATAGCCAGGGAATCAGAAACTCAGCAAGACTGAAATTTCTTTTCACATAGACTAGGTCCTTCAGGAAGCAAACTGCTGACCAAAAGGTGATCTCTTCCTTCGCTCACAGCTTGCAGGCATTATGAATTGGCTTCTCCCAGACTTCACACACAAAGCCCTGAATTTTGTAGCAGGGAGAAGTGATGGTAGCAGCTGGAATAGATTTCTTTTTGAACTGTAAAGCAGACTCAGGCTCATAACACTCCAAGTGCTTAAAGGCTCTGTGTGACCTGTTTGCTGCACTATTTTTCTAATAACTTTCTCCCCATTTTCCATGTAAAAAACAGTGGTTCACACACTGTTTGAATACAGGTTACAGTTCTGATCCCCTTCACCTCCAAAAGGTTATATTACCATTAGAAGAGGTAAAGAGAAGGGCAATACCGCTGATCAAAGACATGAAATAACAGAGGCATTGTGCGAGGCCAAGAGGCAGCTAGATTGTAAGCAAACAAGATGACATGGCTTTTCATGCTGCACACAGACTGCCAGAACTCCTTCATACAGCTTGCCTGGATGCAAGAAGCTGGCATAAGCTCTGGAATAGATTTAATGAATAATTTGTGAAAAGATAATTTAGAACCATTAAGGTTGGAAAAGACCTCCAAGATCATCTGGTCCAATCATTCCCCTACCACTGATATCACCCACTAAACCATCACAGAATCACAGAATCATCTGGGTTGGAAGAGACCTCCAAGATCACCAAGTCCACCCTCTAACCTAATACTAACAAGTCCTCTACTAAACCATATCACTAAGCTCTACATCTAAGCATCTTTTAAATACCTCTAGGGATGGTGACTGGGCAGCCCATTCCAATACCTAACATCCCTTTCGGTAAAGAAGTTCTTCCTAATATCCAACCTAAACCTCCCCTGGTGCAACTTTAGCCCATTCCCCCTCATCCCTCCAGGGTTATCCTGCTTTCATTGATGTTGGGATTAACCAAAGGATCCCTGAGTAATTCTCTGCATCAAATGCCTTCATGTAGCACATAGCCACCAATCTCAGCAGTTGAAGATATGCTGAAGATGTACTGAATTAGTAAAACCTAGACTAGGTGTGCGGAAATGTGAAGTGTGGGTGTCATGTGGTATGCAGAGAGAAAAATCTGCACAAATATGAGCCAGATAAACTTCATGGTCTCACTTTGTATACCAGAAAAATGAATCCAGACCCAGACCCCTCTGCTCCCATTAGCAGTTTTAATTTAAAATTAAATGCTCTCTCTTCCCGCCCCGCCCCCCCCCCCCCCCCCCAGAGAGAGGAAAAGCAACAAAACAAAGCAAACAAAACAAAACAAAAACAAACAAACAAACGAAAAAATGAACACAGAACAGAACTCTGCTTGAAAATAGAGTGAAATCAGCAGGGAATGGATTAGCTTCAGATCAGACTGCCCAGAGCAGCCTGATCTGGAGCAGCATAGCACTTAAGGTTTATGTTTCTTGAGATTTGGTTTTAATAAATATAATCAATAGCTCAAATTGTGATGAAGGACAAAAGCACAGATCAAATCGATCTAAGCAGTAGCTTAACGTTATAAGCCAAGGGGTGTCTTTTCTTGTCTAAATGAGGCTGTAAAACAAACAAACAAAAAACACTGTAAAAACAAAAAAACAAAAGACTGCTTTTCTTCCCCATTCAGTACAGTTTTCTTAATAAAATTAAGCCAAGTCCAAACTACCAGTCCTGAATGTATTTAATCAGATACAGTATAACAGAATTTTTTTTTTTTGCATACCACATGACACCTTAGAAGTGTGAGAGTAATGCCCAGTACAGATAACCTTCACTAACTCTCATTCATACTCTCATTAAAAAGCTGCCATTGGTTACATGGGTTTGGTGCCCACATACAGAACATAAGACTCTTTTTCATTGCTGTGGCTGAATCACAGATAAACGGCTAAAGGGTAATAATAACCTTATTATAACTGAATACTTGCCAGATGTACTACTGAAAGTCATTCACATACTCTAGTGATGAGCATGGTTCAGAAGTGATCCAGAATAGCCTCACACCTTGTTAATAAATATTCAGAATTTTTAATCTTCAAGGAGATAATACTGGCCATCTGACAGAAAATTCAGTTTAGATCCATAAGCGTTTTTTATTACATTTTCATTGCAGTAGATTTCATAATGTTTCATAGCAAGCAGTGCCCTTGCAGAAGACACAGAACTTCCTTGGCCAAAGAAGTCAGAAGTTGACTGCAACTCTCACAAAATAAACAAAATACCAATTATGATTCAACTGTAGTATAAGTTATTTTCTATTCAGTTGGGAAGAATTGATTTTCCCAGCAGTGTCACTTACACTGAAATGATTATTGGACATAAAACAACTTAAGAAAATGATCGGAAAACAAATTAGATGGGCTGCAGATCACTGGCTTATCTTGACTGCTCACCTTGAAGACAGAGTTAAGGAAACATAATATACAGTACTTGATACCAGGATATGTGAAATCTCTGCTCTCCTTACACCCCCTGACATTTCATATTAAAATTTCAAAACAGAAACAAACATTTCCATCAGGGATAAAGCATGAGGCAGCACATCTTGCCACTCCAAAGACATATGCTTAATTAAAAGCAATGATAATTTGCTGTGACATAAGATAATTAAAGAAGTAAAAATTGTATAATAACTTTTCTCTGTCTAATGCTCTCATTTTTATATACACATCTATTCATGAGTAGTATGAGAAAAATGTTGCCAAGGCTCCTTGGCTTTTATCAGCTGACATTTTAGTACTGATGACCAAGTTTTAAAGCAATGCAGTAAAAGACCAGACCCAATATTCTTGCACAATCCAATGGAAATCAATAGGAATTCTTCCACTGATTTTTCAATGTGTATTGGATAGATCTTTTATCACATGCATAAGCCCAAATAATGGGAACAGAGGTTAAACTAATCAGGAACATAATGATAATCTTTCTATGCAGAGATGGAATCGTCCTGATCAGAGTTTGTAACAAAAAAAAAAGAGTTGGCCTCACATTCTTCTCCAGTGACATCTACAATCAGCAAATGTACTGTACATTAAGTGCTGCACATCTTATCTAGCTGATAGAATCCGCTGCAAGAGACTTGGTTAACTATGTTTGGTTTTGCTTTAGGGCCAGTAAAAATGACAGTCAGTGTCACTACTGAACCTGAAACGTCATTGTAAAGTTTCACATTTACCATTGCAGAATCTTTACCTACATACAGCTTTGTTTCAAAGGCCTGTATCATTACTTTAAGATCTCTTCTAATTATAGGTTCCTTGCAGGATCTCCATTTTTTTCCCTCTATCTTACATGGTAAAAGGTCCCTTACGTTTTAAAAAAAAGTTTAAGTTAAGTTTAAGTTCTTGGAAAAAAAAAAAAAAAAAAAAAAAAAAAAAAAAAAAGACAATGAATGGTTATTGGTGTTACTAGCTTTCTGAGAAAACGTACCACTAATTTATACCCTTTGAGCTGTTGGGTTAGATGTAGCACTTGGTAAATGATCAGTACTTCTGTTTATTTCATCTCACTATGCAAGCACTTTTTTTTTTTCTTTTTCTTTTCTTCCTTATTTAAGGTAATATTTACATCTATTCTTGCAAATAGATTGAGCAATAGCTAGCATGATCTTGGTCATTTTCTACCACTTTCTTAGTGATGAGAAAATGAACATTTGCTCTGAGTTTGACAGTTGTAAAGGACATCTATTTCCTGGGCTTTGTTTATTAGACTCTACTATTGAAAAGATTATTTAATGCTGCTTTTGGCAAAAGTCACGGTTTGTATAAGATATAATTCACCAAATCAATATTTAGGGTCTGTATATTAAGTTACAAGAGAACAAATAATACATAAAGAAAGTACAGAAAGACACAACTAACTTATTATCTGCCTTTGTGTATGTCTTTTGATTTTCCTGCCTCCTTCATTCAAGGGTAATTACCTGAAACGCACAGGTGTTTCAGATGCTTATTCATTTATTTGGCATAAGTAGCCTCTGACATAGTGAGTATGGCTATTTTAGCATTAGGATGGCAGGAATTGGTCTGACACCTTCTTTTACCCAGAAACTATTTTCAGCTACCACTTTTTCAATAAGATCCATGGACTTTTCTTTTTAAATAAACAAGAGGGAATAACATTTGGATGAACATGCAAACCAAGCATAATTTGGAAGTGTGCTGTTAGGCATGCTAACACAGAAGCAGGGTCATTGGATTCTGTGGCAGCAGCTACTGAAATATGATGCTGTTGGAAAGGCTCAGTGCAACAGAAACTCCTACAATGATGTTATACTTAATGCCAAAGGTGAAATTTAGGCCTCCATCTATTCTAGGTGCACTGTCTTTAGTCTTTGGAGTGTTTTAAGAAAAGCAGTTGACATCACATTGAAGATTAAAGCTTCTGGATCTTGTGGGTTTCTAAGGTTGAAAGCCCACATGAATTCATAGAGTTTGGACCCACGAAATACTGAGTATTTCTATTCAACATAAGCTAAAGCCCAGAGATGTTGTTCATAAAAGTAGGATACCAGCATAAAGTGCTTTACAGAAATGTATACATTCCTTTATAGAGAACAGCAGCCTGCTAGCCCTTCAAAAGCAAAGGTTAGCAAGCTTTCTGAGGAACACAAAATCTTCAGGTAGGTGCAAGCAGGAACTTCTGAAGCAACCCCTGCCTCATTCCCTATTTTAGCTGATAATCACAACTACGTTTCTTCAGCCTGGAGGACACCAAGCTGATGAATCTATGCCTAGAACCAAGGCCGCCTCTTGGCAGCCTGACACAGACAAAAAAAAAAAAAAAAAAGCCTTGAACAAAGAGCCACATTCCCTGTTTTCTAGTACCATACAGCACTTCATCCAGACAGTTCATACTTATGACAGACAAACAAAATGGCAAGCAGCAGTTGCTGCAAGTCCACAGCCCTGAATCTACAAGGCTGTCCCTGCCAGACCAGGACACCGGTATGCCCAAGGGAAAGTACTCTTTGACAGGTGCTTCATTGAGACTCATATCTCAATGTCCAGGCTGTACAGTCTTCCTGTAAAGTCCTAGAAGAATGCACTCTGAATTCTATGGTTTCAGCCACAACAATATAACATTGCAAAAACATACATAAAAACGAAGGAAGACAAAGTAATCTTATTTGCAACATTAATACTATGTACCTTTTAAAAAAATATATCCTGTTAATTTATTCATGTATTTATGAAGGGCTATAGCTAAGAAACTGCACAAAGATAGTAGCTAAACTCATAATGGATGAAAACCTGTCAATTAGTACTCTGTATGCAGACATAATGAGTTTTGAGAAAGGCTGTAGAAGTTGTTCACCTCAATTTTATTAAAGCATTTGAAGCTGTCTCCCACAGCATTCTCCTGCAGAAGGTGGCTTAGGGAGGTGTACAGTTCACTGGGTGAAGGACTGGCTGGATGGCCAGGCTCAAAGATTCATAATGAGTAGAGTTCAACCCAGTTGAAGGCCAGTCACAAGAGGCATTCCCCAGGGCTCAGTCTTGCAGCCAGTTTTGTTTATCGTTTTTATCCGTGATCTGGATGAAGGGATTGAGTATATCCTCACTAAGTCTGCAAACGACAACAGGCTGGGTGGGAGCATTGATCTACATGAGGGTAGGAAGGCTCTGCAGAGGGATCTGAATAGGCTAGATCAATGGGCTGAGCCTGATCAGATGAAATTCAACAAGGCTAAATGCTGGGTGCTGCACTTGAGTCATAACAAACCCAGGCACTGGTATGGGCCTGGGGAAGAGTGGGTGAAAAGTAACCCAGCAGAAGAGCATCTCAGGGTGTTGGTCAACAGCCAGATGAACATGAGCCAGCAGTATGCCCAGCTGGCCAAGAAGGCCAGTGCCATCCTGGCTTGCATCAGAAATGGTGTGGCCAGAAGGACTATGGAAGTGATCGTCCTCTGTACTCAGCACTGGTGAGACCACATCTCGAGTACTGTGCTCATCTTTGGGCCACTCACTACAAGAAAGATACTGAGTTGCTGGAATGCTTTCAGAGAAGAGCAATGAAGCTGGGGAAAGGACTAGAAAGTATGAAGACATGAGAAGTGGCTGAGGGAACCGGGATTGTTTAATCTGGACAAAGAAATCTGATGGCAGACCCCATCGCTCCCTATAACTACCTGAAAGGAGGTTCTAGTAAGGTGGGTGGGTGTCGGTCTCTTCTCAGATGACAAGTAATAGGATGTGAGGCAATGACTTTGAGTGAGGGGATGTTTAGATTAGATGTCAGGAAGAATTTCTTCAAAGGGGGGTGGTCAAGCATTGGAATGGGCTGCCCAGGGAAGTGGTGGCATCGCCATCCCTGGAGGTATTCAAGAGATGTATGGACATAGGACTAAGGGATGTGGCTTAATGATGGGACACAGTAATTTAGGTTGATGTCTGGACTTGATGATCTTGAAGGTCTTCTCCAACCTAAATGGTTCTATAACAGATCCAACAATTATCTGTAACTGAAATGCTCACAAAAATCTGCACCTCAGCTGTCTTGAAATTAGACTGTAGCACCACTGTGCAATGCTGCTCTTCTAGTGAAGTGACAGAAACTGATACAAGGAAAGCACACAAGAAATTGGAAAATGTAATGATGCACTGGTAGCATGTCAGTATAAATACATTTGAGGAAAAAAACCCGCTGAAATTGTATATACATTGCTTGAACATTATGACTCCTTATTTAGGAGATCCAAAACAGCAGGCCTGCATTTCATGCTGCTGAGCACAGTCTTTATGATAAGAAATATTTATCAGAAAGTAATATGAATGTGCAAAAGTTATTTTTATTTTTTATTTTTGAGTAAGGGAATACATTGTCATAAGAGTATGGTCTGGTGAATAAGATCCTGAAGGGGCTGTAGTCCCAGCTACACAACTTATTTGTTACCCTGTACTTTTGGGAAACTACTTCTCCTTTGTATCTTACAGCTTTACCACTTCTGAAATGGATAAAATTATATTTACCTACTTATCAAGAATGTTGTGAAATATGTTACTAATTATAGCAAACTTTGTGAGCCCTAAGAAAGTCTTCTCATCTCCATATGGCCTATTAAAACAATTAAAACCCTCATTAATAACTTAAAATATATTTTAACTTCTACATATATATTTCATTTGTGCTTTCAACAACTCTTTATTTTTCCCTGGAGTGGTTTCCTGTGCAGTGCAAAAGCACAAAGTCCTGAATCTGCAAATACGTACAGATGGGTAGTTTTGCACCTGTGATTTGTCCCACTGGAACGCCACAGAGCTGCTTGGGCAAGCAATTAGGATGTGTACAAATATTTGTGGACTCAAACTCTACATTTTCTTGTAAGGTATTCCCTCTCAGGGGCCACTAATAGTGATTTCAAAGTGCTGAAGAACAAGGTCTGGGCTTCATCTGCCATAGCAACAATACTGCAAATAGGAAATTTATAACTCCTGGGATTCAGATACAGTGAACGTTTCCCCAAACCAGTAATTCCACCCAGAGAGAGTTGTTGTTCTGTTGGGGCATGTCTTGTTTTGCTGTCATTTTCTGACTCAGTCTGTACTTCTTTTATGACTCTCCACTTTCCAAGAAAGAAAAGAAAACAATTTCCATAGTAGCTCTGTTGGCCAAAGAAAACTTAAGGGATGAGGCAAGTTTTTTTAGCATCAGCCCTCTACCTTCCAACAGTAGTGGGGAGTTGGGGGATTTATAGCCCCTCTTCTCACACATAGTTTGCTCAGAAATTTCCACGTCTGTAAATATTCCAGCTGCGAGACAAGGCTCGTCTAAGAAAAGACTTCGGCTTTGATTATTTCTCAGTAGTTAACAAGGAAAAAATGCATTTGGCTGATCTGTGCTCATTTTCTGCAGCTGTGAGGAGACTGTAGATGCTAGACTGAGCAGCATGGGCAGTAACTTCTACTGCTGGAGCTAAGTTTGTTGTCTTGCCTGGATGAGTGTCTGTGGCTCTCATATATGCAAGTACTTGCCATGCCATTCGACACAGGCTCTGTCCTCAAACATGTTTACTGTGCTACAAAAGTAAATAGCCAAATATATTCATCGCATGCAGTGATGTAATGAAATCAAAGCTGAAACAAAGTTAGCACAGAAATCCACACTTCTCAAAGCCCAGAGTTGGCAAGAGTGTTACATCGGGGATCATTTCTAAGCATGAGGCATAGCACAGAATATAAAACCACTGAAAGTCTTTCCAGAAGGTTTGTAAAGAAAACCACTAGAACTCCTAGCCTGCCTGTGTGACAATGCTCTTTAATGAAGAAAAACAAACCCAAATAAATACACATCACTTTTTCCCACTTCCTCTTCCAATCTTCAGGGTAATTCCTATTCTTCATTTTTTTTTTCCCTGTATGAAGTGAGTGGCCTGCTGGTAATTTATGTATAAATTAAATCTTACGTTTCTGACTCACACAAGCAATCCCACCCATTTTGAAAAGTCATCTCAGAACAGGGAAAGCAAGATTTGTCCTATACCTACTGAAATGTTTTAGTTACAACCTAAGCTTGGTAGAGACTGGTCAGCTCTAAGAGACTGATGAGAAATTATTTAAAATATATCTGTTTGAACGACAGTCTATGACTAGAACTAGTGCTAATTTTTCAAATAATATAAATGTTATGAGAAGTAGGTGCTCAAACCATTAAGTCAATATGCTGCAAGCTGACAATTTTGCTTATGGAACATTAACAGTTAAAATTGTGGAGTGGTTTGTCCCTGCTTATGAACTTTCTGTGTAAATTGGGCTCTCCCCAAGCCTTCTGCATTCCACTAATATTTCTCCATTAATTTGTTCTTGGGTGCTACTTCCCTTTCATGCCTCTGCTAACCACAAACTTTCTATAGGAAGGGAACCTGGAATATCAATTGGTCAGAAATGCAAACAAAAATTTCTTTGTGCTTTACTTAATATAACAGTTCAAATAGGTATGAATCTAAATTCATGACTTCCACAGTCCCCTTTCAAATGAAAAAAAGTCCACTGAGCATCGTTTCAACATATGCTCCCTCCTTACTCTATTCTCAAACAAGAGATTAATCAAGCACAGAAAACTTGGAATTTCTCCTCCACCCCAAGTTTATGCACATTGTGTTTTTGGAAAACCACTGAAGAGTCACAGGTTACTTACAAATAACTATTCACAAAATAGTTCCAAGTAACTGGCTATATTTGAGCAAAGCATCATATCAGAAATCACAACTTCATGTGTGCTATGGGGAAACTTTAAGTAAGTAGGAACATTACTAGGGCTGTCTGGCAAAGACTTTCCTGAAACAGGATTTCCAGGCTATTTTCCATGCTAACATGCTGACTAGCAACCACATTCTTGTGCAGATAAGAGGGTGTACAGAGGGGAAAGTTTCAGCTCACGGCTCACCCAGCAGCTACAAGTTCAAAGTCCAGGCTGCCCTGACTATATCAAGTTTTGAATGTGTTACAGTCAAAGACAGAGAATTATTTAACCAGTCCAGGCAAAGACACAGGCTCAGAAAGCTCACAAGTTATGGAAATATACTTACGGAAAACAAAGATTAGTTCATGCTCAGTTGGGTTGAAGGCTGTTTTCATTTCATGCAGAAATATATCTCCCTTTGCATGTAATAAATCTGCAAATTCTCCTCTAGTTAACTATGAAAAAATACATTGAAATGGCCTGATAAGGTAATGAGAGATAAGAAGCATCCATATCTTTCAGGCTGAGCTCCTGAAGCGCATAAGGATGTTTGAAGGAAAACATTAAGCAAAGCAAACAAATCACATGCTTTTCTAACCTTAGATGACAAAACCCAAGGAAGCTGCACCTGAATAAAGGCAGCAATTGGGCTCCTTATTATAGCTTACACAAGGCAATTAGAAGAAATAATTTTCTATACTTTTATATGAAACCCAGGCTTGACTCTGACCTATAATTTGATATAAGCTTCATTTTAATGACTTAAATTTCACTGCTAATAAGTGCAGTCTAATCAAACTACAGGCAGAGACTGTGAAATAATTTACAAGTTTTATCTGGAAAGGTCAAGGTCTTAAACAAAGAAAAGTGACTTTTCCTACCAAAGTGCTTGTCCTTCACAGTGCAAAACTAATACACCATTATGAAAAACTGTACTTGTCTTTTGTGCCAAGTAAATCTTGTTTACCAAATACACACACAAATAACTGCCAGTCCACTGCCACCAAAATGAACAACCAGTGCCTGACAGAGGTCCTCATTGCCAGACCACTAAAATGAACTCGGTTCTTTCCACTGAAGTTAATGAAGCTATGACAATTTAAATTAGCTGTGAACCTACCCCAATTATCTTTTAGCTTGCTTTCACAAGGACACTCAGGAAAAGTTAAGCAGAACTAAAGTAAAAAGCTGTCAAGTTAGAAGAGATTGTCTGAAGTATGTTGAACTTTGCATGGATTTCTTCCATTCCTCAGTTAGGTGTCTGACAGGTTTATTTTTCTTTGCTATGCTAGATAATTTGGTTTGGCTTCAGAGGACCCCTTCCTGTATACAAACTGCAGGCACTTAGAGCAGCTATCCCCTCCAGGACAGTATATTCACTTGAGATCTTAAATATGACCATTCATTCTGTTCTGGCTCTTATCCGCTCTCTTTCTTGTTCTCTTTCTTCTTTTTAAGCTCTCCATGTACCTAATATTTTCAGTGATGATCCCAGGCCAATGAGAACCCCTTTGGCATGGGGGAGGACAAACATGCATCCTTCTGCATCTACCTCAGCATAAATAGCCTGAGGCCCCTATGAAAGGAATGGGAGGGTAATTTAGCTAAGCTGAACAACTACAACAGAAACACAGAATCATCTGAGAAGCATGTCCTTCAAACTCATAAAAACACTTAAAAACTTCATCCTAGAGCTCTCCCACCTGGTAATATTTATACACAGGTATCAATAAGATTCTGGGCCAGAGAATCTTGGTATCACAGGATGGGATGTGACATGAAACTAACAGATTTCAATATTAGGAAAGAGACCTTTTTTAACAAGGTCTAAAAAAATCAATGTTTTAATTCTGGGCAGTGAAAACCGATGAGTTGTGAGAAGCCATAGAAAGGGGAGTAAATGAAGCTAGGAAATCATTTATATGATTGAAGAGTTTAGTGAGGCATACAGTTTAGAGCAAAGGAAAATTAACTGCTGCAGGACACTAGTGAATTCAAGATTCCTCAAGTCTGTTTTTTGATTCATATTCTTATCAGAAGGATAAAAGGTTGAGCTCCATTCTCCATTGCAATGCCCCCTGAGCTTAACAACTTCTCCGTTTTAACCACATTTTAGTTTGAAAACTACTTATTTCTGATCTTACCAGGACTTTTCTCTCTTGCTGTGCCTCTGTGCTAAACCTTGGTGCTTACCAGCTTGCATCTTATAAATCACATTACTGCCAGGCTCTCCTAGGTTATAATTAAATGAGACAAGATTTGAATGGGGAGGCACCCAAGATAAAGATATCCTATTCCAGACAAGAGAAGAAAATGAAACAGCTACAAATGATTTGTTTAATCCTCCAAACACTTTAGAAAACATTGATAATAAACTCATTCAATAAGCAAGTTACGATTCTTTGTAAGTAGAAGTGAAGTAGGTTGTATCAAAAATGTCTGACTTGAAGACTGTACACAGAGCTGACAAGACTCTTTCCATCTGCTATCAGACATTTGGGAAGTGACCTGAGCCCAGTTCTTTTTGTGCTTGGGACAGTCTTTGAGCTAATGTAAAAACAAGCATATACTTCATTACCCAATCTTTATACAAATCTTTGATTCTGAATATCACTTATACTGTAAATATTTTTATCTTCCTCATTAACACAAAAAGACACAGGAAGAACAGAAATGTCCCACATCAGTGAAGTCCCAAACAAAATATTTCTCTCCTCAGTTTCATAGCTTGCAAGAATTACTTGCCTTTTTATCAATTATGAAATTCAGAGATCAGTGCTTCTGTAACTTCTGTTTCCTAAACTGGAATGTTTTTAAACATCCTATAACGAGCACTTCCATTTGACAGTTACAGTTTATGACTTCAGTGCTTCAGAATAGTAAGTAAAATAGTGAAGACTGAAGCTACTGGTTTGGTTGGAGGAGAGCTGAAACACCTTCTGTCCTAGGGACACCTGTTTGCATAGACAAGCATCTCCAAAAATGCAATGGGAGTGGAGATGCTCCAGACAGACTAGGACGCCAGTTTATGCCTCATGGGGAACCAGCTCTGTTTTCTATGTGCATGTGCAAGACAGAGACTACTAGGAAAGTCAGTATTTGTACAGCAGAAGTCAATTGGTAGCTGACTCCAGTGTCACAGGCCTTGTTACCCTCTCAGTGCCCTGTGAAAGCAAAAATCAAGTCTTGTCCTTCACTGTGTTTCCCCGGAAAGAGCTTACTGATTTAACAAGTCATATACATGTCATTGCATTTTAAGTGAATGCACTTTCATTTCAAAGATACATTACATGAATATGAATCATTTCAAAGATACGTGCACACACCGATCCATCTTCAGACTAGATCATATATCTCAGTCACTGTAAGTCAGGTGAAAGTCACGCATATGTATTTATTGCCACAGTACAATGAGTAATCCAGCAGAGTGGGTTGCAGCACAAAGCCCCTCGTATTGCACACAGTGCACCGCCTCATCTTAAAATGCTTCTAAAGCTGTAGAAGCTGGATGTTTCTATAGAGATATACACTTGGCGATTTATACTAGCTGAGGATCTGCCCTGCAGAGTTTATTATCCTTCTTTAGTGTCACTTCCTTCCTTGGGCTTTTCTTTATTCTCTGTTATGCTCTGCTTATTTCTTTTTATCCTCACAGTGAAAATGTCAAATACAGAATCCAACATAAGCATTGGACCTCTCAGGCAATATACAGCCAGCGATCATACACCAAGTTCTATAGCTTTCTGCTTCAAAGTATGAACTGGTCATAAATTTGAAAAGAGAAGAATTTAACACTACAGACTTTTTTTTTTTTTTTTTTTTTTTTTCCTACACTGATAGTAGAAGCAATGCTGCTTAAAAGGGAAAAAAGAGTCTTAGATAGCATGCAATATACTCTGAATGTGCTCTGCAGTGCAAATATTTTCCATCCCTTTCTGATAATGCATGGATTTATTGATTAACTATATAATTAACTACTGTAACATAAGTATTTGACAGCTTCATGGGTCTTCATTTCATTAGCTTGTCTTCATCACCCTGTCTGTCTTATATTAAGGTTAGTACTCCAGTATAAACACCTGAGTAAGAGCTGTAATTGCTTGCAGGTTTCAATGTGCTTTCAACTGTGTGTGTGAAAGCATAAAAAATTCTAATTGCAGCTGTCTTTGACAGCGTTGCAGCTACTGTTCACATCATTTGTAGCTTGTGTCTCGGGGAAGCACATCTGACTCATTTAGTTCATAACAAAGAACTTGCTATTTCAAGGCAGCCACTGTTCTAGTGGGCAGACATCTACCCAGCCTTGACTTGATAGTCTAAAATAAATATCCTTGAGCAGTTGTACAAAAACACCTATGCAAAGGGCAAGAAAAAATACCACTGTTTATAGTTTGCAGATTCTTGGGAGAAAATCTTCTGCATAACATACATCTAAACTGCTCCATCAATGGCAGAACTGGTTAGTGAAGCTGGTGAAGGTATTGTAAAATACAAAACACCATATGACCAGTCCTAGGCCTTATTTGTTTTACCTGCAATTTTCCTCTCTCTCAGGCAGCATTTGGATGGGTGCAAAATGATTGACCATTTCTGTTGTCAATTATTTCAATCACCTTATTTGCTTCTTTCCAAAACTGGCACCATTCTCCTGCTGAAGCCTCTGGCTTGCTAACACTTTAAACTATTGCTCACAAGGGAACTTTTAATTATCTGAGTGACATATTTGCAAGCTTTCTTTGAGTAGCCTCCATTCTCAAGAGATGTTTCTTATAACATCTCCATGGTGTTGAATACAGGGAAGCAGAAGGTATTTACTGGTCCACATCTCCCTGCTGCTGTGGGCTGCTTCACTTTTGTATCAGCTAAGGAGAATTAATTGTCAAAACAGCAACCTTTAGGAGCAGCAGCAAATCAGGAAATTAAATGAGTTGGAGACAGTTTCTCTTTATAATGAAAGCAGTATGACCAAATTTGATTTCATAGCACTTTTTTATAATAGCATTAATTACAGGATGCAGATAAAACACTGATATTGATATTTGTCTCACTAATAACTCTGCCAACTGCAAGTAGAATTGGACCATGCAGCCTTTTCCCACTTCCCTTACAAAGCTGCCTTGTACTGATGCTTTATTTTGTCAAAGAGGTATATTATACTGCCCACATGAGTGCCCCTAACTGCTGTGTACTGCTCCCTGTTTCCCTGGGGTAAGAATGGTTTAAGGCTCTTCTCAGATGAGAAACCCAAAAGCAAGAAAGGGTGCTGTAAGAGATGAGTAAGCTTTTCCTGGCATTTCTAGTTGATTCCCAGTTGAAATTTATACATTTCTGCTTAAAGTACTTTGCTAAGTCTTAGGAAAGATCCCTTCTATTCTGAGAACAAGTTATTTTTGTTTACGTTACTTTCTCTAATTAAGATCTCCAATGACTAAATAAAATCTCAGTGAATAAGAATGGACTGCTAAGATTAACACTGACTCCTAAAAACTGTTTTAAATCTTCAAGGACTGAACTGCCATAATTAGTTGAACCCTCCTCCCCCCATGGTGATTAATAATACACTGACACAAATGATCCTAAGCTTTCCATCTCAACTTTTGGCCTCCTTTTTCTCGTGACTTGTCTCCAGTACTTTAAGTCACAGACATATGAATTTCTCACAGTCATTTCAGTACCTACTTCTATCAAACCCCTCTTCCCTTTGTGCCATCCTTGCCAAAGCAGGTGCTGATCCAGTCAGGAGCAGAGCCCCAGCTCTTGTATCAAGAGTGTGAACTTTGCGCTGCTGTACAGCATACAGCTGGTGGTTCTGTGAGGACAATGTTTTTATACTGAGATTTTTTACTAAGTAACATAGTACTTAGTAATGCCACATACACGGTCCCAACTTAAACATCTTTAGTGAAACAGAAACGCACAGAAACAGAAGTGCTTGAGACTTATTCTGTTCTCTCTCCAATGCTTTCATTGGCATGTTTTTCATCATTTAAATGGCACTAGGGTAGCTTAGGAAAGCTGTCTAGACCACCTTCTCATAGAAGGTGAAGAGCTTCAAGAATGCTGACTAACACAGACACACACACGTATGTCTAACCATAAACCATATCCAGCACATTCAGAATGAGTTCTTAAGTGAAAAAAGCACCTTGCAGGAGCTGTACTTGGCAGGGAGAAATCTGTGCGCATGTCCTACAGAGGATCCTTCGATGCCACTGCCATTTACACTCACGTTGCTACACTGGTTTTAAAACCCTTTTGACTCCTTGAGGTGTTTGGAAGAAACACGAAGAGATCTTATTCTCTGCTACCAACAGTGCATTTGCAACAGCATCTGGAGTGGCAAAGTCTGTTTCAGTCAGCTGAAACAACCCACTGGGTACTCAGTTTAGGAAAACACCTTTCCAGAAAACCCTTTTAACCTTGAATGGGGATCTAAGGTTTATCTGTCACTTTAAAACTCCTCAGCTAATGCATCTGTTTTTTTGCCACATTAGCACTAGAATCTACAGAGTTTTCACGGACAAATTCTTAAGGTATACTAAAATTAATTCCAGGGCTATAGTGATTTGACGGGACAAAAATTGCCCCCTGAGGAAACAAAAGTTGGTGTAAATGGGAAGAGAGTCAAGTCAAGAGATTCAAACTGCAATATTTATACAACACTGCAAGAAGAAAGAATTCAGCTGCTGTTTACAGTCACATCATGTTGTAGTCAGCCTGTCTCAGGGAACACACAGTTGTGCCAAAGAACCAGCACATTAGCAACATGAAAAAACCCTAGAGAAGTTAACAAGAATCTACTGGAAACAAACCCCATTTTACCAGCAGGTGTTTTTGGTGATTTAAAATTCTACTTCTTTGCAAAAATAAAGTTTTTTTTTTTTTTTTTTTTTTTTTTTTAAATCCCTGGAAGGCAACCCTTACCTGTCTAATCTAATGAAACAATCAAAGCAAAATTAAACAAAATTAGCAGTGTGTGCCTGGAGCACAATTTACCCAAGATTTAGATGACACAAATTACAGATGGATTATTTTTTCCCTCTAGTTGAGAGAATGATTTAAACTTTTACTGACCTTATGTGGTTAATTCAGGCATTTTTCTCAAGTTTTCACCACAGCCTGCTTATTCAGTGAGCATAATGACTACTCCTTCTGAATGAAACAAAACTTCTGTGCTAGGAAAACTGTGGGACGTTAACCAAGGATATATATGGTCTGTAAGGTCAGGATACGGACATATTTATAGAGACATATTTTTCAGACAGGGACATATAATTCCTCCTTGTGTCCTCCCTCCAAACTTGCCTCTCTAGTTATTAATAAAAGGGTTTACCAAGGATGACTCCTTTCATTTTTTTTGTGTTAGGTCCTAATGATGCCAGACACCTGTGGGTGTAGGCAATGGGCAATATAAATTGCTTTAAAAAAAAAAAAAAGAAAAAAGAAAACAATCATTTGCACAGTTATGTGCTTGACATTGCATGAGTTTTCTTGCTGGCCTGTTCTAGTGACACAGAAAACAGCTGCCATACAATATTCTTCATGTTACTTTATGGAAAGCAAAAAGAAGCTTTAAGATAAAAAAAAATCTTCTCTGAGTAGCACAATATTGTATCTTTACAAGGTTCACTCTCTTCAACTCAGTCATGCTGCTCCTCTGATAGAGGAGAGTCACTCTCTGAACCTCATTGCAGCCCTTTCTTTAATGCCTTCATGATTTCCAAACAAAAAACAATAAACTACTTCTTGCCAAATAAGCCCAAAGCTTCTGAAAGCTCCTCCAGCACAGACAGAAATGCTCACCAAGTTGTTTGGGGCAGACAAGTTGTACTATGTGCTTTGACAATGTGAGAGTAAGCTGTAAAGAAAGCTTAGACTTAATACTTCAAGTTACTGTTACAGTACCAAGGAATCCTGTTTAAAATGTACTCTGCACTTTGCATTATACCATATTGCATCTTTTCTTAACAGAGATTTTAAAGTGAGCATGATAAGAGTGAGGGAGAGGAGCTTCAAGCCATAATTAAGTGAGTGTCAGAGGAAGCTCTGTGCTTTTCCAACAGCTGGAGTAAATTTCCCCAGTGATCCCTCCAAACCCGATCCTTGGCAGCAGTTTATTTTGAAAGCCAGCAAGAAGGCTGCTACTCACAACCCTTCCCTCTCCTCACTTACAGTTCAGTGGCATTGGTGGGGATGTCCCGAGGAAGCTGGACCACCTTGCTCTCCTGACAGATGAAAATCCTGCCTGCACAGTGGCACGTGTGGTGCTGGCAGCTGGAGCAGCTTGCCAGGAGAATCAGTGAGCATGTGAGAACCAAGAACATCTCTGTCTTCACATCTGCCCCCTTATCCTCCATCTAGAAGGAAGGAGTGTGAAGATCTCACGATGCAACTCAGAGAGACTCCCTGCATCAAAGATCCGCCCTAAAAGCTGAGACGAAGCACGTGACTTGTAGGGGAGGCCTTCTAAGCAAGTTTCACTTCATTGCCAGAAATCCTTTATGGACTTGCTGTTGGGATGGAGAGAAGTGATGGCTTTCCATAATAAAGTTATATTATAATATTTTTGTAATATTTATTTTATAATATTACTTTCTATTGTAAGTGTCATTGAAATCACAGGCCCCAGAGTGCTTTTGATGCACTGCATATCTACACTGGAAAAGGGGCCTTCCATCTCAGCTATGGTTTTTTGTATGTTTTACTTGGTAAGACAAGGAAAAAAAAAGTATTTTCATGTCCTAGATTCTAGGCACTGTTGCCACGGAAGGAGAGGTACTATTTGTGCTTCCCTTCATGGATCCAAGAGTCCCTGCTTTTACGTTGCTCCTAGGTAAATATATACATATGTGTGTGTATTTGTATTTTATAAAGTATATAATCAATTTGATTAAAAGCTATATAACACTGAAGCTAGAGCTAAATAACACACCTTTATTTTTAACTGTGATTATTCTACATGCACTTTCTGATTCTTTCCCTTTCTTCCTTGGCACCTTTAAATGAACACAGAGAGAGAAAATGCCACAACCCAAGTGGTCCCTGGAGACCAGTAACCTAATTTCATCATCTGGAAAATTAACAGATTTGAGACACAACAGGAGGAAACTAGCTTCAAGAACATCATCATAAGGCCTGGACACAGAATCCCATTTTTGAGACCTTATCTATTTACTTGTTGAATGAGTAAAATTATCTTTCTTGTTACAAATATTAATCCTTGTGGAAGGGACCTTACTAACTCTTTCCTGTCTCTGTCATTCTGCACTAGTCTGTCATCTGGAACCAGGATTTGTCTAGAAGACACTTGAAATGAGAGTTTAGAGATACATAGTTTTTGTTTGTTTGTTTGAGTCTGTAAATGGCTATTTCAGACACACACAGCTGTTAAGTTGCTTGCCTGATAAGTAAACTCAGTAGATGGATTTCCATGGTTAACTGCTGAAATTGACTCACACTCAGTTATTCAGATTGCTTGTAAAGATTGTAATCTTGTTAAAAGTAGCTGTTAATTTTTTTTTTTTTTTCCTCTCCCCCCCCCCCCCAATTCCTCCATAATCAAAAATGTAGGTAAAGCTAACGAGACACAAGAGAGCATCTTTTTCTCTATAAGGAGCTGATAGAAAAACTTCCACCATTCTCACCTTTAAAATAAGTACCAAAATATACATATTTCTGAGTGGGGTTAATTCAGTTTAAAAAATAACTCAACTAATTATTTAAGTTAACTTAACTGTTACCATAATTTTACCAAATATTTGCTGTTTTCCCCCAGTCACCCAAGCCTACTCAGGATGAGAAGAGTGATATTTACACAGAAAAAGTTATTAAAAAAATAATGACAATCTCTTTCTAACAATGGTAGGCTTGTAATGAATTGTAAGAGCATTAAATTAGCTATATATGTAAAATAGAGTCCATTTTGTTAAGCCATCTTAAGTAAGTGTCATGAGAATCAGAGTGATTGCTAAAAAAAAAAATGATTTTTTCCTTGTTCTTTTCATATATAAGTATATGAAATATAGAATATATAGAACAGAACCACAGAATCATCTAGGTTGGAAAAGACTTTTATATACATATTGTTTCCTTTGAAATATCTTAGACCTACAAGATCTTCTTTAATGAGCAAAACTTTTACTTTCCTTCATGTTCAATGGGATGAAAACTGCAGGAGTAAGTTTTATGGTCAAACAAATTCCAATTTAGTGAAAAAAAAGAGCTGCATTCCACTGAAAGATGAACAACTAACTAGACCCTTCATGATTTAAGTGAATGCCAGGAAGACAACTTATACTAGGTTTTCTGTTTGTTTGTTTGTTTGTTTGTTTTTTTTTCAATAGCAAATCTTCATTTTTGCAGCTACAGACTGAAAGTCAGCTGAAAAAAAAAAAAAAGAAGAAAAAAAAAAACACGAAAAAAAAAAAAAAAAGAAAACCCACCAAAAATGAGACCTCAGTAATATACAGGGCACATTTTCATTTGTTTACAAATGAGTGTAAGCCATATCTCTTCATTCTGAAATACATCAGTATAAATGGTCATGTTATACTGATGAAATGGATAGTAATATTTATAACAAAGTTTAAAAAGTGGTAACATTCTCCGAATGTCAAAATAAATAGGACAAATGTGAAGACATAGCAATTTGATTAACTTTGGGTTTCATATATCAAACTACAAAATTTGTTCCAGATCACAGTAACAATTTTTCTGTATACACAAGTCAGGAGATTAAAAAATATCACTAGGGATATTTTCAGTTATTAATGACTTTCAAAATTATGCCAAGTGTGCTTTATTTTAAAACAGTTAGTGAAAAGGAGACATCTTAAAACATCAGGTCATGCCCAGCAACAAATTATGAGTTTAATAAAGAAAAATTGGAGGGAGGTTCTCTCCTTCCTGTTTTTGTTTGGTGAGGCATTTTTATCAGTGTGGTACACACTGCTCCACTTTCATTTACAACAGGTGAGATGCTGATTATTCAATAATATAAAAATGCCTAAACCCATGGTTCTGTCAAAATACTGTGGAGGTAAGACTGAGGGAAATATCCAGTTATCATTAAATTCAATGAACCAGGTATTTCTCTCCAAATTTCTGCTCTCTATTGTCAAGTGACGTACAGCCACGTCACTAAAGCCCCCTGGATTAATCAATCAGGTGATGATCCTCCCTTTACAGTTGTGTTACCAGTTCAGGAATACAATCGTCTCCCCCCAGGATGAAAACCCATGAAAAGGAGGAAAAAAAAAGCCAAGATATCTCCTGGTCTCTTCCTGGGGTGGCTGGACTCACAAGCCCTTCCTGAGCACCATGGTAGAATAAACAACATGCCTGGGAACCCAAAGAACCATGAAAGGAGATCCATTGTGACTAGCTACTTAAAGCTAGTCACATATATGTCCTGCATCTTTACGTCACCACAGGGCTTTTTACTTTTTCTTCAGTAGCTTGTTCAAAGCAACAGAGGGGGCAAACTAACACCTTCATAGACGTGCTCCAGAAGCATACTCTGCTAGCCTCAGACGCTCAGATGCTAGGAGTAAGGACCTTTCATGCAGATAGTTAATTGTGATGTGTCATCACTGACATACATACTAGCAAAAGTATAAATGCAGAGATGATGATGCCTTCAGATATTTCTAGGAGCCTTTGCATCCTTTTGTAGAAGAACTATGCTCCAGCTGGCAAATTGGTCTTGAGAGTGTAAACTGTTTTCCCGAGTAAGGAAACAGAAATTTCCTCAAATTGATGCACTGTAGCAACAAACATGCAATCAAGTGAATTATGCTAGAAACTCAACAATGATATTGTAAATTATGTAATTAGATGAGTTCTGGGATAGACAGTTAATTCAGTGTTATATGGTCACTGAGAGTTCTTTTTAAAGACAGTAGTAAATGAATCTGGTTAATAGGATTGGCCTCTAAATTAGCATTGGCCTAATTATGCAAGCACTGACCTAAAGGAACTGAGGTGTTTTGTAGATGCCACCCACTGACCAAGGTGCCTGTCACCTGGATTGTTGGGTATACAACGAGAAGTAAAAGGAAACATCCCAGCTCTTTACCTCTTGTCCTAACTAAACTTGCCTCAAATACACCAAAATAACTCAAAGTCCTTCCACTGCAGTGCAAAGACATGGTCAACTCAGCACCCAAATATAACTTCTGGAGCTGTGGAAAGTGTTTTCTTGTACAGCAGAATGTTTACTGAATATTGGAGTACATCAACCTACAAGCAAGCAAGTTTGCAACAGTTTCTGCTTGTGTTTCTCTGTTTTGAAACATAACATGATATCTAATTAAGTAAACACTCTTTCTAATGATATTTCCTAGTCTCAGAATAGTGTTTAATTACTGAATACCACTGTAAGATTGGCTTTCCTCAATTATAATTGTTCTATAAAATATTCAGGCAAATAAATTGCCTGTATGAACAGATGACATGCAAACCACATCCAAAAGAAGTTCATAATTCAGAGTGAAGATTTTTCACTCTTTGATGGTTTCCAGCACGTTTTTTTTTCTGTAGGCTTTGCAGGCAGTAATGACATTTATTTTCCTATTGTGTTATGATCAGAAAATGGCATTTTCTGCCCTGAAAAACTTAGTGTGAGACATAACAGATAGACAAAGGAGAATAAGAGGAAAATAATAAGAGGGAGTTGGACACATCATTGATTTACCTTTTGTGAATGATCAACTTGGGTTTTAAAAGAGTGGGTCACTGAGGCCAACAAAACATTTACCTGATATATATATTTTTTTCATCTCAGAAATTTTCTTTTTGAATAGGTTTTGTTGTTATTTTTAAGTTTTATTTTATTTATTTATTTTTATGAATGGAGACTATTTTAAAAGGCATTTGAATGGCTAGACAGATACGGAGTCAGAAGGACTAGCTCTCTCCCTGATAGACAAATAGAACAAAATCTGACATGTTTTATGAACAGATAGGCCAAACCTTTACTATGTTTAGCTGCATAGAAGGAAGTCTAGAAATCTCTGGTGCTACCTTACTCACTAATTAGTCAGCATTATCTGTAAGACCATGAAGAATTGTATCTCAGGATCGGGGAGGGGGGGCAAGATAACTCAGACCTGGAGGATGTGTCTGAAAAGAAGCAGTGAGGAACTCATGGTATGCATAGGGCCTTGGATATATAAATGACTTAGCCTAGTATGCATGTCTAAATTGAAACAACAAGATAAGGAAGAAGGAGATGACCTGAGCATGCGCAAGAACTGGGTTCAGCCACTGAACACAGTGGCAAGACTATCTACCACAACCAGAAGACCTCCAAAGACCACCAGCAGAAACAAATGCATGTGCATCAAGGACATTTACGTATGTTAATGAGTTACAGGAAATTATATTAATATGTTAATAATGTATTGGAAATCTAATAAATATGTATAATCCAATAGCATATAACCCCTGTAGCTTGAACAATTCAGCATGCACACTAGGTGGGGTGGTCCCGTGTGTCCAGTGCCACAATCAAAGAATGCCTCTTTTCTAAAACTCCAAATTGAGTCTTAGAGAGTTTCTTTGACTGACTTTTATGGTAACAAAACTTTATTTATGCCCTCAGTGCTGAGAACATAAAACATTAAGCTAGCTGAATAAAAGCATAACATTATAGCTCTCCCAATTTTTAGCCAGTTGCTTGCATGCAGCCTTAACTGAAAAAGAAATGAAACGGAGATAGTAAATGAGCCACAAGAGGGAGTGCATTCACTCAAGAAGAGAAGAAACACTGGTATAAAGAAAGGATAAAAAACTGTATGGAATTAGTCTCACACAGATGTTTGTGACCCCCTGCCCTTTGGCTTCAAAACTTGACCGTGCTCAATTCCCTTACTAAATAGCACCTGTGCAGACCACAGAGCTGCATGCAGTACAGCATTACATGTAATAAAGCAATAACCAAGTGCATTGTGCTTACTTCTTCCCTCCTGTTATTGTTGCCTCCCTGCCCCACCTTAAAACCTAATTAGCATCTGCTGTCTACCTGTTTAAACTAGGGAATGACTCCTCTCAGCATGAAAGTCTCACCTACTTCTAACATTTTTGCTGATGCTTTCCTGCAGTGAGAATTATGATCTTGCATTATGATCTAGGGGGCAAGGGAATTATGACTACTTCACTCTGCCTGATACTTCTGTGGCTTTGATGGTGGACAAGTTCCTGCCCAGCCTTTCATCTACATGATTTTTCAGAGGCAGCCTAAAAATATAAGCACTTCATGTGTTTTAGGAATGAAGAAATCTTATGCAACAGGCAACACAGAAATTAAAGAATAGGCCTTGCCACCCCATCTAATACTCTCCAGGCTTGAGTCTGTTCATCCCCAGTCAATAATAAGGTACAGCCCATCTACTAGGTTTCTTTCATTTGTCTGCAAAAGCACAGTTAGTTATGCAAGTAATTTTACTTTGCACAGCCTGTGAATCGGTTTTACTAGAACAAAATAATGCACAAGAAGCATTGAAGCCTGCCTAGCTTTGCACGATGTATTCTTTGTTGCCTTTCGCCATCAGCAAAGTGTATCTGAAGGCCAGAGGTGTGAGGCAAGAGAAACCTTGCATAACTGTAGCAAAAGATAGACATATCCATAAGAATACCAACAACCCATTGTTCATGTTATTATCTGTAGAGGAATAGTTTAAATGGGAAGACACCAGAAAACTTGTGTACCTAAACCTCATTAAAATTCCACAGGAATTAAGGATCTAATTTCCGGTTTCCAAGGAGCCTAGACAGACTGGAGAAACAGCCTGACAAGAATGTGGTGAAATTCAACTGGGACAAATGCAAAGCCCTGAACCTTGGACCACAAACCCTGAGGACATTCAAGCAGTGGCACAGGTCAATAGAGAGGTTGTGCTGTCTGCTTCCTTGGTGGTTTTAAAGACCTGATGCTTGAGCAACCTGGCCTGACTTCACAGCTGACCTTGCTTTGAGCAGAAAATGGGACTGGACACCTCCTGATGTCCCTTGCTACCTGATCTTTTTTTTTTTTTGTTATCCTATTTATGGCTCAGAAAACAAAATAGAGGCCAACTATTCATGCTTTTCCTCCAACCTATATTGTCAGCTGTTTTTGAGCATGGTTACAATATCCTTCTCAGCCATTAGTCTTTAATCCATGAAAAAATAGCCTGGCAATGCTTCCTGCCCACTGTTTCCAAGTTCATGAGCCTACCATCCAGAAAACCATGCAGTTTAGCAGCAAACTTGAATGTCTTACTTATTGAAATTCAAGAATTCATTAATACTTTCAGGTACAATTTATTATGAAATAAAATGAATTAAAAAAAAAATTATCCTAATGATGCCTCCATAACATGTAATGTAATTACCATATCCTAATATTGAAAGAGAGCAGCCTGGCAGAACACACACGAGGAATTTCAAGGATTGAAGTGCTGAGATATCCATAAAGGGAAAACTTGCTTAACTCCTCTAATACTTATGACCTGCCTATGGACAGAACTGACAACCTGTGGCTTGGCCAGAGCAACTAGATTTGCTGAAATTCTTTCAAACTGGATGAGCGTTTCAAACACTGAAATATAGTAAAGATGTCTGAAGTGGAAATATCTTGACAGATACCATAGATCACTTAACTTTCTACTTTTGTTTTTATTTTCAAGTCATGTTGCAATGTATACCTTCTCTTTTGTTGACCTCATACATCTTAGGAGAAACCACCTCTGCATGAGAAAAGAAAGAGCTTAGCCCAGGCTGATACATGAAAGACACTAAATATCCTTTTAGGAAACACATTTTTTTCTGGCACTTAGTACAAGAAAAACCCAACAAGACAAACAAAACACCACAAAGACAAGAATACAAATTAACATCTGTTAAGGCCTCTAAAGAAGATGCAAATCCCTATAGCAGGTTTAGAAAAAGGATAAAAAAGAAAGCATTGTGCAATTAGTGCAGTTTATTAATATTGATAGAGGAAGGCTAGAAAGTGGCCCAATTACTTTGTGAGTGTTACAGTATGTTGTATACTTCTTGCCTTCATTGCAGGTAGGCTAAATAAGCTGCCTGAGGTGATAATTAGGAGCCAAAGAATCATGGAGTCTTTTTTAACATGATACAGTGAGAATGAATATTGCATCCGTGTTTTAAGGCATCCCTAGAAGGGCAAACAAGGTTCTTCCTACTCTGGCTGAGGCTTTTACAGCAAATTAAACAAAAAAACAAACTTCAATCAATGCCTGATGTAGAGCTACATTAAAATCTAAATAGTGATTGAATCTCTTGCAGCTGTCTTCCTCTTTCACTTTTCCTTGCTCTTCCTGCTGGGATTCCTCCACTGCTATTCAAGTGTACTCCCCCAGGTCCACTGGAGCTAATAGAATTATTTTTGAAACAAGGTTCTGACAAACGTGGCTTAAAAACATCAGAATCTGTCCATTAGCATATAAAATAATGAAAAATGACATTCACATTTAAATGCAAGCAAATAAGCACTGAAAGGAAAGTTGGGCATGTCTAAACAAGGAGCAGGTTCCAGCTGTGTCAGCAAGCTAGAATTGGTGCTATAGGACTATGCAGTGATAAATGCTTCCTTGCAGTAATTTTTGTTTGACACCTCTTCTGCCAGGAAGCAGATTATTGCATGGAAGGTGGCGGAGAGGCTCATTCTTCATCTGCCTGCAAGTGATCTCAGCACATGGTAAGGAGGTCAGTCACATTTCTTTGTGAGAGGAGGAGAACAATAAGGTCCTGCTGTTGCTCTTAATGCAAGGAATGAAACAGCTGGTGGACTAATGAGTTTCTACAGGTGATGAAAAACAATCTTCTCCATCACACTCGGGTACTTTTATAGCCTTCGTTATCATGTTAATAAAGCACTGCAAAATTCTAATATTGATTTTTATCCCTACTTCTAGGTACAGAAAGAGCTCTAGTGTCACTTTACAGATGCATCCGGTTTAGGGTCAGAGAAATTTATAGCACACCCTGGTGTATTGGGTTTGCATGGCAAGGCTTTGGTAGCAGGGGGGTGTAAGGCTGGCCTCTGTGAGAAGAATCCAGAAACTGCCCCATGTTAGATAAGGGCCAGTTTCAGCCAGCTCCAAAGGGACCCATCACTGGCCAGAGCCAAGCCAGTGAGCAATGTTGTTTGTGCCTCTGTGAGAACAGATTTAAGAAAGGGGAAACTCCTGTGCACAGCAGCAGTTCCCCTATGGCCTGTGGAGAGGCCCCTGGTGGAGCAGGCTGTCCCCCTGCAGCCCGTGGGTCCCACATGGAGCAGATCTCCACGCTGCAGCCCATTGAGGAGCCCCCAATGGAGCAGGTGGATGTAGCCTGGAGGAGGCTGCGGCCCATGGAGAGCCCCCACAGGAGCAGGCCCCGGGCCGGAGCTGCAGCCCGTGGAAAGGAGCCCACGCAGGAGCAGGGGGCCTGGGGGGAGCTGACGCCCACCCATGGGGGACCTGTGCTGGAGCAGTTTGCTCCTGGGGGATGGATGAACTCCATGGTACAGAGCCATGTGGGAGCAGTTCTTTAAGAGCTGCTGCCTGTGGGTAGCCCCCGCAGGATCAGTTTGGGAAGGATGGCATCCCAATTGAGGGACCCCACATGGAGCAAGGGTAGAGAGTGACCATGACAGAGACAAAGCATCAAGGACTGACTGCAGCCCCCATTCCTGATTCCCCTGTGCCACTTGGGAGGAGGAAGTCAAAGAGGGTGACTGGGGAGAAGGTGTTTTTGTTTGTTTCTCACTGCTCTAGCTTGTTAGTAACAGGTAATAAATTTCTCTAATCTCCCTATGCTGAGTCTGTTTTGGCTGCGATAATAATTGTTGAGTAATCTCTGTGTCCTTATCTCAACCCTTGAACCCTTTTCATCTTATTTTCACCCTTTTTCCATTTGAGGAGGGGAAGTGAGAGACTGGTTGTGGCGGAACTCGGCTGTCCAGCTGGGTAAAACCACCACGCTTGGTGGGTGGATTCACTAGGAAGCTGAGCAGAGGTCCCCAGAGTCCACTCTGCAATACCAGACATATGACTCCTGGTCTCCCCTAGCTTAACCACTGTCACTTTGGGTACTTGCACTGTACTCTGCATGTACAGTTAAAATTTGACTCCTTGTGTAGACGGAGTTTCATTGACATCCATTGGGAAGCTTGAGGAAGGGCAGAGATGTGCTGAGGTTCCCGCTCACGTTCTAGTCAACATCCAATCTTTCCCTTGTCTCTAAATCGTCATTAGACATGATATTTACATAGTATTTAGGTGTTCTTCAAAGAATTCAACCAAACTATACAAGCCACATTTGAAGTCCACAGAGGCATATAGTTACATAGATTAAAACCTGGCCAGTGTATCAGAACATCCTGACCTTTTTTTTTGGGTTGAAAAAAAGTGCTAAAATATTTCCATAGCCTCCCTATCTAAACACCTTAACAGATTATGTCTTCCACTCAGAAAGAGTCTTCAGGCTGCTATCACCCTTGTGGTAATGCTGGAGCATGGCTCACTGAGGGGTCAGAGGAGAAAAGTGTTAAATATTTCTCCAAAATATAAATCTATTGAATACTGTAAATTCAAAGCAAAATTTAAAGCCATGCTCCACCAACATTTCATTTTTTTCATTCCTCTGCTACAGTTTTCTGTATCCTTTTGACTCACACAAAATGGTTTAGTATAATACAGTTTGTCTACTCATGACACATCCTATCATGTTACATCTGGCTAAGAGAAAAACAAACAAACAAAAAAACAAACCCAACCTTTTGGACTAAGCTGACAACTATTCAGGCACAGCAACCCAATGAACCAATCTTGCTCATATAACTTCTGATTGGCCTGGCATATGGCTAAAATGGCTTTGCCTCTGTTTGCAAAATAATGTGTGGTGTGCCCTTGGAGAGAAAGTACTGTGTTCCCAGCCTCAGGGAGATTTTTGTTGCATGTTTGAAAACAAAGCAAATTACTTTGCACCCTCCCATACCACAGCAGCTTTGATAGTTTCAAAGAATACTCATGGCAACATATTGATGCCCTCTTACTGAATGCAGGACAGCTGAAAATCAACTTTCTATCCCAGTTGTTAGAGATTCCTCACCCCACCATAATCTGTGAAAGCTGGGTATGCAGTGCTGTCCTTAGCCAGTTATGCTTATTTTCTACCCTGCATGACAAAAGCAGTTTCCATCTGCTCAGCTATGCAGCTAGTGCTGGGGACTATTTTATGCTGTCTGGCCACTCCACACATGACAGTGAAACCATATGGAACAGTGAAGACATCTTCCCAGACTGGACTGACGTTCACCATACTTTCAGGGTTTGCTGTTTCTGTGCTATTCCCCACAGACCCTATAAACATTTTATTGTCCATGCAAAAAACATGAAGCAGCCCAGATTCCAATAACGGATCCCTTGAGTTAATGCTGACACACTATTTATACCACTTGAAGATGAATGTGACAATAATTGAAATGAAAAAGTACCAATGAGATACAACTAACATTACGGAGTATGAAGGAATGTAAGTTACAAGAGGCCAGGTCATATTTCCCTTGACCTCAGTGCAGCTATGACAGAGCACCATGGCTGAAGATTTGGCCTGCAGCAGTCTGGCTAAAGAGCTTGCCCCTGCATCAGAGCAGCAACAGTGAGACATCAAAAAGGCAACAAATCTAGGAGAATGGTGATATGGATATGTTGCCAAGCTCTAGCATCATCAACTTTAATAGAGAGCTTTCCGTTGCTTACTCTTAAGACCTAATTGCAAGGCATTATCTGGCCAAATAGTGTATGGAAGTAACTTGTAATAATGACTGCCTGCAGGGACCTCAGGTACTGCAGCAGACAAGATGAGGATCTATTCTTACCTTGATTATTGCCCATGAGCTTATTCAAGCAGTATTTTATTGTTGAGCCATTAAGCCACTGGTCACCCTAATATACCTCAATTCAAATACATTTTGGAGTGATTTTACCAAATGCTAATGGTGACATTGTACTGTGGGAAGAAAACTGAGTTTTGAATGAGAAAGAAAATCAGAAAATTACTAAAGAAGGCATTGTGGGGAAAAAAAAAAAAAATAAATAAAAGCAACTCTAAGAAACTGAAATCTTTCACTTCTGCATGGTGGTTATGCAACCTTACCATACTGGCATAACAGTAGGCACAACTGTGCCTAAAGAAAAAAAGAATAACAACCATGATATATGAACCACCATAAAGGTCTATGAAATTACAGTTTTGGGGGAAACAGAAAGCAAGCTGAAGTGTACCCTCAGATAGGATTTGGATTTTGGCCAAATCTCGAGCTAGCATCATCTGACAGAGCACCAGAAAGTCATGCAACTTATGGTCATACAGTATGCCAGCAGGAACAAGTTTGCAGGGCTGATCCTGGCCAATATTCACACTTTCACATCCTACTGCGAACTCCAGTATTCATCACTGACAAACCACAGCTGTTGCAGGGTGAATTCTCCAATGTGTGTAGGAGAAGGTGATGTTTCTGCCCTATATGAAGGTGACAGCACCAAAGTTAAGCCATGAATCTGTAAACAGCTCCTGTTTTATCCCTTTTCTTCTTTTTTGTCTCCAAGTGATTCGTCAGAGGGCAATGTGGCATATTTCTGGCAGCAGAACAAGGCAGAAGAGTAAACATTGTTTCTGCTTAGTCTTCAGATCCTACAATGAGATTGGAGTGCCATATTCATTTAAAAGATTCAGATCCACCCCATTCTGAAAAAAGCTTGAAACAATAGATTCCATAGCTCCAGCTGTATATGGCTTTTCAGATCAGCCTACTTCTGTCACCTTGGTTCAGAGGAAACTGGTTATGGCACAGCATGGGACAAGGTCAGGCCTGATGCAGAAAAAGGTCCAGCAGTCAACCTGGCTTACATTTATTTTTAAATGCTGCTACCATGAAGAGGATGGAGAGAGGCTTGTAGAGGACGATTAGCCCAAGAAACATCACTGGATGTTTTGGATGTATCAAATGATTAGATGTTTTCAGAGGGTGAAGTGGTAACATCGGACCACATCCACAGACCCTCTAGCAATAAGGATATCTGTTAGGAGACATCTTCATTACTGACTGCCCTAGTAGACCAGTGACGGTGACCACTTTGTGCTGAGAGGAATCAGAGGCTGTGAGGGAAGAAAATACAATTACACTGGTTAACTTAAGCTCCAGATGAGTGGTAACTTATCGGAAGAAACAAATGGCAGCTGCCAAGGAAGTATAAGAGAACTTAAGGATAATGAAGTTGAATTATTAATGGTAATATCCACTTAAAGTATCCACTTAAAACTTCCTCCAGTCTGAAGAATGGTTGTAATGTCAACCCTAAAGAAAAGGTCCCAGGGAGACCTGGAGAATCACAGGCCTTTAATCATGATGGAGCACTGACCAAATTATCAGAAACTATACTCTAAAGGATGAAATTACAGAATACAGAAAAATGCCAGACATATGAGGAACTATAAAGGAGAATCCTACTTTTCAGATCCTCTGGAATGCTTTGAAATGCTCAAAAAATGTGCAGAAAACGAGGATCTAGCTGATGCAGCCTCTTTGGATTCCCAAAAGGCTTTTGACTAAGTTCCTCATCAAATGATTTTAAGGAAGTCAAATAGCTTTGGTAGAAATGGGACTATTCCAACCAGGACAGAAAACTAGCTGAGAGACATGAATCAAAGTAAAGAGGCTATGAAAAAAGCTGATGTAGAAGAATTTGGTACAAATCTACAAAATAAGAATTGGATTGGAAGTGACTTTTTTTTTTTTTTTTTTTTTTTTTTTTACTGTCTCCTCCACTCATAGACCTAAGGGGCATCAAATTAATTCAGAAGGAGCTAAACCAAAAGACTTGTGTAACCCTGCAATTCTTTCTTGAAGTATATTGTGGATACAAGAGTTGACACTGATTCAAGGGAAGACTGGACAATTACTTGGAAGACAGATGATTTAGGGTTGCTAAATGGGCTGGAAAGAAGAGAATTAGGAAATCTCCATGTATGTAAGTTTTCTCCATCATATAAGTTTTTCCTGCTTTTCTTCTTCTTTAGGTATCCATTTATTAGCACACCTGGAGACGGAATAGTGGGTTCTTAGTATACACACTGTCACCATTTTTAGGCATGTGAGACCCTACAATGGCCAATCCTGACTTAAAGAGTATTAGCTTTTTACAGTAGCTGAGGACATTCTGCTATGTTAATTGGAATACTGTATTTAGTTAAACCTCCTAGGTCTTTCTGATATGCTCACTGTCTTGTATAGAATTCTAAACTCTAAAACTGGTAATTCTAGAAATCAGAGACACTTTCTAGTAGTTAGCTCTTGAGTCATATATCCCTACTACCTCCAAATTCACGCAAGGACAGTGGTTCATTACTAAGAGTTGAAATCATTGCTTGCCAAGTACATGTCTAATTTTATGCATCTAAATTGTTTCATGCACATTAAAATGACAGCTCATGCTTAAACTTGGATACTTGATTGAGAATATTCCTCAGTTAGGGGCTTAAACTGGCAGGGGATGGTATCTCCTGTTTTGGAGAAAGTACTTCAAAGTATTTTCTTTTTCCTCATCCTTTTTGGAGAGTGTCCAGAGGAGGGCTATGAAGATGGTGAAAGGCCTGGAGGGGAAGACGTACGAAGAACGGCTGAGGTCACTGGGCCTGTTCAGCCTGGAGAAGAGGAGGCTGAGGGGAGACCTCATCACAGTCTACAACTTCCTCGTAAGGGGGTGTTGAGAGGCAGGAGACCTTTTCTCCATTAACACCAGTGACAGGACCCGCGGGAACGGGGTTAAGCTGAGGCAGGGGAAATTTAGGCTTGACATCAGGAGGGGGTTCTTCACAGAGAGGGTGGTTGCACACTGGAACAGGCTCCCCAGGGAAGTGGTCACTGCACCGAGCCTGTCTGAATTTAAGAAGAGATTGGACTGTGCACTTAGTCACATGGTCTGAACTTTTGGGTAGACCTGTGCGGTGTCAAGAGTTGGACTTGATGATCCTTAAGGGTCCCTTCCAACTCAGGATATTCTATGATTCTATGATTCTTTATTTAAGCTTTCTACTTTTGAGCAACTGTAACTGAAAGAAGACTTCCAGTCTCTTGGCTTGTGAAGTAAACAAGGAAAGAAACATGTTTCTCCAATGATTCATATTTCCTTGAAGAAGGAAGCAAGACCACCTGAAATAAGAGGCAAAACTACCACAGGCTTGCCTTAAGCAACATTACTGGCAAATTATCATGAGCTTACAAACCATCAGAGCAAACTTCAGCTATGAAACATATGTATCCCTGACCTTATGTCATCTCACAAAAACACAGTGCCACAGGACATGGAATGCTCTCTTGATGGTTTCTTTTCTCAGGCTGATAGAGAAATTAATTCACAAATTGTCTTTGCCTTAGAGGCTTTAACAAAATTACTCCATTTAGTGAATTATCCAGATAAAATGCAAAAACAAAAACAAAACAACAACAAAAAAAAAAACACAAACAGAAAAAAAGATTTTTTTTTTCTTTTTTAAGAATTAATCTGATTAATCTGTCTTAAAAGCTGCTTGCAGTCGTGTAAAGAAGAGAGATGCTTTTAGGAACAGCAGAGTCCCCTCAAAGAAAACAGCATAGAAAGTAAAATGTTCAGAGGCAAAGGTCTCATACCCTGTACTTCTGATGTATTTTAACTTTATTCTTTTTATCCTTTGATAATGACTTTACTGAGCTTTAGTGGCTCTGCAAAATTACATACTGATAGCAGTCCATATAACAGTATACGAATAACTGTTTCCCTATAGGGTTCTGCAAATACCTCTGAGTCCTTCCTTCTATGCACCTATTATTCAAGCTATCTGCCAGACCTAAACAGGAACCCACTGCTACGCTAGACTATGGATTTTGTTCATTAATATTTACTTTGGTTTTTGTTTGTTTTTAGCTTAATTTATACATAGTCCATTGAGTTGATGAAACATTTTGTCAATAAATGATGATGGTATTTTGCATATGTCATGCTACTTGTCCCTGTTTGTATAACCACTGCATTAGCAGAATACTGTCTGACTACAGCCTTTGCAAACTGTTTTACAAATAAGCTTGGATATAAAAGCATACCTTTTTAAGGATGCTTCAGCTTCTAGAAGACTCCCTTGACTTGAACACACAAAAATGCATCCAACCACTAATGAGGTGGTTTCATTCCCTGAAACTGAAGTGCTCAAATCTTGCTATTGGGAATGGTAAGTTGCAGTTCAGTACAGCTGTACATCCTTCTTCTTCCACCTATATTTTGCATAGGATTATACTTATTTTTACTAAAATGTAATGCCCACTGCCACACACTGGCTCACTTACATGACAGATGCTGCAAGCGATGGCACTGGTTGTGACATTGGTGGTCAATGCTGGTGAGATCAGAAATAAACTTGTGCAGATCACACAGCAGGTTCATTGGGGAGCATCTGTCCTGGTGTTTTCACTTACATTTTGTGCTCTTGTAAGGAGACTTAACTTGACAAAACCTTCTGAAGGGAGAGGAGATGTCTTCCTTGGGGAAGACCAGGGTATGCTCTGGAAGAGAAGGCTGTGACCATGCAGAGAATAGAAATAGCAGCAAAGACAAACATTCCAGAGTGGGTGGACTGCAGCACAGGCTGAAGGAAATTGAAGGACAGGAAGAAAATGGCTCAGCTCCAGGAAAGACTCTGCCAGGAACCAGAAGGTTCAAATTCTGATGGACAGAATTTGCTGCCATTTACAAAGTAATGGAAACCAAGCCAGAAACATGGACTGACTTATAAGGAACAAGCAAGCAAAGTGTGTAAAGCCCTTTAAAATTCTTTTCCCTCTATCTTATTTACTTTAATACTACTCTATTCAAAAATAAACAGATAAAAATAAAAGTCAGTAAAATCTGTCTTTTACATCTTTAATGCTTTTAGTTTCCATTTCCCTTGACACCATCTCACTACCACAGATGCTTGAAGTCCTAGCCAACTGGGGTTCCTATCTCCCACAGGCTGCAGGTCTCTGTGCTAGGAGGTAATATGATGTGTGCAGAGCTCTGGCTTTGTCAGCTCTCCATCATCTGCTTGTGAAAGGTCTGGAGCTAACCAGCACAAAAAGGATTAGCACTCCCTGATGACAGACCAATCTGGGGTCATTTTGCACCTGAGCTTTGCGTAATCAACATTTTTATTCTTATTTGGTGCTTCTCTACAGCTGCCTTGGCTAGTGCCTTGGATGTCTGTCAGGTTATGGAATTGGTCTGAACATGGACTGAAATACAGCTTCTGTATGATAGAGAAAGGGCTCAATGGAGAATCACATAATGGGGGAATGTGATCAAAAATGAGCACATTTGATAAAGAGATGGAAAGAAAAGGAAGGTTGGTGACAAACAGTTAATGTTCAGACTCCTCAGAAGAAATACATCATCAGGGTTAGCAGTTTCTAATGAATTTGGTGATTCTATTTAGCAGTGGAAATGCTGTTCGCTGCTTGGCATTTCAGTGCGTACATTATTTATAGTCTATTATTTGATAATGTATTGAAGCAGGTTGTTGTCTTTGGCACCATCAAAGCTGTCTGCTAATTCACTGTTTGACCTTCTCTGCATGCACGTAAAATGGAAACGAACTGGTACGGGACACACTGTGGTAATTCCAAAAATGGCTTAGTGCTCAGACAGTTTCATTTGTATGAACCTTACCACCAAACTATTTTTTCATATATACATATTTTGGAAAGAAGTAGCAAGTGGTAAAGAAGTATTTTAAGATTAACACATTTATGTTCTGTTTAGTTTCTCAGCCAACTGTCATTTTACAACCTGTATTGTGAAAATGTCCTGGCATTAGCATGTAACCGGACACATCATGTTTCCTTTCCATGCCTATGAGGCACCTATATAGTTCAGGGTGTCCTCTCCTGTTCATCCTTGGGAATGAGAGGAGATATGCCAATATCTCACACACACATAGAAAGCAGAACTGATTGTAGGAACATTCACAGAAGTATTTCTGTTTCCACATGCTGATCGTAAACAGTTTGCATGTAAGTTTCAGATAAATTAAAAATGTTAGAGGAAATCTGTTTGCTGCAGATGATCCAAAAGTCACCAAAGCACCATGAAAACCAGACAGAAATATCAGTTCTGGAGAACGCTTTGCTTAATGCACTCTCTATCAGTAAGGGAAAAACAAATACTAGAATATCACAGTTGAAAGCAAGCTGTAAGGCCTCCATTAGTTGGGCCTCCTCAGTAATGACAAACTGTTCAGCATATACTACAGTAAGTACCCCAGTGACTATTTGTCCAATCCACAAAGTCACAGTTCTTCAAACAAGAAGGATCAATTTTAAGCACTAGGGAATTCCAATTGCCTTCAGTTTGGACTGCAAAACTAGGGACTCTATTTGCAGACAAATCTTTTTTTTTAATTTTATTTAATAATTAATTCTGACTTTACTCTTTCTGTGCAGACCACAGCAGGGAGTGTGTGGAAGTTTGCATAAGGTGACAGAGTTGTCATCTGTCCCTCCTAAGGCTTCACCTGACAGTTCATAATACACCCACTACTGTTCAACCAGTGACCCCAAGTCAAATGAATATTTCAATACTTCCTTTCCTTTTTTATTTCAATTTTGTACCTAATACAGCCTAAAAATAAGTACTGAGAGAGGCAGCGAAAATTTAAATTACTTGCCAGTGCCGAAGTCATTGAAGGGATTATTTCATCAGAGATGCTTGGTGGGGACAATAAGATGGAGAAGGCTACATTGTGGTAGGGTTTTCTTGATTATTTTTCCCCAAGTGTGACTTTTTTTCTCTGTGAGTTGCTTTTATGTTACAGAGAAACAATTGAGAGTCACAAATACATGTTAACTGGGATTGATCAAGGACAAAATGAATAATTTAATTTCGGAAAAAAAGATCGACTGTATTGCTACGAACTTTTTAGCAAAGATTTATTATTTTATTTTATTTTTTCCCTGATATTACAGCTGTCCCACTTCAGCTGCATTTACATGTAGAAGGAGTGCTGCTTTGTTTCTAAACCGGCACATCCCTGCAGAATTCCCTACCTTTTTTTTTGTTTCAAAGTTTCTGATCTTAAAGGGCATGAATAATTCACAAAGAATTCCATACATCTTCAAAGCATTCTGTTAAATAAAACTGCATATTTAATTCTTTTCTTTGTTGATTATCCACAATTAGGAATAATGATTTCAGTTGTTGAAGATGATGAATTCCAATCAGCTCTGACTACCCGCACCTCCCTGTTTCTTGTCAGGCTTGGGAATAGGTCTGACAACTTGTGCTACTTTGACACAACTTATATTTTTATATGTTGATATATTACATCTGTTTCTATTACAGCAGTATCAAAAGTTTTCTAATAGTCAAACAAATAAACAAACAAACAAAAGCAAAATAAAAGGTTGAACAGTGCATAAGAATTCTCCAGGCAACCCAGAAAGTTGCAAATTTAACTAGATGCATGCAACTTAGCTGAACACAAAATCTATAGAAGTCCACAAGTAAAAAAGTCAACATCTACTTTGTCCTTTTTTGTAGATCCCCTTTTAAAGTTCACATATTAAGATATACATAAACTCTACAACTGCAATAAAGGAAAAAAAAAAAAGGCACATGCAGCATAACCAAATTCACCATTTGGTCAAGAAAAAAATATTCTTAAATGTTTGGATTCTATTAGCAGTGCTCCACCTTGATACCTTGATATCTTGTGTTTCTCCCTTTCAATCCTGTTTGGCTTAGGTTTCTGATAAATAATAGGCAGAGTAATAAGTTTATCATAGACTTTCTACATAACTCTGTATCTACATGCCTCTTAACTTCTATGCCTTAAGAGGGGGAGAAAAGTGCTTCTGAGTTACAAGCTTAGCATGAAAGAACATTTTTGTTTTTCTGAAACTAATTTTCTGAGATTCCAAGATCAGTAAATACTGCATTGCATAAATAATGTAAATATTGTACTTAAATGTATTAGATGCATCCTTGAAACTTGTGACTTAAAAAATCATTACATAAAAGTTCTTCATTTTGGGCTTGTGGTTCTCACTAGCTTGGTTACATTCTCTGGTATATCATAACTACATTTTTCAAATACTGTTTTAGATTTTCAGTATGCAGCTTTGAAGTTGAGAACTGTACTGATGTGCACAAAAGAAACAAGGTCAAATGAACAGTCATAATTTTTTGCACTGCAAAATCTCTCCTTGGGGCAAGTTCAGTCCCCTGAGTTCTATCAAGCTCCAACTCCATCTGAAAAACATATTCCCTCTTCAGCCTGGGCAGTTATTTTTCAGTCTCTGCACTGAAAAGCTGCAGGGGACAATATTGAGATTTCACCAGTTTAGGCTAGAAGAGCACCATATCATTTTAGGTGCCAATCAAAAAATAACACCTATTCAAAAAAAAATTACCTATTAAGTCAGACAAGGGTGCCTAGGAGTCACTTTACATAGGAAATCTAGCGTATGTCTTGGACTAGGTCACTGAAAATCTGCAGCAGATTCAGGGCCAGAACCCAGGCTTGCTAGAGCAAGTCCTGCATCTCAGATGCCCTCTCACCAAACATTTTTTTTAAAGCCTAGTCCTGTTACAAAGGTGTTTCTTCATTAAATTGGGAAGAAGCACTTAGAGACACTTTGTATTACTTACAAGGAAGTGGACATATGGGAAAAGAGAGGTTTTTTTTTTTTTTTTTTTTTTTTTTTTTTTTTTTTTTTTTTTTCCCCCTAAACAGCCCTCAGAAAACTATATATGACAATCATACAACTCTAGGAGCACCCTTGAAGTGATGTGGTATTCCTCAGGTGGACTGCCTCTCTGGCATAGTTTTAAACTGTTGTCCAGGTGCACAGTGAACAGCCTTTCTTAGAAAGAGTAAGCATGCTGTCTGCTTAGTACTAAATACTAAAGGAAAACAGAGGCAAAAGTACAGTTTCTGCCTCAGAGACATTCTCCTTGTTAAAACCTGAAGTGCATAAAATGCACAAAGAGGAAGAATTTGTCGGAAAAAACATGAGTTCAGCCTATATATCGTAGACAGAGTTTATGGTGCATTTGCAGCACCTCTAAAGTAATCCTCTAAATAAAGAGCAACTAACATTTACCAGCATGAAACCCTCTTGCTTTATGAGCCAACATGTGGTATGTGAAATTTAGTGGAGGCATTCTAGTGAGATACACAGCAAGGAAGAAAATATGATAAGCACAGAGTGACTCAGACCATTGGCCATGCTGGATTTCTAACAAAGAATTTGGAACAAGCATAAATTCAGGGAAAACAAAGTCCGTACAGAGAACTAGAGATGGCTGCTAAAAGATAAAGAACTGAAAATGTGGGGTTAGCTCTCTCTTTGGGAAGGAAAGAAGGCAAAGTGAGATAAACACCATTGCCATGAACAATATCTGAAGCAGTTGACATCCGATAGGAGCATTGATTAAGTACTGTCATCCCAAATAAACTCAGAAAAGATCAACCATGAACTTACACAAAACTAAGCATCAGGAAGTTTAAGCTTCAGAACTGAAAACTTTCTTATCTACCTGCAGTTTTGGAGACTTAAGGACTCCCTACCAACAACACACCTGACTGAGTAGAGAAAAAGGCAAAAACTCACTTTGGGGAAACAAACAAACAAACAAAACAAAAACAAACAAACAAACAAACAAAAAAACACCGCAAAGAAATAGGTTTAAGTTAAAGACTACCATGAAGAAGAAGAGAGGGAAAGGCGTAAGGGGGATGTGAAATGGAGCCATCTGTAATCCCCAGTACTGCAGCTATTCCAGGAACAAAGGCATAAGCACTGCATACACACACCAAAATGTAGAGGGCTTCAGTTAGGAGGAAGATGCCTGCTAATGTAATTTCAGTAAAAGCAAGTGTATGCACAGCTGAAGTCAGTCACCTATCATTCAGGTGCCATATTTGAAGCTATACGATGAAATGAATGACTGTTTTGATTCCAGCTGGGTTGTGGAGCCAGATAAAATACGATAAAAACAACAATGATAAGCAGCAATCTTCGACTGGGCAAGTGTCACCAACTGCAGGTGATAGGAAATATGTTTTCTGAGGCCAGCTGGCAAGAGCAGGCTGTTGCTACAAACTGCACAAAATAAAGTATGATCCTATTTAGAGTTTACATTAGCTTATAGAAATACCATGCAAAGCAAACAGCTTGCTACAAATGTGTCAGTGACAGGGAGACACTGTGCATTTAGATCAGGTCTGGGTCCAAATAACTGCTCAAAGCAATGGCAAAAGGTAAACTGCAATAGGACTAGTCTGTATGGGGCAGCCATGAACTCAGAACAGCCCTGGAGGCAGCGTCCCCACCTAGTAATTGTATAGAAGTGTGTAGTTTAGCCCCTGCCGTCACATACTTAAGAGATACTGTGATGTGGTGGTGTGCCAGAAAAGGCTGGGCCCGTAGTCAGGCCTAGGAACTACAGTTCTGGATTTAAGCAATTCAGGGTGAGACAAGGAATGACCCCCAAAAATTCACATAGATTTTTATAAGCAAAGATGTAGCATAGCAAGGAGAGTGTTGCAACCGTTTGCTGCAAAAGAGTTTCCTGAGACACCAGAACAGGTCTCACTGCCATAAGGCTGACTTACTACATTTGTGGCACCTCTACAAACAGATTTCTTCCCAAATAACTGGTTTAATTTTACAAGCCTACAGACCATTTGACACCTAAACAGTGTGGGAGTGCTCACTGCTGATACTACACATCCATCTTGCAAAAAGGCACCATCATTTTGCAGTACATCTTCAACCTGTACAATTCCTTTTATAATGGAAAAGGATGTAGTTGTAAATGTAAAGGATGTAATGTAGGATTACAGAGAATTAAAAGCATTATTGTAATATTTAGTGTCAATTCACAATCAGGTGTCTTCTAACAATCATTGGCTATTTGACTGCCTCACATTGACATTATAATTGAAGATTTTTTTTTTTCTCTTTTTAATTTCATTTATTCATTTCTGGTATTTATTGCTAATTTGATTAATAACTGCAGGGACTGCATACACTATAAACAAACTTAAGGCCTTTCATAGAATGATTAATTAATGGGAATAATTAAATCACAAATGAATGTGGGATCTAGTATGGAGTTATAGGAGGATGACAAGAGTACTTTATTGATTTACTTAGGTTAAAGAGGCTTCAAATTTATTTATTTATTTATTTATAGAAAAAGATAAAGACAGTACATATAACCATAATTTGGTAAGTACAAGCTAAAATGACTATGCCAGCTTGCTATCACATTTCTGAAGCAGAACTGAGCTCATTCTGGTCTTATTATCATGATAGTTCATGAACTTGCAGTTATCTTTCAAGACAGCGAGATAAATGCCTTAAATCAGAATACTCATGAGTTTCCTTTGTGAATATGTGTTTGAATTAATATCCTTTTTACTTCGGCTTTATATAGCATTTTACGTTCACACACTACAGATTTTCTTTTAACAAGTTTACCAAATCACAACCTCCTGTACTTTTGCACCTTTCCTAGGAGCAAAATATGTGTCATTTAAACATCAGAGAAAAACAGGTAAAGAATAATCCATGTTATCTACTTAAAAAAGATCCTTTCTTCAATGATTATGCTTCTTCCTGCCACACGTACATTTAATTGACTATTAGAAAATTTCTCTTATTACTAAAATATTAAGACTAGGATAGAGCATAAGGGGGTACAATCAACTTTCCATTGTGCTGATGGAATTCATGAATATAAAAAGTGTTAGAAGTTTGAGCCACCAAACAATCCCTCTGGATATGGAGCCCCCATCTGTGTATTATTTTTCTGGCCCACATCCACTGCATGTCAGAGTCTGGACATGACTGGTTTTCCTAATCAAAACTTATTCTCCTTGCTAGTGTTAGCAAATATTTGCCAGGTATCTTGGAAGAACACATATTAATTAAATTAGAAGAGGACTTCTGCTTGATCTGGGAGTGTTTTGCTTTTCCTGTTTGCTTCTCACTACTGTTGGTGTGATTTGACAAAATGACCACCAGGAAGGTGAAAACGTAAACTGGGTAAATTGAGACAGACAATGTGGCCCCTGGTATAAATAAACATTTGAATCAAGATCCCTTGTGTTTTACAAAATTTCAGAAAGGTTTCAACTGAACAAGGCTATGCAAGGAATGATGAGTGAGAAATGACATAATAACATAAATATTGTAATTCACCAAGAAATCAGATGTCAGGGAAAATAAGAAATATATATATATATATATATATATATATATATTCTGGTTAATGCAAGGATAGGGAATATGCATTTCTTTAAACTGAGATAATGGATAATGTTCTACCGATCATAACCTTTTTCCTACAAGAGAAATCAGATCCCTTCCTGGGGATGTCAAAATAGGAGATAAAAAAAATTAAAGTCTTATATCTCAGGAACAAACCCTTTCACTTTACAAACACTAAAAATATATTCAATTTGAGACTTTCCCCCCCCCCCCCCCAAGTGCTTGGGGAACACATTATGAAAGAGTTTGTTCATTAAGCTGTGGAAAGCAGCATTTTTTCAACTGAGGGGGCACTGCCTCCCATGGAGATACATAACAAGGCAACACAGAGCCACAGAACTATTATCTATTCTACCACTTGAGAGTCTTGCTGTATGAAATTCTTCCCCCAGGTAAAATAAAACGATAGGGATATTTTTTCAGTCCGTTTCTTCCCACACTTGTAACAACTGTTCATTAGGCTCTATCAAAGAAATAATTTTTTCCAAGGGCTGAACCAGAGTGAAGATGGGCTCCAGGCTCTGGTAAATTAATTTCAGTTGTTGAAGATGTCAAAGAAGTGTCCCCCTACTAAAAGTTACCAACCAGAAGCAAGGATGGCTCAGCAGGACATTGCGTCCAAGCCTCAGCTGCACTGGTTTATTAACTTACTGATGAAAATAAAGTCCCAAACACAAAGGTCTCTAGTGGTGCAAGAAGTACTAGTCCGAAGTACCCAAGTCACATTGTTCTAGCACTACAGCTACAAGTAATCAGCAGATAGCATGATCATCTGACGCAGATACAGCGAGATTTGCTGGAGATTGTTTTTTGGAGAGCTCACTCAATATATATTCTGAAACTATACTCTTTTCCATCCTTATTCTCCATTTAGAGTAAAGAGTGTCTAGCTCCCAGGCCTATAGCAGGTAACAAGAACGGAATGTAATTCATAAACGGGCGACCAATTGGCTATATCTGTGAGATAGATAAATGTGGCCTTAGGTTACATTAACAAAGATACTCCAACACAGGTCTAATAATAAAGCTGTCGTGGAGAACATTTGGCAAGATAATATGTAAATATATGCATGTGCATATATTACTTTTGTTATCCCTGTATTTTCCCATGATCATTAATTTGTTCTGAATCTTGCCAATGTTTTGTTAAATCTTTCCAATTTACCAAATCAAAATTCAAATGCAAATTTTCTGACAGGATTCTCTATATGTGCAAAATTACCAGTCCTGAATAAATTCTTATGGGAGAAATGAAGGCATAAATTTGGATTACTGCCAAGAGGGGGAGTGTTACAAAGAAATAAAGTGATCAACTTTTACCATTTAATCAAAAGAGTGAACTTACTGATGAAATCTAAGTTTGACTTTATTTTTCAGGAAATCATAGGAAGAATGCTTTTAATAGCTGTTTACCTCCTTCCATTCCACCCTCTACCAAACAAACAACAACAACAACAAAAAACAAACAAACAAAAAAAACCAAACAACAAACAAATAACAACAACAAAAAAACAGTTTTCAAACACCATATGCTGAGCTGAGAAAACAGATAATTTTTGATAAACTGCTGGGGGTCAGTGAGACGGAATGCATTTCTAACAAAGAGAAAGTCATTATTATCATTATACTATCGTTGCTGTTGTTGTTGCATTACAGCATTTCAGTGGTTTCAATGGCAAGATATTAAAAATAAACAGGACAGTTTAAAGGACCTCTCATTCTCTTCCTGAATGATTATCCTTGCAATGTGGTTTCTTACTATACCTTAATAGACAAGTGTGAAATAAAATTGCCTTACTAACTGGTCACAGTGTAATCGTTGCTTTGGTCTTTGTGACAAGACGTTATTTAGTAGTGTGCTGCATTTGCTCTAGGGCAGGAGTTAAAGACAAAAGAAAAGCAAAAACTTTAAGATTTGGATCTGCTTGTACTCTTCCTTTCCCACTTTTTTCTCTGTAATATCCTCAGTTCTGGGGCATGACTTCAAATTGCACTTGACATAATGAGCAAAATCTGTCCAGTCTTCTCATGTGCAGGAATACTGTATGGTGCATTGCAGGGATCACCATGGGTTGTTACATCTTTTGAGCAGGATGACAGGAATTGTGCAGTCTCAGTCTGTCATTTTTTTAATTTTCTGCACCCATGAGGAAGACCAGATGTACTTTGGGAAGCAACCTTAGAACCCCTAATTCAAATAAACTTGGCTAAGGTACAAAAGGAATGAATCTGAGGTGAAATTTCAGTATTTATGCTATCAGCAAATTATGACACCTTCTAAAACTCTACAGCAGTTTTGGAAGGAAGCAAACATAATTGTTAAGGTTTCTACACAAACAGTTATAGAGATGGCAAAGATATGCTGCAGAGTCAGTTTTATCAAGAAATAAATATTGATTGGGATGGAGCTTACATAATTAACTATTCCATTGCACGGGTTTAATAGACAACATTTTGAAAAGCTTACTATATTAATTTTTCTTGAGTGAAGATAAACCAGAGTATCATGTCATAGGGTCTCCTCATTTATACTTGTTTTGGTTGAAATTATACACTTCACTCATAAGAGTACTCGAGTACTGTGTTCAGTTTTGGGCCCCTCGCTAGAAGAAGGACATGGAGGTGCTTGAGCGGGTGCAGAGAAGGGCGACGAAGCTGGTGAGGGGCCTGGAGAACAAGTCCTACGAGGAGCGGCTGAGGGAGCTGGGCTTGTTCAGCCTGGAGAAGAGGAGGCTCAGGGGCGACCTTATCGCTCTTTTTAGGTACCTCAAGGGAGGCTGTAGCGAGGTGGGGGTTGGCCTGTTCTCCCACGTGCCTGGTGACAGGACGAGGGGGAATGGGTTTAAGTTGAGCCAGGGGAGTTTTAGGCTAGATGTTAGGAAGAACTTCTTCACTGAAAGGGTTGTGAGGCACTGGAACAGGCTGCCCAGGGAAGTGGTGGAGTCACCATCCTTGGAAGTCTTCAAAAGACATTTAGATGTAGAGCTTAGGGATATGGTTTAGTGGAGGGCTGTTAGCGTTAGGTTGGAGGTTGGACTCGATGACCTTGAGGTCTCTTCCAACCTAGAAAATTCTGTGATTCTGTGAAGACAGAAGCAGCAACATATTTACTGATATAACGTAGTGATCTAACAAAACTTAACTATAAATAACAAGATTTGAGATGGCAAGGTACACTTGATTATTTACTGCACAGAGGACAGGGTAAATCAGACACATTGGGAAGACCCTCCTTTTGAGTCATGAGGTTCAGAGTGGACCCCAATTGCTTTCTAATCTCCCTGAACCAAAGAGGTAAGGAGCTTAAGTGCAGCTGAATCCACTCCTAATCCCAGATTTGGTCAACAGATTATGTCTAAAGGTTTGAGGATTATATGAGCACAGTCAATCTAAGATATAATCTTAGTGAAACTTACAAAGTTTAGCAAGATATTAATCTCTTACTAAGGATCTGTTGTGGCACAGAATCTCTTGTGAGGAGTAAGAGAACTCTGCAGCAGGCATGACCTTAACAGAAGGGGGAGATCCTGTTGGTTAGCCAGCTGTTTTGCAGAAGGGCTCTTGGCCCACTCACTATTTATGGGGTTAGATGATAGACAAATAGGCATATTGGTTTTTGGTGTGTGCTCCACTGGCCCTCAGCTGCTGAGCAAGACATCTGTCTTTGGTTTCTCCATCACCCAGTTTGAGCTAATATTGTGATCACTATGTGCATTTGCAAAGCCTTGGGAGTAACCAGTACACTGGTCTGTGTCCGCATTAGCAAGTCCTCAGGTTTAGTCAGTACTGTAGTCAGTCTCTGTCTGAGCAAGGACTTGGGTGCAGCAGCCAATGCTCAAGCAAGGCAAGAGCCAGACTGCAGATGGGAGGTGGGGGGCTGGAGGGGAAGTACAGCATCACAATACTGAATGAACGTTGTTCTGGTAGACAGCTTTAAAGATATTTAAAATGCTAATACCTATGTAAAAATACACTTTTTAAATCAATACATGTCATCTCACTAACCTTAATGCTATGATAGCAACAGGAATATTGAAGTGTGATCTCTAGGAATTTTAAAATGAAGAGTAGGAAAGGAAATATTGTAACAACTTGCCTCTTTGCCTCATTCAAGCAATTCTTTCAAGTGGGTGTTCTTGGACACCCATAGTACACAATGATAAATGTGTTCCAATGGTAAAGTATATAAGTACCATTATAGTACAACTGTCTCAGAATTTAGCTATCATAAGTATAAAAAGTGATTGCTTCACTTTTTAAAAAAAAGCACTAGGCAACTGTTCAGACAGAAGATGCATAAAGAATTATCAGCTGAATGCTATTTTTAAAATGCATCCACTTTGTATCACCCATTTCTTGCTGTGTTTTGCAGTGTTAGTAAGGTATGGAACAGCATTTGCTGGAAAACGCTCCATAGGTACTATTGCTCCTTAGGGGCAGACTGCCTATTAAATGGCCTATGTCTGTGTGAACTGGAAGACCATGTATCCTAGTAAAATTTAGAGATGGCCAAGCTGTTTTGGATTAAACAGAAATTCCATTCAACTTTCTTCTGGCAGCTTAAGAGAGGACCGGTGGGGAGCCTGTTCCCCTTCTCTGCTTTCAAAAGCAGCAGTGGCAGCAGCATGACACAGTGAGGGGACAATGATTTGCAATGTGAACTCCATAGTGTGCACCAAACAGGGCTGAAGTCAGAAAACTGAGAAGCCTAAGGAGCACATGCTGAGCCAGAAAAGCCTTAGGAAGAACTCAAAAATTAAAGTTAGATGAAGTACAAACCAGCTACAACAGGGCCCAAAGAAGTGAGTTTCAGGTGAGAGCGTATGTGGTGAAAAAAGCCACATCTAGGCACTCTGCTTTGCCAGGAAAGGCACCAGTGTGCCAAGCAGTTCATAGAAAAGGAAGCTGAACATACAGACCTGTTGAGTGGGGCAGCTGGAATATGAATCAGCTAAATCAACCATTATTATTATAAATGAAGCTATCTCTTGCTAATGGTAACACAAATAATCCCCTGCATTTAATACAAGATCTGCAATCAAGTCTTCTCCCTGCCACACCCCCCCACCCCGAAAAAAATAAAAAAATTCCCGTGAATGTTACCTTTATTTCTCTCCTATAGTGTCATTTTAACTGTCTTACAGATCTTACAGACAGACAATTCAATACAGGACAGTAGTCTGCTTTATGGCCTCTTTTCTGAGCAGTTCCTGAGGTTTTCCAGAACCAAATTGAAGACAGCTATCTCAAATGATCTTTTAATAAATCTTACACAGAAAATATCCCAAAGTGTCCTGAAAGAATCACAGAATCACAGAATTTTCTAGGTTGGAAGAGACCTCAAGATCATCGAGTCCAACCTCTGACCTAATGCTAACAGTCCCCACTAAACCATTTCCCTAAGCTCTACATCTAAACGTCTTTTGAAGACTTCCAGGGATGGTGACTCCACCACTTCCCTGGGCAGCCTGTTCCAGTGCCTCACAACCCTTTCAGTAAAGAAGTTCTTCCTAACATCTAACCTAAAACTCCCCTGGCTCAACTTAAACCCATTCCCCCTCGTCCTGTCACCAGGCATGTGGGAGAACAGGCCTACCCCCACCTTGCTACAGCCTCCCTTGATGTACCCATAGAGAGCGATAAGGTCGCCCCTGAGCCTCCTCTTCTCCAGGCTGAACAAGCCCAGCTCCCTCAGCCGCTCCTCGTAGGACTTGTTCTCCAGACCCCTCACCAGCATCGTCGCCCTTCTCTGCACCCGCTCAAGCATCTCCATGTCCTTCTTCTAGCGAGGGGCCCAAAACTGAACACAGTACTCGAGGTGCGGCCTCACCAGAGCTGAGTACAGGGGGACGATCACCTCCCTAGCCCTGCTGGTCACACTGTTCCTGATACAAGCCAGGATGCCGTTGTAATTTCAGAAGTGTTCACTGCAGATATTACTTCTGGAATAAGTACCAACAACTTATTTCTCCCCCAAAATCAATGCAGGGTCTCCATCATAGTTCATTCCCATCAAAAAATCGAACATGTGACACATTCTGGTGTTTGCTACGTAACTCATATGGACTGCTTGCATTTTCAATATTCTAATCTAAATATGATATAAAAATAATTGACAGTCAAACAGTTCATTTTTACCACCCCTTAGTGACATTCAGTTTCTATTGTTTTAACTACCCCTATGTCCAGTGAGACCAATCATTCTCTACTGACAGATCCATTTTTAGAAAGAAATTAGAAAATCTTTCACATGCCATGCAATGTAGTCACATCAAAAAAAGTTTCATCTCTGTGATGATCTTTCTGTTTTCAGCATGCAAATGCTCAAAGAAATACATCACATGTAAAACTGTTACCTTGAACTGAGCCAGGTCCAGAAGCAAATCAGAACTGAACCTTATTTTCAGCTTTCAGTGTGCTGCACAGGAACTGACAGTGAGAACACGTACTGCCTCACGTTCTCATCTGGGAGAACTTTCCAGGACAGCAGTACAGAAAGGCATACCAGACATGGTTTTCAGACTTTCATCAGTAAAAGAAAGGTTAGCAATCTAAGAGCTGACATATCTTGAGAACTTCCTATTTTGTTTCATATAACCATTAAGGACCAGTATGATAAGTACTTATGGTCCAGTATGCTAAGTAACTTATGGTGCACTTGTAAGCATTAGTCAATGTAGATGTAATATGTCACCTAAAAGACTGTATAGCAAGAAGACTGCACAGATCCTTCTTTTTTTTTTTTTTTTACACATCTGTGGAAGAGACCTGTTTCTGCTGGTACAATGCAAGTGTGACACAGACAAATCAAATCTGACCAATTAGAGACTCAGGGCACATAAATTATAAGAAGCCTCAGTACAGAGGATATAAAGCTATCTGGTTTTGCATCCATGTCTTCTCACCAGAAACCTGGTGTTTCTCTGAATTACATCAAGAAATTATGTCCTCTGAATTCCTCAGGGTATTTTAAGAGTCTGGCAGTGAGGGTGTTCATGGGTATGGTGATGGAAGGTATCAAGAAAAAATAATTTGCACACTCTAAACCTTTTCTTTATTTAAATAAATAAAAATAAGTAAGGATTTTAGCCTTGCCAATGTTTATCTAAAGTGCTTAGTACTTTACCCAATAAAACTACTTGATAATTTCAAGTCTTCAGATGTCTTGCCCTTCATAATTTCCAAGGAGCATAGAACTGATTTCCAGGGAATTGGTACTTTGACCTATGTTCAAAGTATATTCAAAGTTTGAATATCATACACTTGCATATGTATGAAGAAACAGAAATAGGTAGATACAGATATACACTTCTAAAAATCACTCAGACACTCCCAAGAATCTTTGCCTGCCTGCCAGGACTGGTATTTGGTATCACCCCAGTGATGGCTGCACAGTGAGAAGTCTATGGTTGCTGTCTGGGTTAGGCTTTAGTGGTCTCACCAACAACCAACACAGAAGCCTGGACTCAGTTCTGGAGGACCAAATGCTTTTCAAGTTCAATTTTCATCTAACCTACATGCCAAATTATATTTTCATTCACCTAAAGGCATTGCTAGCAAGAATAAAAATGAAGAATGCTACCATTATCAGTGAAGTTTTGAAAACAAATACTATAATTATAAAACCTTCTTTAGAAGAAGAAACTTCTTCAGATGCAGTACAAAAAAAAAAAAAAAAGACCTGAGAAAATCTATTTGTGCAAGACAAGTGGTGTACCACAACAGCAGATGCGGGGAAAAACAAACAAAAAAAAACCAACAAAAATCATGATTGGAAAAAAGCGAGATCTCAAAAACTATATGTATTAGCTGCTGGTGGATGCTGAATCTTTCCATATCACCGAGTGTTTAAGAATAAGTCCGTATACACACTCTGTAATTGAATGTCAAGAAAAATGAAAATATATTGTTTTATTGCTACTGTTCATTGATTTATCGAAGTGATTTATTGTCATTGGACATGTGGACCAACAAATCATTTTGCTGACACCATCAGCTGCCTTAACTAGGTTGTCAGTTCACGACATTAAAGGTAATGGATGGTGATTATTTTACTGTAATGGGTTTAATCAGTGCTTTGAATGACTTAGCAGTCATGTCATAGTATAGCCAACTCATCATTCATCAAGGCAGAATTTTGTTTACCAACATCATCTATAATTCATTTGATTGTTGACAATCATCAGCAAATACCTCTCAGGCTAAGTTTTATCAGAAATGAAAATCTGCACAGCTGCAGCATACTAACTAACCCCACAGCATACAGACAGCAGAAATGTTGGAAGTTGCTTGTTCCCTCTCTCATAGAAGAAGGACTACTTCTTCTAGGAAAGAAGAAGAAGAACCTGAAGAGGTACTGCCAGCCAAGGCAACATGCATATGGGCTCTTTTTCAGCCCAATACTAGAATTTACCATTTTCTGAAATACACAATGCTTGTTCTGTTTTGTGTGAATGCTCCAAGCCACCCTTAATTCAGTGTTTAACAGAAGTTGTGGTCAATTTTAGAAAACAAAAGTGCAATCAACCTCTTCTACATTTCCAATAGAGGAACAAGCATAAGTATAACCTGTCTGACTTTCCTCGAATGGGGATGAGTCCTGCACTTGCTTGTATTATGATGAATGTAATTGTGGAGAACCCCAGATTCATAGAACCTGTTAACTGATGGAAAAGGGTACAGTACTAGAACTATTGTGGTGGAACCATCTTAAGAAAGATCCTTAACTCAGTTACTTGTATTATTCTTTTTATGGGAAAGGGACAGGACTCAAATTGCTGAAAATGTTTCATATTAAGCTGACAAGTTAACAGCTTAACTCCCCATGCAGGTATATTATTAATATAAATCAATGGAAATTTTCTACAGCTCCAGTAGCTTTAGTACTAGCTTTTAGTGATTTTTTTTCTCTGACTTTTACATCACAGATCTCAACATTTATATTCTGCTACTGATCTACGGATGCAAGGACAGAGAGATACTCCAGATGTAACAAACAAAGAGTATCAAAGCTTTGCCTTTCAGACCTGAGAAAGACCCTGGCTGAGTAAAACACAAGGGATGACTGTTCCAGATACCTTAATGCAGAAGGAAACCATTTCAAAGTTTTGTGAGATTCTTTTACATCTCAAAAAAAAATAATACTTGATTATTGTATATAAATATGTAAGAGACCTTCAGAAAAAGAGCTTAAAAGAAAGAAATTTGAAAAGAATACCCATCCAAAGCAAGAACTATTTCCCATTCTTACTACATACTCAATGTTTGGCCTACAAATCGTAAACTATGAGAAATGAATGCATTTTGCAAGTAGGTGAACCAAATTTTAACCGTGTAAGGAGGACACAGTAGCTTGTAAAGAACAGAAGTTATCTACAAGGTCAAATGGAATCACAAACCAGCATTGTAGTTGGAAGACTAGACTAGAAGTGACTGAAGTGGGAAAAATAGTTTAAAACTACAGAAAATATGAAATTACATCCTATTTGCTCAGGAGAAAATATAAGCCCAGATATACAAACATCCGTATACACCTAGTTATGGAGTCCATGAAAAGGTACAGTGAAATAATAGCAGCAATGCATATAGCATTAGGAAAAAGGTGTCATACATATTAGCATCCTTATAATAACCTTGATAGGGGTGTTCATGGATTAGAGATTGTCTACAGTAGAGTAATTAGTTTTATTACAGTTAAATGAGGCTAAATAATATATTAGAGATTTCTTCAAACTCTAATAGTCTTTCAGTTGTAAAAGTGAAACAAATGAATAGGCAGAAGTGATAAAGACTGATACATAGCCTAACAAATATCATTACTATAAAATGGAAAGACATCAATGCCAGTGCAAAACTAGGACTACCGAAACCATATTTAGGCAGTAAGAATTTTTTAAACTTTTAAAAAGCAATTGATAAGAGTGTAGACAGAATGTCTCCTAAATACCTTGTTCAATATTGTAAGATTCTAATGCTAAATATGTTCAAAGAGAGGGTTTTTGTTGCCAAAATTGAGTTTGTGAGAATAACTTTCTACACATTTCTTTGCAAAGTAAGGCCTTATTAAGCCTGAAGCATACTTAACTATGCAGATATATTCCCTGTGTTTAGCATACAAATCTGAAGCTTAAATGCTGCAAGTGGTTTGAATGGTGTGAGGTCAGAACCTGGCTCATATGGTCCAGGCTTCCGCAGCCTTGGCAGGCACTGGGGTACCTCATCAGAAAGATGTTATGACATTTGCCAGAACATCGTATCTAAAAGGCAGTTGCTAGTTCTAACGGTGACCGGAGCAAACCTTAAATACATGCACTGAGAGTATCCCATTCAGAGAAGCTCAATACTTGGTCTGTCTTTATTTTGTAAATGAAACATTTTTTATTTATTTTTATTTTTTTACTTTATTTTCATTATCTGGCTCTCAGTCCAAATTCAAGTCCACTTCCTGCCAGCCAAACTTTCTGTTATAGAAAGTTGACCTTTCCTCCCCTCAGCCAGAGATCTTTACACTTGCACTCCCTGGCAAAGATTTTCTTAAAGACTGACCTCAGAATTTAAGAATAAGCCATCTATATGGTCATCATGGTGTGTAGTACTGCTTTCCTTCCCATTATTTCCAGGATAGGGAACTAGCATGCAGAATCAACTTTTAAAGAGAGTTTTTATTTACAAGATGTTTTACTGATGTCAGTAGTACTACTGAGCATATTAAAAGCAAAACAAATGTGGTACATTAATAAATAGTGCCTTCATGCAGTTCCTTTCATGACATACTGATTTTAGAACATGCATGGGTATTTAGTAGAAAACATATCTGGACACCAGTGCATGCATGAAGTGAACTATGAATGCCTTTGAAATTAATGGTCACTCACTCAACATGACATGTTTTGGACATGCGTCAGGAGAGGTGACTGCAAAACACACTATACAAAGGTTCGATTACCCAGCTCAAGTACTACTAGTGCTGCAGCTACAGAGGCACTGACTTCAGGCAGCAATGCACTAGAAACATACAGAAGCTCGTGCTGGTGGGCTTCATTGAGTCTCCAGACAGTGAGAGGGGTGGTGAAATCCCTCAGCATGGAAGTAATTCAAGTGCCTTGCAGAGATGATTCACACATTACTATTGTTAACTATTTCATTTTACTTGTGAAAAGAAAGGAGGATGGATAACAAATTACACTGGAAACTACATTCAAGCTTTCAACAAATCCAAGAAATCAAGAGTTGGAAGCTGCGCTCAGCTGAAGAAAATGGAAAAGTGCATGTTAGGAAATCAAATCTAAAAATCATAATATGGACAGACAAAAGAGATTTTTAAGGATCAAATTACAAAAAGCAAAGATAGTCTTTCAAAAGAATGTGTCAGTAGCAGCACGTCTGCTGAACAGTTTCCAGAAGCAGCAAATGGTCAAAATTTATCAGAGCACTGAAATCCATTATTTCAGAGTTTGATAGGAAAGTGAGGTGGCCACACTAGACCATTTCTTTTCAGGAGAAAAATCAGAGTTACTGCCTCAAACTCAAACGTTACCAGGGAAGGTTTAAGATCAGAAAAGACTAGATAGCAATATTGCAGTAAGAGTCTGAAAACAAATCACATATGAAATACTCCTCACAGGCTTCAGTAGAAACACATGGACTTGTGAGTCAAGGAAGGGTGTTTTTTTTTTTTTTTTTTTTTTTAAAGTATTAATGAAAAACTGAGGAAAGCTCATGCCAGTGAATCTGACTTTTTATACCAAGTGAATAAACACTGAAGAAAGAAGCAGCAGACACACTAATAAATATAACATAGAAGAGCCAAGACACAGAGTCATGTCTCATGAGGGTATTCAGGTTCTCTGAAAGAGATGATAAATGGGGATGAGGCCATTTCAATTGATTTGCTATACTTGGATTTCCAACAAGGTTTTGACAAGGTTTCTCACCAAAGGCTCTTTAATAATTAAACTGTATGGAACTACGAGGAATGTCTTTTCCAGGATAAATGACTTATTGAAAGGTAGAATGTAAAGCATACGAATAGTCATTTTTCATAACAGACATCAAAACTGTGGGCCTGTATGAATCCTTTTCAACATATTTAAAGCTCAGGAAAGGAATGAATAGTAAGGTGACAATGTTTCTTCCTCATTCGAAATTATTCAGGGTACTAAAAATGAAAACTGACTGTGACAAGTAGCAGAATGATCTCACAATACTGAATGATGAGACAATCAATCAATGTCAGATGAAATTTAAAGTAAAGCATTTGAAAAAAGTCTAAATATGTATATATTAATGTACTGTAAATTATCTTTCAACATTCAGGGAAGATCTTGGATTCATTATGGATAGTTCTTTGAAAATGCCAGCTCACATTACAGGAGCAATAAGCAAGGAAAATAGGATGGTAGGAATCATTAAGGAAGGATAAAAAAAACAAAACAAAACAAAACAAAATTAAATCCAACATTATGACACTTTATAAACCTATGGTATTCCCACAGCTTGAATACCATATGCCCTTCTAGGCACCCCACCTCTAAAAGCAGCAGAACAGCAGCAGAAGAAAGCAGATAGGGGCAACCAAGTGATCCAAGAACCAATACAGCCTCCATACAATAAAGATCACACAGAGTAAGGCTTTCTAAATGTGTAAAAGAGTGACCAAGGAAAGATAAAATGGAATGACACAAAAATAAGGAATGTCACAGCAAAGTATTTTAGATAAAAAATTATTCATTATGCTTCAGTTTGATTTGCTGCTTCTTATATCAGGCAGCAGTTTTAAGACCAGGAAAACAAAACAGGTTTATCTCTTTGACCGCAGTCTATAACTAAAATGTTAGATGTTAAAATGTTAACTCATTGCCAAGGATGCTGTGGGAGCCAGCTGCTTAATGGAAGGAATGACCTATAAGAGCCAGGAAAACATGACTACAACTACGGTCAGTATGGTCAGTATGTCAATAGCCACAGACTGACAGAAGTTTGGAAAGTGCTGGGAGAAGCATAGTTATGAGCTCTGCTCATGCATTTTTTTTTTTTTTTTTATCACAAATAAAAATTTCGTGCTCCTCTGCTCCTGGACAGTATCAAAAACCATACAGAGGTCTACGTGGATCACTGGCCACCACCATTCTTGTGTTCCCCATCTGCAAAGTGGTTTACATTGAGAAACACTAAGAGAACAGACATGGACTTAATACAAGAGTAGTCAGGCCCTAGTTTCTGGATCTCTATTTACTTTTCACCTGACTTTTCTTAGTTATGTCTCCTGTCCAGTTAGACATTTATATCTCACTTATTTTGTACTTTGAAGGTATAAAATATAATATTATTATTCTTTGACACTTTCATTCATATTGTGATTGCTTCCCTACTGTATTTAAGCCTCGTATTTCTGAGAAGCTGCACCTTCTTATGCTAGGTTTGAATTTGGCCAAACATGTTCTAGACAGCTGGATAAAGTCTTGAGGAAAAAAGGTCCCCTAGTAACTAAGAGTCTCAAAATTACAGAAATTACTTAAAATTGCACAGAGCTCAGTAAAAACTTCGTATCTCAAATTTCTCACACTCCCATCCTATTGTGGCATCATAAACCACCCGTCTCCTCTGTCTTAAGCCTAAATCATTTTCTCTCATTTAGTTATTCCCTTTCTTGGTTATCCAAGACAACATTATAAGGCACGTTTGAAAGATGGGTACACAATGCCACATCTATAGGGACTGAAACTCTAACTGCAATCTCTAAAATATAACTAAAATATTAACTCAGGTTTGACAAAAAGAAGATGTAGAAGTAAAACTCACAAAATTCTCTGTATTTTCTTATGTTTACCTGAATTCATCTATAAAATATCCATATAAAATCTGAAAAGAAACAAAATAAGTATTTATTTATATCTTTTTGTGCCTTCCACACAGAAAAAGGATCTTATTCTATTGAGGACATACACGTAAAAATTAAATCATAAGTTTGACTTTGTTCCTCTGTATCTGTATATTCTTGTACTTTTTAATTGACTACATTAAAGTAAGGAATCACATAGGTCCAACGGTACTCTAAACCAGTCCTTTTTTAACAACAGATAAGAGGGTCCATTACAGTGTAATACATTCTAGTATTCACAGGGAGCAGAGACTCTTTAGTTAACCCAGTCTCTTTGGAAACTGCAAAACTGCACTGCACTTCAGAATATTTTTTTAGTGTCTAGTTTGAGACAAGAGAATAACGTGGTTTTTTTTTTTTTTTTTCTTTCTCCCCAGAGAACTTCATCCATTCAAGTTCAGTGAAGTCTCAAATGGAATTGAGACAAACTGAGCTGAAAAAAAACACAAAGGATACCTGTAGAACAACCAAAAGAAACTCCAGCTCCATCCTTCCTGAAAATTGCTCTTTTTCCTCATTTACCTGAATTTAGCAACAGCAACAGCACCATGTTTGTAAGCAGCTCTCCCTGGCTTAATAAGAATACACTGGCAAAAAGTAATACATTCTTCCACTCTTTTTTTATCGCCTGCAAAATGTCATGAGAGTTTCAAATTCAAGCAATCAATGTGAAGGAGAATAGACTATAAAAGCAAGGATTATTGCCTCAGAGATAGCTCTGCTTTCCCTGCCTTTCAATAATGAAGCAAGAACTTTATGTAAGATATCAGAGTCATCAGCACGGTATAAAGGACAAAGACACACATACATAATTTGATATCAGAAAAAAAAATAGATTTTATACATTGTGGAAGAGAGTGCTAGAAAGAGGGACCTCCCTGCTTTGCAAAGAGTGCTCTTAAGTCTACATGTGTAATGAATGTCAGATCTACCTTTTAAAATCTGAACTTAACATTTCTACTCTTGCACTGAGAAAATTAAATGTTGCTACCGGAGAAAAGTGCAAGAAGTCAAATGTATTCCTGCAAAAATGCAGTGTGTAAATTGCATGCAAATGAGTTGTCATTTTCTAAGAGCTCATCTTCTCCCATTGGAAAAGAAAAGTGTAATTCTAAAGTATGCTGTTCACATGCTGTTTATAGGCTATTAAGGTGAACCAGAAGACAAGCTCTGTAAATTATATTTTCACCTGCTTCTTGCTGATGAAATACAGCTGAAGACCTACTTTTTAAAACACAAGCTTAATCTATTCCTTGATATGAGCCAGAGAGAAACTCTGGAGAGTCTTTGATCATGAAGACATATCCAATTTTGAAATATCTCTCAGACACTTAGATTCAGAGACACTCTTGTTTGTTTGTTTATTTTTTGGTCAAACTGTCACCAAAATAAGTTTTCTTTATATAGAACATTCTAAAATGTCTCTTATCAAATTTATTTGGAAATTATTTCAAATATATTTGTATTATTTTATGTATTTCCTTCTTCCTTTTACATTATTATGCATGTGTCAAAGTTACAGTGAACTCACCTAGACTACTAAAATGAATTTCTCATCATAGCAACTTTAGAAATTCTTAAATAACACCTATTAAAATTTTCAAACTCACAACACGAACAGAGACTGCTTAAGATAAAAATAACCCAACCTCCAATCACCCTAACAAAAACCACAGCTAAACTTCAATGATTGCTGAAGCTCCAATGACCTTAATAATAAAATTAAAAAAAAAAAAAAAAAAGAGAGAGATGCTTTCTGTCTCTTCAGGTAATACATATGGTCCATACTTGAGAGTGTTATGCCATGAAATGACACAAAAAACTTCCATGTTTAAGGACTTTCACTAATATTTCTTAAAGCAAACTTCTTTTTTTTTTAATGTAATGCAGAGTTTTACAGATTTCCTTTTTTTTTTTTTTTTTTTTTTTTTTTTTTTTTTTTTTGAAACAGAATGAAAATAGTTATTGACATTTCAACATACACTATGACAAGAAAAACAAATTGAAAACAACTCTGCCTACCAATGTAAATGCCATTAGAGGCTCTTCATGATCTAACCCAGTTTTTAGAAAGGACTCAGCATTTGAATTCATTTAGATCCTGCAACAGTGAGGGGTGCAAGGCTTTAATGGCTTGAAAAATCTGGGATGTATAACGTATGGACCACCATTCTCCATCTGCCTAAGCAGAACAACAGGAGGGGAATATTCTGAAAAGCAATACATCTGTGTCAGTAAACTCAGGCTTTATATTAAAAACTGACCTGACAGCTAACCTCACAGGATATTAATTAGAGTCCAAATTAGAAACAAATCTCATAAATGTGCAACTCAAATGCCCCCAAATTCCCTCTCTTTTCAAATATGTCTTTTATACTGTATTTTTGGACAAACATAATAGCACTCTCAAAATATCCTTGTTCCCTTTTTAATGTAACATTTATTCTGTTATGTTGATTTTGTTCATCTCTGAGCTGGAATTTAACAGTAGATTAGATCACTTTAGAGCTTTTGTTACTATGGTAACACTGCGCTGCAGTTATATTTCTTCACCTCCAATCTTGATTTTGAGGTGACTGGTTATATTTATTCCCGTCCTTTACAGAATCTCAGTGTGATGGAAAAACATTTGGTAGAAGAAAAATGTTAGCATAAGCTCCCACCATAAGATGGGCAGTCCATACTGGCTAGTCTGTGCTGAGGGTTGCGTGCTTTGGGTTAAATGCAATCTCTTAACTTTTCAGGGCTTTAAGTTCTAAATGAAATTAAACTAGAAGTGAGTAAAGTTTTGACTGGTCAACCTTGGACCTCTTCTCTGAATACCCTGGAAACAGTACGATACTGTGGAGGTATTCTGAGAGTTGACCAGCTCCAGCTTCTCTCTTCAAGGGGAGATTTATCATCCATTACAAAGATACAGAAGCCCAACCGAATGGCATCAACCAAATGTTGCTATACACTCTACAAAATCTTCTTCCTCATTGAAGATTCAGTCCACGCTACTGAATTTCCCTGCACGTTACAGCTACAAGACCTGGAGGCTGTCCTCAGTCCCAGACAGCCCAACCACCGCACATGGAACTTGGCTACCTGTGCAGAGAGCAACAGCACTACTACTCTGTGGAAGGTTTCTTTGGTGTTTGGTTTGTAGTGGTGGTCACCTTTCACTAACACTAACCCTGCACAAAAATACAAATAACATTAGCACCAGGCTTTTTAAAAACATTGTAGGCTTTTATTTTATGTTGCTAATAATTTCATCAAACTGAGCTGCAATTTTAAGTTGAGAAGTTTCTCACATAGGATGGTTTAAGAGTAAGGGGCTTAATCTTCACAGTCTTCATCTGCAAAAGGACAAGGACTCCTCAGCCATGGTAGACTACACATACATACAGATAGCCTCCCAAAGTTGTCCTTAGGCGGTTGGGCTTTCTCTCAGAAAACTCTTAGGTGTAAGTCTATTTTCTTACTAAACTGTGACTAATGTTGCTAATAGTTCCCTCTAAGCATTTATATCAGGCTTAATTGCTTATGGGAAATTTCAAGAAAAATGGACAAATTCAAATATATAGCCATGAAAAAAAATAATAAAATAAAAATAGGAAGAATAAAGCACTTTTTCCTTGTGATTTTTGTTATGGATGTGTCTTTTGTCATCCTGTGAAAATCAAGTGAAATTAATTCAATTTAGGGACCTGTAAAATATAGCTTACAGACAGAGTTAAGACGTTCATTTTTGGAAGCTAAACATCTCCAAAATAAACCTTCCCTCCCCAGTCATGCTAGAGCCTCAGCTTTCAATCCTATCTCCTCCATTCCCAAATATTTCTCCATCCGCTAAGAACTCACAGCTGCAGCCAAACAGCACGTGCAAAAACCTTCACTGCCGACAGTAAGAAAGATTGATTACTTTTTAATTAAGGACCACATTACATTAGCCTAATTCTACCGGTAACCACAGGGTGGCGATCAAGTTCTTTGCTATCAAATTAATGGTTGATGGATTGCAAGGTCACTTTGAACAAATAAACATTCTGTACGTTCTTTCAAAGAAGACTATTGTAATTTCTTCTTCTAGTGCTGAGGAATTGCAGAAATCATCTCATCCTGCCTGTACCCGATTTTATTTACCATATATCTAAATCCCCACTCTTAGCTTATTTCATCAGTTGGTCGTTCATTGTTCCCCCTCTGTCAACGAGTCCCATAAAAAGCATTACACGATATCATGCTAGCATTCATTTCAACCCAGCAGTCATTTTAAGGTTTGCAGGTTACTTCTCATTAAGATACCTGATTGAATGGTAACCAGTAAACACTAAACTGCTTATTTTAAGTAACATCACTCACTCCAGTGGCTCACTAAAGCTCCATTGGGTTTGTCCTTGAGTTAATGAAAGTAGTTACTTAATATTTCACCATCTCTTTGATCATTTTTATAATATTATTTTACTAAAGAACAGTACATGAAATGTAACATCTGCATGTAAGAAAAAAAGGTTCAGTTTGGAGGGTTTTTTGAGCTACTCCTTCCAATTACATTGATTGATACACAAAGATGTAGGTATTCACATGGAAACCAGAACCAATTGCACAGGATCCAGTTAATGTGCACTAGTACAAAGAACAAAATACTCAAAATAATAAAAATAAAGAAATTATTCAGAGCACAACAGTGCTTGTAATTAAGAGATGGAGGATTTACTACATATTGATCACACCTGGGGGAAAAGGAAACACTCTTTGGGAATTAAAGCACAGTGGCATTTTCTTTGCAAAAAGACAGCTTGAATTGCCTGTAGCTTGTGTGATCAGTCACATGTGTGGCTATAAATGCTCATTCATCAGTCTGGTAGAGCTCAGGTCTGCTTCATACAGGACCAAATAAACACACAGGAGAGGAGAAAAGGAGAAACAGACTCTGCAACATGCACTCTGTCTAGATGTTCACAGTTCTTCCAAATTAGTTTTAAAAGAAATATATACATAAATGTATCAGCATCTAGCTACACAAATTTTACATATGAATTAGGCCTGGTTGATCCTGATGGAGAGAACCTGTGTGGAATGAAGAAGATTATGCCCTACAGGAAAAAATAAAAATAGGTAGCTTATTTAGGATGCAAATATTTTGACTTATTCAGTGCTTTACTTGGTGGCAGCAGCAACAGAAACAGTGCATATTTGACCTGTACCACTTGACAAAGATCCCAGCAGAGAAAGCCAAAACTGCTGAGGATGTATTGGCTTTATGTAGCATTACTGTGCAGAACCCTTTGCTGATAGAATTGGAGTGTCTGGGTTTTTGCAAGACTGAATCAATACTCATATTGTTTAAAGGCATCAGAGAATAGCATGTATAGAAAAATGCTGTTCATTTGGTGGACATACAGAATTGTCACAAAACAAGGAAGAATCATAGAATTATAGAGTCATTAAGGTTGGAAAAGTCCTCCATAATCATCTGGTCTAACCATCACCTTACTACCAATATCACCCACTAAACCATGTCCCTAAGCACCCAGTCCAACCTTTCCTTAAACACCCCCAGGGACGGTGACTCCACCACATCCCTGGGCAACCCATTCCAATGCCTGACTGCTCTTTCTGAGAACTGTCTCCTAATTTCCAACTTGAACCTCCCCTGGCACAACTTGAGACCATTCCATCTTGTCCTGCCACTAGTTACCTGTGAGAAGATGCTGACCCACAGCTCCCCACACCTTCCTTTCAGGTAGTTGCAGAGAGCAATAAGGTCTCCCTTGAGCCTTCTTTGCTCCAGACTAAACTACCCCAGCTCTCTCAGCTGCTCCTCACAGGACTTGTGCTCCAGGCCCTTCACCAGCTTTGTAGCCCTTCCCAGACTTTGTTTTGAAGGATCAGGTTTATGTTTTGGATGAGCACTATCTGACTCTTGGGGAAGACCCATTGTAGAAAACACATCACTGCTTTCAATCCATCTGTGAATCAAAGATTTCAAAAACATTACTGGAAATTGTTTCCCAGATTCCTTGGCATACAAAAGCATACCAGTACACTTGGAGTACAAACCAATCCTTCTGTATCAGGTATCACCAATACTGAGTTTCAGCAGGTACACAGGGAGGAGGCTGCCAGCCAAGAGATGAAAAAATCAACTTTTTCAGGAGAGCTCTGGCTCTCAGAAGGGTCCAAGAAGTGAAAGTGATTGGAACTAGCAAGCTTGCTAGATGTGGTGGCCGAATCAAGCAGCACATTTGCAGGGCTGGAAGATCTTTCCAGAAGTGCCAACATACAAAGGAGCTGAGGAAACATCAGGAAAGATTGGGCTGAGACACTAAAAAACAATTGTAGGTATTTCAAAAGGCATTCATGAATACATGCAGCAGTGTGCTAGCCCTGAAAGGAAATTCAGTGAAGTAGCTGAGAAACAGAAGAAACATTCACGGGCAACTCCTCTCTATTGCAAACTAAATTCAGCCTGTTCTCAGAATGAGTCAGATGCTTTTGAAGAGAAAGAAGATCAACTCCAGACAGAGGATTTTAATCATTTAAATGACTCTGTCTTGCTCCTATAGGGGAACATGCATGGCAGTTTTTAAAGTTGCAGCCAGTATATCAGACACGGCTTCCCCATGTCTCTATCAATGAGTTTTAAGTTAATATTTTTGGACAGAGAGGACATAGAAATCCTCTGAAGGTGAATAACCTGTGAACTGGAGGGCTAACACTAGGGAAGCTAACACTGGGGCAAGGGGACAAATCTGGCAAGTAAAGGAATGCCAGAACCTCACAGCTCTCCTCTTTCAGAGTCTAGCAAAGTCTGCCCTTCAAACAAGACTTGCAATACTCCCTGGAACTGGGGTCACTTCGCCAGAACAGGGAATGCAAGAGCTTAAGGCTTCCATTTTGTCTTCCCATTTAGCAGAACCAGGGCAGAAGTATGAATGCTGTGCTCCTTCTCTTCCTTCCCCTTGAGAGTGTAGAAGCAGCTTTGCACCACTCTATCATGACACTTCAGGCAGGCAGCACCATTTCACTTTGAGAATGGGAGCAGCTGCCTGCTCTTGGATATGAGACAGATCTGAAGGGCAAGCCTAAGTTTTACGTAATCCTTCCTTAGCAAAGAGGCATTGTGATGCTTTAGGCTTCATAGCAAGAGACACAGCTTGCTATTCCCAACACCTGTGCATCTTAGCTACCTCTGTGACATATTAATGGTAATTGAGTATCTCGTGGATCTTACCTGCAGATGGAAAGATGAAGTGTGACTAGGTGGCTCATCTCACCTAGCTATCTCCTTGTAAAAAATGACAATGTTCTGTACTCTCCAAGAGTTGGCAGTGGAGTAGGTAAGACATGTTGGCTATATCACTTCTCCCCATGTCCCAGAATAAACACATTCTAGCCAACGAAGATGGTCTGGAGAGAGGTGTTAGCTTCTAATAAGTTTTGCTTTCACTAATAAAATGTATCATTTTACCATATTGTAGAGTTGGTTGAAGATGACTGTACCATCCCTACAGGGCTTTAATCAAGTAGTTTAACACACACTAAAAGGCATCTGACTTGTTTTGATAAAGTTTTTAGAAGTGCTAATTAGACTGGTTGGTAAGATCTTCGTAATGAAACCTCAAGTTATGCAAAGCTGTCCAGCAGGCAGCCAAAGCCCACAACCAGAGGTGAACAGAATCAGATTTGACTTAGTCAAATCTTTGCCACAAATGAAGACTGTGAAGCTTGCTAAGAGGACAGTCATGATTTCCTAACTGCACAAAAAAAAAAAAAAAAAAAAAAAAAAAAAAAGGACAGAAGGTTAGCACATTAACCCTGCTTGTTTTGGGTATTTAAATGTGGCATCTTCCTAGATGTGAGGGCAAAATTTGCAATTTTCCTAATTACTTTTGATTTCTGAACAGGCCATTGTTTTTCACTGTAACATTTCTTTGAGTTCAAGTATAAAACAACAAGAACAACAACAAATATCACCCGTGTTTTTGGTCACAGATGCACAGATGAGATCAGGTCCCTCATTTTGGTTTGATAAGTTTGACTGATTTCACAGGTTTTCCTGATGATTTCTTTTGCATTTTACTTTTATATAAGACTAATTCATTTGAGGAATTCATAGAGAATTATGCATAGCATGCCAGATCCTCATCTGCTGGAAAGTGATGGAAGTTAGGATGTCTGTAATTTGGCCAAGCAAAAACAAGAGACTTTACAGCTGAAGTGGTACAGAAGCAACCTAATATATCTTTCTTTTTATTGTGCTTTTCCGTAGATAAGTAAAATTCTTCTTAAATTATATTTTCATGTACTCCATAAATATTTTGAATATTTGGTAACTTGAGCTTTACTAAGGTATAGAAGGCAACTTGAGTTCCAATATTTATTCTGTTCAGTCTATTTCAGTTTTGTACCACATGTTCCCTAATCGAGGACACTGAATTTCTGTTAATTTGTTGTTCTTTCATTTGTGTGTGTGTGTGTCCTTGCAGCTGATTCAAAATAAGGGTGCTGAAGAAAGAATAAGAGGATTTTCATAGCAGTCCTTGGTTGATAACAGTGGCAGCTGATCACATACTAACAGCAGCATTCAAAAACATTCTCAAAATCAAAGATAATCTGAATGTTATATATTATGATTTAAACTGTAAATATGGTCTGCTGATTTGATGATGCTTATTCTGATCAGTACAGTCTTCAGTGAAGGATCAAACTCAATGAATCAGGCCCCCAAATGTAAAATATTTAATTTATAGGCCTATTTATACAGGAAATAGGTTTACCAAAATAGCGAGAGCTGTTTTAGACTGTTCATACCCTGAGTTCAGAAGTGAAGAGGTTAAGAAAATTTCATGCTTTTTTTGTTTCTGACAGCACAAGTCCAGGGGCTATGAAGTCCATCTGCAGTAAAGTGCTTAGCCACAGGCAATGTGGGCTTCTTGCTCTTTACATTGCTTAGATGCTCCATGAGTGATAATAAGATTAGCTGCAAGAAACTAAACACTTGACCCTACACTTGTGTTGCTATGCATTATACACCAGAGAAGTGTTAATTATATGTAGAGATCTGCTAGTCTCTAAAGGCTGAAGCATCAGACAAAGAAGTTGCATCTCAGAGACCAAATTTTGCCCTTAGACAAATGTGCACAGTTGTATCATTGAAAAGAATGATATTGGCTCTTCAGGAGAAATATTTGGATCCTATAAACTCATGTATGGGGTTGCCCTAACTTAATGAAACATCCTCTCCTACTGAAATGTAGGTGTGATTCAATATCTACATTTTATGTTCCCTTTGCATAAAATTACCATGTGTTGAGTCGAACTAATTATTATTGCAGGTTTCCTTTCATAATCTTTGAATTCAAAACAAAACTGAAGCTCACTATGGTTTTAAAAGAAAGCATCATTGCCATAATGAATTGTTAGAATCTTTGACTCTCTCTTAGCACTTCTAGGTATAAGCCCTACCCTCTCCTGCCAGGATTACCTCTCTACTACCCCCCAGCCTCCCCCCGCCCAAGCCATTCTATGATTCTATAATAAGAAAACTAACTCTGTCCCAGTCAAAACCAGGACAAGAGTTAAAATAAAAAATACATCATAAAAGCAACCGATTCACATATATGCTACATTTACCAGCTATCATCATCCATCATCTGTTAGTTGTCCTGAGACACGCAGACACAAATTTGGTTCACTCTCTGTGTTCCAGGCTTCAACTCCTTGTTAGCCTTCACTTACCACAGATCAGGACAGGCTCTTTATACCCTTTCCTTGCTTGTTTGCCTGGTCTCTTGAACTGAGCAAATCAATACATGCCGTTTTCTCTTACAGAAATACCTTTCACCTTGACCCACAGACTGCTTTAACTACTCATTAATCTTAACAGCCAAGAGCAAACAAATATGCACAATACACAGAGCTCTGACAAAAGCTTTTCAATTTTTTCCATATCTACTATCATATATCATTACATTTGTCTCTTTAAGTCACATAACAAGAGATGAAGACCTTTCAAAAACAGTATCTAGGATGTTAAAACTTGTCCTTGTAGTGCCAGGTTTGTTATGACGTTTTCAGCAGTCTCCTGCATTTATACTGAGATGTTGGGAGTATAGTTGAAAGAAACCCAGCATTCTTTCTAAAAATGCCAGATTTTGTTGTCATAGTCTGCTCACATTTGCTTGACATGGGCAAGTTTTTTATCTGTCTGAAGTGTGCATGAATGCAAACCTCAAATTAAAACTGCATCTACAGCTTGGGTTTCAGTGAAGATGCTCACAAAGAATTGGTGTATTTTCAGGATATTTGACAAGCTTTGTCCAAAATTGATGACACTAATAAAACTCAAAGGTCTGCATATAATCTTCAGTGCCATTCCCTGTTTTCTTTTCTCTTTCCTCAGTCAGTTTCTTTATTACTAAAATGCAAGAACATCACTCAAGCAACACTTACATTGTTGCTTTCATATCGAGCAATGTAGCTGTCTCCTCAATTATCCACGTCAGAGGATATTTTTGTAATAGAGGGTAAACACTGATTTACTAAAAATCTGATGTTCTTTTGGCACAGACACACTTATGAAATGAAGGAGACTTCTGTGGCTCTGGAAACTTCAAGGTTCACTAAATTCAATGAACCTTGGTGGGTTATGAGCAACAGAAAATGGAGGAGCAAATTGGTCAAGGAATCATCTGTTTCTCATATCCACTGAAGTCTCAACCAATGCAGATTAAACATCAATCCCCCTTGAGATGCAAAAAATACCAATAAGTAGTGCTCTTCATCCACTAGGTACAACTGTTTCATCCAAACCAGCTTTTAATTTCAATCTGCAAACCTAATTATTTTGTATCAAACACACTTGTTCTAGTGCCTTCTCAAATCAAGGCTCCTCAGAATTAAATGCCTCCATCCAGAAAATACCTGGATTCATTCAAGAAATTGCTAAAGTGTCTTTGTTTTTTGAAGTACAACTTGCCTTGGAAGTCTGAGCAGCAAAAAGGCAAGTGTAGCAATTATGGAGGATGCAAGACTGCCAGTGGAGCTACGTACAACCCCAGTCACTAGCTGCTAAACTTCTTGGGATGGCTCAAATTTGCATCCTCACTGCAAAATTGAGCTGCTTCCCACCTGATCAATTTTTTTGTAGGATCCTCTTTTTCTCTCCCTCATCCCCTCCCCCTTTCATGTTAAAAGCAAAATATTTGCATGCATGTATTCCCTTCTTATTCTGCTCTAGAAGGAGTGGGTGAGCCCAGATACAACCCTGGATGTGTGCATTGCTTTCAAAAAGTAATGGCATTAGTTGTGATGGTGACTGTGCCTTTACTCCTCTGCCAAATGTAATATAGGGCAGCTGGAACTAATGGACAGTTCTAAGGTTCATACTGAGGTAGAACTCTCACTGGACCACTGGGAATTTTATCCAAATAATGCAAATATCACAGCAAGTTCATGATATTTTATTTCACATGAGACATTCTGAAGGTCAGATTTCAGTTACTGTAATGTATGGATTGCTGGATTGAAGAGCATGCACTACGGGGAACAAGACTGACATCTATGAAGAAAGGAAAAAAAAAGTCTAGGATAAAGAAAAGTTGCTTCATAGACGGCAGACCTTTAAAAATGCTACAATAATATTAAAAATATACACTGGAGGCAACCATGGCAGCCTAGGTGGTTCCTAGCAATGGTTCCTAGGAAGACAGCCATGTCACTGTGTATGCCTTACCATGGGGAGAGCACTACACTCAACTCTACGAAGACTGGCTTTCAACTTGAATTCCCCTCTTGCAAGTGAGATGGTATTATACTCACGAATGAATGTGAGTTACCTAGCTCAGGGAGTTACATTGCACAGGGAGCCTTCATACAGATATTTAGGCATAAATACTACCATTGCAGAGAGGCACAAGCACCTGTGCTTTTGTGATTAATGCATCTGCGGCACGTCAGTATAACCATTCAAAGGTCTTGCCACAGCAAGTCAAGCTGATATCTACCCAACACTGGGACTATTCTGTATTTAAATACAGCAATAAATGTTTACAAATGATAACAAATAAGGCATAGACTACATTTTCATCACTGTAAACAGCATAGGATTTTCACTGCTATTTTTCTTTGCTTGCTTCAGGAACACTAGCACGTTCAGCATATTTTAGCCCTTCAAAAAAAAAATGCAGTGAGTTTTGATACAGTCCAGTAAAGTACAACAAAAACCCAAAAGACTGTAGCCTGCCAAAGCTATATATGGGCAGCAAGTTATCTGCTCATTACTGTAAAGGTACAGCAGCTGGAGAGGAGTCACTGCTATGTACCTTCATAATGGCTTTTGCTTCTCTCAATATTCATAGACTTAATGAGTGTCTGAAGAAAAGACAGATCTCAATAAACTGTCACACACTAATAAAAGAAAAAAAAAAAAAAAAGAACAAGAGAAGAAAAAGAAGGGGATAAGAGGAAAGAAAGCATTTTGCATGTGACTACTCAAATGCAAACCAAATTGAATATAGTCAATACCTTTGCTGTACTGCCAGGACTTTTAGGAGCCATACAGCAACAGAGCATTAGTAGCAGTAGATTCTGAAAACACATTTCTTTGGTTCCATGACACAAATATTCACTTTCAGCTATTTTCTCCATGAGCTAATCCCTCGTCATTCTTGTAATCCTCATGCCTGAATCTTGTAAATTTGAATATTATTTTCTATGTAGTAGCATGTTATGTCAAATGAAGATATTCAAAAGCCTCCTGAAGTCTGGTGAAGGCCTTACTTTTACTCAGAGTTTCTTAAGTAGCATTTAATTTCTCAAGGGAATAACTGTTACACAGAAAACTACATTTCAGTAACTGCTTGGTCAGCCATGGATAAGAATGAAGTATTGCCACTCCAGGTAAGTAAGGGGCTCCGTAGATGAAAATGCCAACATATTTTAGTAAAAATTCTCTTTGGACTTGATTGATGAACAATATGCCTTGCTTGCATTTTATGTAGCCTTCTGAATTTCCATTCCAACCTTATTTCATGTTGCCCACAGTTTTCTGATAGTGTCAAGCCCATTTATGTCCTCCCTGTCCACCTCGTGATCTAACATTTTTATGCATTTATGGATTAGCTGAGAAAAGGTAGAAAAATCTTACCCACTTATACAGAAACTTAAGACATCCCATACCAAGTAAGAAGTTCAGTGAACAGGGGAATTTGCAAACCTGTTTTTTGTTAATAACTAGAATAGTTAAGCGTTAGGTTGGAGGTTGGACTCGATGACCTTGAGGTCTCTTCCAACCTAGAAAATTCTGTGATTCTGTGATGTTTTTAAAATAGAAAAGTAGGGTTTTTACATGACATTTCTATAACAAGGAAGTTAAAACAGGTATTATACCTTGAGGTGTGAGGCTGTTTGGTGAAAAAAGGAACAGATATTCTTTCACTAGAAATCAGTGAAGAGGGTGGTGACACCCCTTTGACTCAGTTCCAGCCCCAGGGAACTGCAAAAAGCCCTCACTTCCCTTAAGCCTCTCCAAACACACAATACCCTGAGCTATTGCTACCCCATCCAACAACACTCAGTAGAAAGACTAATGGCATTTTCTAACCAGGTTTGTTTTTCACTTGGTTTTACAGCTATGGTGCTTGTGGCTTAAATCTGTAAGGGTAGCGAGGCACTGGATCAGGTTGCCGAGGGAAGTTGTGGATGTCCCATCCCTGGAGGTGTTCAAGGCCAGGTTGGATGGGGCATTGGCCAACCTGACCTAGTGGGTGGCATCCCTGCTGTGGCAGGTGGGTTGGAACTAGGTGATCTTTAAGGTCTCTTCCAACCCAAGCCATTCTATGATGTTATGATCAAGCAAACTCCACCCAGTGCAAGGTAGACACCTCACTTAACACATCAGTTTGTTCAATCAGTTATTGGCAATTGGTTGACTTTTGGCTATTCTGGACCAGGACGTTTTTATGCTGCACTTTATCAGCTGTTCGTACTCTGTTGGTGGATATCACACAATTTAATGCCTTCTCTTGGGTCTCAGGCACTGCTAAGATTATCTATATTCCTTTCTGCAGCTCCCTCCCCCCACCCCATTGTTGTTTTTTTTTTTTTTTTTTCCTAAATAAAATTGAAAGTTTGCTGCTTCTTCATATGGAATATGAAACTGCAGAGAACAGAAGTGTAGAGATTTTGTGTATTTCCATGGAGGACCAGCATCAGGCCACTTTCATATCAGACAGACTCTGATAGAAGCAACAAAGTGTACAGATGATCTCTCTTTTCTGCTCCAACCCCAGAACTGAAGAGGCAGGCCTCCTGCAGACTGAGTGTGTATGAGTGAGACAAGTTAATGTGGTAATAAGACTACATCCCTCTTTAATCACCATCTCCCTTTGCAATTGAATGAAACTATAAATCATATGAATTTTTTCACTCTTCATATTCATGGTGGAATGATCTGACCAACTGTCCTAAAAAATTAAAAAAATAACCTTCTGCTGTCTATAGGTAGAAGTAACAACATGTCTATATCTACAACAGACAAGTAATTAGTGTAGAAATGGCTGGAAAATACATTGCATTATCCTGTATTAAGGAAAAAAGTCACAGCCAGGCTTTCTTTATTTTTGTCATTAAAGATACTTAATATCCAAGAAATATTGGAAGATAATTCTGTGGTAAAGATACTGCTGAATTGGCAATGAATTGTAAATTTGTCAATGAACTTGCACTGTTTGCTTCAAATAATATGCTGATCTGTTGTCTCAATGTCATAGTAAACTCCTCTTGGAAGTGGAAATTCATTTTACATCAGTTTGTCTCTCTAAAACATTGTAAGAATAATTTTGGCCTCACTTTTGACACCCTGTGAAAAGCTAGACCTGTTCGACTCAGAAGCATTTATTACTCCCCTGAAAATGCACCACTGATAACTCCACTTTGATCTGTCCACAATTTGCATTCAGTATTCATATTTTTCCAGTGTCAGACTAAGTAATTCATGTATGGATTAATGAACATTAACAGAACTATGGCTTGAGAGTTTAAAGGTACTACACTGAATGCAAGAACAAGCTTCTGTTCTATTAGTAAGATGCTTGCACAGGCATTTTCAAGTTTTGTTTTTCATTTTTCTCCATCCCACAATCCCTTGAGGTGTAAAAACAAGATTCATACTTTAATTATTTCACACCAGAAGAACTTCTGTAGTGTTATCTAGTATTTTGTCATAGAAAAAGGCCTGCTCCCATTGGCACAAACAGCAATGCTTTGATTTTTCCATAGAATGAACACCATTTCTATGGACATAAAGAACTGCACACTGTAAAGGAATGGCACAGAAACTCCTTTACCCCATGGTATGAATGTCCACATGAATCACCAGATTACCAGCCCTTGTACTCTCTCATCTACAGAACACAAAACAGCAGTGCTGCAAACCTCCACCCTGTGTACTGACTCTCAGACAGCCACTCCAGTAGGCCAACAATGCTGTAACAGCTACCCCTGATTATAGATTTGTCAATAAAAAGAGAATTTGGACAACATACATCTTAATTTGAACATAATTGATGCATATATTTATTAATTTCATTTCTTTCTAAGCATTACTTATGCTACAGACAAAATTGTAATTTCAGCCTTATCAGAACAAATCTTGCCTTTAAGCACTTGTCATGCCTTAGCGAGAAAATACAGAAAGGCTGTTACATGGAAGATACCACTCGTATTTTTATCTGCTTGTTGCCCAATGTGCTGGTTTTACCCAGCTGGGCAGCTGAGCTCCACCACAACCACTCTCTCACTCTCCCTCCTCAAAAGAGAAAGGGGTCAAAATACGATGAAAAGAGCTCAAGAGCTGAGACAGGGACAGGGAGATCACTCAACTATTATCATTATGGGAAAAAAAAAAAAAAAAAAAAAAAAAAATGAACATAGGAAGATTAATTTATTACCTATTACAACCAAGCTAAAGCAGTGAAAAACAACCACCACCAAACAAAAACAAGCTAAAAACACCTTTCCCCCATCCACACTCTTCAACTTCTCTCCCCAAGCAGTGCAAGGGAATGGTGGCTGCAGTCAGTCCCTGACACTGTCATCTCCACCGCTCCTTCACAGTCACTCTCTGCCCCTGCTCTACGTGGTGTCCCTCAATTGAGATGCCGTCCTTCCCAAACTGATCCTGTGGGGGCTGCCCACGGGCAGCAGCTCTTCAAGCACTGCTCCCACATGGCTCTGTACCATGGGGTCCATCCATCCCCCAGGAGCAAACTGCTCCAGCGCAGGTCCCCCATGGGTGTGCAGCAGCTCCCCCCAGACCCCCTGCTCCTGCGTGGGCTCTTTTCCACAGGCTGCAGCTCAGGCCCCAGGCCACATCCACCGGGGGCTCCTCCACAGGCTGCAGCGTGGAGATCTGCTCCATGTGGGACCCATGGGCTGTAGGGGGACAGCCTGCTTCACCAGGGGCCTCTCCAAAGGCCACAGGGGAACTGCTGCTGTGTGCCTGGAGCACCTCCTGCCCTCCTGCTGCACTCACCTTGGGGCTGTAGAGCTGGTTCTCACTCCTTGCTCTCCCAGCTACTGTTGCACGGCATTTTTTTTCCTCCTTAAATACGCTCTCACAGAGGCACAAACAACATTGCTTATTGGCTCAGCTTTGGGCAGTGGTGGGTTCCTTTGGAGCCAGCTGAAACTGGCCCTTATCTAACACGGGGCAGCTTCTGGACTCCTCAAAAAGGCCACCCTTACGGCTCCCCACTACCAAAACCTTGCCATGTAAATCCAATACACCCAGCAAGCTACCCCTGCATTTGGTTTTATTCATAGTCTAGTAGACATGCATTACATTCTTATTTAGCTGCTGTAAGGCTGTTGTCCCAATTCCAAAGAAGCAGCTTTCAAAGCCATTTGAGAAGACAAAGAATACTTCTTGGACTAAGCTTTTCTTATTAACACTGTATTTAATTTCTGAAAGTCTGAGACCATTTAATTACAGCCATCTCTGCAAGCTTACCAAACTTTTAAAAGATAGTCACATCCTCAAACAAGTTTTCTTCCTTTGCTCTCCCCATAAAGTGCAGAAGTACAGCTCTGGATTATGTATCATGGCCTTGCTGTAGAGACACTTTGGCTGAAAGTTTATGTGCAGAACCATTGTAGCAACCTAGAGCCTCCTGTAGAACCCCCAAGCCAGAAGTTCATAGGAGACATGCAGACAAGAGAGTTTCAGTTGCTGGTATTAATCAGCCTGAATTTGTCAGTCCAGAATACAAGAATTTACAGTTGCCTTCTTGGCTGAAATGAACGTACTCATTCTCTAGTAGCCAGTCTGACTCCAGTATTTCTTTTTGTTAATGTGAGCCCACATTTAAATTATAGAGTTATTTTACAATCCAAAGCTTAGTGCCTAGAGCTACTTTCTGCACTATAGAAAGCTACACTATGATTTCTGTACAGAATAATACCTGTATTGTTTACAGAGCAAGGCTAGAGACAGCTCAGCTCACTACCACCTGCAGGCATTGAGAATTAGAACAAGTACATGCTTAATCATTTACCAGGGAAATGGAACAGCTACAGTAACAACAACAAAAATGTTTTACTAGATTGAAACAATACTACAAATAATGCAATATACTATGAGAGTGTCAAATATCAGCTTTTATTTTTTGACCAAACTCTCAACACACAGCTACTCAAACAAGACTCCTCATTTGTTAGTAGAGACCTTCTTTGCTTGTTGGCTACTGAAGCAGCAGAGAAATATTGAGTAATTCCAACTACAAGCAGAAGCTCTGCTTCTAGAAAATAAATACAATTGAATTCTGATTAAAGTACTATGCTCATTTATAGCATTATTTGTACATGACAGTCACAGGTAGGAAAGTGATTGGTATTTCTTTGGCTTTGATTTGGTACAGTGGGTTGATTTGGTCAAGCAGCTAAGTACATGAGAGATCACCAGGTGTATGCCATTCATCACTGGTGCCTCATACACAAAACTATCCAGCTGGGCTCCTTCCACTCCTTGATTGGAAGCACATACAGCAAAAGCATATTTTAGTCTACTCCTATCATAAGCTGTTTCACCATGGTCTGAAATGACAAAACTTGGGAACAAAGCCTGACTGAAGTTTTCTTCTGGTGGATTTTGGATGAAAGTATGTGAATTGCTGTACCAAAAGGAATCTCAGAAGCTTGGAGCAAACCAGGTAGAATAAATAAATATTTCAAATTGTTTAGCTTGTCTGAATCCTTACTAGTTCAGTTGTTAATTGCAATCACAGAGACATAGCCAAGAAAGGCCAAGGCCCATTTGGAATTATATCTGGCAAGGGATGTCAGAGATAACAAGAAGGGCTTCTTCAAATGCATCAGTAAAAAAAGAAAAACTTGGGAAAATGTAGACCCGCTGCTGAATGGAGTGGGTGCCCTGGTGACAAAGGATATGGAGAAAGTAGAGTTGCTGAATGCCTTTTTTGCTTCTGTATTTACTGCTAAGATCAGTTCTCAGGAATCTCAGACCCTGGAGACAAGAGAGGAAGTCCAGAGAAAGGAGGACTTCTCCTTGGTTGAAGAGGATCAGGACAGAGATCATCTAAGCAAACCTGACATCCATATTAACATTGTGGTTTTGAAATGTCTTAAATGAACTTTTTTTGATTGAGAGGTTCTGCTAATGTATAATCCCAAAAATATCTCTGCTAATGCAGCAAATCTGGGAATGTGGCTAGTTTTCCAGTCATTCCTCACCCAATATGGACAAGGAACATAAATCAACTGTCTCAATATCAGTTGCATATTATAAAGCTGTGATGGCAAAGCTTGCTAAAACTTGGTTCTTTTTACATTTGCCTTTGAACATGAGCCTCTGTGCTTGTGCCTGTCCCAGAGATCCCTGCTGGGATCATCTTCAGATGGGATCATTCTGGGGATCCACCAGCTGTGTATTGCAAGAGAGGCTGATCTGGGTTTTAAGAGTAAATGCTTATAACTCCAGTGATCAATGATGTATTGATCAACAGCCTTCTTGAAAGAAAACATTAGAAGGAAAAATCCAAACATGAATTTGTCTCATCCATGTTTACATGTTACTCCAAATTACCCCAGTCAAGTTGCCTTTTATTTTTCCAAGAGCAGAATAAAATACAGTCCAGAGTCTCTAATCAAACCCCAGATGCTCTTGCAAATGTATGGGTACTGCTGTTCACAATAGTACTGTCCTGAGCAGCACTGGCAGAGGCACTCTGAAAGGGCACAGCCTTCATCAACAGCAACACCAGCATGCTCCCAAGAACAAACCCGGCCAATGCAAGCAATGTAATGAGAGACAGAAGCAGTCATGGAGACCATACGTACATTTTCTCTCTTTCTCTATTATTATTTTCTGTTAAATAAAGGCCTCTTTAACTTGTCTCAAGTTGGTGTCCAAATACTGGGCTTCCCCAAAACTTCCTGTGGTTTGTATGTATGAAATATTTTGTATATTTTGCCCTTAGCATTCTCTGAGCTACTCACATTTTGCCATTGGGTAGCAGTAGCAAGGTTATGATAAAAGGTCCCCACAGCAGTTAACCTAGTTTAGGGTGCTAATGCTGCAACTGTAAAAGGGGAACAATGATCAAAAGAGACCAGTTTTTCATTTCCATTGGATCAGAGGGTTTACTGAAAAAAAAATAAAAAAATTGTTCACCTGGTTTCACCTTAAAAAAAATGCAAAATCTCTGCATTACTAATGCATGCAATGCACACACACACACAAAAAGCACTGGAGACCTGCATGAGTTTGTAAAGATAAATGTGTTAGTCTGGGTAAAGAGTCAGTATCCGTGCCCAGCTCCTACAATATCAGTAGGTTTGGGGAACAAAAACGAAAGTACACATAATGCAGCCAAATAAAGGCTGTTAAGAGCCTTCCTTATTTCTTATGAGAAAGTAAGAGCCTTCAGGGCTGGAAATAAATCAGGTAAAAATTAATAGCTTTTTAAATTCTAACTAGTAAGCATTTCACCCAGAGCTAGACAAACTGCTCATAAGTCAAAAAAACACCAAAACAAAAAAAACACCAAAAAAGCCACCAACAATAAAAAACAAAACAACTATGAGTCGTGTCCCCCTCCCCCCAGTAGCTGGGAATACTAATGCAAGAACTCAAGGCAAACACATTAACCCTCCTCCCCCCTCCAGCTATGCAGAAATAAAATGTAACGTATGACATTGTTTTCTTCAATGCCATTTTAACAAGGACGTTTTCTACTAGCTTCCTCTCAACAACAGAAATTAATTTAATTTAAATAACAAAAGTAATACCCTGAACAAAACCAAAGAAGTTGAATTAGTAAGAAGGCATTCAAGTCTTGGCTTTGACATAGATTCCATCTTTCCAACAACTTAAAATACAGATCATTTTTTTGTGTGTGTTTGAAGTCACCACTGAGGTGCTTGGACTTCAGTAATGCTGAAACAGTTGGGTCCATGCGCAACCAGAATGTAGGCTTTTACGCTTGGCAATGCTGGAAAATAAAATGCCTTATGCATTTTATTTTATTTTTATTAAATAATTATTTTATTTTATTATTATGGTATAGAAAATGGTGTTCTACCCACAGTGCAACTGTAACTTTGACAATAAAGCAGAAATGCCCTGTAATCTCATGCACGTGTACAGAAAAATCCATTCAATCAGCACTCTAGTAAACTTGGTTTAACTGAAAAATAAGAGAAAAGAAGAGCATCAATGAATAGTGCAGCAGGATTAAGGAAGAAAGGTGTTTGATTCACTCTCTATTTATAAATATCTGTAATCCTAACACTACCCTTTCCAGTGTTGGTGGATGTTAACATTTCCAGCATGGATAATTAATTTAATTTTTAATGCAAAGGTAAGTGGTCCTAGGACATTTTTTTCCAAACATTGCTTGGAAACGACAAGCAGGTCTAATCAGCCATCACTTCTCTATTATTGATTTGTATGAGATTTTCATGTAGATGAGAAGATAAATACATTGCAATGATCTGTTCCAAGAGATTTCTAAATACAAGATGAAGTTAAAAACAAACAAGCAAACAAAACCAAAACAAATTAAAAATGCTTTCTATGCTTTGTTTGTGCAAACTAAAGTTGCAGAAATGCAGCATTTCCCCTTTTTTTTGTATGTCACTTGACATGAGTGTTTTCCACAAGACATAAATCTGACTTATTTTTTAGTGGCTCTGAATAAAAATCAACACTCCTACTCATTTTAAAACTTTTTCTGTCTGCAAGCTTACATTGACATACAAATTGGCGGGAACTAAAAATCTCCCCTGTATTATACCTCATTCATTCCCAATTCCATTTTGGCTACAAACCAGCTCTAATTTACCACAGAGAAACTACTAGAAACACAGTGTACCAATGAAGCTTACGCTCATATGGCTTTTAAGAACACATTTGTGCTTTCTAAAGTGCAGAGAAACAAGGACCGCTGAGATCTAGAGATGAATCTGAAGAAGGAAAGTTACTTGGAAACCTTTATTTAATACATTTCCTGCAGATTAATACAGGTAAAATACCTGACGTCAAACAGGTGAAGAGTAAATTTACAGTGGCTGAATATGTTTTAATACTTATATGGGGTGCATCTGGGGGGAAGTGTTGATCTGCTGGAGGGTAGGAAGGTCCTGCAGAGGGACCTGGACAGGATAGATCAATAGTCAGAGGCCAGTGGGATGAGGTTCAACATGGCCAAGTAGAAATTGTGAATGCTCTTGGATATTCCTAGCTGCTTTGCTGATTTTCTGCACTTGACAGTTCCTTCACATTACACTCCTCACATCACGTTCAGGTTGTTATCACCATGCAAGACACACCGATCACAGTATTTATAAAAACAATATATACATTTTTTTTTTTCCAAAAAATATAGGCTGGTATAGCCAATTGATGCTAGTACTCACTATATCTCGAAATCACTAGGTAAGATTTGGAATTTTAGGAGGAAGAGATTCATTTAGATGGTAAGTTCAGTATAGCTGCCGCAGTAGAGTAGATCAAACATAACCCTTAAATGCAAATATGCAAGTACATTTATTTACTGCATTATATTTTCCTCTATGGGAGAGGTCTTGTTATCTATACAATTTAGACATATGCCTAACAACATCTGTAGTGTAAATATTTTTGAAGATGAAGGAGGACAGACAAAAACAAGAACTCACTGTCAAAGAGTACGCTGCCTCAGAAATGAAGAGAAACTTATCCTGTTATTTTCCCAGTTAAAAAGTAAATGATTAACAGAACCTGATAGAAAAAAAAAAAAAAAAAAAAAAAAAAAAGGAAAGAAAAGCCAAGAGGCAAGAGAATACTTATTCTAATCCACATTTTTCTTACCAAGAAAATATCTCTTGCTTAGAGACTTAGCAAATGTTCAGACACTTTCAAAACCTGAAAAGGCTGATAAACATAGGAAACAAATATTTCTGGTTTTGTGCATTCTACTCCTTCCAATGTCATGAGTATGTGACTTGAGAGAGGACTATTTAAGTGTGAAAAGACCCCAGGTTTTGCAGCTTCAGGCAATCACAGACTGGTGTGATAGATGTCAGAACTGTGGAAACCAGAGCCTAATTGGTCTAGGCTATGCCCTGAGCCTGGCAGGTATATGTGGTACATGATGATTTAAATTGAATTTCTCTTATTTTGCATTGCAGGTCATGCTTAAGTCAATTCTCTGCCCATGGGCTACAATTCAGAATACAAACACTGAATTTGATGGTTGATGGAAAAACATGTGCAGGATGTAAAAAACAGCATTCCTTGTTTTCATTTTTTATTTGTATTGAATTAGTACCCAAAAGGTCTGGCTGGGATTAGGATCTGACTGATACTGTCCTCGTGTGCATTATTTAGTTCTATTTCCAATTCAATATATACACGAATGTGGAAGAAATATTTGTACAAGAGCTGCAGTGAGAAATCCTTCCTTACTTGGAAAATTTTTAATAGAAAAAGTACTTACACTGTAAGCCCGGTTTTCAATGCAAGGGGAACAAAATCCTTTCAAAACGGCCTGCAGTTTGCAGTTTTCTTATATTATATATATTTTTTGAATATTTTAAGTAACAAAACTCAGGATCCTTTAGACTAGCAAGATCTTATGCTGAAAAATATCAACATTGCTTTTCTGAGGCCATTTTCCCTGCAAAAGTGGATACATAATGATGTCTTGAACTCTTCCCTTATCAAGAATTAGGTTTCTAATTTTCATTCCCCAAAGGAACTGGCACACCCAGCCTCATCATTGACATCGTTTGGCCTGATACAGTGTTGTAGTAAATTAATCTTTTCAGTAAGAGAAGCATAAAAGCTTAGCCCTTTGGGGTTTTGCTTTGGTTGTTCTTCCTTTCTGACTTACCATTAGTAAGATATATGTGACAGACTGGGAGAAAGGTGAAAGAAGGTAAAAATCAAGCTTTTCCCTACAAAGGTGCTGGCATTATGTCACTAGCTGTAACGTTTCAGAGCAAAACCAGCCCAGTTACCTTCTGATGCCAGTGTTCTGCATGGCAAAAGCCATGATGGATCCAAAAGCCAAGGGGTGAGATACAGCTGGCTGCATCCTTTGATAAGCACCGTTCATGCTTCTTGGTCTTGAGTGTCCCTGTCAAAACTGGCAAGAGCAAGTTAGGCAGTGGTGCTTTGTGCCTGACAGCAGAGGATGGGGCATATACCCAGCTTGAGGGAGCTGAGCAACAAGGCAAACCCAATGCTTGGGTTTCATACTTAACAGCAGCTACAGAGCTGGTTCTTACTGCCAACAGAATTGCAACAATTGCTCTTTTTGCTGGATCATAGGCATTAAATCTGGATGAAGGCCAGCTGGATAATTATATTGCACCTTATCAAAATTTTAGAGCCATGTCAACTGGAAAAAAAGTCTTTACTGAGCTGTCGTGGTTCCGCTCGAGTGGGCAGCCGGGCTCCACCACAGCCGCTCTCTCACTCCCCCTCCTCAAAGAGGAATGGGGAAAAAATATGTGAAAAGGGGCTCAAGGGTTGAGATAAGGACGAGAAAATCACGCAATAATTATTGTAATGGGCAAAACAGACTCGGCATAAGGAGATAGTAAGATTTATTGCCTATTACTAACAAGCGAGAGAAGTGAGAAAACAAAGGAAAAAGCAAACCAAAAGCACCTTCCTCCCCATCCACCCTCTTCCACCTCCTCCCCCCGAGTGGCGCAGGGGAACGGGGGAATGGAGGTTATGGTCAGTCTACAGCACTTCTTCTCTGCCGCTCCTTCTCAGTCACTCTCGTCCCCTGTGCTGTGGGGTCCCACCCAGGGGATGCAGTCCTTGATGAACTGATCCGGCGTGGGCTTCCCACAGGCAGCAGCTCATCCAGAACTGCTCCAGATATGGGTCCGTACCACGGGGTCCATCCCTCAGGAGAAAACTGCTCCAACCTGGCTCCCCTACGGGCAGCAGCTCCTGCCAGGTCACCTGCTCCTGCGTGGGCTCCTCTCCACGGGCTACAGGTCCGGCCCGGAATCTGCTCCGGCAGGGGTCTTCCACAGGCGGCAGCCTCCGTCGGTGCAAGGCCACCTGCTCCACCATGGTCTCCTCCACGGGCTGCAGCATGAAACCCTGCTCCACCGTGGTACTCCATGGGCTGCAGGGGGACATCCTGCTTCACCATGGTCCTCACCACAGGCCGCAGGGGACTTCTGCTCCGGCGCTTGGAGCACCTCTCCCCCTCCCTCTACACTGACCTTGGCACCTGCAAGGCTGTTCTCTCACTCCCGGCTGCTGTCTGGCGCAGCGTTTTTTCCCTGTCTTAAATATGCTCTCACAGAGGTGCAAAACAACATCGCTTATTGGCTCAGATCTGGAAAACAATGGGGCCCTTCCCAAACATGGGGCAGCTTCTAGATCTTTCTCACAGAAACCACCCCTATGGCTCCCTGCTACCAAAACCTTGCCACGTAAACCCACTACATGAGCCTACTGTGATTAAAATCTGCCATAATTTCCCTACCTGGTAGTGCTATTTAAAGGATGCATACAATAATCTTTCTACAAAAAGGGCCAGATCGTATATCTCATTAGAAACAGGGAGGAAGGGGAGGGAGGGGGGCAGTTGTTTTGCACCTCTACAGGATGCAGGCAAAGCACTGGCCCTTACATAAGTCACGCATAGGTCATAGCTGTCAAATAATGGCCAGGACTTTGCATGGCAAAAGGAACAGAATAGGCATAAAATTAAAACCATACATAATTGCGGATGGCTTCTTGGAAAGGTTAGCAGGAAAGCAGATCCTGTTTCAGCAGGCAGTACTCCTTATCTGAACCAAGTAAAAGTTAAATCGGGTCTTTCTAGTGAAGCAGGAGGAGGGTACCTAAGGATCAATGTGCAGGCAATAAATCTTAATGGATCTAGTGGATGAATCTCCATGCACCAGTGACAGATTGCAAACTATCCTAATCAGCAAGTTTGCACTAACCTTACTGCAACAGTAACTACTACTGGCCAAGGTATGGTAAGTACACAGTTCCAAAACCTATTATACCCTCATTTCTTGCATGTTTTCTGTTGGTACAGAAGCACCTCAGCTTTGTGTGCACTTTACCAATTCATAGAAACGAACATTCAGCTCTCTCATTCCACATCTTGTATTATTATACTTTCTCCTAGTGATATTGTTTCATCTCCTTGTCACAGACAAGGCTAGGACCCTCCTACATATGCCCTGGCCCAGAGAAGGGTCTTGATTACTCATACATTGCCTTCACATACAGTACCTTCTACTGTCTTTCAGATGAAGGCTTCAGAGCAGTGATGACTTTGAAGCCCAGCAGAAGACTATTTACCTACAGCTTCTGTACAGCACATGCACTCTGCGCTCACAGGTGAACATCTCCATAAACCAAAGTTCACTTTAGCACTAGAGCTGACATGCTCATTATCACCGATTCTGTAGAGAACAGTATCACAGCTCCTCTAGATACCATTTTTGGGTCCAAAATTATCCCTTTATATATATATGTGACCCTAAAGTATAGAGAATCTAGAGCCTCCTAGAGCCAGATGGGCTTGCCAGTCCTCCTCAGCAAGGAAGAATCAGAGATGTCACTGCTCTTTAGCAAAACCGTGAAACACGAGGGTACTTGCATCTTCTGGTGACCACAGAAATGGGTCTTCTCAGAGAACCAAACCAGGTCTATTTATCTTATTTAGTAACCTGAGTCTGGAATGACAACTTAACATCCATTGATATAAAACTCCCACTGCTAACCACTTAAAAAGCCATTGAAATGGTTATAAAGGAAAAGCTCTTTCAGTCTTGAAAGGTTAGTGCTGTAAGAAGCAGTTTATGTAGCTCACACTGACCTGGTTTTAGAGACTGCTACTAAAGCTAGGTGAGACCAAGGCATATATCCCTGAAGGAAAGAAAGCTTTGAAGGAGACTTCAAAATCTACCGTCAACCTAACTTCACTGCAGGCTGAAGAATTCTGCACTTAGCCATCTGGAGTAATTTCAGTACCATCTCGGAGCTCCTGGCTCTACAACAACTTACTGGAAGTAACGGAGCAGACGTGAAAGTGAACAGAAAACAGAAATGGTTTCAGTAACTGGAAACACCCTGCTCTGAAGTAACAGAAATATTGAGAGTCCACTGCAATTTTGTACTGACAAACTAAGCTGAACTGTGTTGTTAGCTGAATAGGAAAGATGGCCTTGTAGATGAGACATGAAAAATGTAGGATGACAACTGATGTTTGCACAACCAATTTCTCATGGCTCTTTTTTTTTTTTTTTTTTTTTTTTAGCATATCCCTTTAGTATTAGAGAGACATTAGTTGAAGAAGAAGCATTACAAAACATGGTGCTTTAAGTCACTCATACAATGGTGCAGAACACCATAGAGATGCCCATAAAAGCAACCTTTCTTTGTAATTTGGAATAAATCAGGTATAGTTCTCTTTTGAATGGGGAGAACAGACTTAAAATGACATGCCAGTTCTTAAGGATTTTCTGTTTGTCAATAGCATAATAACATCAAAGGAACAACTTATTTGATTTATGACTAGCCTTTTTTTTTTTTTTTTTTAAACATATACTTAGCAAAGAGGCTACCTTTCAGGGATCAGTTGCTTGATGAGATTTCATTAGTGCTAATAAGTAATGCTTGCTGTTTGAGATGGTATCATTGCAGGCACCACGCTTCATATGGAGGTCCTGCAGGAGAGCGACAGACAATACTGGATGTAAAAAGGAATGTAAGAGGTTTTTGACATTCATGAGTTTAATTGTGCATAAGCACTACCCTTGCTTTTCCATGTGTTTTCTTAGGCATGAAAATTGGAGTCTGCAGGTTTCAAGTGGATGAAAGTAAACACCCAGTGATAAGCAAGTGAAAACAGCAAAGATGCAAATTTTAAATGTGAAACCAAACCTTCCATGATCAAACGCCATGGGATTCACATCATAAGCACTTACAAAGAGAATGGGTCAGCAAGGCAATTCAGAGGGCATCTATTCCCATCAGCTACCAAGAGCTGTTTTTGTTTGTTTGTTTTTTGAGAACCTCATTATAGGGAAACATAAGCTGCAACTTCCCTCCTGATTATTAGAGGAGAGCAGGGAAGGGCATATCTTTTCTCTGTTCAATGATCCATGCAGCCAGAGCAATATCCACAGCAGGCAAACCCAGGCTGAAATGTCCAGCACAGCAAACATTTTAAATGAATGTAGTTAGTGCTGAATCAAGGTAATCTGTAAAGCTTGTTCCAAAATCCTTTCTCTTGGGATACAGAAAAGTACATTACAAATAAATGTTACCACATACATTAGAGCTATAATTTTACCATCCTAAGTTATACAGACTTGGGCTCTACTGAGTTTGTATAGACTGTGAGACATGAAAATGCTGCTCAGTGTTCTTCTTCACACCAAGAAACTGGAATATATAATTCTACATCTTCTCATTTCTACATGCAACACACTAAAAAGATTACTTCTCACTGTTGATAAGGAAAAAGTGCATTATTTCTAGAAACAAGAAGTAAAAGACTATGGTGCCAGGTGTCTCCAACACTAGGAAAAAGTAAATGCTCTCACTGCTAAAGATTTTTAACAGTAATTTTTCAGCCTGGCTGGACACTGCTCATCTGTTTTACATATGCAGGGGGAATTTATACCCTGCAGCAGTCATCCTTCACCATCTCAGCACTTGCAAGGTATAATATGAAGATGTGGGAATCATTAGGCCATAAATGCAAATAAGGACTCATCTGGAAAGATACCAGGAGTGGTGGTAGCATGTAAAACTAGAGAGGAGGATCACAGGCAGTGCCACTCCTCAAGCACAGAGGAGCTGTCTTCAGAAAGGGTAAATCTCGTTTGTGCAGGAGTCAGACTTCCCTAAGGGGCTTTACAAAGCTGTGAAGTACAACCCTGCAGCATCAACACTTTCTACCCTATCACAGGGTTCAATGCTTTCTGCATATTTCCAAGAGAAAAACATATTTCAGCCTGCCTTAATTAATTAGACATAGGAGCACCATACAGAAATCTAATAAAACCCAGGCAAGCTGAGAAAAGAAATGAATGGTAGAACCACATGTAACAGGCATTGGAGACATCTCTTACTGTGTTGCTGAGAGGCTCAGTACTGGGCACTGTGTCAGAGTCAGAAGTCTGAGACAGGAGCAGAGCCCAATTTTTCTGTGCATTCGAGGAGATGAAGAATATAGCAACAGTCATTTTTACCTTTTCAGACTGCAGAAAAAAGGAGCTACCAGCATGGAAATCATTCTGGAACTTCTTTCTTTTGTTTTCCACCTTCACTGTTTCCATGTAAGTAAGAAGGATCTTCATCAATAACAACACTAGCTTTTTAAAACCAGACTATAAAATGAAACAGTGAGCAGCGTAATACCATTTTTGTCCACTTTTAGAACCTTATAGTATTTTTTTCCACCCTGTCTAAATTCTTTATGTTTCACGCTTACTTCTATTAGCAGATCTGGAACCTAAGCACTTACAGGAACTGTCCCAAAGTTCACTGGGCTTTATAGTGGTGTAAATCAGGGTATTTCCACTGTATCACAGACAATGATCTACAGAATGACATTAAGGATGTCTGGATCCCAGTCTCTGCTCCAGTAAGTGACTAAGACAAAGACAGTTCAATCACAGTGTTTGAGAGGAACCTGCTCTAGCATACTTGCATCGTAATTTAGGGCATGTTTGATATAAGAGTTTGAAACAAACATTTTTTTTTTCATGCCATTTTATGATTCTAGAAAACAAAACAAAAAGCAAACAAACAAATAAAAAAAACCAACCCACACCACCACCAGAATAACAGTGTATTTTGTTTTGGAAACAAAGCTACTGTTCAGATGTTTCCATTTTACTAACTCTCTGCTTCTGCCATGTCTACTAAGCTGCATAGATACCAGTGAAAAACTTTACCTTGACCTAAAGATTGCTGGTCTGTTTGCCCCAAGGTATTTGTGGGTGTAACAGAAAAAAATACAAAAGGGTCACGAGCATCAATGCACAGATCAATTTCATTCTGCTCCTATTTGTCTGATGTTCATTAAGTTTTATTCTTTTCTACTGCTGTGTATCTGATTATCCATCTCTCTTTACAGCTGTTAGCTGTAGATAGACAGCTAAATTTTTTTCTTCTCAGAGATGGGTGTCTCTTACCTTGAGGACAGTAGGTCTGCAAGACCATGGGTCTAACCCTTCCCACCCCGCAGGACTTTATAACCCCTGATGAAATGCGTTCTGATTTTCCTCCCCTCTTGTGCTAACAGCTGACAATGCAAGCACCAAGACTGACACCACAACGCATCAGAAGAGGAAGCACACTGCACCTGTACAACAGCCCACCACAGATAACTTCCTTAGCTATCCCCAAAATTGCAGAGCCTGACACATAGCTATGCATGAAAAGCAACATGTATGAAAAAATTAAAGACCATGTTTTCCTCATTTTTTAACATTCAAAAAATAAAGGTGCTTGTCTTTTTAGCAATGAATAAAGTACACTATAATTCTGCAAAATGCTGTTGCAAACCCTAAACTCCATTAAGTGATAAAACACAAGGAAACTCAAAAAGTGATCATGGTGAACTGGAAAAATAATTGCACAAACTCTAGAAAGCAGCTATAATCCCCATAATCTTCCAGTGGTTCTTATTATAATAATCTGCACCTCTATGGTATTATTCCACTAATGAATTACCTAGTACAATAGTTTTGTTTCATTTATTTTGGATCACTGCTATTGTGTTAATTAAACTCAACAGCTAATGTCATCATTGGTGCTTCTTAGACCCCAGTTACAGCACATGGTGGGGAAATGAATGTTGGGATGGTGTAAGTTATTTTTGGTCCTTGCAAAATGATTGCTATAACCTGCAGGAAAAAAAAAGAAGAAAAAAGAAAAAAGAAGAAAAAAGTAGGTTTTCCCTTTACAGCAGGACCATCCCATAAGAGATAAGAGCAGAGTTTTCACCTTTTGTAAGGAAGTGTAAAACTGATGACAAAGGGAACATGAAGTTCCACTTTAAAATATTAAGTTCCTTCTGCATGGCTTTGTAGTTCTTGACCTTTTGTTAATGACATAGTAAGGTTTCCACCAGATCGTTCAGCAAAATTTAATTCTGGCCAGGAAAGTTCACTCAAACATTCATAATGCATCTGTATTTTCTTGGGTTTGGCCATTTGAACCTGTAGAAGATAGAAGGACCCACCCCCTCTAGCAATGCACACCTGATAAGCAGGACTGCTTATACACTGCCAGAGATCTGTCTGCCTCACCACATATTCACAGAGCATTCCCCTTAGCTCCTGATGCTGCTACAACAGCAATCAAATCTGCTGATAGCAGCTGCCTTCAGACTACAGCAAGTTTCTGCTTCCCCGTAAAGCAAATCTGTGCTACTGAAACCTCAAGGCATGGTCTCTTAGGATACACTGATACTCGAACAAGGAAGAGGTTGTTTGAAGTCTATAGATACCATCCTCCAGGACTTGAGTCCTGTCTGGATAACACAGCACAGCTTATATCTTCCCACTGTGGGATCTTCTTTCAATATTATTTAGGAATACAATCAAAAGAGACATCATATGATGATGGTAGATTGCTGAAGACATCCCAATGCACAAGGGATGCCCCAGTGAGTGATGGAAAGAAACAATAATCAAGACAGCTGACCTCAGATACGCTAGGTAAGATATCTGAAACATGTGCAAAGCTCTTCTAGGGATGACAGGTTGGGGTTAGTGGTCTGGATTGTAGCTTCTTAGCCATAAGGCAGAGACAAAAAACAAGAAGGGAAATGAGAGAGAAACAAGGGTGAGAAAATCAGAGCTGTAATATGAGAAAGATGAGGGGAAATGAAGCAATACTCAAGAACTTCAAAGGAAAATGGATGGGGAAGGACACAGGAAAAAAAAAAAAAAAACAAAAACAAACAAAAAAAACACAACAAAAAACAAAAAACAAAAGGCTCAGATCATGAAGGTCCTTGCCCAGTTGGGTAGGATTTTGCCACTCTCTGCCTTCTGCAGTCACACTCCAAGTAATCTGCAGCTAGGATACAAACCAATCCATAAGAGACATAAGAAATTTCCTGCTTTAATGACAGTATATTATCACTAGTGAGTCAGGTTGAATATTCAGAATCAACCTCATTTCAATGCCTTTTTTCAAACAAGATTTTATTGTTTCTGCTTTATTAGCATTTTGTTGGGCCAATGGAAGAGAATATCACCTGTAATATCATTACTGAATTAACACTTGTAATTAAAGCTCATAATAACCATCTCAACGCCAGTTGCCTGTATAATTAGCTTCAACCTTAAACTTCTTCCAGTTGATCTTGGCAATCATGGCCAAACTCAAAGTACAGAGTGGGCAGTAATCACTCCATTAAGTTTGTTATGCTTTTGGCTCCAGTACAAGATATGGGGAATGCTATTAACAAACATCATAACCTCTAGACAGTTGTCATAAAGAGGAATTGGTTATGCTACTGAAACAACACAGATGACAATATATAGGAAGAAAAAATAGGTTATAACTATTGCACTTGCTTGGGAAAAAATGTTGTGCCTTCAAGAAATATAAATAACTCAGTCTGTAGCCTGGCTCCTGAATTTTGCTGGATCATTCAGTGTTTTAGCAAACAGAATACAATTGTGGGGTAGAAATCAGACAGAATATAGCATAGGACATATTAAAAGACTGAAGATAGCTTTGCACTTCAATATTTTCCACTGATGATAAAGAGGGGTAGTTGATTGTTACTGACATACCTGTGACCTTCTAAAAGCTTATAGGCAGCTTTTAAAACCAGGGGAATATTCTTCTCTATGCAGCACCATAGAAATAATTTCATTTTGTTAACTAGGTATCCATTGATTAAAACACCTGTAAGTAGAAAAGCCAGGTAGATAAGGGAAAACTAAGGAAGTGGGTGATTTAGCTGCAAGGTTTAATTAAAACTTTTGCACGCATGATCTGTTTGCTTTGTATACAGCGTTGATCTTTTGCAGTGGGTCAAATTTATAAAGAAAAAAGAAAGGATTTCACAGGAGAAAACTCATTGCCAGAATGCATCAGGTTCTGGTTGGCCATTTAAATTTTGATTTTTTTTTTTTTCATGCAGAGGAGTCAAAGAAAATTAAGGTGCTTAACAAGTTAGAGAGATAGAGTAGTAGCAAGGGAGAAGAGAGCATACATTCTTTTATTTATAACAATATTGCAAAGTGTCCAACATATTTAAATCAGTGAGGCACACATTCACCATATAATTTAATTAGTATTTATGGTAGATGCCATAAATGTTTCTAATGCATACTTTCTGTTATATGCAATAATAAATAGCATGTTTATTTATAACAGCAAACTGACCAGAAGATGGCCCTATTGTGAATACAATGCAACTTAAAATTCACTTAAGGGAATAGGCTGATGTCAAAAAGTGAAAGCTCTATTTATCCATCCTGAAAACAACATTAGGGAAGTGTCTCTGAAGGGGTAAAGTATGTCATTGTAGTGTTCCAACTTATTTTAAAATTCATAATGAAGTTTAAAAGTCATAATGAAGTATGCTGGCAATTATATACATATCTGTACCTTAAAACCAGAAGAACTCACACTAATGAAAACCCAGTCCTATTACCATGTTGGGTTGCTGCAAATTTGTTTTTCCTCGGGAAAAGAAAACAGTTTTATGGAATGACCCAGTGGTCACTGATGAAACACATGGAAAGACTCCTGTGAAAGTGACTGGATTTTGCTTCAAGCTGTGTGGAACCAAAGGTCTGGTATTTGTCGTTGGCAAGAATCTATGCAGTAGCCAATATATACAATGCAGCTTATCACCACTTCAGAAACAGAGATTCCCAAGAGCTGCAGGGAAAGCCATGGGAGCCATGATGAGGAGAACCACCAGGCACCACTCCTACCAAAAGGGGCAGCACATTTTGATATTGTGTCATACATACTCATATCTTGGCCTTGTAGCTGCAGAAGGTGACCCATTGGAGTCACTCTTACATCAGCTGCCCTGCATGACTGGGTTCTGTGCACCCAGTTTTGCAAGGCTCACCTGAGCTGAAGGCTGTCACTTGTTTGTGCTGCCATGTAACAAATCAAGAATCATCCAACAGGTAATAGAAGGGGGTGTCTAGTGTAAGATGCATTAATTATGTGGTTGCACCACATTTTTGGGTTATTAAGGTTAACTTGTGGGTTAGTAACATTAAAAAAAAAAAAAAAAAGCATATTTCAGCATGTGTAACATTAGCAATTCCAAATGCATACATATGGTTGACAGTATAATTCATATACATATATATATACACACACACAGACATATACATATATACACACACGTCATACAAATTCAGGAGGTTCCTGTGTATGCTAACATTATGTAGATACAGGCATGATGTAAAGACATTTTTGGGAGATGCTGCTGGATAGCAATACAATCTGGAACAGGTCATAATGGAGTAGAGATGGAGTAGAAGAAAATACTTGTTATGGAAGAACCATTTGGTGCTCAATTTGAGGTTCATTTTAAACTTAAATGAACATGTTACTCTTAGTAATGTAAGAGCCACTCTAAGATAATTTTGTCTTTCCTTTTCACATACATCTTAACCAAGTTACATAAGATTGGAAGGTATAAACAACAAAGTTCACCAGAACTGGGAAGAGACAAGGCAACATTTTAGCTAACTAGGGAAAGTGCTAAGAATTCTACAAGATATTTACTCTCCAATTACATAGCTACCCTGTGCAGCACATGGATCTCCATTAAAGCCATTGGCTGTTTGACAACTGGAGACAAAGGATTTTCTCAAAGGGACTGCTCTTGTTCTAACTCCATCCTCAGCTTTGAAACACTGAAGCAGACGTAATTAACAGAATATAGAGTTTCTAAAGTTGAGAAATTATTACCTGTCTATAGTAATAATTATTCAAAAAAGAACAGTATATTAATAGTTGTGACTTAAACTCTTTGTTTTAATTCAAAATCAAATGTTAAATATGGTGTACCCACTAGCAAGCACAAGGAATACCCTATTGTCCAGAAAAAAATCCTTCCTCAAGGAGGACTGATTCACCTCAGAGCTTTTGATCAACACATTAAGTGTAAACAAAGTATATCCTGAAATAGAAAATCCTTATTCCTTGTCACAACATACTTGTAGCTGTTCAGATTGCAGATGACAACAGTATCCACCTTGAAGTTTACCAAATCCAGATCCCACATAGCTGTATTCCACAGCTGGAACAGCATGGAAGTCCAGCAGCTATCACCACAATTATGCAAAATACTCCACTGCCAAAGCTCAGGCTTAATAGCTCAGACCTAATTGCCACAGCTGCCTTTATCCCATCATAGCAGAGAAAATCGTCTTTTTTTTACTCCACTGCTCATCACAGAAGATGGACCTTAAAGAGGCAGATGAGGAGTGGAGATTACCACAGCGGACCTTTGGAGTACATAGGGTGGAAAAATCAGACCAGAGTCATTCTGAACAGAAAAAATTACAAATTGCTTACTCCACTCCAAATTTCACACTGTTTCTCTGGGTGAAAGGCTGAAGAGCAGAGGAAACAATCATATTCTCTTGCAGGAGTTTCCAAGCATCTTGAAGGATTATAATCAGAAATATAATTTCAGAATCAGAAATGTGTTTTGAGTAACAAAATCTTTTGCTTAATTATTGTAGGCTTCAGCAGTCAGAGATTTTGCTTAGAAGTAAGCTGTCATATTGGATACCAGACCTTTTGTAGGAACAGGCCATTGTCAGGAGCTTCACAATTTAGAGTAAAAAGATTACATTTTCCCTTTGAAACAGGTTTCATAAGATGCTGCCTTAAATATACAGTGGGCAGAAATTTTGCTGTTTATTTTGAATTAAAAGTAGTTCAGGAATCCCTATTATGCTACACCACATTTATAAAGTGGAGAATATGTTAGCCCAAGAGGGTTAAAAGAATCATACAGGTAAAGTTACAGAATTTCAGATTGCCAAACCATCTTGCTGTAGTTGACTTTGAAAGTCTCATTCCTTCCCAACTTGAAAGGAAGCCTGACTACCATATATTTATCTGACAATACTCTAATCCATTCCTCCTAATACTAGAGGAAGAATCACATACCTTCAGAAGCTTGAAAGGGAATTTTGAAGAATAAAAATGAAGACAGAATTAAGACATTTGAAAGATGACATTACCATTTATAGATGTCAAAAAGTGCATATGTGTAGAGTGAGTTTTTCAAATTTCTTTATGAAGCAGTCAAAACAATCAGTTTCATATTCACCTTTGATATACAGATTTTTCTTGTGATACAAGTGTTAATTTTAGGTTTATGAATTTTAAATGAACCCTAAAATATCATCTTCAGGTTTGTGTACTCATAAGAATAAGATATTTCTTGAGCAGTTCATATGCTCAGACGTTATTCACTAGATGCAGCTAGTGTTTTTATTCATTCACATTAATACATGCAAATCCCACACTTATTCCATCACTTGCCAAACCCACAGTCATCACACAACTTAGTGGTTATGCTTTCTTCCAAATGCTACATAGCAATGATGATTTTGTGAGAAACTTTTATGAGAATTTCTTGACATGTATTTGTTCTTCAGCTGAAGAAAATTGAAGAATTAAAAAGATATTAGGCAATTTATGACTAACAAGACCCAGTCAATACTTATACCTATAATATGAATAAATATTCAAGACCTGGAATATTATCCTACAGGGGGACTGCTGGTACTGTAACCTTGCTGGATCTACAAGCAACCTTGTGGACCTCTGGACTATTTACCGTCAATTTCCTCCCATTATAGGCACCCCGGTCTCCAACACATACCTGGTAGTGATGAAAGTTTGTAACACCAAAGGACTTCAGCTGATGAGAAGAGAAAGAGGACTTAATTCCTGCCTATTTATGAACATGGAAGGCTTGTCTCCTTTGTCCCCGTGCTCCCTTTGTGAGGTAACGTTTGATTTTCTTCCACAAAAGCAATGGAGAGTTTTCCCACAAGATATCAGCATACATGTAGATTTAAGATCTTCACTTTTCAAACCAATGCTTGTGTAAGTAGTCATCAGAACTACAGAAATCAGAACGGAGTTACTAACAGTTTCAAGAGAGGTCACTGAACCATACTTAATTATAAAGGTTGCTTAAATATTGAACACTGGGTAAATTACAAGAAGATGGGAGAACAAAGAAGATAGGATTAGAGGTGCAAAGAAAAACTGAAAATAAAAGTTAAAGATATAAACATCACTTTTTCCAATATTACAAATTAAGAGATCAAGGAAAGGGAAAAAGAACATTGGAAGCCAGAACAATAAACTTTATCACTTAGGATGGCAACACGCCTGAACTATTACATTTTTGTATTCTCAATACATTTTCAAAAGGAAATGACAATTTGTTTATTTATTTTTGACCTGGCACATCTATTATTACATAAGTCTATAAACAGCAAGGCAGGAGTTTACTGTGAAAAGCTCAAAATTAAAAGTGTGCCAGAAACCTAACCTGTGCTACCTGCCTTTGATCAGAGGCAACAATAAAGTCCTTGTATTTTTTGTGTTATTACTCCTTATTAAACTGTATTTCTGTTAGTGTGTGATGTGAGGAGACATACATTGTGCTATGTCAGGTCATGTCAAATCCCATCAAGTCTTATGATGGGAGACAGCTTGATAGAACCTGACGTGGTGCATATTAATGGCAATGGATAAATGCCAAGACATTTTTGGCTTTTAATAAACACACTCCATGAAGTGGTGCACAGCAAGAACCAGATGTGGCTTTATCCTAAAGCTCTGCAAATATACTAGTCATGGAAAGCCACAGAGTTCAGAGAAAAAAAAAAAAAAAAAAAAAAAACACAACAAAACAAAACACACATTCTGCAGAAGCAAACATCTACTGACATTCATGTCCAGAGCTATTAAGCATGATGTTCAGACCTTATGAATTAAGATTACTTAATTATATTGCATTGCCAAGACTTAAGATAATCCCATGCAGGTGTGTAGTAAATAAAGCAATGGAAACAGCTGATTAACTGAATTTAAGCTTAAGATGAACTTCTTCTCCCCCATCACTGTCTTTGCTACTAATTGGCATTGCTCTTTTAGCACCAACAGTTTTAGTTTACAGTCAATCTGCAGAGATATAGTAGTGTTTGGTATGGCATTTCAATTTAGCCTACTCTTGTACAGCCTATCCGAAATCCAGCCTCAGGAGCAGGACTGGTTCAGTATCTTTCTGCATTTAGATCACAGAGTTGCTGTCATACTGTACAAGGCATCAACAGCTTCAAATGGAAATAAAAGTAACAGGAAGCGAAGAGTATGCCATGGTATGAAGGAGTACAAGAACCACGTCAATAAGAGAAGGATGAGGTTTCACTGGCCCCGTCACTCCACATACAGGCAATCATATTAACATCGTTCTTTTCACTGTACAAAGAACTCCAATGCATGTAAATAACTGTCAAGTCTTGGAAAGTACGTCACCTATTCCTCAGTTTGGATGGTTTGATGAAGCATTCAGCTATGTCCCCTTGTTGTCCTCAGTACCTTACAGAGATGTACAGTTGCATGGGGACAGGTGAGGGGTGCTTCATCATGCCTGTTCTCAGCTTAAACACTGCACTCACTGAGAAATAGTCTGCCAAATAGAAGCCCTACAGACAGGGCACTTGTAACAGAAGAAAAAACAGTTCTCTGAAGACCAGCACAGGCTACCTGTAATTCAGAAAATGCACCCCTGCTTTAGCGTACCTATGTAAGGCCTACCTTATGCAGTTTGCCGCAGTATTTATACATGAGGAGTCTGCCATTTAGGCATTTAAGTTAGTTTAGAAATGCAGTGGAGAGCGATAACAGTAACAAACACTGCTCAAACTGATCACTTGCTTTATGTTATGAGATTGGAATATGCATCACTTAGAGAACTACATGCAGGTGAAAAGGCTTTGCAGGTGGAAAGGCTTCAATCCTTTCAAAGATTGTTAGCACCTTTTTAAAGGGAAAAAGGACAATTTAAGTACATCATGTATACCCTTTATCTCACCTGTATTAAGAACTGCCCCAAAGTTTACACAATATAGTCACTTTTTATAGAACATTCAAAGAGGAGAATACTACTTTTATTGCTATGAACAGAACTCAACTACTTCAAGAATACTTTAAATATATAAATACCATTGCTAATGAAATTTTTTACCATAAGCTCCCAATTCACATTGGAAGTTGCTCACTGCTTAAGAAAACACTTTTCCCAGCTGCTTTCCAAAAATCACTTGGGAAGGGCCAAAGGTGAATTTTGGCACCAACAATGATTTATTCACACAAACAGTTTAAATGCAAGCAATATATTCCTGTCATCCAGTCAGCTGACAAAATGTCAGTCATCTTTATCAGTTGTTTCAGTACCTCCTGCCAGCTGCCATCAATCTTTGAAATAAACACTATAAATAAAACCACATAGGCAAATGGCCGCCAAATAAACTAGGGGTTAAATGCATTTCACCTATTATGCAGTTCAGCGTCAATAGTTAATCTGATCAGAGACCTGAACTCAAAGTGAATAGTAGAGTCTTCAGCTGGAGAAGAGACAAAGATTTTTTTTTTTTTTTTTTTTTAATTTTGAAGTACACCAAGTAGCAAAGCATCCCCTGCCCCCCTTGGTCTCACCCTCCTGTGGACTAGTCACAGCAACATGTTCTTTAGAACTACCCTGTGCACCAAATCCTCACTTTGGTCTGAACTGAACAAAGATGATAAGACAAATGTAAATTAGAAACACAAAGAGGGGCATGGCCAAACAGGCCAGGCCAACTTGGCTGAACCTGCCAAGGACAGTGACAAAAAGGGAAGCAGATGGGCCTAAACCACCACCCAGCCAGCTCCTTTAGCTCACCTGAAGGAACCCAGAAAAACACCATCCAGACACCACCTCCACATTCCTGTACCAGAAGTCATCACACTGATGAAACCTGACCCAAGCCTCCTATATAAATTAATCTAGAGGGGCAGGACCAAGCATGAGGAACCAGATCATTTTCCTCCTTGCCCATCCAGGCTTGTTTGTACATGGGAGGAGGAAGGGAGAGTAGGGCCCCATGTGTGGCCAAAGAGAATGATGGGAATTAACAATGCAAGAAAAAAATAATTCAAAAGTTGGGCCTTTTAGACGTTTTTCTTATTTTTCAAACCTGCGAAGGGAAAAGGGAAAGGGTGGTATGGCAAAAAATTGGGTCATTGGTGCCTCATTATTCTCAAGAACATAAGCAAGGAGAAGAAGAGGAGATTAGAGTACAACAGTATACATCTGATAGAAACATCTGATAACTACATATGCATATCCAACTTTGGGTGCTCCATCCTAACTCTTTATAGACAAATCTTGGCAAAGAAAAAAATTCCATGTTTTCTTCCTGCTATATCTGCCATATATCTGCCATTTTTTCACTGTCCACATTGTCAACACAGAGACCCCCAAAATAAATGATGGGATGTCACCTTCTTTCCAAAGCAAGGTGAATATTATAATGGCTGAGGTACAGAGATAACTTGCAAACCACTACAGAGAAAGCAAATCCTGAGTGTAGATTGCCATTGTTTTCCTCGTTTCAAAACCTGTGCATATTTTGTTTCCTCCTTGCAAGACAATATCTAGTTATTGGTAGAGTTGCCAATTGCCTCCTAAATCCTTACAGTTGCTATTGCACAGCTCCCAGCCCAAATAATAAAAATATCCTGCAGAGTATGACAAGGATCTATTGTTATTGAGAGGATTGATGTAGCAGTGCAAAACCCTACGATAAAACAGTCTTAATATCCAACTCGATATTACCAGGATTACCAAGCTATACTGATTTCAGAAGCTCTCCACCCTCCTGTTTGTCTTTTGAGGCTGTGGTTATAATACCTGGGGAACTGTATAAATGACAATGGCTCCAGATTTCAAAGTGGAACTGCACAATTGTCTGACTGTTGCTGGAGGCTGAAAGTAGCAAAAGGAACAATGTTTTTTTCTGGGATGATTAGCTCATGGATGTTAGGAAGGGTGAATAATACTAAGTGCTCATGTCTTAACCACATCTGGGTTAAACACATTATGGTTCTTGAGCGTCTCAGAAGAGAATTCTACCTAATACTGTTGAAGGTGACTGGACCTATGGGCAGGAGTGATAGACTGTTACTGAATGAGGCATTTATTTTTGTGAATACAGGTGAAAGGAGACCAGGATTGAGTGGGATAGAAATCAGAAAAGCAAATGTCAGTCAAAACTGTTCTGAAAACATCTTCCAATGCCCAGATCTGGGTATACTACATACCTTTTCTTTCCCATACACTGTGAGGGAAATCGTGTACTGAAACACAGGGGATGACTACATTCCAGCAAATCTCTAAATGACAGAGATAGCAGTACTGTGCTGTGAAGAAGACTTGCTTTGTGGATCAGTCACAGCCAAAGTATAGCACTTCTAGTGAGTCCTGTGGATCTGCTAAAGGATGAAGGAAGAATGTTGTACTATCTCAAAGGACACTGATAATGAAAGGGCAGAACGTATGACGCTAAATACAAATGTATAGCTCTACCATACAACTGTATTTCAATGTAGGAGGAGGAACAGCAGCAAAGTATTGGTTTTGATTCAGAGTTGGAGCGAAGAGGAAGATAACCCCTGCAGTGCAGAGCCAAAGAGCCCTCCAGAAGTTCAATGATCCAGCAGATGTCTAAGCTCAAATACGTCCTAGAAAGATGTACTCCCCAGTGGAGCTACAGTTGCTCTTAGGCATCAGACCTTCTGTGTTCTCTGGACATAGTCTGTCTGGTCTTTCCGGCAGTTTCTAACTTCTATGAAACCCATCATCTAGACAAAAGACTGAAATATTCAAATGTGATTCACACAGCTTTTTATGGCAAGCCTGTTTCCATCCAGAGATTGGCATAGCTGTTCGGACTAACCCTCGAGGGCTTGGAAAGCACACAGTGCCACAGAAACATCAAACCATCAGTACTTAACTCACCCAGGCATATTTCTGGTCTATCTAATTGTCATATGTGGATGCATCCATTAGGCAGAACCAGCACCATTTTGCCCTCACCGGAGCTGCATTTGGCTTGTGTTCATAGTGTCATTTTGGCAGGATTCCTTTGGCCAGTCTACAAGCAGATTTGGAGAGGAGACAATTATAACATGTGTCTTCTGCTCCAGGGAAATGCCAAATCCCTTTTCCATGGATGACTTCTCTGATTACTACTATTATTTCTATCTATTGCTAGCAAAAATCAGAGTGAAACAGTGGTCACATAGAAACCAATGACAGAATTCTAACTCATGCCACCATGGTTTCACCTCTGACTTTCCAGATGTTTAATAATCCAAACTTGCCAGCTTCATTTCCTCAGACCTTTGCAGCAGTAATTACATAACAGAGTGGGACTTGCTATATCGTGTTTGACAGAGATTTCCCCCCATGTCCTAATCATGAGTCATCACTCAGTATCCATTTACTAACAGCAAATGATGTTGCCTGACACACTTTGCATATTATACTGCATTATTTATATCAGGTCAAAATTTGCTGTGGGAATTGCTAATTGGAAGAACAGACACAGTCTGTGATTTTCTCTGCAAGACTGGCAGGAAATATAAAATTGCAATGGAGATCGTCCCACCTGTCGATACTTAGCATGGCTCTGTTTCCTTTTAAAAACTCCCATTGGTTGGCTCCTTGTATTCCCTCCTACAACGTGCTGCCATCATGCAGTCCCAACGTAACTTGCTTCTGTATTTTGGGAGCACGGAACTATGAAAGCATTTGGCATTGAGAGTGCTGCAGCCTCTCGTGAGTCCGATGGGAATGGCAACCAGCCAAGTCTGGAGTTCCAAGCTTGGGGAGGAAGGCAGGTGGTTAAGCACATCTGGCATGTGCAGCTGCCAGAACAGCAGAAGGGAGAACAGGGGTTTGCAGATGTGCACCTCAAAGCCAAGCACAGTATTTTTTTCCTAAATGTGTAAGAGCAGACTTCTCCCTCTAGAAAACAGCTACAGCTCACATATCATGAGCTTGGGTGTACAGTCTGCTTCCTGTCCAAAGATTAACTGGTGTAACAACACTGCAGTGTTTTTACTCAGCTGGGCAGCTGAGCTCCACCACAACCATGCTCTCACTCCCCCTCCTCAAAGGGAAAGAGGGAGAAATACCATGAAAAGGGCTCAAGGGTTGAGATAAGGACATGGAGATCACTCAACAATTATCATCATGGGCAAAACAGACTCAGTGTAGGGGGATAAATTTAATTTATTACCTATTACTAACAGGCTAAAGCAGTGAGAAATTCAAAATAAACTAAAAACAACTTCCATCCATCCACCTTCTTCTACATCCTCCCACCAGCCAGCACAGTGGAACAGGAGAATGGGGGCTGCAGTTAGTTCCTAACACTTCCATCTTCACTGTTCCTTCACTATCACTCTCTGTTCCTGCTCCTGCGTGGGCTCCTCTCCACAGGCTGCAGCTCCGGCCCAGGGCCTGCTCCTGCAGGGGCTCTCCATGGGCCACAGCCTCCTCCAGGCCACATCCACCTGCTCCACCGGGGGCTCCTCCACGGGATGCAGTGTGGAGATCCACTCCATGTGGGACTCATGGGCTGCAGGGGGACAGCCTGCTCCACCAGGGACCTCTCCACAGGCCGCAGGGGAACTGCTGCTGCCTGCCTGGAGCACCTCTTGCCGCACTGATCTTGGGGTCTGCAGGGCTTGTTCTCACCCCACACTCTTCCAGCTGCTGTTGTCCAGCAGTTTTTATTCTCTTTCTTCAATCTGCTCTCACAGAGGTGCAAACAACATCACTTACTGGCTTGGCTCTGGCTAGCGGCAGGTTCCTTTGGAGCCAGTTGAAACTGGCCCTTATCTGACATGGGGCAACTTCTGCGCTCTTCTCACAGAGGCCACCCTTACAGCCCCCTGCTACCAAAACCTTTCCATGCAAACCCAATACACATGCTAGCATTTCCTTTTTATGAGCATATGAAACACCAATAAGATTTGAATACTCTGGAGTGAAAAACAGAGCTTCTGATAACAAAAGTTATTCATACTTCATGTTCTACTTGCATATGGCCATCAAAAATGAACAATTGTCAGTCATGTACAATTGGTTTATATGCTGAATGCTAACGAGACTTAAAATAGGTATTTATGCATGCTTCCTGGAAGACATCATTCCTATACACACATTTAATACAAGTGAATTAAAACTTTTGAGATTATAAATATTTTTAGGATTGGAGTTTTCAATATTAAAAGGAAAATGAGAATAATCTTTGCATTTTTTTATTTTGTATTTTTCATAAAATGTTCTCTTCTCCCATACTGAATTCCATAACGTTAAAGACTTAATCCAATAACTAAACAAATTTTTGTATCTTTAGTGGACAAGCTATATTTCCCACTTATTAAATGTGCAATTAAGAAAACATGCAATTTTAATTCTTCTTACATTTAATTAGTAAGGTCAATGCCAATTATAGTACATGAGTACTTTATCTCCAGTTTGATCTCCTATATTAGTTTTCATTAACGTGTTAAATGAAAAGAAATCATTATCAAAGAAAAAATAAATTGTTACTTTTAAATAAAAAATAAAAAGTGAATCAAATAGGTTAGTATTATTAAATGTACTTCAGGGAAATTGTTTCCACAGACTCAGGCGTTGTGGGAATTATTGGTGCTTGGGGGAAAAGGAGTCTAGAAAATTCCACACAACATTTAACATATCTGTTGGACCTTCTATCTGCTTTAATATGAAAGAAAAAACAAACAAGCATTACCAGCATGATAAATCCCATTCTCACCTTCCAAACAGCATAATTGGTGATCTTAAATGAAAGAGAAAATATGTACCTGACATGTAGAAGATTATAGAATATGTCAGCTTTAGTCTTTTGTTTTATTCAAGACATATTTCTTCAATAAATATTTCATTTACACTTGTAAATAAAAATATGAATTGTTTTGCTCAGAGCCTTGTACTTAGAGCTAGGTCCAGCACAGATCCTTGGACTATACTTGAGACAGAAATGGAGCAATAACAACTTGAATTCACTCCAGCTAGACATGATACTGCATTCCAAGACTGAGAAATTGTATGCACATCATTAAATATGCATATTAGTTAGTTAAGTGAAGGTTGGGAAGACCTAGAGATCGGCAGGACTTGTGGAGCCAGGGCTCAGGCAGATGCCACTGAATCGATTCCACTTTGGCAATACATCAAACTATATTAAAAATTAAATTAAATTAAATTATAAATAAATGAAAGCCCAACATGTTGCCCAAGTATAATCACCACAGTGACACCTGTCCAAATCTCTGTGTTTCCTGAAGCCATAGTGCCCAAAGTGCTCCTGGTATGACACTTGGGACAAAGTGCTAATTCTAAGACAAATTACACTGGCACATATGACAGTGTATGTGGCAAGCAGAGAGAAGAGTGTATCAGATCTACATTTCCACCCCCCATAGCTGACCATTCCTTTGCTCACATAAATACTGGGAGCTGCACTACAGCTATCATTACCTCTTGAGGGGGGTAGGGGCACAACTACTTGAAAGATCTGATCTGGCTCTTCTTCCCTTCAAAATTACTGAATTCCAAACATGATACAAGGCAAACTCAGACAACACCATAGCATTTCAGGGCTGAAAAATAGTCTGGGCTGAATTAATGTTGAGATTTAAGTTTACTCTTAGGTTAGTTTTACACTTTAAATGGCAAAGGCACCTAAAGCTAGGAATATCTGTCCTTGCTGCCTTAGATATACACAAAGATAAATGCAGTAATGATGCTGCTGCACTTACCTGTAACTTAGCTTCTCATACTAAACATATACATTTTAAATACGTGGCAGCCCTAGAAACATTGCCCTATAGTAGCACAGATTTTTTTTGTGAAGCTGCTGCTCTTTTCATTCCCTGGTTAGAGACAGTGGGAACAGCTACTGTGAAGCTGTCACATTTCTAATGACAACCTGAAGAATTATATGAAATGTATTGTGTTAACTGTGCATATATGATTGTGCAGAGCAAAGCTTGCCAGCATAACTACCCTTATTAAAAAGAAGTTGAATGCAAGATGGAAGAGCCATTACAGCTGCTTCTGTTAAGGAGCACAGCTACAAATTAAGCAAAAATCCCTGAATTGTCCAGACAGTAAGGCAGAGCACTATGTCCAATGGAGAAGAAAAAGATGGGGAGGTTGTACATTTGCAGAAGAAACAAGAATGCTAGGAAAGAGAAGGAAATATATGGTACAGATGGAAAAACAGGGAAGAGTTCAGGCTGGGAAGACAGAAAAAAAGTAAAAGGAGACGGGAACATAAGATCAGGGCAGATGCAGAGATTAAATAAAAGGAGCAATTATGCTAATTATTAAAAATCAGAGTATGATGTTAAGTATAGTTATAACTAGTGCTTTCCCTGAAGACTTTCTTCAGGCAAATGTTTTTTGTGATTTTCATACACTACTCATTTGGGAGGTCAGACCAGACTTTAATGATATCAAAGGTCTTCATGACAACACTAAAGCTCCCATTAAGAATGCCACCATAGTTTTCTGACAATTATCATCTCTTTGCTCATTACTGACTCCAAATTCTTGGTGTGGATGCAATGAAGTAGGCTTTGATGACAAACTAGAGAGCAGAGTTGCATTGTGTAAGGTTTTCTGCAGGAGCTGTGTGCCCTCCTCTGGGCTCTGGGTCACTTTTGGAGTCAGAGCACAAAATACTGGGGTTGAGCTAAGACTGCTGGAAGAAGGAGATGTTCTGGGTCAGCTCATCTTGTGACTTGTGTCAGTGTGGGTAGATAAAGCAATTATAGATGGCACATACCCAGACCTTGTCTGATTTTTTGTTACTGAAAGACCTCACACATCTGTTTACTTTGAAGAAGTATGACACGGGAAGCAGAAGAGGACACCAACATAAGAAAAAATAGAAAGTTTAAATACGTCAAATGTGGCATTAATTTGGGGTGAAACTTATTTGACACAGAAGACTGAATCAAAAGTTTGAATTACTTACATCATATGTTTACAAATTTTTGTAGTATTTAGGGCTTCAGATGATCCTCTCCCTGAAGTCAGTTTCACTTCACTAAAGCCTTTCTGGATGCAGATTTTGTCAATGAGATAGGACATGCCATGTCAGCCTGACAGCCAGGTCACATCCTTTATACTCCCCCTGATGATCTTTCTGTTTTTGCAGAGCAGCAGACATTGACATGGCAAGGACTGCAAAATTTGCACTACTGCTGCATATGCTGTATTTGGACAGACAAAACCTTTTAGTCTTTGAGACTACCAACTTGACATCTTTATGAGTATTAAATTCTATGAAAAATACAGAAATTACAGTATTTCCTTATTCTCCTTTCTCCCCAGTCCATGTCAATGGAAAGGTACATCCATTTTGGTGTCATGAAGTGTTATGAATTGTCTAAACCAGGACTTTTGATTTATAAAGCAAAGCAAAAATAAATAAATCATAATAATTATGAATGCACTAGATCTAAGAACCCATCATGGGTTTTTGCCAAGAGAATTTAAGAACTCCTACCCAATTATTGTTTATCCAATTACTCAGATACTTATGACAAATTTCCTCTGGTCCACACTTGGACTTTAGCAGACAGAAACAATAATAGGATTTCCCCTTCTAAATGTTATCTCAGAATATTTTTTTAGAAAGAGGTCAGGCTTTGAACATGACAATCTTGCTACAGGGTCTGCATTTGAATATTGTCTAATATTACCTACAATGTCAGCAGATAAAAATAAGGCCTGCCATTCGTATTTCACCTACTCTACAAACAGGTTATGACCCATTCAATATCAAAAAGAGGGCACAATGGATCTTATAGCCACAATGGCCATGGATGTTTCTACAGAAATTGTATCTAACCTTGTATAGTAGACATTAGAAAACAGTCATTAAGTGTGTAAATTAGCTTAAATAAACAGAGCTTGTCTTTTCGCAAAGCAAATAAGCACTTTTTGCAAGTTTTACAGTCACGACCCCACAGGGTGAGTTGGAAAATTACAATTCTGTTTACCTATGTAATATTTCTTGTGACTCAGCTTTTTGCATAGTGCACTATCACGGCTATGTTGCTGCAATACTGCTTTTATAGCTGTTAATAAAACATATAAATAATACAAATGGTTCAGAGTTTTCTGAAAATTTCCTCAAATTATTTTACGTGTCACTTTTCCCTTTTTAAATGTGATTGTGTTTATCTTACAACTGGCACGTGTAAGAGGAGGAATTTTGAATGAATAACTAGAACATCACAAAGCCAAGAGGTCTCCAAGTTTACTGAAGTCAAATCATCATCCTTTGCATGAGGTTATGCTTAATCTAACAAGCCACATTGAGACAATTCTTCCTACTAGAAATCAAACCTATAAGGACAGAGCTACATACTGTAGATTTTTGAAAACAGTCAAGATAAGTTTTAGAGATCTTACTTGTATTTTCCCATTTTTCAGTTACTTTACCTCTAGGATATTGTGGTGACTTGTCTGAAAAACAAATGAATGGAAAGCAGCCCATGCTTAACAGCCTATTAAAATCATAGTGGGTAGGTAGCTGGTGCAGGCAGTCCCACTTTGCTTTCTTTCTTTACAAGAAGACTTGCCCAGAGCTGCCTCCTCTACCCCAGCTGAAACCTCACTCTTTCTGTTTCATCATTAGCAACAGAGCTATTAATCCACCACTACCTAATCCTATTTTCCATACCACAACTAACATTAACTAAAAAGAATGCCTCATCTGTATAAATTCAACAAGGCCAGGGAGGCCAAATGATGTCAGTACACTGAATTCTTTATTTTGCTCTGCATCTTTAATATTGTGAAGTGCTTCAGAGCAAGTCAGCTCTCAGAGCAGATCACTTACTGTGCTGGTACTAAAAGTTAAAATATGGAGGGTGCAGCTGACAGTGTATAAGAAAACAAAATCTATAACCGAACGCCAATCCTGAATCTTTGTTTGGCAAAATGAATTTAAATGGTAGAGGACTGAAAAGGTACCATATAAAATATGCACTTTACTGCTTGAATCTTAATGGGGTTTCTTTTTTGCATTTATATAAGTTCTTCAAAGATTTATTCTCTCAATTATCAATCAAAAGAACTCATAAAGGTAAAGTTGGTGGACCATGAAGGATTAGAGCTGTCTGCAAAGACAGATGCACACTTGGCAGTCCCTGTGCTTTGAACAACCTTATTTGACACCAATCCTTGGCCTGAATGATGGCTGACAAAGTTGGTTATTATAAATTATTTCAATTTTAAAAAGAGAAAAAAAAAATAACATCCCCCAACACATCCCCAACAAAACTTAGAGAACTTACTTAAACATATATTCAAATAATATTTAATGTACATATTTGATTTAGGAAAATTATTTACGTTGTCTATTAAGGAATACTTATTTTCTTCCTTACGTTTCAAAAAAGCAATTAGTGATGTTAGATTCTAGCATAAGAGCACCCCATTTACTTGCAGTGTAAGTGGTAAGCTTGCTTTATTGTCTATACAACTTGCATACTTAAATTTAAACATATTTACTTGGATTGGTGCTCACCACATAAGCAATCTCTATGTTGAAGCAGTTTATAAGTTGAATTATTGTTCCTTTCCTAACTCAGGTCTGTCTTTTTCCATGAAGGATGGGTTCTTGAAGAATACTCAGTCACAGAAGTGTAGAACAGCTGAGAAATTTCCACCTCTGGAAATGATCTAGTCCAACCCCTGGTCAGAGCAAGGTCAGCTAGAGCCCAGGACATGTCCAGTTGAATGTCTCCAAGAATGGAGACTCCACAACCATTCTGGGCAACATGCTCCGGTGTTTCTTTGTAGATTATTTGCTCTTCCAGGAAATTAATGCATAACCTAACAAGAACATTTCAAACCATTACATACTTAGGTATTAGTTTTTAATAGTTGTCTAGGAACTGCATGGACATCGATCAACTGATTATAGTTTGTTATGAATTCCTAAATAAGAGTTGGAAGGGTATACAAAAATGAGTATGGTAGTAAGTACTATACATGCTTCTTCCATCCTTGAATTGTGGATAATGCTGTGTAAGCAGCTGTAATTACTATATCCAGTAAAAAATTCCAGGTAAACCAAATGGGCAGGGTATTTCCATGCCAGACAGGAATTTAGCTGGGATATGAATGAGCAAACTCTCAAAAATTTGAATATACACAAGAATGTATAAATCTTCAGTATATCTCTTTCATGTGTTGTAAAATATACAACACCCCTCCAGAAAAAAAAAAAAATAAAATAGCTCTGTAAATACACAGGGCTTTAAAGCAGTCATTGGTCCCAGCCAGCATGGGTTTGTGAAGGGTAGGTCCTGCCTAACTAACCTGATTTCCTTTTATGATAAGATCACCCGTATGGTGGACCAAGGGAAACCAGCTGATGTGATTTTTTTGGACTTCAGCAAGGCTTTTGACACGGTTTCCCATAGGATCCTACTGGACAAAATGTCCACCATACAGCAAAATAAAAACATCATACGATGGGTGAGCAATTGGCTAACGGGCAGGGCCCAAAGGGTTATGGTAAATGGGGCTGCGTCAGGCTGGCGGGCGGTCACCAGTGGGGTCCCTCAAGGCTCCATTTTAGGGCTGGTACTTTTCAATATTTTTATAAACGATCTGGATGTAGGAATAGAAGGTATTTTGAGCAAGTTTGCTGATGACACCAAACTTGGAGGAGTTGTGGACTCGAATGAGGGTGGAAAGGCCTTGCAGAGGGATCTGGATAGGTTGGAGAGCTGGGCGATCACCAACCGCATGAAGTTCAATAAGAGCAAGTGCCGGGTCCTGCACCTGGGATGGGGAAACCCTGGCTGCATGTACAGACTGGGCGATGAGACGCTGGAGAGCAGCCTAGAAGAGAGGGATCTGGGGGTCGTGGTAGACAGCAAGTTGAATATGAGCCAGCAGTGTGCCCTGGCAGCCAGGAGGGCCAACCGTGTCCTGGGGTGCATCAAGCATGGCATCGCTAGTAGGTCAAGGGAGGTGATTGTCCCGCTCTACTCTGCACTGGTGCGGCCACACCTCGAGTACTGTGTGCAGGTCTGGGCACCACAGAATAAAAAGGACATGAAACTGTTGGAGAGTGTCCAGAGGAGGGCTACGAAGATGGTGAAAGGCCTGGAGGGGAAGACGTACGAAGAACGGCTGAGATCACTGGGCCTGTTCAGCCTGGAGAAGAGGAGGCTGAGGGGAGACCTCATCACAGTCTACAACTTCCTCGTAAGGGGGTGTCGAGAGGCAGGAGACCTTTTCTCCATTAACACCAGTGACAGGACCCGCAGGAACGGGGTTAAGCTGAGGCAGGGGAAATTTAGGCTTGACATCAGGAGGGGGTTCTTCACAGAGAGGGTGGTTGCACACTGGAACAGGCTCCCCAGGGAAGTGGTCACTGCACCGAGCCTGTCTGAATTTAAGAAGAGATTGGACTGTGCACTTAGTCACATGGTCTGAACTTTTGGGTAGACCTGTGCGGTGTCAAGAGTTGGACTTGATGATCCTTAAGGGTCCCTTCCAACTCAGGATATTCTATGATTCTATGATCTATCAGTAAGTATAGCCTTGTGGGTGACAACATGATTTTCTGTGGCCACACTGCCCAAAGCAGCACAGCACAGACTCTCGTGTTGGCAACATCTTTGCTAGCACTTTTTTTAGCTATCAGTGCAGCTATCCTGCTTTCTGATCAGACCTAGAACCTCAGCATTGCATGATGCCATTGGGTGGGCTCAGATGAAGAAAGTAAGTGAGACAGCAAGATGCTTCATTGAACAGTGGAGATTTCCTCCTTGTTGTTAGTCCCCCATGGGTCATTAATCCCAAAAACCTTCCTGTCTCTTCTGTTGAAAAGTTGGCCTTTGAATTAATCTATTGGCTTGCTGAAAATATTGTTCTTGGCTTGTTATGAGAGAGTGATAATTAGAGGAATTTTCAAGTACCTCTTTGCAGTTCTGCCTATACAACATCTTGGCTAGATCTGCAGATTCTAGGTTCCAGATGAATGTCATTCTGACTTCATTTCAAACATACTTTTGACAGGCAGCAATATAAATTTTCATTTGAGATTTTAGCCCATAAATCAAGAGGAAGTGTGCTCTGGTATGTTTAGGACTGAACAGGGACCTAGGAGAATTGGTTGTCACTCTATTTCCCTATACCTATCTCCATTTCCTTATTTATTCAGTTCACAGACTCTTCAGGTCAGTCTTAACTATATACTATGCATACCATTGTTACTTACATAAAACAGTCAGAATTAGCAGTACTTCAGTACTAACAGTATTTATCATTAAGATAGCACAAGACACTGAACTATAACATTAGGACATAACAAATGTCTGAAAAACACAATTTTATCATAGAGACCCTTCACTGAAATATTTCAATGATAACTGCTGTTATAATATCCTCCCGGTCTAATGATGGACTTTGCCATGTAGAAAGGATCCACTCCATATTTATGTTCCTCTTTTCCCCTCAGAAGTTTTTTAAAGAGCTATTTTGCCAAATTGTGCTTGAAGAGAGCAGTCCCTTAACTATTTCATCACATTAAGTAAAGTTCTAAAGTAATATAATTTTTAAGATAATGGAAGCTTTTCTTCTTTTCCTGAAAAAGAATGGAAAGGAACTAGCATAATTTCTTTTCACTATTTTTTGGCCAGCATTTTCCCCCTCTTTTATTATTTGGAGCGTTGTTACTGATGATGTGGCAGGCAACATATTGCTGTATTAACAAGGTCACTCAGTCGCAAAATCCCATTAGTGGTGAAAATGACAGAACTGAGTTGTGTAGTGACAAATAGGGCAAGTTTTCACCTTGTGCAGAAGGTCTCAGGTTCAAATTTACACCATGTGGAAGTAGAAGAAAATGCATCTGCAACCTGTTTCCACCTTGCACAACTCATAGTGACATCCTTAACTTTCTTACTTAGGCAAGGAAAATTCAATGAAGTCAGTATCTTATTTAAAGATGTCCATTTATACCTACAAAACCCCTATAGGTAACCATAAATGTGACAGAATATTGAGCAAGATGAAAAAAAAAAAACAAGACAAAACACCCTCTTCCAGTGTTTTTGTGTATACTGGTGCTGTCACAGATTCTGTATCAAGGAGTGTAGCAAACAAGAGACCTCTCACTCAATTAAAACAGGTTTTACATGCATACAAAAGCTTTGATATCTAGTGGAAAGACTAGATAGCAACTTCATAGGCATGGCCTTGAGCAGAGGTCCAATTTGTGCTGCCAGCAAACCTCTCCAAATTACAATTCCTTCCATGCTTCCGTCCAGCTCTCATGCACAGCAATACAGCTCTGGAATTTACCAGCAGCAACATCCTCCCCACCAGCTAAACTAGGCGGCCGGGGTGGAGGGATGGCAGCCCTGCCAAGCCCCACTGCTGGGCAGCGCCGCAAGGGAGCTGCTTTGCTAAACATGTCCAATGCAGACAGAAGAGCTCATGGAAAACATCTGATTAGAGCCAGATGGGAAAAACAAACTGTCTCAATTCCTGTTTATATCATTATTCCCTACAATTTTTCAAGGTATTGCTCAGCCTCAGTGAAAGGCTTGAAGTTGAGTTTTCAGAAAGCTTTTCCTGCTTATAATTATTTTTGTCTTTGTTTAAAAACAAGAATTCTTTTTAAAATAATATGTTACATTAATCCTTGAGAAAAAATATTGTCACTCAGCTAAACATTAACATTTACTGGAGTGAAAAATCAAGATTTTTGTAAAATATGATTCCCATCTTGGAAAACGCTTTGTAACCACCACATCCTATAGACTTCATCTGAAGTTTGCTTTGGGGATATGGTCCGTCAATTCCAAAGAGGACCTCACAACAGAAGAAACCTACCTCTAGGATTATAATCTCTCCCATGTTAAAGAAGAGATTAGACTACCTAGACTGAGCATTATAGAGACACCAAACTCCTACAGAATTTTCCATCCCAGGATCCCAGTGAACTTTATGTTTAAAGACATTAAGCTCAGTTTGGTCCTATGAGATTTCCATCTAGCAGAGAAACAAACCACACACATGGGAATTTTAAGATATGTACTCTGAAACCTTGCTTCTCCCTTTAGATTCAGTAAGAAATTAAGAGTGTGCTTTTTCTTTCATAAATAATCTTGATTAATACTTATTCAGAAGCAGCCCACTGGGAATTAGAAAGCTCTTTACTTTCCAGAATCAGCAGGCACAAGCTGCTGCAGCTATAGCCATGGACAGAAGGATGCCCATTTGATTTGCTGGACAGTGATATTGGTGTAAGCACACATGAGGTTACATACTGAGGGTGACTTCAGGGCATGGGTCCACTGAACACTGTCTCACCAAGAAGCATCCTGGTGAACACTTCAGTCTTATCCAGAGACAGAGAAAAGTGCAGAGACTCACATGTTCCCACTTTTTGTTATAGGAATAGCCTGAATTAAACAACTGGAGGAAGGCTGATGTTTGAGGTGAGGATGGGAGCAGAATATATAACCTCTGGCTCTGCTGAACCTTGTCACCCCATCTCTTCTCACTTGGAATGACTGAAGATTCATTACTAAGGCTGGCATTTGTACAGGGTGGATGTGGAAGTAGACACTGTAGAAAACCTACCAAACCACAGAAAATTATTTCCCTTTGTTAATGTTCTGCTGAAGCTTTTAAATGCCATTATCCATCCCCCATGCAAACTGGGTAGGCACAGCTGGCCTTTCACTGAGAAAGAAAATGTTTCAATCTCAAAGACATTTACCACTTACAAAAAATCTTAATTCTTTGAGATATTTTAAGGCGTATTCTTGTTTCAAAGAAATATACATAGAAATGTTAACAACCTTGTAAATCAGGTGTCGTGTATCATCTGGAATGAGAGCAGTTCTGAGAACCTTATTGAGCACATAAGCATCCCAAAAAGGGGATGATTTCTACTAGGTACCTGCTTAATGCTGAGGGAAAAGGGATTATGAATGTAGCTTAGCTCTCCTGGCACTGCCCTTTATGTTATTGAATTCTTTATGTTGTGGAAAAAAAAAAAAAAAAAAAAAAAGATATATAAAAAATGTAAAATTAGAGCAGTAGAGACCAAGGTTTTAAGGAGAAAAGATGAAGCCTAATTCTGATACCATCAGCGTGAGTTTTGCCCTTCACACTTCCACTGCAGAACCAAATAGCTTGATAACTTTCTAAAGTTTTCCTCCTTGGAGTTATTTAGATACATAATTCCTGTGAACTTGAAGAGGGTATAGCTGGTCATCTCACACTTCTGAATAGCGGAGGAGTAGAGATGCTATGCTGATAATGAGAGTCCCACACTGAAAGTCAGACTGCAAATGGAAGTCTTTGTATTGCACGCTCTCTAGAGTAGAGGCCATTTTTTGTTGAATGCTTGTTACGGTCTCTGTCATTTTATACATACATGTCTTGCAACAGCATATAAGAAGTGATTTTCTCAGGGTTATGTGATCATCCAACAAAGGCAATACCAGCTCCACGTGGAGCATTAGGACCTACGGCTACTTGAAGAAATGTTAGCTCCCAAAAGAGCTAACAATGAGGTGGTCTGCCAAGGAGAGCAGTCTCCTGTCTCCTCAAATCCCTAATGTCCTAGAGAAAGAGAACTTGGGACTCCAGTGGGACCCACAGCAGCTCACCACCTTGTGGAAAACACCTGGTTTCATCCAAGCACATCATGACTTCCTGCTGCCTCCCTTTTGGCTCAGGAAGCGTCAGCACTGAATATAACAATAAAAGTACTAACGATGGGACTTTGTTGTGGTACTCACAGGGGCTAAGTTCTACTTTTCTAATCTGCAAAGAGGTCAGGTATATTTAGTTAAGAAAATATTCTACCTAATTGACCTAAGGTGTCAACAATAATTCCTCCCATTGTTACAATTTCAGGCTGCCAAATGTTTTGGCTAAACTTGTTAAGACATAAAGCTGAAGATAAAGTAGCTTTTGAAAGAAATGTCCAATTAGCTTCCTTTTCTGATTTTTATTTGTCCTGAAATTAGATTTTATTGCAATTGTATTTACAAAACTTGTGCTGTGGGATATCTTTCCTCCACAGTCTGTCATAGCTAATGAGCAAAGGACATGTAGAAAGTTCTTACAGTTTTTCCTCTTGTCATTCCTCAAGGTGAACTATGATTTCTTTCAAGAGCTTTGCTTGCAGAAAAGTAAGGATTTTGTGAAAGACATCGAGGCAAAAATATTAATTGCTTTTCCCACTTTACTGACAGTTCCAATAGCAGCAAATGTTATTGCAAAGGAGGAAAAAAACCTCCCACCATCAACTGCAAAATCACTTCAGTCCCTAAGTCAATGCAACCTCGGCTGTTCCTCCCACCTTCCTTCCCCAGAAAAGTCTTAGGAGAGCACAGAGGCATCCTCTCTGATAGCATGATTATGGAATCAGTCAGAGAATATTATAATCACAAGGTAAATTAAGTGAAAGTGTAAAAGTGATTTCTGAAGGGATCTTTCTGATCCGGAATGGGAAGGGAGTAGATAGCAGTGATAGGAAGGTGGATGAGAAATTACACTTTCCCTTTTTTCTTCACAACAGATGAAATTTTCTCCAAAATGTCTGATTTCAAGATACAGGTTGCACTATTAAATGCTGATTTCATACCTCAGGAATAATAAGACAAAACCATATAATATTTGCCAACTAGAATAGAGTATTGATTTTTTTTTTTTTCTCACAGACTGCCAAACAAAGTCTGAGTTAAAGCAGACTACATGGCAACTTCAGGTTACCATAATTCTCTTTAGTTCTCCTTGTCAAAAAGCATCATACCAGAGCTGCCCTTTTGTTCCCCTTAATTCTATCAAATGCACCCTGCATTTCTAAGCTTATCTTACTCCTCATGCAAAAAGATGAATAACACAGAGAGTTGGACTTGAGCATGTCTGTAATCATGACCTGATCTCCAAGAGCAAACAGAGATCTCTGTGCACGGGTCCAGCCCTACAGACAGTCTGAATTTAGGTGGGAGTCTTTCCTGTGCTGGAGATGTAGGGGTGTATTGTGAATGAGAATCAGGCTCTGCAGCATAATCGATCACAATGGCTAAAAATAATGTGGTGGATTCAACTTAGCTTTTTCACACAGTGTAATAATTTTAAAGATGGCCTGAACCCTCACCAGCTCCTGCATAAACCTGTAAATATCAAAGGCCACAGGTAACTATACATTTTGTACTCTGTGTCTCCAGGCACATAACAAGAAAAAAAACAAAAACAGAATGGAAACAAGCCAAACAGCACAACTCTAACTCTTAGTTTTTCAGGGATTCAAAAACTAAGAGCTCCCCTGCCTCCATCCCCTGTGGCCCAGAAGCTACCAGGCTTGCTGCATTCCAGCTTTCTCAGGCTTCATAAAAACAAACAAACAAAAAAATAACCAAACAAACAAAAAACTCACATGTAACCGTAAGTTTAGAACACACTTAAAAGAGAAAGATTTTGTCCAGAAAACCCAAAATGTATGTTGCAGAGGCTTATAGTGAATCATAGCCCCACAGTGATTTCCAGAATAATTATATAATTAAGTCTCCTTCTGTTTTTACAGTTTTGTGTCCAGGTCAGATTTTTCACTCCAAGCTAGAGCCCCATGATATAAACACTGGCCACATCATGCAGATGACCGTTGCATGCTGTCATCTGGAAAAGTGGAACTGTAGTTCTCATCGAGAAGCTTATAGCACAGGCTGTGCCTGGGATCTTTCTCCATCACCTTGAATGAAACAATAAAACACTGAAAACCTAGCAGGAAGGAAGAAAGAGGCAGAAGGTAGCAGCTAGAAGTAAGTGTTCTGTAAGGAACTTTGGGATTGTTAATATGGAGACTATCATTTATAAAGCTTTAATATTCAGAATATTCCCAGGAATATGAAAGAAAACACTTCCTAAGGCAGAGAAAAATAAATCCAAACACTGTTTGAATTTAGTCAGCAGAGAAATCTGAGCATAAAGCAGCATCCAGACAGACAGTGCAGTAGCCATATTTGGATATACTATTGATTCTGATCCTAGAATCATAGATTTTGATATTTTTAAATAACAACTTCTAAAAAATAACATTTTCACAAGTTACATTTTCCAGTTCTTCTCAGCAAGTTACATAGAAACTGGCTTTTCTCTTTCTTCTCCTCTCCTTAACAATGGCAAGCTGAGATACCTTATTAAGTGATTTTTTGAACCAGTGCTTTCAGAATAAAACATCCAACACCATAAGACTTGTCAACAAGGCACTCTGCATCTTAAGCAAATAATGAATCAGTGGTAGAGCATGGAATAAAACTCAGAAGCCCCAACTCCCACTAGCCTTTTTAATCATCAGACGAGCTACTTCTCAAACGCTAAAGCTTTTTACTTCTGGATGCTATGTCCAAAACTCTGTTAACAGTGAGATCCAAGTGTTACACAAGCCTTCACCATTCAGGGGTCCCTCAGAAGAACATAACAGTAAAATCAAACTGTAAGGTGATGCAGTCAATGCATCAAAATTGAGATTTTTAATGTTTAACATTTCCAGCAGAAGGAATATCATGCGAGCCAGGTGATTTTGCAGAAATGACCAGCTGTTAAACACTTGAGAGCACTGGCTGCTCTAAGTCTTTACCGTTAACCTCATGGGAAGGGCAGCCTGATCATTCCTGAGGACTCAGAAAGGCTATAAGCTTTGTATCATACATCAAAGTTGTTTTTTAACTGCAAACAGTAAACATGATATAAATATATTCAAGAAAAAATGTTCCTGGTGACTAGTAAAGTGTGAATAAGTGGTTCTAGTTGACTGTTAGTAGCATTTATCATCCTTTTCAGGCAGTATTAAAAGATTAAAATGACTTGTGTGTCTTCAATTATGTTGCAATCCAGAAATAATTTAGAAAAATAGCAAGACTTCTTTGTTAGAGCTCTTAAAATATATAAACACAGAAATCCTTATTCTAAAATGTAATAATTGCAAAGTGGTTAATTTACTGAAATCTAAAACATTTGTTTAAAATGCTTAGGGTTTTTGTTTGTTTATTTTTCAAAATAACAGCTCCTGGCTTGAGGATTTACGTAAAGAAGGTGTGTTCTTTATTGTTTTAATATACCTTACTGTATAATTACTGAAATGTTTCCTTCTCAATATTTAATATGGCTGTGCTCAGATGACTAGCAGAACAAGTGCAACAGAAAGTGCATCCCAAGAAAAGGCAAGAAGAGGAAAAGACACTATTTCCTTAAGGAAAAGACAAGACAAACATCAGCTGTTTCATTCCCCAAACACAAAATATAGGCACAAGTGTATATATAGCCACTAACATCAAAATCATATTTCCCAGAGTGAAATCCTATCTCCCTGTTCCCCAAAGTCAGCCACACTGCTTGCCCTGACTTCAGTAGGGCCAGCATTATTTTTCCATGACTTTCAGTAAGGGGAAGGTCAGAGCACAGCAGATAGGCAGATAATTAAAATTATCAGTTCCTGGTGTCCATCCTCATATGAGCTACACAAACATTTCTAATCAACTTTGTCGCAGTTAATTTCTGAAAATAATCGCAGTACACATGGACAAATCTTTTCAGGTGTATCATTTTAAGAGGAAAATTTAGGAGCTGACATAAATTCACTCCTTTCGATATGCCTTCCCTTTCTTGATTTATTTTTAATCTTGCACTTCTTTTTTCTGATACCTTTCACCCCTTGTTCCATACTCTTCCCTCCCAGGGAAAATGTATGGCGACAGTATAGACTGCAAGGCAGCAGTAGGAATGAAAGGCTTATTTCAAAGTTGCTCTGTTCTTTTTTGTGTGTGTGGTTTTGTTAAGTACATGCCATGTTTCTGAAATTCAGCTAGGAAAACCTAGAAAAGTCTTCCAATTATAATCCTTGATATTTCCCCTGAAGCTAAACCAAAGCCCCTTTGAACTAGAAAAGTGTCTTTCAAAAATGAGAAGGGCAAGACCTGAACTTTTTCTACCTGTAGTCCAAGATTATTATTATTTTTTTTTTGTTCTTTCCCTCCTCAAGGAAGAAAATATACAATTTTAATACAAATATTTTTAGCTAATCCATCTTTCCTTTTTATCCTCTGTAGCCAATGCCTGCGCCAGTCATTCAATCATTAAGTTATATGTCTACATCAAAAGTAACAGTTTCGCAGGTGCAAATGGGTTGGCTGTGCAGATGAGGTAAATAAGATTTTGCAGTGCTTCTTGTCAAAAACGCTGTTGTCACAGGCATGTTTATTGATTGATTTTCCCAAGTTTGTAAGTTACAGATTAGCCTTTGCTCACGTTAAAAACAATTTCCATTAGGAAGTCAATGCCACATAAGTTGCAGATGGATTTAGTGTGTGTGTATTCATCCGCTGCTCTCCCAAATGGCTCCACAGTGGGGTTGCAGAGTGATTTCAGAGAGGGGAGAATTCATCATTCTTGCTTACGTTGTAGCTAATAGACTTCTCCATGCTGCCCTGGGTCCTCCTCATAACAAGACCATAAAGATCGAGACTGTGTGTGTTGGTTAGCATAACTACTTTAATGTGGGTGTTTTAGAAAACTTATAGGTAGCATAAATGTGAGTCTTCCAGCACGAAGTATCATAACAAGGTGCAGCAAGGGTTTAATGCACAGAAAGGGAATCATTCCATTTTTTCTAATGGTTTTTCATACCCATATGAAGAAAAACAGTTCAGATTCTTATATCTTTTAAAAGTAGCACGCTTTACATAAAACCTATTGCCTTTCTGCTTGATCTATGGTTTTAAACATAATATTATGCTCAGAATCTGAACTAAAAAGGTAATAAAGATACTGTCTTTGGGGACCAGGACAGCAATGAAACTTCCATTTTCATAACTCACAAGCCCTGAGTACAGCTTATCAAATTTATTCTCATGGAAAGTTTAACAAATAAACCAGGAGAAACACATTCAAGTGAAATAATGTTCAGTATTTTAACTCGAGGTCTGTGTGAGGACAAGTAATCATGCATTTTGGTTAATTGCTTCACACTTATTCCTGTTTTTAACACCTCTTGAGCAAATTAGACAAGAATCCTCAATGTGTTACTGGATCTGTGTCAAAGACCGTATATTACCCACTTCGTATACTCCACTAAAAGTCCAGAAGCCACACAGAAGACAGACTGGACTAGAATGATCTGAAAAGCTTATGAAAGGAAATTACATGGTACATTACTTAAATTAGGAATAAATATTCCCAAGTACTCAAAGGCCTTAACCAGAATAAGATCTTTGCTACATCCAGGAAAGGCTGGATGGACCATAGGTTAAAGTGCAAGTATAAAGCTACTCGTCAGGCATCTCAGAGCTTCAAGGCAGACAGAAAACTCCTCAGCCAACTTTGTAAGTGTTTGGGTGTTCTTAGATAACCCACAGTTTTAGCATGAGGACCTCTTACAGACCAAAATGACTTTCCCATGCACAACGAGTGTTGTTACAAAGAGGACTGTGGACACCAATCTGCTGGCACTAAAACCATGAATGTCACAGTTTAGCCTCTCCTGGTGTGATTAGCACTTCTATACCTCCTAGATACATTCTAAAACTGCATACACTCAAGACAAGACATTTGGGTGCTGCAGTTTCAAAGGGCCACTTGATTGTGCTGGGTGCACCCAGGAAAGCAAGCTAAAACATGGTAATAGAAGTAACAGAGTATACATTGACTCACAGAACTTTACCTGACCCACACCACATTTCTGTGGCCCATCTTCCTTCCCTCAAAGTCACAAAAGTCAGGAATTGGAGCTAGGGAGAAGTTTTTTAATGAGTTCTCTCAGGGACCGCAAGGACATTAGTAGGTTCAGGGCTCTCTCCTTCACTGTCATCGAGAAGTGAGAACCTTTAGACCACAGGCATGCCTTTGCAGTGGTCACCCTGGGAGATGTGAGGATGACTCATGTAAGCCTAATTGGCATGGATAAAGCCACCAATATGTTCTTTTGTGGATAAGAGATGACAGAAAACTACACTGCAGCAGTTAAAGGCTCTTTTCTGGATGTTGTGAATATGACGCAGAACAGCTCAAACACTTTATGGCCACCACCAAGGAGTGACAAGCGCCTCACTCAGATCTTAAATTAGCTACTTTTGCAGGTATAGAATAAAAAGAGCATTGCTTTATTAGTTTAGCAAAGACAAGATGGACAATTTCCTCCACTGAGCCAGCAGCAGCTCAGTGAGAGGTAAGCCTGGTGGCAGCTTTCAAGCTGTCTATTGTAAGGTATGTATTTCAAAAGAATATGTATTTTAGCAAGTACAAATTAAAACACGGGCAACAATTTCATACAGAAAAGAAAAACTGTGACAGCAAAACACTGGCTGGCATTCAGAAGCACAGATCTTTAATCTGGTGTTGACTGATTCATTAGCTGTATAGAAGCAATATTAAAAGGCTCCTATCTGGATACATAGGCACTCTCAATATAACTTCAGAACACATCTCAAAAGCAGCCATATAAATTACAGATATTCCACCACAAGTAAACTCAATCACGCTGTCTTAAACAGTTCCATACCCTTTCAATTGTTCCTTCCCTACTGTCTCACTAATTTCAGAGGCCAACAGCAGGGGTAAAGACTGAATCCTGCAATGGCAGGAATTGCCAGTGTGTCCTGACTCAGACTCGGTTTTATTCAGACTGAGAAGAGAAGAGGCATTTTCAGACCAGGTGGTAAGAGTTTCTGAAGTATGCCAATGCTTGGCTCTTCTTTCCTCATTCACTTTAATCAAAGAAGCTTCAGTTCATATACCTGCTGCTTATCACAGCAATGCTAACATTGTAAGAAAAACAGCAGAATGTTAGTGCTGAGGTGTGGATATTATTCATATGTGCTAATGTACGCACAGCTCCTGAAACAGAATGAAGTTGACTGAGTTCATGATGTTTTGCCAGTTAAGGCAAAATTTGCACTGAATATTACAAGGAATGCTATTTGACTTGAAACTGCAAGTCTGAATTTTCTACATCTGCCCAGCAATACATCTCAATATGAGATCAATACTGATAATGCCATCGAACAGAACTTATCTAAAAATTACTCACTCGTGCCATAGTTTTCCCTGTAAAGCCCTGCAATGTTTGAGCTGATTAATTTGGATCTGAAGTTTCCTGACTGTTATGCAGTATTACTCTCCAGCTGGGAGACTTGGCAAGACAAGACATTGACATCTTCATGAACTTTGCACTTCACATCAAGGAGAGGATGTGAGCTTGTCAACTTGACACTTACAGTGCAAACTCTTTCAAATTGGCCCTTAGAAATCATTACAATATGACTAGAAGCTCTTCACACTCATATAAATAGGATATATTAGATTCTGCTGTTACAAAAAAAGTCAGAGGGTACTAATCAGGTCACTTCACCCAAATTAATAGTCGCATTTACTTACTAATACTTAGAGGATATTGGTGAAATGTCTTTACCATCTGTTTGGTTCATATGTACATTTTATTTTTTTTTTTAATTTTATCTTTACTGAAGCTGCCCTTCAGTTAACACAGAATTTAATCCTAGCTTTCCAGTTATTTTTAAAATTACAAATGTGTGTCAGACTAGCGTCCAATACTTATGAAAAACAATCTCCTCATTAAACTAGAGGGACTCATCCTCAGTTCATTGTAATACTAGGATTTCATTTAAAAACTGAAAGCACTTAGCCTTATAAGTGAAACGATCATAAGCATATAAAGTATATTTATTAAAGATTTAAAGATGAACAGGAATGCTGAGTGCTTCCTCCTATTCAAGCAGTGGCTACGTAAATGATTAAAAATAAACTAAAAAGAACAAGAATTTGGCACTTTAAAACAATCAGATTCCACTTACAATTTAATTGTCCCTTACACTGAACGAGTATACCTCATAATCTACTCATAATCTATATTTTAGCTTAGGTAGAGAAGAGGAAATTTTACGTCACTCATACGATCCATATCTCAGAACATGTCAGAGAAAATATGGAAGTCTAGGACTCACAAGGAAGCAACCCACAGACAAAAATCTGCCAGGTACCATCATCTTCTGGTTACACCAGGTTGTTCTTAATTCTAGTACTTCCTATCACAAAGGTGTTGTACAAAGAGATAAATATTTATTACTATTTAGTGCTGAGAACTTCTATGATTTTATAGCTTCATAGCTGTACCAGCAACATAAGACAAATTCCTGTTTGCATAACCGGTCTGATTTCCTACATGTGAGATACAAACACACAACAGCATGTGGAGCAACCATGACTATAAAACTGCACAAGGGCCACATCAGTGCACAATGCAGTGGCAAAAATCTAGAGGATCAAGGCCCAAGTAAAATCTGGATGCAACATAGAGACTTTGACAGCATCTCTGGTCACCTGAGACAGTCACAAGAGTCTTAGATGAAAAAAGAAATCTGTCATCAAATACCCAACCATCCTTTCATTTAATTTCTTCCTGTCATTTTATTAGGTCTCTGCTAGCTGTGTTGCATAAGCCATTCCACTGCATGGGAAGGATCTGTAGCCATGGAAATATTTTTCTCTGAAAACATACTTGTTCACTTTGTGGGAAAAAAAAAAAAAAAAAAAGAAAAAAGAAAAAAAAAAAAGTGTAATCCTCCCTGGCAAAGTAGTGGGGATATTGGATGTTTGAATTATGCAGATTGAGTGCAAGGTATAACTTTTACACCACAGCCCACAGTGTGGGACAAAAAAAAAAAAAAAAAAAAAAAAAAAGTGCTCAAGTCATGGGGGAGTCCTGGCACAGCTGCTGTCTGAAGGCAGCCCTGCCAGCCTTTTTGCCTGGAACAAAAGGGAACACTTGGTTTCCTTTCTCTGTGCTGGGCAAATATCATGAGATAAGGTAAAGGATCTGGGGTGGCCTCATGGCTGCTTCTCTGTTTCCCTGCCTCCTCGCTTTTGGAGGAACTTACACTTCAGCAGAAAAGGAAGAATCAGTCATTTCACTCATGCAAAATTCAAGGAATGGTGTCTCCAGAGGAACACACAGAAAAGGAAACAGCTGCCTTCTGCAGGGAATAATGTAGTCCAAGGTCTTTGTCACTCAGTTCTGTGAATTTGGGTACCAGCAACAAACTACTAGAATTTTAGATTTTTTTTTTATTTTATTTTCACTGGCAAAATAAAGAGCTAATAATGCTACACTTTATTTCATTTGTTTTCAGGAAACAGCAAAGAACAAACTACATTTGATAATATTATTGTTTGTGTCAGTATATTGACTCTGGCAGGAGAGTCCACTGTACGAGTTATGTGGCAATAAAGTTGTAAGCCTCCACAACATTCTGGTCTTGAAAATCAGAGGGCCTCCCTTTGCAGCACACTGGGGAAAAAAAAAAACACAGTGACATTGCCTCAGAGTTGAGCCAAGATGCCTGTTTGCATCCTACAGATTTTTTTTTTTTTTAGAGATGTTATTTATTTTTCCCTAATCAGATCACTTTCAACTGCATTTGTCAGTATTGAGAACTGTACATTTACTGAAGGTGGAACAATGCTCTGCAGATCACAATCAATCATGCAAATTCCAGCACCCATGAACTTCTCTATTCTGTTTTCATCACTTCAGGGTGCCCACAAATTCAGCAATGATTGTATGGAACAAAGCACATGTGATTTGTCATCATCAAAGTTTACTTTTCATGGCAGACAACACAGAAAACAAAAACAAAACAAACAAACAAAAAAAAACATTCTTGATGATCACAACTGCAGTGCAGTGCAGTGCCATGTCAGGTTGAGCTCAGTGAAATTTCAGTGTCCATTGGAGGGACACACTAGTTCGCCTTTCAAGAGCAATGGCTACTTTCTGGGCTTGTTGCAAGCTCCAAGGAAGCAACAGCTTACTATTTAAGCAAGTGCTGCAGCAGACAAGGGCAGACCATCTGCTGGGCCCATGACATCCCATGACATCTGAAAGGTCTGAGTCCTTCAGCGATGGACAACACATCAGACACACAGTGTTTTCATTTAGGTTGAGGTGTGGAAGGGATAGACAGTGTCCATTTGAATCTAAATGATAAAAATAAGTCCAGGAAAGGGCACCAGGAAAGGTGCCCTCCTAGATGTGTTGCTTGTAAACAGAGAGGGTCTTGTGGGTGAAGGATTTGTGTGCAGGATTTGCTGCTTAATCTGGATGTGCATCAGTCATGGGACCCAATGGGATTCATCCTAGAGTACTAAAAGGGATAGCTGATGTTATTGCAAGATCACTTGCAATTATTTTTAAATGGTCTTGGAAATCTGGAGAGGTCCTAGTCAGCTGGAAGCTGGCAAACATTGTTGCAGTTTTCAAGAAGGGTAAGAAAGAAGATGCTGGTAATTACAGGCCTATTAATCTCACTTCAGTGCATGGTAAAATTATGGAAAAGATTATTCTGGGAGTTATTGAAAAACAGTTGAAAGACAATGCAGGCATGGGTCATAACCAACATAGGTTCCTGAGGGGAAAGTCCTGCTTAACAAACTTAATTTCTTTTAGGACACGGTTATGCATCTAGTCAATTAAGGGAAGCCACTTGATGTAATCTTTTTGGATTTCAGCAAAGTTTTCAATACTGTTTCTCATAGTATCCTTCTGGACAAAGTCTCCAGCATACAGCTAGGCAAGTACACAATATGATGGGTGAACAACTGGCTAATGGGTCGGGCTCAAAGGGTTACAGTAAATGCGATTACCTCAGGCTTGTGTCCAGTCAGTAGTAGGGTTCCCTAGGGCTCCATTTTAGTGCCAGTTCTCTTCCGTGTTTCCTATATAGGATCTGGACACAGGAATCAAATGCATACAACATATGTTTGCAGATGATACTAAATTAGAAAGAACTGCTGACTCCCTCAAATGTTGAGAGGCTTTGCAGAGATCTTGACAGACTGAAGGGCTGGGTAATCACCAGTTGAATGAATTTTAACAGGTACAAGTGCTGGATTCTGCACCTGAGTATTAGGAAATAGTTCTTCACTGAGAGGGTGGTCAGGCACTGGAACAGGCTCCACAGGGAACTGGTCACGTCAGCAAGCCTGACAGAATTCAAGAAGTGTTTGGACAACACCCTCAGACATATGGTTTAATTTTTAGGTAGCCCTTTGTGGAGCCAGGAGTTGCACTCAGTAAACCCTGTGGGTCCCTTCCAGCTCAGGAGATTCTATGATTCTATAGTTGCTAGGACGATGCTGTTGGTATTTCAGTTTAGCAGTTTGGGTGAAACACGTCTTGACATCACTTTCTCTGCTTTGGGCACCTAGGGATCTGTACTGTGGTTTATTCCAAACTGTGGACATTTAGGGTTCAGCACAGGAATATCAATGACTGTCCCAAAAGGCCTCATGCCAGTGCTGGGCAGGGACAAATCTTTCATTGCAATAGACAGGAACCACGCATGGTGAGTAAAAATAGGACAGAACATGTACTGACATGCAGGCAACATATTTTAGGGAAGAGTTGTAACTTTTAATTTCCCATAAATCCAAGCAAGCTCACAAGGCTTCTGAGCAAGTTGCTGCTGGTGAGCTGTGGCTTCTCCCCCAGATAAATAATTAATCAACCAAACACAAGCCAAAAGTAGTTAAGCATAGGTAACATTATGCTAAACATATTACCAATATAAATGCACTTTAGCATCATTTTTCCCCTTAACCTCAGCCTTTACCTTGCTGAAATTATTTCCTGCAAAGAAATAACATTAAGTCTAGATAGGACCTGTTAAATCCTTGGCTGAAACAATGAATGTTCCTTTTCTACATGCACAGATGGTAAAGAAAGTAAGACTGATGACTATTCCAACATAGCACTGCATGGATTGCTTTGGTTTCCATGACATAGCAAGAATGTAGCAGACACCATGTTCTGGAACACCAAAACTTCTTGTAGTCTCTACCTTTTTGACTACTGAAGTAGCAATTGACTGGAAAAACACAAAGCAAAAGCAGAGAAATGAGAAGAGGTGTAAAGCAGAGAGCTGAATGTGATGCCATAGGTGTTATTGTTGCAAACCACTCTCACCCCTGCAAGACACTTGGCTTTAAGTGTACATACTTGCTTCTCTGGCTATATTTATTCTGCATTTTTTGTGTCCTACTGCATAATGTTTAAGTATCTCTTTTGTGATAAGTACTTCACATTTGTTACTAATTGCAGTGGATTTTATTCCCTTGTTCTTTTTGAATTTCCCCTAGTATCCCTTCTTTCTGATTGGATCAGCTATAATTGTTATATTGATTTTATATTTTTCTATCTGCAATTTATCAGCAGTATCTTTTCTATTTGCTGCTGCTCTCGGCTGCAGGAGCAGTCTGAGTGAATCAGAATTAGGTCTAGTCGCAGCTGAGCTGTGGAAACCTGCTGAGCCATCATAGCTAGAACCCTGGATCCCAGAAACTGTCATAAATAAAAGCCATTATGAATAATACCTCATGCCATTTCTGACTGTGAGCATATGGCAGCAGACTCCGTATGGTCAGGAAAACAATATCTACTTTATGCACCTATTTTAATGATAATCCAAGGAGCTTTTCTCTGATGTTACACACAAAAAAACATTCAAGTTCCTTGTTACTGAATAGTATTAATTCTAAATCCTGCTTCAAAGCTTCAGCGAATCTCCCTCCTCCTGTCTATGAACTGAAAAGCCAGTCACAGTGTGCAGGACAATTTCTTTCCTATTAGAGAAACTGATGACAGAGCGAATATAGTTCCTGCATGTGATTCTACAGTGCTGGGTGAAGTGCAGAAATCTTTGTCCTCTTTCTGAGGCAAATTTATCCCAGGAAAAAATGGCCAAGTCGTTTACAGAAGCTGAGTTGAACAACTTTGTGCTTGTAAAATCTCATTCAATCAAAGCAAAGATCAGGTATAGCCATGCATTTAGAGAAGTCAAGTCAAATATTACACCTGTGTGTTAGGTACTGTAACTTTCAAACCTTCTTGTTTATACATCATATATCGTAAGAAATTGAAGAAGATGGAATGGCAACACCAGGACAGCAGAGCTTGCATCAGATCTTTTACTAAACACCATGCTGAATACCATATCTTTTTCTTGCTTCTCTATAGGTTCTCCTCTTCCACAGAATGCTTTTGGTTTAAAGGGATCATCCCTTCCAACCAAGGGATTTGGTTGGAAAGATCATCCAGTTCCAACCCCCCTGCCATGGACAGGGGCACCTTCCACTAGGTCAGGTTGCTCAAAGCCCCATCCAACCTGGACTTCAACACCTCTACAGAGGGAGCATCCACAGCTTCTCTGGGCAACCTGTTCCAGTGCCAATGAGCTTTTTCACAGCTACATCATACCAGAGTTCAGGAGTCCAGAGCTAACTAAAATATATAATCTGGCTTCTCTTCTTACAGCTCATGCATCTGTTAATGCCTGAAATTCTTGTTCACAGCCTCTAAGTGCATAACTTTGTCTTTTGTACTTTGATTTTCCATCACTTTTGTATCATTCCTACTCTCAAGGTCACCTAATTATTTCCATATAATATGGCAATTCCCATTTTTATCGATAGCATGTTCCAAATTTATGCCACCAGAAAAAAAAAAGTCATTAATTCACCCTTACTTCTAATATTGAGGTAATTAATGAAAATATTAAATGAGATTATGCCCTAATCTGATAATTGTACTTCACTAAATACTTTCTAATGGTTCTCCTTTCCATACAGTCTTTTGCCAGCTTTTGCTGGGCCACTTCCACAGTCACTTTATAATTCTTACACATCAATCTCCATCTTGGCTTAATTAACTTACTATAAATTTAACTAATATTTTCCCATCTGGCACAACATTTAATGTTTTACAGAAGCCTAGGATACTGCTTACATGTGTACTTTTCTCCCAGCTTTTCCATGCCTTAGAGACTTGGAATACTGAGCTAGCTCCAAGTATTCTGGAACACAGAACACAAGAACACAGGAACACAAGAGGTTCTGTCTAGACATCAGGAAGCACTTCTTTACAGGTTGCCCAGACAGGGTGTGGAGTTGCCCTTCTTGGAGATCTTGAAAAGCCTCTTGGACATGGTCCTGGGCAACCTGCTCTAGGTGTCCCTGCTTGAGCAGGGGTTTTAGACCAGGTGACCTCCAGAGGTCCCCTCCAACCTTAACCACTCTGTGATCCTGTGATTCCTCCCTGATGGAACGACAACAGACAGAACTGCAAGAAAATGCCTTTGAATATATCCTCCCTAATTTCAATGTATCCAGAAAGGACAGCGAAGCAGTTTAGTGGAACAAGATTTCTTTCCATGCATACACATGTATGCATTTTTAAAGCATCTTATTGTGCATGATAGCAATTCCCAAATCATCATCCTTTTCAATTTTTGGTTCATGGCAAATACAGTAAAGGAAGCCCCAGTTGCTACATTGCTGCTAATTCATCCAACACTTGCTGTTTTCCTGCAGTCTCCTAAGGAGTTGTGACTCCTGTTCTAACCTATTTCAGGACTGCAGGAGCTATCTAAGATGCTAAAGTAATATTAAAAGTGATTTTTAAGAGTTAAGACTTCTACTTCATGCTGTTTTCCTCAGGTATGATGCAAATCCTGTCACATTTTCCTATGAGACCTAATGACCAGATACTTTACTCTTGGCAATAAAAGGCCTATCTATACATGAGACAGAAACATAACCATTGCATTTCTTGTCCTTTCTGTTAACAGTGGAGTTCACACTCATTTAGGCATTCTGTCAAAAATTGTATTTGGAGAGTGTTTTGGATGTTAAAGGGGAAAATGTTTTTGATATATGCAAGTGCATGAGAATTTAACTCTTATTGTATACTGCACATTGAGTGAACAACAGTTAGTGACTGCTGATTTTCATTTGCTAAAACCTTTAGGATTTATGGAGTCTCCTATAATCCTATAATACTCCCATCTATGTGCCAGGCTTGCTGTTGCTCTTTATTGCAGCTAATGTTCTCTAATGTCAGAGCACGGCATTAAAAATCTTTAAGATTAGTTTTTTGTGCAAAGTAGACTACCACCTTCCTTTGGAGTCATTTACTGTTGAAACTTTGGAATTTGGAGCTAATCTCATATTACCTCTGCCACTGGGGACAAAACAGACACATTGCCTGTACATATTAACTTATTATGAACCACAGAAATACCTTCCTATTCCGAATCTCCATGTTCCCCCTTTATTCTTCCTCACTTGCATGGCTCAAAGTAACACTAAGTCCTTGAACACATCCTAGCTACACTTATACAAAATTTATTAGCAAAATTTGATCCAAACTTCAACGGGATGGGTTATCATGTCCCATGGGTTCAGAGAGGTCTTTTATTCTTCTCCTTGTCTTGTGGTTGTAATCTCCAATACAACAAGAAACTGACAAAGCTGAGATAATGAACTTAATCTCAATATCAACACCTTTTACATTTCATTCTTCATTCTAAAAAGGTCGGCTGTAATTAAGGTGCTTACTTATTTAAACACCTGTAGGTAAGGACAAATGATCTCGTTGAAAAATGCCATGAATACTTAGATAAAGATAAGCTAGATATTTTCTAAACTGCTAGATCTAATTAAATTTCTCCTAAAATACTTAGGGAACTGGTTGGAGCAGTCTCAGATTGCCTAGCTTTGAAAACTTAGAAAAATAAAAAGAAATATGAAGACCCCAAACACCCCAAAAGGATAAAATAAAAGTGCTCTTTTTACCAGATGAACCAAACAAACCATGCTTGTACTTTGTGAAAAGCTGCAGTAGATACCATATATCTTGACTTTAAAATCCTCATAAGCAGCCTAAGAAACACACTCTAAATGAAAATAGAGAATGAATATCAAAATGGTCAGAAAAACACATCAACAGGGTCTCCACATCCAGGGAGTGTATGCTGTCAGAGTACAACACCATGCTCCAAGTAAAAGGAGCAGCAAAAGTCTCAACTCTCCAACACTGGCTGAAGCTGTTATGGAGTAGGTCAGAGACCCAGATGTGATAGATGCAGGCCTACAGTGAGAAGAGTCAGACCTATTTATGATATAGATGATTCTGTCCTCATTACTGCAAAAGAACAGGAAAAATGCCATGCACGTTCCTATACACCTTCTTTGCTATACCAAACTTACTCAGCTAAAATATTGCAGGATTTATCTCCATGTTTGATTACAGCTAAATCACTACTCAGTGAATGCACTTCACTTGGGTTTGAGTTCCAGCATTTCCATATAGCGTTACCGCTCATTGATTTCAGATACTTGTTTACAGACCCGTTTTTTTTTTTTTTTTTTTTTTTTTTTTTTTTTTTTAAAAAAAAAAAAAAGCTCTAGATTGTAGTAGTTCCCAATTATTTTCAACAAAGATCAATCCCAAGCATCTCTGAGACTTCAGCGCCAGGTTGATCACTTCTGGTTAGTATGAAATATTTTAAATGTGCATGCTTCCATCTGAATACCCTCTTACTCTTAATGCATGCCTGCAATTGCTCTAAGCTTGTGAGTTCACATCACAAATACAAAGTACATGCTGAAAATCCCTGGGAACATTTTACTGCAGCTGCACACTTCAATTAAATAAATTGCAATTGCCATTTTTTTTCTTTTTTTTCTTTTTTCTTTTTTTTTTTTTTTTTTCCTTTTTAAGGAAACAATAAGCCTTATTTGAGTCTGAAAATTATTTAGTTCTGAAAATTATGGGTACAGGTCTCGAACATATCATCATCTATTTTAGAAGCTTGTACTTTTTGACTATAGCATACTTCATTCTGACGTGTCCATCATTTTTTAATTCGATATATGCTGTTATCCAAAAACCATTACTTGTGCCATGAATTGCGTAATGCTCTATTATTTACTTCCAGCATGGTATAATCAGGCACATGCATCTTTGTTGGCTTTGTTACTGTTTTTCACTTTCCAATACAGAAACCTGAATACATTTATTTAACATTTTAATGAATCTGTAACAGTAATTGGTGCTTGGAGGATGGATTGCTTTTGTAATGTGCTCCTGTATTGAGAAGCATACTGAAGTGTTGTCCAATCTTTATCAAGTACTTAAGAAAAGTGTGATTTATTTTGGACTAGTTTTATTAGGCAGTTATTGATAGCCATTTAATGATTAGTATGCAAGAAAAAGCATTCAATTGCTTCTTTTAAACCAATCTTGTCATGTACTGTAACCAAAACAAACAATTTCCTTTTACTGACTGCTTAAATCACAGAATAAATCCCTACCAGCATTAAATGAAGGGCCTCTGAAAGCACTCATTGAGCAAGCATATTGCAAAGTATTAGGTATTTTTTACTCATATATCTGTGACGCAAAATTTTTCTGCACAAGTTGTAAAGGTGGTAGCATCCCTTCCTCTTTACTCCTTTCGCATATACACAGTGTAGTAAGACAGAGAACATACTTCCTTCAGAAAAAAAATAAAAATAAAATAATGCAGTGATTCAAGCCATAATGAATCTAGAATTTGTCTCTAGCAGGGTAATCTGCCATCCTCTGTTTTGAGACTGTACAAAGCCACTGGAAGAAAAAAATAAAATTGAATTTCAAATAAAAGTTAGAAAGCAGTTTTAATCGTACCAAATGCAAAAAGTGTAGAACTATATTTAAGTATGAAAACTCAGACTCTGATATCAGACTACTTGCTTTATCCCACCAATAGCTGCTGTCACCAACTGGAAAATCATTAATCAATCATGGATTTATTCAAATTCATATTTTGAACAACATCTAAGCACATTCTTGAAATACATCAGCAAGAGGTCATCTGTGCATTTTCAACTGTACCATTTGTATTTCATAAAACCAAGCAGCTGTTTTGCTGTGATTTTCCTGAGCCTTTAAAAGTGGCTTTAAATACCCAAAGCCACTGAGGTTACAGAACATAAACCACAATTTGTCTATGTTTGCCTGGAAGGGAGATGATGAGAAGAACTCATGAGATGCATGGAGAAATTCTAAATGCTGAGTTATGTCTTCACAAGCTCAATTAGAATGAAAAGTAATTACCAGCATTATTTTGACCCTCCAGCCTATTTGTCCAAAGTCCCTCTTTCCATTAGAAAGTGTCTGATACTAAAGGTGGGAAAACAAACCTGAACTCCTGATAAGGAAAGACATCAGACAATATGTTAAAAACAATTACCATGTCTAATTCCACCAGAGTGAAAAACTTCGGTTACTACCAAGCTTCTATAATATGGGTAAATAAATGGAAGAAATGGCATTTAATCTACTGTGTACTGCATTTCTAAGCACAGATGCGTTGCATTTACTGGAGGGCAGCTAATATTTATGTTAAAGACAGTAAGTAAGTAACAGTGAGTCACTGTCTTTATCTGAGACTTTGTTCACTGTTACTGCCTGAACAAATATAAGCCATTTTGATTAAAATGGTAATGTATATCTCAGTACAAAAAAAAAGTACAACACAGACTTTCTGTTTAAATACCATATTCTGTGATCAGTTGCATTTAATCTCAATACGATACATGTCTCTTTATTATAGGAAAGACACTCTAATATCTTTGTTGTTGTTGCTTCACAAGCCACTATAGGGGTATAACCTTAAGAGATTAGATACAGGTAGGAAGATTAGGAGGAATAAAAAAGAATTGTATTTTCCAGTAATAAATAGGTGTGTGTGTGTGTATATATATATATATCTCATAGAAAATTCCAGTTGGAAGGGACCAGGGGAGATCTCTCATCCAAACTCTTGCTCAGAGCAGGGTTAACACGGAAGTATTTCTCAAGACTTTGTCAGGGCTTGAAAGCCTCCAAAGATGGAGACACCATGACCTCTCTTTGCAGCCTCTTACTACGTTTGACTACCCTCAAAGGGCAAGTGCTCCTGTCCTGACCATTCCAGTCACTTCTCTTGTACTCCCTCCAGGACACTTTATTCTGCCAGGGGTCTCAACCAGGATGCAGTAATCTAGATGTGGTCTAACGAGTACCAAGATGAAAGGACTTCTCTCAATCTACGGTCTACAATCTTCTTACAGCCCAGGATGTTGTTGACCTTTTCTGCAGCTCTGCTGGACAACATTCAACCTGCTGCACACCAAGACCCCCAAGGCCCTTTCAGCAGAGCTGCTTCTCATTCTGTCTGGATATAAGGGGGCAATCTGTCCTAAGTGAAGGACTTTGAACTGAACGGCAAACTGGATGAGGGTGCAAATCTGTTTCCTCCTCCAGATTACTGGTACTGAGGCATCCCTCTCATGGCCGGCTTCCACCAGATGGGATACAAGCCATTAATCACTGCTATTTTGACCCTTCTGAGCCAGACGTGTTTTTTTTTTTTTTCACTCACCCAGTAGTCCACTCACTTGGACTGTAATATCCCAGCTTGGATAAAAGGATGATGTAGGTGACTGTGTCAAAAACCTTGTAAAAGTGAATGTAGACAGCATCCTCTGATTTCTCATCATCCCCAGCTCTAGTCAAGCATGATTTGCCCTTTGTAAGTCCACAGTGGCTACTTGCAACTTCTCTCTCCTTTGTATGTCAAAAAATAGTTTCTAGAAGGATTTGCTTCTAGAAGTAAAATGAGTCTGATTGACCTGTAGTTTCTCTGTTTGTCTTTCTTGACATTTTTGAATATGGGTGAGACAGCTGTCTCTCACAGGATCTTATCAAACAGCTTCCTGAATACACCAAAGCCTGTCCCCCCACCCTCCTGCTCCAGGGTCTGCACTTTGCTACTTGCCTTCACATTGGGCAGCAGCCTGGACTCCACACTTTCATGATCACCACAGTCAAGGCCTGGTCACATCCCCAACCAGTTCTTTCTTGTTTGTGAGTAGGACATCCAGGAGAATGTGATATCTAGTTAACATACCTAATATCTACATTAAGAAACTACCACTGACAAACTCCAGAAACCTCACACACTGCTTGCCTCCCAGTGTGCTGCCCTTCCAAGGGGGACGCCAAAGTCTCCCATAAGGACTATGGCCTGTTTTCTGACTTCCTCAGACTGCTTTAAGAGCACTTCATCCTGCCCCCATACACTTGCTACCCCAGCTTCTGTCTCCTCATTTAACTGCAGGCTGTTATCACCAAGACTCATGTAGTTTAAAGACCTCTTTACCAGGCTGCTGGCAAAGATGCTTTTTTTGCTCATGTACTCAGATGGCTACCTTGCAGAATGCGTTCACTCCTATCCAAACTTTTCCCCTCATCTATTGGATCAAGGAGGCCTAATCAGGTCCTTCGCATTTGATCCTAAAGCAGTCACTCTTGATTTATTCCATGCCACCTGTAGCAGCATCACTACTGCCCGCATGGATGAGCAATATGGCTTATAGGTCTGAGGACCATAGCAGAAAGTGAAGGGGTACTTTCAGCTTTTGTCTTCCAAGAAAACTGAACATGGTGTGCAACAGAATAGTATCCATAGGGTGAAATGTGGGTCTGCTGGAGTCAATAGCAAAAATTACTTTGAGAGAGAAATTCACTCTGATTATTCTTCAGCTGGGGCCTAATCCTAGCTGCATTTGACTGTACTAGCTGTAGTCTGAGGTTATGTATTTCCCAACAAAGTCCAAGGCAGAGGTAGCACAGCTGGAAATTGGCCGCCTCACTGGAGCTGCTTAGGGCAGGTCTCAGCGTGAGGTGCTCTCCATGTCAGTACTCATAATCTCATTTCAGCAAGGTAAAGTACTACCCCCTGCAGTGAACTAATGGTCAGATAAAGTTTTTAGGAGTACTTTGTCATTTAGTCTCATACAATGCCTAAAACAGGAGTAATACCTCAAGACTGTACAATAATATTTAAACAATCAGGTTTATTATCTACTTATTTTAGTTAAATGCTGCTATTTTTTACCTAGAGGAAGGAAAATTTTAACCTTCAACAATTGAATTTGAAGTGAAGGGGCCTATAAAAGATACATCATCTCCTCTGATTTGATTCACCTTGCACAGAAGATTCCTGCTCATGAACTGTTAATATGACTTAGCCCAATCAGATCGGTTTCATTTGTGTCCTACTTCAAATCTTTAGGCTTTTCCATCTGTCAAAAATGCTTGGGCGGCTGAATGATAAAGTCTTGTTGCTATGGTGATTAGTTCCATTACCTAGGTGACAGTGTTGGCATGATGTCATCACTAAAGCAACCTAGCTCCAGAAATATTTTTAGTGTCTGTTGCAGATGAACTACAGTAAAAACACCATCTATCAATGACCCCAAATACCCAAGGGTATTTGAAGGTAAGGAAGGTGTAGGCTGACCACTCTCTGCATGACTTGAAGAAGGGCAATTAAGGAGCAAAATACTCAAGAGGACCATCTGCACACAGCAACACTGCCAAAGAAAGACAGGTAGGAAGCAACAAACAAGCAAACAAACATATGTGAACAAGGGTGAGAGAGAGAGAGGACTGCAGTATATCTTCCTTGTTTTGGCAACAGCTGGATAAACTACACCATTCTGCTCCTGCTGCATCACCCTCACCTAATTCATTTAAGTAACACAAAAGCATATTCAATGGATGCAGGCATCTCCATATTTTAAGCCTTAGTGTTAATTAACTTTAGCCATATAGTCACACTTTAAAATCCCAGTCAGAGGTCAACGTCCCATTGTACCAGGAACTGTACAGGCAAATCCAATACTTGACAGCCCTCCAAGAGCTTAAAGACTTACACAAGGTTTCAGGTAGTGATGCCATTTTCAGTTGCTGCCATTTTCCTGTTAAACAGGAATTTATTAAAGCTTATATCTTCTAGTCACACCAGTTCATAGGGCCCAAAATGCAACTGAAGCCCACAGGTAGCCAATCTGAAAGTGATTAAAAGGACAATGATGGAATGATGGCAGCATCTGTTATGGTTTTTGCTGTTGTTTTTTTTTTTTGTTTTGTTTTTCTTATCCCTTGGCTTTGCCTTCCGTGGTATTCTGAAGTGAGCCCGCACTAGTTGTGTAGCCAGTAGCTGGATCACACCTGCCTTGACCAGGAAAACTGTACAGAACACAACAGGATTTTCTTTCTACTTTTTACAGAAATTAAACTCCATGTTTTGGAAACCAGCCAGGGAACCAGTAGTTACAGGAGCACCTATAGCTGCATTAATGCAGATGAAGGACTTCATTAATCTTTAAATGTTCAGAGCGATTAACAAAAATGTTATTTTCACTGTTGCATATGCTAGGTCTTGTCTTCCTCCTGCTAGGTTAGTGTTTAAGTGACTAAATACGACTGAGTGAAGAATTTGCATCAAATAACCAAGCAGAAGAATTCTCTTCCCCTTTTCTGATGATGAATTACTCCCCAAACCAATAATCTATTGGCTTATTCATTACAGAATTGTGAGGCTATGCCTACAGCAAGTAATCCTTGATACATAATACATTGGCAAACAATTAATTACGCACATTCACTGCTTGCTGTCCTGTTTAGTCATATAAATAATACAACACCCTGAACACGTGAAAGATAGATCTTAAGCATTGCAATTTGTTGCTTTTATATCACATTTTGTCCTCTTTTGGACTTTTTCAGGAACACTATGTACCCCTTGCACACAAGCAGCCTTTCTCTCCAAATATTCATTGACACAAATCACATTTGCGGCAGATTTCTAAACTTGCCTAATTCAAAAATAGTTTATTTAGAGACCCATGCTCTCCTTCATACTTTTACCCATATCAGATGCCATAGAAAAGCTGAAAAAACCCACAGCAATAATGCCATTGTAGGGGAGAAGGAAAAAAAAAAAAAAAAAAAAAAAAAAAAGAGAGAAAAGTTTCCATGATGAAGATACAGAGTGACTTCACAGATGTAGGGATTATGCTGCCCTTACTCCAAATTCTCAACAAACTGCCAGAGGAATTCTACATGCGGACATGCTTCTGATGTGGTCTAAGGTCATGTCAGTAATTTCTCTCTCACGGGGATTAGTGTTTCTTATTGGCCTTCTCCTGAGACATTCAAGTAAATTAACAATGGTGACGTGCCCTTTACTTGCTGGCCTGTGGACCTTCGTTAGGGCAGCAGCAGATCATTGTTCTCTACCAGAAGCCGCAGCAAGCCTGTATTTTGCTAACTTGCCTATACATTATTTTTTGCATTTGATCTGACGTTGACACTCTGCTCTCAGAATACTTAATTCTGCCAAATTTTCTGTGCCTGTGCTCACTGACAACGAATGCAGCTGACAGTGTCAGAAGCCCACACTGTTACAGATCCAGGAAGATGCAGCATAGCCTAAAAGGCAATAGAGGTTACACACAATGCTCACCTTTTGTATTCATTGAAAACATAATTGGACTAACCGGATTTCTATAAGCTATTGAGAATTAGAACAAGGGTCTCTAGCTATGACGGAGAAACATGGAATATTAAAAAGCTCGTTTGGTATTTATGAATAGTCACATCTGAAACTATGGTTATATATCACAGAATCACAGAAGGTTACTTAATCTAGCTGTTCATTTGACAGTTCTCTTATCCATTCCCTCTGAGATACCCACTGCTCTTACAGCTGAGGGACGTTAGCGTTCATATGTGGAATAACAGAGTTCTCATTCTTGATGCTCCAAGCCCTGTGCATTGTATTTTCCACTCTGTGCTGTGTAAAATCTGTTTTAAACATGACAGCCTTCAGGTTACATACTGGCAGACAGGGGAAAATACAAGGGTTTTGTATGGTAGGTTGTGAAGGACTCTTAATTTCTTATAGACATCTTTTTCCAATTTCAAGGAGGCATCTTTGGCCTGGGTGCTTTATAATGATTCAATGCTCCAACAGTGGAACCACAAGGCAGAAGTTGAATGGCTGTATATAAGGGAAAGAAGGTGACTGCGTCAGAAAGTGGCAAATCCAAATAACCTCCTTGCACTACAAGGAGGTTACACAGATGAATCCAGTAGGAACTGCTCAGTCCAGAGCAGGGGATGAGGTGTCTCCAAATGCACCCCAAATTACAACCTTAGACCCCATACCAGATCAGCCATCACTATTCATTCACAGTCCAGCTACTGGGAAAGCTGAGCAGCCTTCTCTGCCTCAAAAAAGCAGCGGCATCTGAAGTCAACCAAGTGCAGGTGTACATTTTGAATCTGGGCATTTCAAAAGAAAATGCTCAAACTTCACCTAAAGATCATTTAACAAATAAATAAGACTCGGCTATGTAAGGAACCAACAACAAAATGTTTTGTTGTGCAGCAGTTTGGTTTATCAGCTGAAAATTGCAGTATCTAGTTTAAACTGTAGAAAAACATCTAGGCAGGCAGGAAAGAAATCACAAGTGTGAGTTGGTCAGAGCATCATCTATGAAGATTGAGGGCTATAAAAAATAATTTCAAGTGGTCAGGAACTCTATGTCATATATCAGCTGTAAATTAGATGATCAGTAAAAGGTGTTACCACTACTGTATGTATTTGAATCCTTGCCTGCTCCATATGTAACATAAGTTCCAGTTTACAAATAAAAATGTTTAAAAGGTTGTTAACTGTATAGGACAACATGACAAATCAAACTTTGCTATCCTTACCTATCCTTATCCTGTCACAGTGAGCTCATTAAAAACAACTTATGATACCATCTAGCTGCTATCATGAGAGAGTGTGGTGGTTTTACCCAGCTGGGCAGCTAAGCTCCACCACAACCACTCTCTCACTCCCTCTCATCAAAGGGCAAGGGGGAGAAAACATGATGAAAAGGGCTCAAGGTTTGAGATAAGGACAAAGAGATCAGTCAACAATTATTGTCATGGGCAAAACAGATTCAGTGTAGGGAGATTAAGGTAATTTATTGCCTATTACCAACGGGCTAGAGCACTGAGAAACAAACAAAAACACTTCCTTCCCCCCAAGCAGCACAGGGGAATGGGGGAATGGTAGCTGCAGTCAGTCCCTAACACCTCCATCTCTGCCGCTCCTTCGCGGTCACTCTGCCCCTGCTCCATGTGTGGTCCCTCCAACGGGATGCCATCCTTCCCAAACTGATCCTGTGGGGGCTGCCCACAGGCAGCAGCTCTTCAAGCACTGCTCCCACATGGCTCTGTACCACGGGGTCCATCCATCCCCCAAGAGAAAACTGCTCCAGCACGGGTCCCCCATGGGTGGGCGGCAGCTCCCCCCAAACCCCCTGTGCCTGCGTGGGCTCCTCTCCATGGGCTGCGGCTCCGACCTGGGGCCTACTCCTGCAGGGGCTCTCCATTGGCCACAGCCTCCTCCAGGCCACATCCACCTGCTCAACCAGGGGGCTCCTCCACCCATGGGGGGGCTGCAGCGTGGAGATCTGCTCCATGTGGGACCCCATGGGCTGCAGGGGGACAGCCTGCTCCACCAGGGGCCTCTCCACAGGCCACAGGGGAACTGCTGCTGTCTGCAGCACCTCCTGCCCTCCTGCTGCACTGACCTTGAGGGCTGCAGGGCTGCTTCTCACTCCTTGCTGTTGTTGCCCAGCAGTATTTCTTCCCCCTTTCTTCAATCTGCTCTCACAGAGGTGCAAACAACATCATTTATTGGCTTGTCTCTGGCCAGGGGCGCATCTGTACTGGGGACGGCTAAAATTGGCCCTTATGGGCCCAGGGGCAGTGTCTGGATTCTTCTCACAGAGGCATCCCCTTCAGACCCCACTACAAAAACCTTGCCATGTAAACCTAACACAGAAAGACCTAGAAAATCCTAAGTTTTCCATAGAAGCTACCCAAATTCATCCAAAGTAGTAATATCCAGAAAAGAACAGCTTGTACCAGTGGTACCTACATTGCAGAATTAATATTATCAGTTTTGTACACCATGATTTATACTTAATGAACAAAATATATCAGCTACACAAAAATTCAAGGCGAACATGATAAAAATAGAATAAAGATATTGCTTTGGGCTGGGTTAAAGACAGCTTTCAACACAAAGATTTTAAAATGTTACCAGTTTGCTTTTTGCAATATTGGGATTAGGAAACCATTTTAGTTTTACCTTAGAGACAACCTAATTCAAGCTATGTAGTTATCATATTAGCTCAGATGCAAGCATATCAGAAACCACTGTATATAATACGAGTTATTTATTTTAACTTGTTCTAATGTTGTAGAGAGAACACGGGGAATGTGCAGGTATAAATTCCTTATGCATAGTTCCTGATTTTCAGTGATACCCAATTAACTCATTTTTAATTCCTTTAAAGAGAACATCTCAAAATCTGACATAGTGCAAACATTATGTCACTTAGCATCATCCAAGAGAAAATGTAAAATGTACGGAATGCCAACAGAAATGCCTTTAAACCCATACTTCATGTTACCCTTGGTAACCAATAAGACACACTATCGTACTGTAATATTTTTTAAGACTTAAAAAAAATAAAAATAGAGCACTGGTTATTTAAGGCATACATATATATAAACAAACACAAATTATCCTTAAAAAATAAAAAAATGCAATCTTGCAAATAGCACTTGCATTTTCAACTGAAGTTATCTTACTTCTTAAGGGAGGGCAGAGAGGTGCAGAATAAAGGTTTCTTTAGTTAGTAGTCCTACTTATCAGTTTATTGCCAGCACCTAGAAACACATGATGTCTCATTTAGGGTGTAAACTACCATTCTAAATCTCACTAAATAAAAAAGAAAAAAAAGAAAACCAACAGTAAAACACATTTTTCCCAAAGGAGGATAGAACAGATATTTCATCTGATAATTATCAAATCCAATGAAAATGGTCAGAACTGCAATTAACTCTGTTTTTAGTCTGTGCACATTGCCTTCTTACCAACAAAACACTACGGTCCTTGGCAGCAGGCACACCAGCCATCCAGGGTTTACCTTAGCTCTGCTTGCTGCAAAGGTGACTCAGACACGGCTCTTTCTCAGACACTGCATCTTTTAAGGTTTAGTTTACAAAAAAATAAATAGATGACCTCAGCAGGGCAGGAGAACCAGAATGGTCAGATCCAGTGGAAGGGAAATTCCCTACTCCCACCTGTGTTACAGCTCAGAGAGCAATGAACTGATACCAGTGGGACTATTTTCAAGCAGAGGGAAGGGCTTGATATTTTTCCTTAACCAAGCAGACAAACAATGGCTGACTCGCTCTTTCTCCACGTCTTTGTGTCCTTTTTCAATGTAATCCTACTGCATAGTATGAATTGTTATATACTTGCTTGTACTTCCCCAGTGTCCAACAGTCACACCAATTATAAAGGAATGAAAGAAATAGACTGCTTTTCTTTTCTAACCATAATCGTCAAAAATCTCAGCTATTTCTACTACTAAGACATGCCTTGGCTTCTGTGTACTTCACTGAATACCATCTGTACACATCCAAGGACAAAAATGTCCCTTTTGTTACTAAGAAGTGGCCTTGTATAGTTCTCAAGTTGCTGAGGGAGTTTGGCTACACGGGAGATTAGTTTTCTTGCTGAAGAATATTCTATTATGACAGCCATGTTATTCCTTTCTTTTTAAAAAAATGGAGACAAGAAAGGGGCAATAGAAAGATTACTATGTGAAAAATAATTATTTTAATGCATTAACATGTATCTTTACAAGTAGTCACCAATATTCTCACTCTGATTTTCTCACCTTGCAAGTCACTTTAATATTGTAAGGCCTATCCTCAGAAACATATTTATTAAAAAAAAAATAAATCTGAAAAGTCTTCATCACTTTTATCAGCATCTTTTCATGGTGTAAACAACCTAAATAATTTTAAGTATATCCAATGAGTTTTACTTTGCATATGCTGTGTTTTCACAAAACATTACCAAATATGACCCAGAGTGGCAGAAAGACAAGAGCGACTCAAGACCCCAATTATTCTTGGAAAGTTCTTAAAGTTCTTAACATAACCATGCATTTTCTACGTATGCACCACACCAGAATGGCATCTGCTTGACCTTCCCCTGCTTTACATATGCCCTGGGAATAAGGAAATTATCCTGTTGGTGTTACAGAACAAAAATGGGAAACCTGACATGTATTTGTTTTTTATCTTGAAGTTTTGAAGTTTGAACTTAGTTTTTGATCACCAGTTTTCAGACAACGTGATGTACTGATCAGCTGGAAGGCTCCATCTAGCAGAAAAGCTTAACGAGTCTGAAAGAAAGTAAGATCAGAAAGAGGATGCCCATGCCTGGAATAAAATTGGCATGAAGAAAAGTAGACTGAAATTGCAGTTCTAGAATCTTAGTATCATATTTACCCTCACTTTGAAGAGTGGAAAATTAGTGGGCATGGCCTGTCAAATGGTAACAATAAAATCAAAATAACCAGTCCAAATATTTTAACTCCCTTTCTTCACTCAATAAAAATACTTTCAACTGAAATGTTTTTGACCACCTGTTTCTCTTTCATTTCAGGATGCTTATTTGTAACTAACATATAACAGAATAAAAAATTAAGTGCAAGTGCAAGAGAGGCTTAGGTAAGCTTTGTTGGAATAACTAAGCCTTATTCATCAACCAATGTTCAAACATTAGAGCATTTGAAAACTTAACTACATATCAAATATGTTGACTGTAGAACTTGATTGTAATTCCTGTTTTTTAGTCTCCCCAGTCTGGGTCCATAATATTTTTGCTTCTCTAGAAATGCCATTCTTAAACTGTCTGATTGATCTTTAAACACATACAAAGGAAAAAGGTTCACTAACGCAATTTCACTGTCATTGTTTTCAAAGGTATTGAACTGTAGATCCTACATATTAGGCAATTACTGTGTGAATACTATATCCAGCAATCTCTCTTCAGGTGAAATATTTCAGTATGTAAATTTAGTTAAATTGTGTACCATTAGAATGTGCAAAGCAACTTGTTACATGGAGTATGTAAGACTCTAGATACAGTACTAGTATCTTGATTTCATTGCAGCACTGGATTTCCACATACATAACACTATCCATGTTGGAAATATTGTATATGCTCTAGGCAAAAATTCTGAGTTTCTCCTCAAATTATACTGTGAATTACTCTGCTTACTCAATATATTGAGGTAACCCAATATATATGTTATATAAAACAAAGAGCAAACCTTGGATCTAAAGTTATTTGTGCTTAGATGTGGAGTCCTCAGGTATTACTGTTAAATGTGTATAAATTAAATCAACCATGATTTTTGAATATCATTGGAGTCATTCTTTTCCCACCACTTTTAGTGTGGCATTACCTTGCTACCCTGAACAAGAAGTCATGAATACATAAACTTCTGAAATCCATTCAATTTGCATTTTCAGCTACATAAAGGGTTTTTCCTTGTCATTTATTTTTATTTCAGTTAGTCCATAAAATTCAGCATGTTTAATATTAAAGTATAAGACACATAAAATAGTTGATTCACCACACTTGCCAGTGGTTTGGTGGCAATTATGGAGAAATCTTTACATCAGCATTCTTTGATGTATTAGCTAATCATTAGTATTCATTTATTAAAAGGGGATTTGTGAATTATTCAGTGGAAGAATTGACACAGATGACAAAATAATAAAAATCCAGTTTGAAGATCATAAAATTAGACCAGCAAAAGAATATAGAGTGTGAGCTAATTGCTAAGTCCTATGCACAGAGCACCTGGATTAGTCAGTGACATGAGTTGCTTTAGTTCACCTCATTGTCTGACCATTAGGCATTGTCCAGCCCCAAGTAAATATTCTAGAAATAAATTGAACAGGAATAAAATCTATCCTAAGAAAATCATCATTCTAGCCATTGTCTGTATCGACAAAGTCAGCATTCAGCTGTTAATCAGTACACCATAATCCCTGAATTTCACACTAATTGGTAAAGTGACCCGTATTTGGCAACCCAGAGTATGATATACTGATAACCTTCAGCTGAACATTACCTTTGGCACACTATGCTTCCCAAATCACTTCTCAGCTTCTCTAAACAGACTAAAAACACAAGGAACAAAACAACAAAATTAGTCTGGAATGGTCCTGATGTCCACAGCCATTCAATTCAGTTCCTTTGCCAAATTTTAATCATCTTCCCCTCCCCTACTCCTCCTAAAATAATAATAACAACAATATCTGAATTTCAATATCTGAAAGTGAATGAATATCTGAAAATAATATCTGAATTTGGATAAATTAAAAAAAAAAAAAAAGTAGGCAAGTTGTCACGATAAATTTTTCATCACCATTTACTCCACAGAGGAGGAGGAGGACGCTGTGGAAACTCTACAGAAGACATATGAATGAGTTATGTTCAGAACAGGTAGATGTATGAAGAAATGGAAATAGAGGATTACGAAGTATACAGTCAATTAGCACTGAAGAATGGACATTTAACACTAAAATGTAAATAGTGAATTTCTGGTACCATTCTGGACGTTAGTTAGTGGAATTTCAGATTTACTGTATCTTATTTATTTCAAAACATGGTTCTCATTTTACAGGTGAAAACATAAGTTCTGTAGATCAATATTGGAATCTAAATTGAAAACCAAACACCAAAATTAAAACTAAAAAGGCAGGTTTTTCCAAGTGCTTATTCTATCACGAATAATAAAGTCTTTCCTGATTATTTTTTTGTTGTTAATGTTCTGTAACAAAACCAGACCAGTTTTCTACAGATAGCCACTGCTGCCAGAATTTATTTGACATTGCTTTATATAAAGGCAGTCTCCTACTCAGCCTACAGAAGAACTGCAATTCTGTGTAAGAAAAAAAGTCCTGTGTAACTTAATATCGTGTGTACAGCTGCAGACATAAATGGATGTTTAAGAAAGAGTAAGAACAAGATTTCAGTATATCAATATATGATGCTCCCCTGTAATGCTGTCTCAGCTTTCCACTAGGGTGACTTCATAACTGGATGATGCTCTCTAGTATTTAGCAGCTCCACAGCTGGATCCAATTTCTCTGAAAACCTCCTATTATTCTAGTATTGCAAAGGTAACAAGAAGAAGGCCAGTATAAATTGTTTTTCATCATAGGAAACTGACAGAATTAAGTGCAAAAAGTGCCATAGCTCTGTTTTTTCTTTAACATAGTTGCTTTTAAAAACAGGACCATAAAGTCATTAAAAGAATACCTTCTTCAGTACTTTTGGGGAAGAAAGATTGGTAAGATTGGTATTCTTGTTTTCTTTTTAACACTTTACAAAATATTGAAATGGTGATGAGAAAAAAGAAAACTAACAAAAACACCAATACACTAGAATAAACTGAATTACAGAATCAGATGACTATTGAAGACAACCTATAATATGGTACAATAGCTGTTAAAAATACCCTATTTTTTTCGGTTCTCCTACTTGTCCAGTTTAACCAATAATCTGGGATATAGCATCCAGCTCTTCAACAGAGTTTAAATAAATCTGCTAGATGAAGACTCTGTTAATTTTATAAAATGCTAGCTCAAGCAGCAGTAGTCACATCTTTTGCTCTTGGTGTAAATATTGCATTTTGGGCATGGCTTTGCGGTTGAACTACGTTTGGCCTACTCTAATCTGGATAGGCTCTTCTTTCCTCAAAAGCCTTACTCTTCAGAGTTGTGTGACCATGTCTGCCTTACTAGATAAGAGAGAAAGAGCCTGTTAATGTAGTTTGTTCAGTGATCTAGTTAGTGTGTCTGTGGTACTTCATTTAACTAGATCACTGAACATACCAGGTAGAAGAGGTTGTCTCTCTCCTGAAAGGTATTGCTAACCCAAGACTGTCAAGAGAACAATACCTTACATGAAGTGAGTATAAATATCTGATTAGTGCTGACATTGTGAAGGCAAAAAGACACCAAAATTTGGCAAGAAGAGCTTTGTCATTAAGTAATTCAACCACTGAATCACAAAATGATATCTGCATGGACTTCCTGCCTTTACTTGTAACACTTCAATACACTACAAACAACAGTGTGATTTAGAATCCTTTTTCCTGAACTATACTTTCTGATCTCACATCACAAGCTTACCAGAAGTCTTCTGCCATCTTCTAGGAAACATAGTAAGAGTTTGAGTACCACCCTTGTTTAAACATTGTGAAATGCAACAGAAAAAGAGCAGTTAATCATGGGGATAAATCACAATGAGGAGTAAGGAGAAATTAAATGCAAATGCACAGCTCAGATGGAAGTCTGGAGATCATCTTAAGGAGACAGGTAAAAAGGGACAAATTCCTACTCTCTCCTTGGCTATGATCAACATGTCTGCTTTGAAAAACAAGCTTCTCTATGCCAGCAAGACTCTGAAGATATACTTTAAACACACATGCACAGATAGAGCCTCGGTCTTCAGTATGATCAGGACTTCACAGAAGCTATGAGAGTATATTTTGGCACACCATCTAACAGTGCAAGTCCATGGGCCTGCATGGATCTTCATGTCTCTATTGCCATTACATGTGCTCTGCTTCCTTCTCCAAAGAGAAGGTGCTTCTGCCCCTATCCTTTGATTCAGCCAGCTCCAGGAATAAACATAAGAATCAACACAAGCAGCCTGATTTTTAGATGCGTTAACAAGACACAGCTCTCAGAGTTACCATATGGAAAAATCAGGACTCTTTCTAGGTGCCTAAGTACCCAAATATACTTTTTTTCTTAATTACCTGGCAGAAAATGACTATTTTCAATATTATTGTTCTAACTATATTCTAAGGGAATCTCTTTCCTAACTTTGAGAGAATCAACTCAATTCTGCAGTTCCAACCTCAGCTGCATACTGAAGTCCCTGAAGAGCCAGTTCTATATCAGATGATTCATTTTCTGCGGATGATAAGGTACAATAAATGCAGCCACCAATAAACCACATCCACTCACAATTTGGCTTATGTAATTGCTACATTTAAGGGTTTTTCACATGAAAACCTACTGGTTGTTTTCCACACAGGTGCAGACTCAGTTTCTCTGCAGGCAGAGGACTCAGAAAAATATTGTTCATTTTAGGGAATCAAATACCATCAAGGAAAGCGTTCTCCTGTACTAATTGATGGTGTGGGACTTCAGTCAGAACAAAATCCTCTTCATAGTCTGTATTTAGAAGGTAGTGGAAAAAAAAAAAAAAATCATTGGCAGCAAGCTTAGCTTGAGGTTAAGGGTAAATGCAAAATGAGTGGAAATTCCAGCATTGCCTCTCATACCTATTTTGTCACTATTTGGATTTTTACTATGACTGTAATCTCCTACAAATAAAACTGTTTACCAGAAACACATCAAAAAGACATTATCAGAAAATCACTCAGATGGGCAGCTTCAGCTGTAACAGTGCATACAACGTTACCTATCTTAAAGGCTCAGATTTATAAGGCAGAAACATTGCTTCTGGCAGTTTTCAAGAATAGGTACAGGAGGCGGAGATTACAGAGAGGAGGGTGTTTTGTTGTGGTTAAAGGTTATAAAGCTACATTTACACAACGCTGTTCAATAGCTACAAAATTAACTTGGATATTTCAGGAAAGGACAAGTACAAAATCATCAGCACAGCAGAGACAAGGAGAAAATAACATTTTTTTCAGCAAAACTCCTGTCAAAATGGAAAACAGGCAATTTATGCAGAGGTAGCAGGAAAAAAAGTTTCAGCTACAGAAGCTTCAGCTTAGAAGCAGGCTGTGGGAGACAGGGAGAGGATGAGGTCTATGAATTTTAGCATGCTTCCCAGGCACATGCTGCCACAATATAATTCTTGCCTCCTAAAGCCTATGAATCAAAGGTATTGAAGATTCAAGTATTTTTCTCCTGGCAGTGGGTGGCCTAGTCCCTAAATCCAGTTGCCTTTCTGCATGAGAAACAGATGAAATTGTCTTCATGCACACTAGATGCATGTTATTATGCAGATCATATCAGACATATGTGCTTTGGTGAGTTTTCTCCTGATGTTGTCTCCAAGCTAAGCACGTCCCATCACAAGCATACCCCAAAATCAAGTGAATTTAGAGATGACTATAAATAGCCAATTTTGATTTCTTTTTTCCTCTTCCTGCTCTCCAACTTCCACCTGCTTCAGATTTTTTCAGTAATGACCTGGAGCTCAGCTCTTTTCAGAGTAGCAAGAGAAGAGAGCTCAGCTGAAGAGATGTCAGTCCAAGTATCTACCTGATTATTCAGTTTAAATAGGTTGAACCTATTGAGGTATTTTCACATATTTTAAATCAAATACTTGCAATGATGGACAAACTGCATAGGTCCTTGAGATCCCTTCTGAAGAGGTTCCTCAGCAGTTGCCTATCCAGCCAGACATCCCATCCTTAGCACTGATCAAAAACGTCTCCTTTAGAGGAAAAATCCCCTCATGAGGTGGGTACACAAGAACATGCAGTCATTTAAAATCTCCCTGTATGTGCCAGGGCCATGCAAGGGCCCTAAGCCAAGAGGATCGCCAAGAGGCCCCAAACTGAAGGATTTATATCCTTGTGTAACTCTTTTTACTGCTAGTGGTTTTGATTTCATAGGTTTTCCCCATGCTTCTATAGCAGAGAAGAGGGTTTACAGAAGTCCTCATCTGCATTTTTTTATATTATTATATGTATTATTCTAATGCCTTCTCATTTTCATATCTTTCTCTTCAGTAAACAGTCCAATTATACACAAGAGACTTTCTGTTACACTAAATGTTCATGTTGTCTGTTTTGACAGCCCTCAGTTGCTGATACAACCCTTAATCTCTGGCTCTTTTGCTAGCCTCGATTTAATCACCAGTTATACCTTTACTACTCAGGAAGGTCTTCTCTTTTCAGTAAAAAGAAAAGTCTTTCTACCAAAAAGCTATTGCACAAGTGTTCAGTTTTTCAGATGATTTCTTTCTGAAATGATGATATCATTTACTTAATAACATGAGAGAGTCAGCACACAGGCTCCCTGTGCTCCTCCTAATGTCCACCTCTTAGCACAGCAGTTCTGCAGCAAATAAGTGGAAATAGCTCATTATTTAGTAATATAGCTCATTATTTAGTAATAGCTTATTTTAGTCATGTTAGCTTTTATGCACAGATAATCTAAAATGGGTACCTATGAGCGTTGTGTCTCCATCTGTATCAATACACACGATATAAAGAGGGGTGCCTAAATCAGGATTTAAGGGACTAATTGGGGATACTTACTTTTTAAAACAGCAGTGCTAAAAAGCTGCCATTTCACTTTGTAATAAGCACCAGTTTTTTTTTAGCAATTCTCCAAGCGCAATTTATCATTATTCATTCAAATACCTTATAACTTTGAATGAGCTCAACACCTAAAGATGCCAATTTAGACACGAAGGGGCAAAAAATAAAATGTTTTCATTTGGGCATCTAGTCCTAGGTAACAGCAGCTGGTAGCCAAGTATTACAAGAGCTTGATTTAGATACTGAAGTAGGATCTGAATTCTTTTGAAAATTACATATTTAGTGGTAAAATCTATCCGCATTCAGTTCAGAAGGAATTATCATCTCTGTTGGAAAAGACACATTTGTTTTACTAGATAAAGTAGCAATCATTTCACTTATTTTCTCAGCAAGAAATCCCATGTTCTGTGAATTTATTTCCCCTGAAGCTCCCCTGTACAACAGATACAACGCTCAGGGGCTAAAAAACAGAGGATGTGTGGGTAACAGGCAAGGCCCAGGAAAGGACAACTGTACAAAAGCTGGACCAACCAACCACCTGTATTACAACCAGTGCCATCAAAAAAATGCAGAGGGTGTTAGTAATTGGAGATACAGTAATTGGAGGCTTGCTGTCCAGATGATCTAGAGAAGTTTGCTGCCAGCTGTGGGCCCACATTTGCAGTATCACAAAGGGGCTACCAGAAAACCCTATAAGTCCCATGCTATTTTCTAAAATTGGTTCTACACAACTGATGCTATTGGGATAGTATTTTAGTCATTGCTACTAAGATCTTAAGGGTATTGAGCAGTTTTCTTACTTAAATGTATTGAGCAGTTAGGAAAACCTCATCTGTGAATGGGTCATGTATATATTGCATATACAGCAAGTAAATATTGATTTATTGGCACACTAGGTTCTTAAATAGAGTAGTTCAATTATGTGTATATTTGACTCTGATTTATCTACTACATTGTGGGAGGATTAAGGTGGCATATAGCTCATGCAATTGAAGAAAAATAACATTTGTTCCATGCTACTTCTGAAAAAAAATAAGGCTATTTTATAACCTTTGCAAATAATCAACACAATTCACTGCTGAAAATTTCTTGTCACATATTTTCTAGCAGAAAACTTTAACTATACTGAACACTAGGTTGACAATGTTCTGCCCATACCTAATACCTGCCAGTCTCATTTTTGAGGAGATACTGTCTATCCTATTAAGTAACAGTTTCACTTCTTTAGGCTAGTACATAATCCTTGAGGAACAAAACTGCCAACACTTACCATTTTATGGAGTTTCATATGCTATTTACTGTTTCCTCTTAAAGCCATAAGCCTGAGAATATTACACGGCCACCCACACATACAAGCACATTCTTCCTTTTAATTATGCCTCTATCCCTAGAGATCATAGTTAGGCCTGAAACTGTAACCTACATGCATCTTAAAATACAAAAATCCACAACACAAGATGTGTGTAATCTTAGGATCTTTTCACATGTTTTCCATGATTTTTGAGGACAGGAGCAGGAGACTACTTCTGGTTAGGGAACATTTCTGGTAGGCAAGGTTTACCACCTTGCAGCTTAAGCAACAGCTCTGACTCACTAGTTACAGCCCATCTGTCAGGTTTGTGGTGCTCTGCCTGGAGCTGCACCAACCACTGCCACCAGCAATATGGGCACATCCTGCCTCTTGGCAGCCAAGGGTGACACAGTCTGAAGAGGAAGACAACACCACAGAGGCAAGAATAATACAACATGCAAAAAGCTACTCACTCCTGGTGACCTTGGAGTAACATCTACATGTAGAGGAGCTGGAAGAAGCCTAGAAAGGACCAGTATCTTACACAAATGCATCACAAGCCTTTCTTGAGGGTGTAAATTAACATACCACCAGAATTTCCTTAACATATTTGCAGACAGCATGAGCTCAGTTGAATTCAAAGCTCCAAGGCTGGAAACATGGCCTGCTAAAGCCATGATGTGCCACAGTGCAGACACCATTATAACCAACATCTCAGCTTGCTTAAGTTGCCATTTATTTCCTAGTGTAGTAAACTTATGGTAGAATTGGCCTTTATTTTGCATTTATTGAAATGTAAAATATATTTTTTTCACACTTTTTTTTTTTTTTTTTTGGCAGCAGAACATATTTTGGAGGTTTTTTGTTTTTTGTTTTTTTTTAAACCAGAGACTTTAACAAGTTAGCAATTTTAATGAGAAGAGGAATGTTAACTACTTGAATAAATACAGACCATGAAAGAAATGAAAAATTAAACTTTTTTTTTTTCCCTCTTGGAAGCTGGGGATAATTTCATATCTGTGGGAGGTGCTGACTGCCCAACTGTTTGCTTAAATATGTTATTTAAAGGGTTCTTATAAATACGGTTCTCTCATAACATTCAGCATTTCCATTACCCTAGCCATCAAAGTTATTTGCATGCTGAACACAGGGCAGCTCATGCATCTTCACTCAATTCATTACAAGAGACAAGGAAAATACAAAGCAGACAGAAAATCATGAATGGCTCTGCAGTGTTCCTATGATGCAGAGCATGAATGGCCAGGAAGGCTGAGCTACTTATTTCTATATTGCCACCATTTTGGACTGCCATACCCACAGCTAATGTGCAAATCCAAGGTTTTTCATTTGTTCTCCCAAGAAAAATAAACACCAGCAGACTCAGCATATGGTTATTGAACCTCAAGTTCTAAGCCAAAAAGAAAGCTCAAAATGTAAGAAAGAATGTAAGAATAACTCTGCCTTTGTAAACAAATCACAAAGACAAATAAATGGCATCTATGCTCATACTGTCAAAACAAAAATTTGGACCTAAGAAATACAATCAGTCTCTTCTATGCTGCTATATTCTCACTGTGTTTATTAGTACCTGGATTTTTCCTATAGATCATTTACTACCTCATATTTTACCCTCCCTACAAGGTCAAAATTTAGCACATGGAGACTTATCATTGGAAAAAAAAAAAAATTGTTTTCCTGCCAGCCCAAAGTTGTAGTCAACACAAAAGACAGGCCTACTTGCACATTTAGCCATCAGAAAAAGACCTTCAGATTGAAAGAACAGGGATCTTAACAGAACCATACAGAAAGGTCAAAGTTTAGAAAACAAACAAAACACACACAAGAAAACAACCAAACAACAACAACACAACATGCAAAACCAAACACCTATCCAAAAAACAGTCCCTTGGAAACCTAATCAGTGCTTTCTTTGACATTCATGTATATTAGAGGAGGACAGTTACAGCTCAGGGGAGATATTGCACAATGGATAGGCATGCCACACTGCATGTCCTGGCCTCGGTGGCACTTCCTGGCCCTGGTTTTAATCTTTATATTTTAAGTATACTAGATGACAATAACACCAGCAATATGGATGCAACCACTTCCTTTGGATGCTGTTCTAAGCCCTGGTGGCAGTGACATATTATGCATAAAGAGGAGGTCCTGTCACCTGCTAATGGGCTTCATCCTACTGAACAAATCAGAAGCATCAAAAGGAACCAACAAGCAACTGGGGGGTGATGAAATATCACCTAATTCATCCTAGCTAATTCAGGAAGTGCTAAAAGGTCGCCTCACTGTTGCTCAGCCTTGTCTGCAGTATTTCCGAGCGCAAACTTGTCAAATTAGGTCACAACCATGGCTCACGTTGTACAAGACTTTGTTATTACTAGATCTGTGCCAGTGGCAGCCATTCTGGTTCACAAGTGTTTAGATGAGCAAGGATTTGTTTCTCACACATTCACAACCCTAACTTTCATTTGGAATTTGAGTTTACCGCATATGTGAGCAGACTGAGACCATTAAGTCTAACAAATTCAGCCAAAGACATCAACAAAGATTTATTCAAAAATTTACAGAACAGAACTAATTTTAGGATTTTAGCAAGGTTCAGGAAGGATGAATTGTGTTTGTTTCAAGATGTGACAAGAAAATTTAAATACTCATAACAGTTTGTAAATTTAGGCAAGAGCTATAAATCTCCCTCTCATTTGTCAGTTCAGTTGAGTTCTAGTTCTGGTGCTCTACTCAAATATTTGGCAGGATTATACTTCTGTGCTTTATTTCCTAATTTGACCATTATGGCAACTAATTTATTTGTATGCAATTTAATTATGTTTAGCTGTTCTGCATCCTTGGTGCTCTCCGGATATTCAATTTCCAGCTATTTAATTTTCTTTTCACTCTTCTCCTGCATTTGGATGATTGCTCTTTACATAGATTGCTGGCATGGAAATGTCACTTAACTTGTATCATCTGCACCCACAGTTATTATTTTATTTTAATGCAAGGGGGCAAACCCCAGGATTTGACCTTTGGTCTTCAGGTGCCATGGGCTCACATACATAAGCTGTCCCCTTTTTTAACTTCTTCTATTGATACCTGTTCCATCACCAGGTACTATTCATAGAGTGGAGACCTCCCCTGATCCTTGCAAGTGAATCTTTCATTCACTTCCTCCCAGTGTGATGGGGGAAGGGGGAATAAATAAAAAAAATATAAGTAAAACTAGTGGATTTAGATAAAGACATATTAGTAGGAAAGAAAAGGAAGTGGAAAACAATGTGTGTATGTATATGTATATATGTATGTGTATACATATATATATATATATATATGAAACAAGTGATGTACAACACAATTGCTCACCACTAGTGAACTGATACCCTACCAGTTCCTGAGCTCTCTTGTCCGATTCTCTCCAGTGTTACCAACATGATGCCATATGGTAAGAAATATACCTTTGGCGAGTCTGGTTCAGCTGTTCTAGCTGTGTTCCTTCCCAACTTCTTGCATACCCCTAGTCTCCTTGATGTCAGGATGGTATGAGAAGCTGAAAGGCTCCTGACTTAGTGTAAGCACTGGTCAGCAATAACAAACATCAGTGTGTTATCAACATTATTTTCATCCTAGATCTGAAACATGTCACCACACCAGCTATTATGAATAAAATGAACTCTATCCCAACCAAATCCAGGACACCATGGAGAAATTCAATCTGCAAATAGGAAGCTTACTGCAAAAGATTTGGCAGTAAAAGAAGAGTTGTATTTCAAATACATTCACAAGATTCCCAAATGGATTTTTAGCTTTATTTGAGGTATTAAAAAGCAAACAAACATACTTTTATCTCATTTACATATCACTTAATGTGTTGTTATAATGACAAACTACAATTGCCAGATAACATATTAAAATAAAATAGAAGAATCAACAACAAAAACTAATCATCTGCTCACCTTTGAGAAACTGCACATCTCTCCTCACTTTTTAATGCTTTTACTAAATATTTTTTCCCATTTGAGTTCATCCTAACAGACCACGTAGCAACCCTTACCTGTTTTTCTTCAAAAAACTAGACACTGACTCTCTCAAGTTACACATCATTTCCCAATTTGGAAAAGCATTCAAACCCAAGAGAAAGCTGAACTAAATGTGTAGGGAGGTGTTGGGACATAGGAATCAAGTTGATTCCTCAGTGTGATTTTATAGAAAGTATGTGTTACCCTCAGAAAGAAAAACAAAGTGTATTTAATTCATCCACTGAGAAACTGCTAGGCTGCTGGTACCTGTAGCTGATTGTGGACAGAGAAAGAGAACAAGAATAAGCAGGAAGCCTTTTCTGCTCTCACCTAGAACTGCAAAGTGCAACAGGAACCTGAAATTACAAGAGGGACTGTTATTCTTTGGCCAGAGAAAAATAGTGAAGTTGATCATCCTGATTCAGGGCCTCACTGACATCTATGATCTCCTGCCTTGGGTGTCTTCCACTTTGGTAGCTCACACAATGATTTTGTGCCATGGATCTTCTTCACTGATGTAACCTATAGGAAGAAGAACAGCTTCTATAAGATGTATTGCGTTTGTTTTCAGAAGCCTCTGAAACTTCACGAAAAACAAAGCAAGCAAACAAACAAAAAAGTAAACAGATGAAAAACAAAGCAAACTAACAAAAAAGAAAAAATAAAATTCAGCCAAAACAAGCCCCCCAACATACAGATAGCCAAGGTCTCAGAATCAAGAAAATACCAGAACTGATTCTATTAATGCAACCTCAATTTGGTCTCTTTTTGTCATGATGTATATGCTGTTTTTAAATGCAGGATAAAACATTATGTATTTGTGATAGAGAATACCTAAAATTAAAACTTTTTATTTTTTTTATTTTTTTATTTTTTTTAACAATTTTTTAAATTTTACATCTATATACCAGAAGATGCTTATTTTGGAACCTTGTGTGTCAGCTGTATTAGCAAGAAGACTAGTTACACCGATTTGAGAGTACATCCCTGAAAGGATACTCTAAATTTTTTGGTGCTGCCCTGCCCTTGTATTGGCTAGGATAGAGTTTCATTTTCCTCCTAGAAGCTGGTATGGTGCTGTTTTGAATTTAGGATGAGAATAATATTGATAACAATCTGGTGTTTTAGTTGCACAGCTGTGCTTACATTAACTCAAGGACTCTTTGTCTTCTCATGCTGCCTTGCCTTTGAGGAGGCTGGGGATGCCCAAGAAGATGGGAAGGGACAGAACCAGGACAGCTGGCCCAAAGCAGCCAGAGGGACATTCCATGAACAATTAATATGGGGTGGTTTGCTGAGGTGGGAGGGACTACTGCTTGGGGACAGGCTAGGCATCAGTCATGGATGGTGAGCAATTGCATTGTGCATCACTTGCTTTGTACTTTCTATTATTGTAATTATTATCGTAATTTCCCTTCCTTTTCTGTCCTATTAAAATGTCTTTTTCTCAGCCCATTAGCTTTTGCTTCTCCCCACCCACCTTGATTCTCTCCCTCATCTGACTTAGAGGTAAAGGAAGAAGAGGGGGGGGTCAGCAAATGTCTGTGTGCTGCTTAGCTGCCTGCCAGCTTAAACCACAACATGCTCCTCACTCCAGGTTCTGTAAACAGATTACCAGCCAACTAAAACACCCAAATGCCAGCCGAGGACTGATTCAGCTGTTCTCTCACTATTTGTTACGTGGTACTCACCAACACCATCAACCCATCCCTAATAACAGAAACATGAAGAGAACCTGCCCTAAAATAGAGGCTTTTTGTCTGACCCTTTATCTGGAATGCAGGGACGCATCAACAGACCTCTGCTTTTGAGAAGGTAAATTGTGAGCAACACAAAATGAAAAAATAAAGTGCAGGATACATACAATTTACAGGATACATACAATTTACAAAAAATAAAGTGCAGGATACAAAAATAGTTTGCTCCGTTATTGCAGTCGATATAAATTCAGGGCATCGCATTGCATACATCCAGTGCAAGGAGGAATTTCTTAGTGACATCTCTCAAGGGTTATTACATCGGTGCTACTGATCTTACACTTTTTTCCACTTCTCTGTTAAGAGCCCACACCCCAACCTGAAACACTAGTTCTTTTATAATTAAAATGAATATATATATACACACACACACATATATATATTTCCATCTCAGTTAGTTGTAGAACTTTGTGCGCTTTGACAATTGAAACTTCAGGTCTAAAACGGACCACAAACTCAACAAAGAAACCCTTCTAAGCAGAGATCTAGATGCTACCACCCTAGGCTGTCAGTACACTTCATCAACCTGTATGCCCATTTGTTTTTATATACACCAAACAGACACTCCTACATATCACACAATATGGAAAGCCTGGATTTTGATGCATATACCATCAAGAGTCTGGTGGCAGCATCTGTTTCTGTCAGGAGGAGTCAGGGGCTGCTACACATTCCAAATTCTTAAGCTCACAAAACCAAATTGGCACTGGTCTGTACTTGGGTATTTGGGAATACTAAAAACTTCCTGTGGTACATTTAACAGGTAATACTTATGAGTACTAATTCCACATAAAAAAAAATAAAAGGTTTATTAAAGAAAACAATACAATATAGATTAGAAGATATTCAGTAACAACAAGCCAGTAACAGGCAAAACAATCACCTTCGGCTATCTTTCAGAATGCCTGAGGTACACAATGACTTCTTTGCCTCAGTCTTCACTGCCAGTCAGGCTTCTCCCACCTCTCATTTCTCTGAATCCATAGATGAGGGCTGGGGGAGCAAAGTCCTTCCCACTGTAAGTGAAGGGCAGGTTCAAGACCACCTGATGACACTGAACAGCTACAAGTCTATGAGGCCTGATGACATGCATCCCAGAGTCCTGAGGGAATTGGCTGATGCAGTTGCCAAGCCTCTCTCCATCATGTTTGAAAAGTCCTGGCAGCCAGGTGAAGTCCCCAGTGACTGGAAAAAGTGAAATTCTATGTTTCTGTGACTATCAGATCTACAAATGTACAGTCTAACTACACATCTTCCTCTTCTCCTCAGCCATGTTAGGGACTACCTAATGGCAAATCATTTCCAACTCAATGGGAGACTAAGACACGATCAAGACTGGATGTCAAAGAGGTGACTTGCCACCTCTTGATCACCACCTATCCATTGAGTTGTGGCTGGTACCCCACAGGAACAACACCACCAATGATAATATTTTCATCCATTTTCTTGTTTCACCATTTACCACCTGCCCCTGTTCTGCAATTTGGGCCCGGTTAGCACTACCTTTTGCTTAGACTATGAGGAATTGTATCTTGATGCAGTAGCCCATCTCTCCTATCTCTGCACCTGAGGTCAGTCTGGTATATGTGCAGTGCTAGCAGTTTGGGCAGTAGTGTTTTGGTTGGGGCAACAGTATTACTACCTTCCCAGTGGTGGATTTTGCAGTAAGAGTCTCTATATCAGCTCTCAGTGCAGACACTGGGAAAATGTTGAAATTGCTATGAGAAACTCTTAACGGCATCTCTTCAGTTGCCTTCGTATGCTCAGCAAGGACCTACCCAGGGGGAGCTTTCAGATGGTTACAGGACCTTTAAGCAAGATCCTACCTCTCCAGGAGGAACATCCTATGTGCCCTTGCTGTCTCTCAATCACATTTCAGCTCATTATCCAGTCCTTCAACAATGAGGACCTGGAGAATCAACCTTCCTTCAAGGCATATTTAGTTGAAATTTGCCATCATTTACTCACACCATGGAAGCAACACTATTTCACTACTGCTGCTTTCAAAAATTAAGTGAATTATAAGTAATGCTAATGTAACTGAGATCAGTTCTTTTTTCTACCTCCCCCACTCCTCCATTACCCCTAATATATAATACCGAGAGCTCCTTTTCTTTAGAGTCCTTCCCACAGGCTTGCATGTTGTAGGGATTATCAGACGATGCAGAATTGTCTGAGACCAACGTTGGCAGGAAACAGTGTCAAATTAACCAAGTTAACATGATAGATTGTGATGAATTGAATACTTGGGGTATTACGTGCTTGAACTATGTGGTGCTGTGTATCACAGCAAATCTATTTCCTGAAACCTCTAACTGGGCAATTTCATCCATATAAAAATGCTACTAAATATGCCTCTACTTGTCAGGCAGTTTCCTCTCCTTTTCAACAGCTATAAAACATATGGGGTTTATGCTGCTAAGAGCCTTTGTAAATCATGCTTTAATACCTATAGGTTATACTTAGCTATAGACATGCCTTCAGCTGATGTCAATTGTTGCAGCTGTCTTGGCATCAGAGCCAAGATTATTTACAGCAGCTGAGCTCCTCTCCTGCCATTCTCAGCACTCACAAAGGTAGGCAAATAAGACACAGTTTTGCTTTAGCTTTATGAGGACTTTTAATCACTTTTAATCAGAACTCTGTCTCGAGAAAGTAAAGCCAGACAGTCACTCAAATCTTTGTCCTTGTCTGTTTCAACTTTAGAAAAGCAGATTCTTAGCTATCAGTCTGTTAACCTTGACTCTCTGCTGTTACTACTTTTGCTATGCTTTCCCATACACAAACCTAAAGAAACATATTTGACAATAATGTACATACGTATATATAAATATTTTTGAAGGAGTTTACCACTTGTCTTGCCCTCTGAAAACAGAAGAGTGCAACCACCTTTACTGGGAGCAGTTATTACAACATGAAATCGTCTCACCAGCCTCCTTGTGCAGTCCACAGAGCACCAAAGAAGCACCTCTGCATTCTGATTTACCCCACCTGATGGGGGAAAGTTCAGAGGGGAATGCCTCCTGAACTCTAACCAAAACAAGTCTGCAAGCTTCTTTACTCTTCCCTCCTGTTGGGAAGAGTTTACCACTGAGAGAGATACTGCAGGCAAGCATGACACTTGTAGCACAGAGCTTACCTCCTGAGCTGGGCAGCAAGCACAGGTGCAAGATTCAAGTGCTGTGGTTCACATCCCCAGCTGAAGCTGAGGCTCCTTCTGGACTACAGATATGCTACAGGTGCCTTGGACTAATGGTACTTGAAAAGGTTAATCTGGACACAGTGGAGTGGATCCTTTCCTTATCATTCCCTATACACCAATTAGCAAATAATTGCCAAAAATATATTACACAGATTCAAGATTTTTTTTTTTTCATTTGTTTAGTTTGATTAACAGAAGAATTGATCTAACTTTTAAAAATATTGCTTCTACATTTTTCAGTTTTCTTGTAAGGTTTATAATTACAGCAGAGCTTGTTTCCAGAACTGCTTCTTAATGCAAAGCTCTAGACAGCCCTCACAGCATCACAAGCTTTGTATTACTGCACTGCGCAAAAACCTCTATTGTGAGGTTTATACAACTTCTATACTGTAGTTTTACAAAAAGGCAACCCAATAAAATGGCAGGTAAAAGAGTAAATTACATCAGAACTGCTGGTGGTATTAATATAACCCCAACCTTTCCTACCTTCAGGAAGCATTTAGACATCACAGTGTTAAAAATTATTTTTTAGTCAATCTTGTTATGCATCCCACACACCAGAACTTATCTGACATGAAAGAGGATAGATATAAATATAGCACATAAAGTACAGTATTAATTTTAGTACAGACGAATTATCTTAGTGACTGTCAACATCCAGTCTGGCACGACTGCTATACAGCTACAACATTTGGGGGAAAAAAAAAAAAAAAAAAAAAAAGGAGGGAGTTAGGATGGTCTCATTTGTCTTCTGCAAATGGATCATTTAAAATTAAATTGTGCTAACCCCACCCTAGGCTTTGGGGAGCTTCAGTCAAAATATGTTATTTCTGAAGCTGCTTATGCAATATTTCAAAGTGACTTATCATGGCATTGTGTGCTCTGCCTCAAGAAGTGCCACCACCTTGTGGAGCTCCTCGTGGGAGTGTAACGGCTTGTTTGGGAGATGCCTGCACCACAGCACCCACCAAGAACATCATCTCCTCCCACACAGTGCAGCTTTCAGGAGGTATTTGCAGTTTAGGTGCTTCTTGTTTTTCTTTCTGTTTTAATGATTTTAAGATCTTAATAATTTCTTTCATTTAAAGAAGGAAAACAAATCAACAACAACAACAAAAGGCCAGAAAGCCCTATTTCCTATTTATTTTTAGTGCCACTTAATGTGCATCCTGCTAAGCCAACAATCATCCCAGCATGAGCTGACTAGAAGCAGCAGCAGGTAGCTGCCTGGCTAGCTAGCAGGGAACAGATTGGATAAAAACAACAAAAATATAACCAAGGCTGGGCTCATAGTTTAGAGTAAACCCAAGCAGGGGATTTATCTTCACTCTCACTAAAATTTTAAAGACTCCAAGCTCATCTGACAGGGACCCTTGTCTCAGGTCATAAAAACCCAGTAGGCCCCTAGAGCTATTCTGGGTTCTACTACAAAGGTTGGACAAGAGCATATAACTCTGCTTCTAAATCACCCCTGATACAAGTGCCTTACTTCTTTGCTAACATTTCCACTTGTAGTGGGAAGTGGAAAGCCCACCACTGCTAAGCTCTCACAGGAGCAGCTTCTCCTGAACAAGGACAGGAGGGGGATTTGGCATCAAAGCCCTGTATCCTACAGAGAAGCTTCCAGATGCAACTCACATCTGCATGCTTACTCAACAGCAAGTTTGCCAAGTCAACACACTCAGGACTGAAGTTTGGGCTTAATATCCAAAGCTCAAATGCTGCCATAAAGCCTTTCTTTTACAGATACCTGCCCAATGGGAGAGTGTACCCACAGAGGAGCCAGCTACTACCTGCACCTCATTCATCAGCTTTGAAACTGGGGTCAGCTTTCTAATTCAAAGATGGGCAAATTATTGTGTGTGTGTGTATATATAAGTAATATAACTTGAACGTGACATTTATTTTTACAACAGCATTTCCAAGTTTTTCCAGCAAAAGAAATCTTGTTTTAGTACACGCTTTGTCTGCTGTGTGACGGTTTGCTAGAAAAACTATACTGACAGGCCTCTGTAGTACAAACTAGGCTTCTAGTTCATTGGTACCTGCCAGCCAAAATAATATACATGCAAATGCTTTAGCACCCAAATCAAGCTGCAAAGCTGTGTTTTGGGTGAAGGACAGGAGAAATCTAGATTACAGAGTCAAATTCCACTCTTAACTTTGCTTAAACCTTTCAGCAAGAAATCCCACCATAAAAATAATATTTCCCAAGGAAATTCTCTTCTCAGTATAATTAATGGCCAAATTTACAGATCCTCTCTTCCCCCCCCCCCCCCCCCCCCAAGACAGTTTGCAAATTTTGTAATAAATGGCAAAAAAGTTTCAGGGGAAGGGCAGAAAAAATAGTTTTCTTACGGTTGACATCATCATTTCTTTCAAAAAGTATGTACTAGCAGCTATTTAAGCAAGTATTTTAACAGTTACCTTTGAACAAAGTCAAAATACAGAACTTGAATGTAGTCAAGAGACAGGTCAGCAGATGCTAATATTAACTTCTCCTTGGAACTATTATTACAAGAGTTACATACCTTAATGTTAAGTTGTGCAAACCCAAATAATATCAACTTTCTTAATTTCATTAATGAAGAAAATTATTTATTAGCAGAAAAAAAAAGTTAAGTGGTCACTATGCAGCCTCTGAGTTCAACAGAACTCCCAAATTTCTCCTGTGGGTTTACATCAAGAAATCCTGTTACTGTAGTCAACATGTCTACACTGTGAACAATGCAGCAGTTAACTGCAGTATATATATTATACTGCAACTTTATTAGAGTGCCTTGGCTGTTTCCTAGCAAAAGAATAAAAGCATCTTCTGCCATTGCAGAAAGTCTCAGCTCAATATATTACTTCCACCTTGATAAGTTGCTTACGGTTTAGCGTGACTTCATCTCTTCCCTAGCAGCAGGGGCAGTTTAAGGCATCCCTGCCTTTTCAGCCCCCCCCCCCGCCTCTGCTTTTTATGATTCCTACATCTATGCCACTGCAGCAGGGTTGGAAGTGAACCCAGCTGTCCAGCCAGCAAGCATCATGGACTGGGCAGAAAAAAAAAAAAAAAAGAAAAGAAAAAAGAAAAAAGAAAAAAATCAACAATTACAACTTTGTAATCTGTAGTACTGATACCACACACAGGATATCCCCTTTGCCATACAGTTTTCTGTGTTGGCTGCAAATTGGGTGCAGGCACAAGACCAGGGATAAAGGAGGATAAAAGGGGATGGTGGTAGATGACCTCTTGATGACAAATTGCTAACAAGCTGTTATTTAGACAATAACCCCACCCAAGAAAAGCACACATTTGTTTTTAATGTTATTGAAAAATGTAACTACTTCAGCTGGGGCTTTAGGAGTGCACAGCTGAGGCTCTGTGCTAATGGTCTTGAAAGAGACAATGATTTCCCTACAGAGTTTATGGTCTCTACTATACAACAATGCAGTACAGACACAGAACTATAAAAGTGCAGATAAAGCATGAAGAAATGCTAGGACAAGTGCAGTGGCATCTCACAAATTTGAACTTAACATAGGACCAGTAGAAAGTCATAAACTTGCATTTTTGTCAGAGCAAGCACACAGTCTCCGGACACACAATTAAGTTGTTTCACTGTAAATTAACATCTTGGGACAAAATGCAACAAAAGAAACCACAATTTAAAAGTGGTCTTACAAATCACAGTAATACTTATAGTAGCATGCAGTGGGCTTACAGTCTGCTAAGCAAATTGCTAAATGCCAAGTCCCAGGAAACTAAATAAGAACTTTGCATTTTAGTAAGTGGAAAATAAGGCTTGACTTTGCACCTACCTCTGAGCTGTTACAACAAACTGCAGGCACCAGGAAGTACTTGCACTGAGAAAACAGCAGCTGAGATACCTCAAGGAATTTAAAGAGCCCTGAGGTACCTCCTGAGCAGGCCAGCAGGCAGGTGGTGGCAACCAAAACTCTTCTAGTTCTGCTAATACTTTCTGTAGTGAGTGGGATTAAGCTCATTACCACCTGCCACTTCTATTTATCTTCTTAAATATCCTCCCCTTTGGGGGAAAAGCTGTCACCTGCCCTAGCACAAAGCATGCAGTTTTCCAGGCAGGACATCCACCTTTTGGTGAAGGGACTGCTCACCTCAGAGCATCAGGAAAAGGCTGAGTGAAAGGCAGGTATGAGAAACCACCTCAAATCATGTGCTTTTTGTCTTGTCAGCAGCATAACACTTGGAATTTACACTAAAGGCAAAATATAGGAGCAATGTAATCCACAGAGCCCTTTCAGCTTTATGCCTCAACTTTGTGCTAAAATTAGGTGACGTGGAGGTAAATCTCCAGCCTCTCTTTGTCCACTCAGCACACAGTCTGCCTCTCAAAATCCTCAGGTTAACCACTTGGTCACCAGGAAACTGAATAACAGCACGGATAGTACCAACCCCCATGCTTTGCAAATCTGATGACAGGACTAACAAGAGCAAGGGACACTTCTCAGTACCAAGGCCTATGCTAGAACAAAGCACACAGCCCAGCAAACTGACAGCAGGATTCACTGCAGCTGACAAACTACTGCAGCAGGACCTATTTTGCACAGCTCCAGTCACAGCATGACACCTAATGTCAAAAAGCATCTGACAACCTTTGTCAGTCACAAGAGCCAGCCTGTCTGAGAAACATGTGCCAGGCTATAGGCAAGAAAAAGCAAGACAGCTAGCTGAGTCTCTAGGATGAAGAAGCCAGAGTGCATCACAGGATATCTGGTTCAGCACTGGCTTGGTGGAAGCCATATTTATATATTTACAACTTTACATATTAATTGGATTACTTGTAAAATGGAATAAATAAATCAGTATTGTTGCTGTGTTGTTGGACTAGATTTATTCATATGTGCATGCCTCTTTGAGGCCATGAATATGAGCACATTCATTTCAAAGTTTGTCAGGGCAGGCAGTTACAATAGAGGAGACTCTAGGTTTCTGCTGAGTCTGTACTGTACTGATCCTAGATTTACCCTGCATGAGGGCAACAACAAGGGACAGTAATTCTCTCCTTTGTCTTGGAGTAGTTGGTCAAATGGCCATTTGATAGCTATCTTGCATGTAGGACAAAAAAAAAAGGTCTCCAAAATGCACCACATGGCTTTGTTTAAGGTAGATTGTGAGGGTAATCCATTAGAGAGAAAAATCACAACATAATTAAAGTGCTCTGTTAATTTTAATTAAGCTCATCAAACCAGCAAACCTGATGAGTCTAATGAAATATTTGTTGCTGGCATTCCTATGTTTTTTATTTTGCTTTTAAACAAAAACAAGGAACAACAAAAAACAACATTCAAATCGCAAACCAACCAGCAGCTAAGTGATCCTGGTGAGCTTCCCCTCAAGTTGCTGTAGCCTGCAGTGAGCTCAGTGGGAGCCTATCCCTGTAATGAATATCAGATTTAATTTCCAGGTGGTCATACAAGCCATCAGGACAGCAAATTACTAGTACAAGAGCCCTACCCATCAAGCACTGTCCTCTACCACAGAACCAGCTTTCACAGAAGTATGGCATTTGAATTACAAACAAGGGACACAAAAGATGTGAGAGAAACTCAAGACAGGATCTGTTTTCTATTGACTAACTTCAATACTATCCTTCAAAAAGAAAAAAAAGTTCCCATCCCTGTACACATGCAGTTATAGGAATTACCAAAATAAGCAATATTTTCTCATGCACACATTTGTAACATAAAACAAGGAGGTGGCACCAGGTACAGAAACTTACAAAAAATGTAGATCCTATTCAAAAATATTATCAAGAGTAAGCTGAGTATACTATACTTCTGCAATAAGCTTTGCTTTCATGAAAATCAGTTACATCCATGATTATTAGTGTTCATTTCTATTGTCTCAGATCCTCGGTATTGCATCTGAGGCAGCTTGGTTCTGACAGTCATAAGCATTGAACACCTCCAGCATGACCACAAACATAAACATTGGAAACTGCCCACTGAAATGAAGACTGATATCAAGGCAGTGCCAAATTGAGCTGCTGCTGTTGAAAACTTAACTCCTCTGGAAACTTTACCCTGATGGGAAAAAAAAAAAAAAAAAGAGAGAGAGAGAGAAAAAAAAGAAACTGTAGTTAATGTTTTGCAACCAGTGAAGGATTTAGGCAGATAAGGGTGACAAAAAGGCCGAAGAGGCCTTCTCCACTACCTTCCTCAAGAGAGATGAGGTGGGCCAGTAGCAAGACCAAGAGCAGACTTTAGGTTTTGCTATGCAGTGTGAGGAGATGTGACTTGCTGGAATGTGGCAGCCTGCCCAGGACCACTGGCCAGCTTTTGAGAGGCATGCAGTGGTGCTGCACCCAAAGACTTGACTTCATTCAGTTACTTCTGAGCTCCATCCCTGCCAGTTTTGGCCCAGGTTAGCTGGCTGGCCTCTGGGAGTGACTGTCCACAGACAAAAAGTATGGAAAGTCCTTGACTGGGGGAGGGTAGAGGTGAAGAGAGTTTAGTTGTGTCAGTACAAGGTCATACTCTGCCTCTTATCTTCAGGGACAGAAAAACTGGGGCCAGGTGCAGGTATAGCCACAATCTGCACTGAAAGGACCAGTAAAGACACAACAATAAATCTCCATCAGTGATAGTCATAAAGGGCAATCATAGAAAGAGTCAAGTAAAACCACTGTACGCAGATCTCACTGTCTTTTTTCTTTTTTTTCTTTTTTTTTTTTTTCTCTTTCTAATTTACATGCTAAGTGGGATTTGACATAAGGAAACAATTTCACACATCAGTTTCAGAGCAAAAGTTTCATTTCATCCCCTGAAGTAGAAAACTGATTGCTTAAACCACATATTTTTCAATACATGCCCCAGCTTCAGGCCAACTAAATTTTTACAGGCATCACTCCAATGTCTCAATTTTCTTTCTCACTTCTCTCACTCTCCTATTTTTGCCTTCAGGAATCTGAACACTGCTAGTATTGCTTCTGGAATTTATCATCTGTATTTGAAGATGTATTTGTACAACTAAGGAGCCTGTTTAGAACAAGGAATTCTCAAAGGGTGATTATGGAAGATAACATTCTAACAGATATGACAGTCAGTTTATAATCTGTTTTATATTCACCCCAATCCTGTGTTATGAAAAGGTGTAATGGGAAGACAAGCCGATTTTGCTTGACCTTTCAGATGTTCTTTGGGTTATTCCGTTTTCACATATTCTTTAGGCCAAGAACTGGGGAAGATTATGACTAGAATAACACAATAACCCCAAGTCCTTCTCATGAGGGCTTCTCATCAATCCATGCATCACTCAGCCTGCATTCTTGTTTGGGATTGCCCCAGCCCATGTACAGGATCTTGCTCTTGGCCTTGTTCAACTCTGAGGTTTGCACAGGCCCACCTCTCAAGCCTGTCCAGGTCCCTCTGGATGGCATCCCTTCCCTCCAGCATGTCGACCACACCACCCAGCTTGGTGTCATCTGCCAGCCCACCAAGTTACTCAGCATACCTCCTGTCCTGCAATAACGACACGATCTCCCAGCTTCAGGCCGAGCGATGAAAGCATGGCCTTGCCTGTGACATGATTACAGTTTGGAATCACGGCTTTTGAGACATCACATGACAGAGACACTGCATCCAGCAGTATCTGCTTGATTTCTTTTGCACTGGTTGCTGCATCTCCATTTCCAGTGGCATACATACTGGATCAGGAACCACATCCACTGGGATCTGCCCTTTGTCATTCCTAAAGGCAGGATAGGATAAAGTGTAATAGTTTTAAACTAAAAGAGAGTAGATTTAGATTAGATATAAGAAAAAAATCTTTATTATGAGGGCGGTGAGACCCTAGAACAGGCTGCCCAGAGAAGCTGTGGATGCCCCCTCCATGGAAATTTTCAAGGCCAGGTCAGATGGGACATTAGGTAAACCGTTCTACTGGAAGATGTCCCTGCCCATGGTAGGGGGCTTGGAGCTAGATGATCTTTAGGGTTCCTTCCAGCCCAAACCATTCTATGATTCTAAGAAGTCAGATCACAATTTTCCTAAACCATTTTTTTGAAGTTAGAAGAGACAGCAATTACTCTGAACTCCTGAGAACAGGGTCAGGGGAACCCTGTTTTTTGTGGTGCAACGGCAGAATGTGGGGGCCTTCATAAAACAGTAGTTTTCTTTCAGAAATATATTCTCTAAAAACATATGGTATATAATCATAAATGAAGTCCTGCTACACCTCACTATGCCAAGTGAAACAAAAGCCCCAAGGCTCTCATCAAAGTTAAAGCAAGACAAACTGTACTCCAAATCCCCAGAAAACAAGAAAAATATTTGAACAGAGAAACACAATCCATTTGGATCCTATGTTGCTGCAGTGCCAGGTATTCACGTTCTGGTGGAAAATGATGGTGCATAATGTCAGCACGTGATGTATACAGCTCACCAGCAAGTGAACAGTAACCTGGAGTAGCTGCACTATTGTCTGTTACTGCATGATGTTTACTAAATTACATCATATTGATATGCTTGGAAGTTTGACACATAACAGTTTAAGTGCAGTGGACATGGTTTAACTTAGCATATTCTTTCCACACTTGAAACTACACCTTCCACTTGCCTGTGCTTCTTCACCTGACTTAAAAATACAAATGTGTTTTTTACAAGATACTATCTAAACATTCAGCTAAAATAGTTTGTTCAGAACAGAATATATATATATATTTATTATATATATATATATAATATATATATATATATATTTATGGGAATGTCCTGATTTGCATTTTGTGTGCTCTTAGATGTAAACATAACCTACTATCATGCAAGCATCATTTCAAAGCACTCTGAACATATCTGTTGTACCAGGTTTTTCTATGCTATAAGAAGAAACACTTTCTGTTATTTTTTCTTGCTTTTCCTACTGTAGTGTTTGGAGAAATACAGTTATTGTTTCTAGAAGGAAGCACACAAAACTGCAGCATGTAAGTTACTTCTAGCAACTGATAATACACCACTGCTCATACTCCACTACCACATATAAATGGAATTGTGTGTTCTGTAAACTAGTGGGTATTTTATAACTGCTGACTCCTTTGCCCCTTCACAGCTCTTCCAGAGAACTAAATTTAAAGACATTTCACACTGAAAGGATTACACAGGAAAAGACACAGAAAATAATAAAGCTGCTCAGCTGTTAGTGCTACAGCAGTAGTCATAGGCCAGTGTTAGTTGTTTTAAAAATATCACACTGTTAATTACTTAGGCATTAAGATTGGTTTAGCACCTCTACATTATCAAGCATGAAAGCCATTAGCAGCTGGGCACTTGCTGTTGCTGTTTTGCAGCTGCGGCGTGGCATTTATTAAGAAGCTTTGTCTTAATGCTTGTGCTAAGCTGCTCCTTTGAACTCTGTTACTTGTCCCTTTTAGCCAACTGATGTCAAACTTCACATTAGTTGTATTTTTAAATACATAAGTCACTGGACCATGGTTCATCCCCTCTCACATCATAGCTGATGACAGTTTGCAAGCAGAAAGTTTCCTTGTTATGGAGCTTTCTCTTGGTATGAACAAAGCCAGAGGACTTGCATGTGGGATAACATCCTTGACTGTTGACAAAACTTTGCACTTAGCACAGCATCAGAGTTGAAAGACCTTGAGCCAAGACCGTGCTTTAGGGAGGATCCTAGCTCTGGATGCAGCCCAATTACACAAGCAGAGGGTTGCAGCTGGGCGGCCCAGCTGCGGACACAACAGCATTACCTGGCAGCAGCAGCACCAAAGGGGAAATGTGCACAAACTGCTTAGGTTCATGTTCTCAGTTTTGAGCATATTCACAGAAAGCAATATAATCCCATCAAAAATGACATTTTTCCAATAGACTCAACATACCTATACATATAGTCAGTGGGACAGCCATTAACTACAGATGCTATGTCTTGAATTATGAAATTATCATCACTTCTTTGGGTTTTCATTACTCGTTATTGCAAAGAGTTCTGCAATGAGCCACATAAATGTTTTTGATGTACACTGTTTTTGATGAGATTGCACATATGAAGAAGAAACTTTCTCTGCTGGACCAGAAACGTAGTAAATGAAGGTAGTAGAACTTTTGACTTGGCTTTGCAAATACCAGTTGTTTAATTAAATTAAACATGTAAATTCATGACAACAAATTTTCTGGCAATTCTAAGGTGGTATGTAAATACACTCATGAATCACAAAACTGAATTTAAACTTCTTTGCTTACCAGTTGCTCAGAGAAAAACAATTCTAATGATCCTTATGCAGCACAGATTATACTAGACAGACCTTCCTAGTACACAGCATTTTTATTTAATATGGTTGTTGTTATTTTTTTATTTTTATTTTTTCTCATAGATTTCAACTGGAATTTACTTGTAAAAATTCACAGCAATTCTTCACAGAGGGCTGAAACCCCAGTCCTAGTTCCTCAAATTTCCCTCCCTCCCTTTAATTCTGGGTGAGCTACAGTCCCTCTCCATAAAGTGGGAGTAATTACATTTACTTACATTGCTCTAGGAGCACCACAGTAAGAAAACGGACATGTTTATGAAAGCCAGCCAGAGCAGAAGATGGGATTAGACCTCACTCCTTGCTTCTTCCTTTCATCACCTGCTGGTGAGCAGAATGAACATCCTTTGCTGTTGCCTTCACATCTTTAGCGGGGCTCATCTAATGGGAGAGTATGATACATCCTTACAAATAATAAAGAGAAAATGTAAAGTGTTAAAGTCTTTTACCAGTTGTAAATGTTTGAGCAAACCTTTTACCCTCAAGGCTTTAATGACCAGTCTCTGTTAAACTGTAAATGCCAGACAAGCCTGATGGGAAAAAAAATCTCCTACATGAGGGAACCCCATACCAAAGATATGTGTTTTACTGTGGAAAGGGTCTCCCTAGGAGTTGTATGACTGCTAGCTGGGTAACAGCAATAGTTCTTGCAATTTCCAGTCAATGTATAGGATCTTGGAAAAAGCCAAGGTATTTTAAATCATTAAGTCAAACAGCTCAATGCCCTGTGTATATGGGGGATGGGAGAGAGTAGACATTGAGAGAGAGCGAGGTGTAAATCTGGAAAAATATGTGTTGTTTTAGCATGGCATGGCAAGCAACTTATTTCAAAATTGCACTTTTTTTTTTTTTTTTTTTTTAGTTCTGTTTGTAAATCTTTAGAAGATTTACAAAACAAGGCAGTTTAAATGACTCAGCTCACCCATTTTTATGTTACTACAAGGATAAACAACAACATGCTGTGTTTTGGGGGGAATATATGGCATCAAAGCACAAACAATTCAAAGATTGCTGAATACATTTTACTTTCAGCAACCAGAAGCTCTGCCTATGGACTGAGTCCAAGCATGCAAAATTTCAGCTTGGATGTATTTGCCAAAATTACAAGCACCTAAACAATAAGGGCTTTCTTGTGATAAGGATGCAACATGTACCTATTTATGCTATAAACAAACTAAACTGAATTAGGATTATTCGTAAACTCTCCTCTCATATATAAGTGCATTGACAAAATAAAGATATTTACAATCTCAGATTGAAAATGGAATATGAAATTTGAATACTTTGATGGACTTGGCTAATCATAACTGTTCTTATGCAGACACACAACTCAGATCTACCACGTGTTTTGTTTTGCATCAATGTCTGATGCTTACAAGTGCAATGAATAAGTAGGTCTCAGTTCAGTTCCAAAAGCACAATGACGCCCACCATGGAGGTGGCAGTGCCAGCATCAAGAGCCCCATTCTAAGCCCACCAAGTCCATCTGAATGCCAAGTACACTACTGAAATGCATACCGACTGCTTTTGACTCCAGTCCCCTACAAACACATTAGTCTGCGGCTGGAGGCATCCTGCTGAGACAAAACTGCATGCAGGAAAAGCACAGTGCAGGTCAGGAAGCAAAGCCTGTCCCCCAGGGCTTCCCCCTTGCCTGTCAGTCTGGCAGCAGTTGACCTTGCTTGCTCCCTTTCCCAGTCATGCCTTCATGCCTCACTCTCAGGCTACACCAAGTCTCACGCTTACTGGACTGTGAAATAGCTCTTTTTTTTTGTTTTTTTCTTCATTTTTCATTTGTATCTCCTTGAGGAGCTGTGAAACTGGCACAGAGAGGATGCAAGGAGCTGTGCCAGCCTTGACAAGAGCTGTGCTTGCTCTCCCAGCCTTGCTGATGGAAATGTTTCCCTGCAGCAATGCAGGGGCACAGAAGTAGCAGCCATGGCCAGCCCCCAATGAACCTCAGCGTAATACATGGACTTTTCATGGCTTTCTTCCTGGAAGGAAAAGAAAGCTTTGCTCATCCTGGCAGCTAATGGCAAGGCAAACGTCTTCACCATTTCAAGATTCACCACAGACGGCACCATGAAAGCCAGTCCCAGCCTGTGTGATCCCAGCAGGTCCCCACTCTGGTGTTCTCATCTATGCTGCTACAGTCTGGTAGCTACTTACCACCCTTACCACCATGTCACCCATTCACTGGTTGGAACCCCACATCCATGTCTGAGCTGTGGAGCACACAGCAAGCTCCAGGACAAAGTGGGAGATCCTGCTGTCATCAGACCTGTCCAAAGAGGCTGGCATCCTGTGGTTACGCAGGCAGAGGCACAGTCACTTGTCCCTACTGCTCCAGGTCCCAGGCTGAGCTACATGGCTGAGGAGAGACAGCTACTCCAGGTGGCTGTCACTTTTGTCCTGGGTGGCAGGGAGCACCCAGCCACAGACAGCAGAAGAGAGAATTAATAACCTTTCCCTGCCTAATTAGTCAATGGTTTAGGCATCTGGTTTTGACAGGGTAGGAAAACACTTGAAGCTTCTGTTCAGTACCTGATGCTTCATATCTACAGGGATTTTAGTCTAGCATTTTTGATGAGTCTTACACTCACCCCCAATAAACATATATCTTTGCTGTTGTAGAAAACATCCTAAAAGGAACTTTGAGGAAACCTTTGATAAGTCTTCCATTGCTTAATAACATCCCCTTTGGTTGACAGGGTGATATCAAGACTTCAGATTGGAAGCTGGTGAAATGTTCAGATCAAAAAGGATGAATTTATCTTAACAGTAATCTATATCTGCTATGTCAGACACTGTGCTGCGGCACATCCTGCTGTGTGCAGTATGCCACTTATAGAGCAATGATAAACCTTTCTAGATGGTGCCTAGCACAAAGTGTTTACCAGAATATAGATTGCTGTGAGATACAGTTAAAAGTTGCTCAGAAATAAGAGATCAGGGAGGCTGACCATTTGTGAGTAGGTCAGTGATGATTTTTTTTTTTTTCTTTTCCCAGCAGCATCTAAGTGCAATAAAATATCAGAGTGAGAAAGAATTGCTATAGCAACAAAAGTATGTTCTCCTAATGGAGGCTGTGTAACAGCTGACTGCCACTGGAACTTGAAGGGGAAGGAATAAAATCCACCACTAAAGTAGGAAAAGGAAAAATGTTAAACATTACAATTGTATTGTTCCATGATTTATGTTGATTTATTTCACATCTCCCTCCAGATGATCTTCCAGTAATTCACTGCTCTTATTTACTTTTTCACACATAAAATTTTGGGAACTCAGAAAAACAGTGGTGTGAATGATGCATTAGTAGCTATATAATGATAAAGATTTGCATTTCATGGTAGTTTTATTGCTAGAAATACTAGGAATTGGGACATTATATGCTAATGCCAATACACAGCAAGAGGCCGTCCTTTCTGTCAGGAAGAGATTCACAATGACCAAACTCAAAGGGAATTGCCTCTGAGAGATGAAGAGACAAACTCAGGGTCACTCAGCAAGTCAGTGGCATTGTCTGGACCAGAGCATAGCTCTCTAGTTCTCCATCCCCTACCCAGCAGCCATTAAAGCTTTCTAGAAACCCAATCACAACACTTCAGGATGAGCTGCAGATACAGGGAAGGTGTTTTGTGTCACTGTTTAACAGTTCACTGTTAAACTGTCCCAGATAAGTATTGCAGCCATGCTATGCCAATGAGCCCTCATACTCACAGAGGCATTAGAACCATCGTCCTCTTTTTTCCTTTCTTCTCTGTGACTCAGGCTGTGGTACCAGTAGCAGCAGAGAATACAAAAACTGCAAGATCAGGGGAAGCTTTTGCCTTCCATAGTCATTACACAGGATATCCGGAGAAAAAAAAAGAAAGAGAAGACAGGTTAAGGAATCTAAATCTGAGTTACAACTAGTTTTCTCCTCTGCTTCTAGCTTGAACAAAGATTCAATCACCTTCAAAGGTATTTTACACTGTCAGAGGCAGCCCTTGTCCTGTGCGGTAATGCTATCTTATGCTGGTCCTCAAATTATAATCTAAGTTAAAAGAAATTCCTTATTCTGTAGATGATCAAACTGAAACAGCACATTAGGGTCCATGGCAAAGTAGAGGAAAGCAGCAGCACATTTTGAATAGCAAAGTCCTACTGACCTGGTTGAGTCTTGACATACCCAGGACAGAGAACAGAAGAAGTAAGTACTGGGGAAGAAAAACCAAAAGTCTCTTTGAAAAGATTCTCTCCCCACAGAGAAAATATTTTCAGGCACATTTTGCAATGGAGCTCACTTTATGTTGTCCTATTTATAACTCACAAGTCTCCATAACAAACAAGCTCCTTAGAGGAAAGCAAGTGTGATTTGAACAGCATTATACATCACAGTTCGATGTTCCCACTCTGGTTATGATTTATAACAAAAGCATAGCATTGTGGGTCAGTCAGTGAGGGACATTCTGCAGCAAAGAAAATTGAATAAGTTAAAGTTTTCTTATGTGTGTGAAGGTCGTTTTTATTTAAAGTTAAAGAGAAAAAGGTTTCAGGCCCACATCATATTAGACTAATAGGCAGGTCTTTCCCGTTTTTCAATAGCTTCTGCTAATGAGAAACTATTAATCTCCTCTTTAAAATAAGGCATTGTATCAAATAATTGAAAAGCTGAAAAAGGGAAAATATGATTGACCAACGAATGACCAAGGATTCAAGATATTTTGAAATTACAGAATGAACCATTTTGCTGCTCACTGTTGGTGAAACAAACTGTTTCATTGATAGTTTCCCATAGGCAGCAGAGGGTCAGCTCAGGTTAAAGTCATGCTGGTGAGAATGAGTTCTGAGCACACCAGTCAGCAGGTTCTTTGGTGGGAAGGGGCAGAGAGGAGGCAGATGTGCATTCTTCCCACAGCTGCTCTCCTAAACCTAAGGCACAAACTGTGGCATACTAATTGATAAACTTATTTATTTATTTTTTATGACTCAGAAGAAACAGGTGCCTATTTAGAAAGATCAAAGACAACTGAAATACAGTGTGTCCTTCACTTACACTGTAGTCAGCTTTACAGGCCACGGTAAGGATCATGACACACCCAAATGATAATGGAGCCTATTTTCTTCATCAACATAAATGCACAAGCAGTGGAAGGAGCAGGGTTCAGATAATCAAGGGTTGCCATCTCCCATCACAATGTTGTCTAGTGATCAGCCATGCTTTGTTTTCATTTCTCTCTGGTCCCATAAAACTTTTAGTGTTTTCTTGTCCGTGGCCCGGCTACTATAATTTTCTGGGTAGTCATCTTCTTAAAAAGAGAATTGTACCCCTGAGTTGCTTATATCAGAGTGTTTTTATAATTGCTGATTCTCTGAGAGGGAATTCAAGGACCCTGACTGGACAGAGGCCTTCCCCAGATCCCTACTGCAGACAGTGATGAGACTTGTGATTCTGTCCCAATTTCCTGCTAGTCCTCAGCATCCTCACTGTTTTGGGTGCCACAGTGAAGCACCTATTTTTACTTAACGGAAAAAGTTAAATCTGGACAGTGAAATCTGGTCAGGGGTCAGACAAATAAACCACAGGCTATCTAGCAACAACATTTTAGGTTCAAGCTACTGCACAGCAAAAGTTTTGAAAGAATCTCTTGCTTGTGTTCATTTTCTCTATAGCGATGAAACTAGCTTTGTTAAAAAGAACATGTTAGTTTCCAGTTGATGGTTTTGCAAATTTTTACCCAGCTGGGAACTGTTTTCCCACTCCCAGAAGGCCCAGTTTACACGATTACAAATGAGGTTATTTACATCCTTGTGCATGGGCAAAAAGGGGGAAAGTGTAACGTCCTTGTAGAAGTGAATATTCCCACAAAGCTGATGAGAGGGCTGGAGCATCTCACCTATGAAGAAAAGCTGAGAGAACTGGCAATATTCAGCCTGATAACAAGAAGGCTCCGGGCAGACCTCATTGGAGCCTTTCTGTTCTTTAAAGGGTGCTTTTAAAAAAGATGAAGAGCTACTTTTTGCTCAGTCAAATCATGAGAGGACAAGGGAGAATGGTTTTAAACTAAAAGAGGGGCTACTTAAATAAGATGTTAGGAGGGAATTCTTCACTCAGAGGGTGGTGAGGCACTGGCACAGGTTGCCCAGAGAAGTTGTGGGTGCCCCATCTCAGGAGGTGTTCAAGACCAGGTTGGATAGGGCCCTGGGCAACCTGATCTAGTGGGTGGCATCCCTGCCCATGGCAGGGGGGTTGGAACTACATGATCTTTAATATCCCTTCCAATCCAAGCCATTCTGTGATATGGTTCTAGGAAATTATCTCATGTGCTTTCTATCATCCTTTTCAAGTTGCCACTGCCTGCAAAGCTGCTGTCTAGGCACCACCAGGACCTAGGGAAGAGAGAAAGAGCTCTAATAGCATTCAATACATCTTGTTAGCTTCTCAATTCCCACAAGCAGCTTCTGTCATTGCTAACACCAGAGCTAAAAGGACAATCACAGGCACTGTTTGAACATATGCAATATCATAACACTGCTTTTCTTAAGAGACTACTGACCCAGCTCAGTTGGGTGCATGGATAACCAGTGTCCCTTGAGACTTCCCATACAAGACGCTAGCAGCTATGACTATGGGACACAGATGTCCTACCAAAGCAGCTGTGGGGGACCTGCCAGATTCCTTGGGGTTCCTTAAGTGCATATGTATATCCAGACTACTGTCTCTTGCCTCATTTTTCAGTGGCATATAGCTCAGTACATCACAATCTAGCATGGTCCCTTCCTAAATAAATATTATTTGTTTTGACATATTTATTCACTCATGGATTCACTGTCTGAGCATGGACCTGCTCTCTCTCAGCTGAGAGCTTCCCTCACTGAGGAACATACTGATTGAAAGGACCAGCTCTTTGAAAGGGATGTTCTTCAAGTGTTGTAAATGTATTGGGATTTTCTGGAAAGAACTTTTTTTTTGCCCTAATATTAGACAACGTAATATTAAATAAACTGCAGGCATTCCTTATGCTATTGTTGATATAATAGGCATTAGTTGGAGTTACAACATCCTTTGCTGTTTTCCCTATCTGCAGCCTATACAAATCTACTACCATGACTAGTACTCAATCAAGCTTTGCTATCTTATTTTTCTCCTTAGACAAAAACTGCTTTGATTTAAGAGTTATTATACAGTGTGTTTACTTTAACGTAAAAGCATATGACAAAAACAAAAAATAAAGACTAGTTCTTCAAAATGATTGTTATAAAATAAAACAATACAAAATGTCCCTTCCACTTACTTTGTTTGCAGATGATCACATTTGTGTTGTGGGCACAGATTTACCCTGTTCTGATCAAATTTCTATTAATAGAAATAAATTAAAAAACAACAACAACAACTGTGACTGTGATAAACACCCACAATTATAGCACTTGATTTTCTCTTCCATAATTTAGCACAGCTTCAGCTGGTAAACTCTCTCTTCTCAGGAGAGGAAATTGTAATCCCTGAATTTCTGCACAACAGTTTGCAGGGTATATAGTGTGCTCCTCTAACTCATTTCATGTTGTCAATGGAGCCCAAAGCAGACATTGCCAGTCGTACAGTGATATGTCATGCTGTCACGCTGGGCTGTAATGCAAAATTCATACTAATTGCAGGTCATTGGAGAACAGATTGTGAATCTTCTCTTACTCTTGAGCAGGTTATATCTGAAGTCCATTCCTGCTTTTGCTCACTGCTAAAGGTTTTTATTCAGCAAATAAATAATACACTGCACAAAGATAAATTATATGTATATGTATATAAGTGTAGCAAACACTCAAAGGTGCCCAGAAATTATAAGTTGGAGAAATACACAAAACAGCTACCGTTTTACTTAATGCTTTGTGTAGCTTACCATTTCCAGGTGGGAGACAGTGTTAAAAGGAAAAAACCTGTAGACACCCTCTCTGCAACCTTTCTCATCCTTAGAGGAGCTGGGCAAATTCTCCTGATGAGAACAGGCAGAAGCACTCGCTGCATCAGCCCTGACCTGGTGCGCTCAGCGCAGGCTTAGCTCCTTGTGCTGTGGGCAGGCAGGACACCATTCTGCTTCTCCTACAGAAGAAAGAGATAACACAGAAGGGAAATGAAGAGCAAAAAATTGGAAGAATGAGAACAGTGGAGGGCAGGGAAACCAGGACTGTGTTAGGAAGGACAAGTCCTGGAAAGGATAGAGGAAAAGAATCATCTTAGTGGTAGAGGGATGGGTTGGGTGCTTGAAAGAATAAAAATTGAAAATAAATGAGTAATGGTCACAAGGGCAGAAAGCAGAAAACATATGCACTGACCAAGCCCCATGACTATCAACAGGAAAAAAAAAAAGGTTACAAGTCCTACCCATCCTACTTATTCATGAGATTCTTGTGTATCATTTACTATCATCTCTCTAAAAGCAATGAGAACATGTAGTGAATTAAATCTTTTTTTTTTTTTTTTTTTTATTTCCTTTTTGTATCTACATGACAAAGTAAATAAAGCTTCATAAAGATGAGGTGTATGTTTGTGGGGATTATATTACAATGAGATAAACGAACACTCTATAATGCTCTGAAAACTCTCATAACAATTCTTGTTTTTACAATGAGCCATACACTAGGATTCTGCCCCTCATCAGTTCATTCTGACAGAAAGTCTGGACATTTTAATTAAAACTCAGAAGCCAAATTTAGAATCTTGTCTGGGGCTACGCTCATATGAAAATTGTGGTCATTCAGTCCACAGTAGTATTCAATACTTTTTCCTTTTTATGTGAAATTTGAATAAGTGAATTGAAATAATTTGCATTTTTCATAATGATCAGGAAGTTGAAATAATGAAAATGATCATTAATATTTTAATTGAAGAACAAAAATACTTTAAAGCAGTCTTCAGATTTCTCTTATGTTTTGTTAAAAGACATTGATACTATAATGGCATTGTCATTTACAGAAATACATTATAGATTCACAGATTTGCTATTCATAAAATTCATTGATGCCTTTTCTCAAAAGTGCTTTACAAAGGATTTAGAAATATCTTTAATCTTTGAAAATAACATTGTACTTTGTGATTAAATATCTCCATAGCAGAGCTGTAAAGATACTAATACACATCATAAAATCAAAATCAGGATATAGCACAGTACAAAGGTTTTTCCTAAATTGACCATTTCTGTCGTTACTAATGCTTTATTCACTTATTATTGTTAAGTCTCTTACAGCATCACAGAGCTTCTCAGAGCAGCACACTTCACAACAGCCAGTGGTGGTGCTGGAATCTATCTTGCATCAAAATTTCATAGTTTAAGTTTCAATCCAAGTGTTTCTCTGTCCTTTTAGTCAAAATCTTGAAACTCAGAATAAAATGAGTTTGCCTTAGTGGGCAAGCTGAATATTAGTGCAAAACAATACCGTCATATTTTTTTTGTTGTTGTTTTCTGTTACCTGTTTTTGAGGCATCTAAGTATTAGAACAAAACATGATTGCATTTTACTGATGTTCATGCAGTTTAAAATAGTCAACATACTTTAAAACTTTATCCAGGACAGTGTCCAGAAAGTACTATCTATAAATGCATACCCTTGTTGTTACACAGCCACTGCCTGGCTTCCACTGCCTAATATCCTGTAAGGACTGCAGGATGATCGAAGAATTCTTAAATTATTTCAAACCCGTTTTCTTTTAGTGCTCCTTAACATTATATAATCAGTCATAATATTTTAAAACCAAACTATTTAGATATTCAAAAAATGGAAGGATAGAAGGTTGGCCTAATTCTTAAAATGTACATTTTTCTCCAAAGCTATATTGATGAATTTTAACGTTTATTATTATTAGAGTTTAATTGGATCTTTACGTTTCTGCTTCATTGTTATCAGAAAACACCCGATGACTCACTTCCTTTGACCATTAAATACAGAGAGCAGACCAGGAAGTATTGTCAGCAAAGCAATTTCCACAACATTTAGAGATGACAAATGTATACTATATAGAAGTCATATACATTAATGTATATTATCTACAGAACAGATTGTAGACTGTATCTGACTACGAGAGGTGCAGGCCTAATAAACACAGAACCCTTTAAATCCAAACTAATTTATTTGCAGAAAAATGGGGCATTGACATACGTTGATTATAATTTCAATAATGCGGCAGGTTTTCCACAATTATATTCCTTTCAAAACCTAAAACTGCAGAAGAAATACTGGCCTCAGTAGGACTGATGTGCACATAACTGGGGGCTAAATGCTGGTGTATCTTTAAACGCAACAACCTTGGCTTGCCACAGCCTTGACCTAAAAGGAAGGACCACAACCATCTCTTATGTGAATGCACATTTGCCACCAGCCACCCATCCCAAGGGAGACATGGTGGCACACCCTGATCCTTGCTGCTGTATGAGCAGTTTTGGACTCACACCAGCCTTTTTGCTTGTCCCTGTTCATCCAGTGTAGATGATGCCCAAGATTGGTGAGCAACTGCACGGCAGTGGCTCTCAAGGTACCACTGCTCCAGCTGAGCTCTGCTCTCACCATGGAAAAACACCGAAGGTCTGAGTAACTTCTGCTTTTGCAAAGTGAATTAATATCTGATGCTGAGATGTAAGCAATGAATTTGGTGTTTGGGTTGATTGTATTGTGCTGATCAAAGAGACAGGCATATAGCATCCCTGAAAACAGATCACCTGCAAGCAAGAAGTATAATTATATGTCAAGAGGTGCATAAGTTTTCTCTGAAAATGAAGAGCTTTTTATCCGAAAGCCAAAATGTGCAATACGGAAGGGATTTTTGAGAATCAGCTTTCACCTTCCCACAATGACCAAAAAGCTCCCCCTTGATAAATAACCATATCTAAACTCCTAACCTAAGCGCCCAAAAAGGCACCTCTTACCACTATTAATGGAGCCCCTCTTTGATCTGTTCCTCACCTCAATAAAGAAAACTGTGTGGCTTCTAATCAGTTTGCAGGCATGGGGAATCATTTGAGAAGCATGTGCTTGTGCTCATCTCCCTTGATTTGTACCTGCTGCCTTATTCCTGAGTCTCAATTCCCCCGCCCTTGCTCCACATCCTCCACGATGCAACCTTATCTTCACAAAACAGACAAACAACTACCTCCAGATTCCCTGCCAGTACCAATAAACTGGCAGGTGGGGAAGGAACAAAGGTACAGTTAGGGTACAAAGAGGTAAATACTCCTTTTTTGGAAACTGAACACATTACCTTCACCACCCTAAGGTCAAAAAATATCAAGTTGTTTCTGAACTTCCCTCTCTCTGAAAATGCAATCATGCTGGTTAATCTCAAAATATCTTTGGCAGCTATCATATATATTTATATTTTTTATGTTATCCTTAAAACTTCTCTAATGGTAAGTACACGAGTGAAAAATAACAGTCTGTTATGTTTGTGTAACAAGCAGTACTTATGCTTTGTCCAATCCATTTTTACACTGTTTTTCTATCTTTCTGAAGTTATCAGAGGTGAGATGGAAAGCCCAGCCATCACACCACAGCTTAAATGTTCCAGTAAAACATCACTTCTTTTTCTATCATTCCCCCTTCTTCACTTTTTTCTTCTTTTTTAAACCAAAGGTGTACAGGATGGTGATCATTTGTGTTGACCTGCAAGATACTCAGTGTTATCCCAGCACACTTTTTACTCTGTTCTCGGGTCTTAGTCTGTGCAGCCGTGATCACAGCAGTCACTCCCTGACATTGACTTCTGCTGATTCTGCAGTTTAATTAAGATGGGCTACAGTTAGACCCCACATACACATCAGTTGGACACCCTGGTCTCATAGAGAGAGTGAAAAGAGAATCACTGAATACAAAAAATGCATCAGAGATGTGAGTGCTAAATTCAGGGAGTGTCTGATCATGTGTAGTGTTTTTTGTTTGTTTTCTTGTTTTTCCCCTTTCATCCCTCTTCTAAAAAACACTTAATAAAGCCCGATTGATGAAAAATATGAGCAACTGTTGCAGGTACAATTCTGGATCTGTTGCCTTTTCCACAGCCTGCCCTGGCACGGTGACGGGTAGCCCTGCCTTCCTCTGCCTGAACATCCTTCCTCCCCAGTAAAAGGCAATCTGTTTCCAGAGAGAAATGTTATTTCCAATTCAGCAAGTGCTGCTTAAAGCAAAGGTCACCGTTAGTTTTGGATGTTCTAATGTACTTTATGTATAATAGTTCTATATCAACATTATATTTCAGAGAATGAGGCCATTATATTTATTCCACCTAGGTTTCTTAGCATGCATTTAAAATATGTTTTCATTAACTTGTGGTAGCCACTATATATTTTAACAAAAGGCTCAAAGGATTTTATCTTAAAGTTTCCAAGGTGGTTTTAGTTTATGATTTTGCCTTTAGCCTATATATATTATTTGAAATTTAAAGTTTCGAGCCCCAGTGGTATATGTGTTTCAGTGACAGAAAGAAATTAAAAATATGAGTTCCAGCATATGTTGCTGGAAAGAAAAATTGAAGGTCAGATAATGTTGGACAGACAGAGCTCCCAAATGATTGAAGAGAGGTAGGTAACTTAGCTCCAGAGTCTGGCATGTGACTGCAGACTGCTGCTTGAAGAGAAATCTCTCTGCAATGTACAAAGGCAAGTAACTACTCGTTGATTATTAAGGCTAGGGTAATTTGGATATGTGTGTATCACCCGCAGTTGACTGACAGTCATAATACAACATTTAGCAGCTGTGATTTTTTGTTGTAATCTTAAAACAGTTAAGCTATTTAAAAGATATTCCTTTTCCTGAACATGTTTTCATTGAAAAAGTAGATAACAGGGCTAATTTGCAACAGGAATGGAGCTTAATATTTCAAAGCCCTTGAGACCCGATTAGACCACTGCACTCTGTACATAATCTCTCACTAAACTAAACTTGTTGGTGTTTTGGTCATATATAAAAGCACCGAGATTTTATATCTGCAATAAAGCAGGACTCTTTGAGCTCCTTGGTGTGCAAGTAAGAAAAAAAAAAAGTTATTTAACTAACAAAAGAATGAGATAAGGATGAAATGTGAATGTTAAAACACACTAAAAATTGATTGGCGAAAAATTTTTACTCTAGCTGTAAATTTTCCAAGTAGACTGAACTTACTGGGCAGATGAATAATTACATGCTTCTCACTCTGGAGTCTTTAGGCCAAATGCTGCTCTCAGTTACCCAAATATAAATCTCAAGTAAATCTATTGATATTATTGATGTTACCATAGAGTTTTTCCAGCTTCACTGAAAGCAGAATATGATGCTTTGTTTACAAAATTAAGCTCTGAAAGGTACATCTGTGTGTGCATTTTGATTTGCCAATAAAATAATTTTATGGAGCTAAATTTATGCAAATACTTCAAATTTAAATCCAAAGGAGACCTTCTAGTCTTGTGTTCATTAAAGATTATGCACCATTTTACAAGGAGGTACTCAAAAATACAATATGGAATGCAATTAAAAGGAATAAATTCACAGAGGTTTTGTATTTTACCAAGTCTTTGTGCCCCATGTGCCTTTAGCTGACTGCTCCCATAGGAGCTAGGAATATATGTGCTCCCTGTCATCTTATTTGATTACCTTACCAACATTAATAAATTTATCCTCCCTATTGCTGAGGGAAGAAGAGAGATGCCATTACCACTAGTTCACTAATCACAGGTGGAGTCAAAAGAACTCACAAGATTGTCTGAAGGCCAAGTGTAGGACGCAGACAGGAAGAGAAATGAAATTTTGTAGTAACCCCTTAGTGGCATAGAAGCCCTTCTTAGGGGTTTCATCATCATACAAGGATAAGGGGAGCAGGAAAAGATCTGTGCTAACACCCACATCAACACAAAGTAACTGCTGTTTTAAGCATGTAGGCATTCATTTACATCTTTGGGTACACTTATACCTGAGAGTACACAGCTTCTTGTAGTTTGCTCCGTCTCTGAAGGCAGAACAGTTTATGAATTACAACTGCTTCTTTCCCCTGCATGGAAAAATTCAGCACTGCAGGTGAGGTGTTTGGGGAGCACATTCTAGAAAATAAAAATCACACCAGTTTCCCAGTATGAGGATCACCTGCAGGCTGTCACACAATTTTTATGCTTAAACCCACCCTGATTAAAACAAAACTTAAGGGACAGCTGGAGATTAAGGAATTCATTTCTTAACTAGACATTTGAGAAAAATGGTGAAGGAAGAACATATTTCATTTTTTCTCAAAGAAACAAGACATCAATTCCACAATGAATATAGCTATAATTTATCATATATTACCTTTAAAAAAAGATATCTTTAGCTTGCCTTTACAACCTTGTAGTACTTCTGTAGGGTGGAGAATCAAATTCTTGCTAATTGCAGGAGCTAGCCAGCTGTTGATAAGACGGCTTTGCTAACATCTTGTTGGGGTACTAAAAATAACAAATTATGTGTATCTGCTGGTGCTGCCAACCCTCATGCTACTCAGCATTGAAAAATATTTCTGTTTGGATTAAATTAAATCATATCTGTGTAAAGAGATCTAGTGAGGTTGATGAGTCTACCGACTCACACCCAACTCCTACTAAAATATCAGCTTCCCTGATACTGGTCAGTACAAAGAGACAACTGCCAAAATCATTTCAAATCAGCTTGTGGAGAGACATGACTACCTCAACTAGAACAAACCTCAAACAAAGCACTCCAACCCAAATAGATTTTGATAAGGCAGAGAATACAGTAATTGTTTAGGTAGGCCAGAGGTAACAGACAAGCCCTAAATTCACCAGCAGCAACATGCCCAGATAAGCCATTGAAACAGTGGTACACAGAGGGATAGCTGGCACACTTGTGGGGATAGCTGCCACCGTCACAAAGCACCTTCCACAGCACTACCAGGTGAAAGTTGGTGTCATCATTTGAAAAGTTTTCAATTTTTATGAGTTATTTTATCCTCCTTCCCCCCAAAATACTGAGATGGCCTAAAAAAATCATGGAGTTGAATGTTGCTGCCAGTGTTGTAATAAATAAAAATCTCCTTATACTATTCCAAACTAGCTTTGGAGATTGACATTTGCATAATTGAGGGATGTATGAGCTGATACTCTATATTTTTGAGGTATTTCCAGCAACTCCTGAAATTACTAACCAAAACGTTTTCAAGCTGCACTGTCCATAGAGCCCATCACTGTAGACCCCGTAAGTAACTCCTGAATTTTACACACCAGATTTCCGTATGTCTAGGTGTCTACTGTATTTTTCTTTCATTTTAAACATAGGTTTTCATGAACTGAATCTCTAATTTATATTAATATCAGTCAGATTGGAAGTTCATACATCAAAAAACAAATATAATCCTTCCACACCTCCTCGCAATGTTCTCTCCATTCCCACCTAACATCTTTCCTCACAACGCCATTCTGCATGGAAGACAACTAAGTGGGACGCTTTTAAGGAAAGCCAGTATTTCATCTTTGTCTGAGAAAAAATGAACCCATCAACCATACAGAATATAAAGAAAAGAATAAACAGATGTCCACTTAAACTGAAAGACAAATTGGATATACAATTTCACAGTTTTACAGTTGCTTTCAGTCCAGTGGATCCCCAGTCTCTCTATTTCTACAATGCAGGCCATCCTCTCCATGTATCATGAAGTGCATTGCTAAGGTTAACAGCAAACAGTGCTTCTATAATGCTAGGCTGTCACTATTCCAGGCAAATTCTTCACCAAGGCTGTTTCTAACAGGAGTGAAAATTTAAAATCTGGAAGAACAACAAAACATACACACAAAAAAACAAAACAAAAACAAACAAACAAAAAAACACAACAAACAACAAACAAACAATAAAAAACAAAAAATCAGGGAGCCAAAGTTCTTCAAATAAGAGCAAAAACCTTTTCTAATTTTGAACATGACAGAATTTTCCATTTCAAATTACTATGCAAGAAGTAATTAAGTCATCTGTACAGAACATTTTCGAAGAAAAATTAGATAAATTCTCAGTCCTGTTTCTTGGATGAGTAACCACACACACATCCAGGCAAAAAGGAGGTTTTCGAGCTTCAATTCAGGGCTTCTCCCTTGGCATAGCACTGTCTTTACAGAAACCTTTGTCTTTACAAAAATCAGTTGAAAACAAATAGGATGCAATACTCCTGATATTTATACAGTACAAAGGTTTGAAAAACCTAGATGCTTAGACTATGAAACTCACTCCTTTCAGATGTCCCAGATAGCAGAAGATACTTTTGTCACATAACTGCACTGTGAGACAACCTGACATGCTTTTATGACAAGTGGTTTATATGGATATCAGTCTCCCAGGTGCTTCATGGTATTTATATACCTTACATCACCAAACTGTAGCACGAAAAGCTTGTTTTGTTGATTTTTAGGAGAAGCATCTGCTCAGCCTCCCATGCTGTTGTACTAGGAGTCAGCTAGATGGTGCTCACGGGGTAGCAGCCAATGTCCACAGACAGCACTGGGATTTTGCTCTGGGCCTCTTCCCTGCCTCAGACATCCTACACGATCTAAGCAAATTATCACAGCTGAAAAATCAGGAGTGGGAGGAAGGGGACAAATGAGTGAAAGGAAGCTATGCATCTCAGATACGGTACAAGCACAGAGCCTTACACAATCACGCTGGATCTCAAAGGCTGGGATGCTTGTACAAAGCTGGGACTGATTTTGTTGTATTCCCACCTGACTGCCTAAGAAGAACATATTATGACAACCTGGGAAGAACCACGTTGTTGAAGAGACCTGGCACTGTGGAAGTTGTTGTTCTTGTGATAGATACTAACCCTCACTAAGTTTCACCATGATCTGATGCAGTGTGCCTTTATGAGTGTTTGAAGTTAGAAATAATTAGTAGTCTGTAAAGTTGCCTAGTTTTACTGGATGAATTGCATATTGAAGGTAGCAACATGTAAAAACGCATTACACCAACTCACAGTAAATATGAAAAAAACTCAAAGCACTCAGGGAAAGTAGACAGATTTTTGTATGGACAGAGTGCTCAGGGATCCATTGAGTGGCAGAATACTTATTAATTCTTAAATCTGAAGATTCCACTTGGTCCCTTGGGCTGAAAGCTTGTATGAAAATTTCATTTCAGAATGACAAGCCCATATATGCACAGGAATGGTTTTCTAAATAAAACCCTGGATCATTTTTTATTCATCTTATGTCTAAATGCCCAGAGGCATAGCTCCATAAAAGTTTTAAACTTTAAACAATAGCTCCTTTTGAGTTGCAGGAAAACAAAACATTGTGAAAGCAACAGTTTATATTATTTATTGTGATGTTTACTTAGCAAGAGAAGCTGATGAGTTAATTCTCAGTGGAAGTGCTGAATTACTTTAGGAACAGAAGCCCAATTAATTAAGGATCATTTCCTATTGATTTCACTGTGCTATAGACCAGATTCAAAGTACCTGTTATACTTTTGGCACTATGTAAGATATAAATAATAAATAATAAATAATAATATTCTTAGGCCAGTTACTGCTGTCCTGATGACCTGTAATTCTCACTAAGGAAACACTTCTAAGGCTTTGAAGTGAACACAATAGAAGCCACAAAGCCTCTTGAAAGAATGAGAACAGGAAAAGCACAGAAGTGCACAGAGGCACCACACACACTCTAGGTCAAAGATGATAGCATAATGAAGAGATGTGAAAAATGGACAAAACTGAAATAAATACATTTTTTTCCAGTTCAAATGGGAAAATACCCAATCTCATGCCTAAAGATGGGAAACATCTACTCTCCAGAGCACAAAAAGTGGGTACATTCAGGATATGTGCTAGACTTCAAGTGCAGATGCACCTCACAACTTCATTTTGAGCAAAAATCAAGTCCTGGAAACCTCCCTATTTGACAGCTTTGATCAGCACACTGCATGTTCATAAAGCACCAGGGCATGTGCTTTCTCTCTAGAGGTGTTTATCCATCCTGGGTACCACTTGGAGCTCCACACTGCAGTGTTTGGCACTTTGTGGCCCCACTGCTGACAGTCTCTCCATATTAAACAGCAAAGCAATCTGTTCAGTTGTCCAAGCTCTCTTAAGGTTGTGATGAGATTTGGAGTGATGTTCTGGCTCACTTCGAAGTTGAACTAATAAAGATTATTGCAAAATGATAGATGTGTTTGACTCAGTCTGGAAAATATATTGAATATTCCATGCCTTGCCAGAATACTCCATTAAGAAAATCACAAAGTTCAGCATTCCTTTGGTACAACTGTGTTTACTTACAAAGAACGTATTCAACATTGTGTTCCTGAGAGAGAAAATGCAGAAACTAGCTGTCTGACTACAATTTTCAGATCTGCTTCTAGTGAACCTAGTGCCTGAAGGTATGCTGCCTCTGTGTCTTCCCAAAACTACTCTCGCCAGACTTGTCTCAGTTGGACGCCTCTCTGCCTCTCCCAACTGACAGTTTTCTGCCCCTGAAGTCCTAACAAAAGTACCAAATATGACCCAGCTTTTGTGTTTGTACCAAGTCACTAAAAAGACTACTGGCCTATAAAGATTTTTTTTTCTCAAGTTTGCCAGGCTAACTACAAATTACTGCTTTGTACAGCAACTCCTGTTTCAGATCTCAGTTCTACACTGAATTACATTTCCTTTGCACTTAACCTAAAGAAATGGCAAATAATACACCCGTGAATTTTACCCGTGTTCACGGTTCACAGTGGCCACCAATATCGCACAGAATAGCAATAACAACACTGACAATAAAATACTCAGCTTCACTCAGACTTCACTCAGTAAGAAATCTGGGCAAGCAACTCAAGCTGAGTCCCCAGATATGGCTGCCAGCAATGAAAAACAATTTATATAAAGGCATCTACTTTAAAAAGATGTGCAAGTACACTCATTATCTGAAGGAGAGGGTAAAATACTACCCTGTTGACAGGACAAGGAGAAAAGGAAGCTGGGAGCTGCACGTGGTATGCCAACACCCACCCTGAGTATAGGATGACCACAGTCAGTCTGAGACTCAGACTCACCATGAGAGCATCCCTCCAAGGCCCAAGGTCACGCTCCTTCGAAAGAAGCTACAGACACATTAGCAAAGCTCCCAGCTCCTTGCAGCCAGGTAGCTGTCCTGTTGGGCAGGGCTGCATGCAGCAGAGCTAGCAGCAACAGTTTTCTTTGAAAGCCTGGAGAAGAGTGGAAAAGAAGGGGAGAAGAGAGAAGCTCTCAGAACCTTTGACTTCTGGTCATTAACAACCTCTTCTTTGAGCTTAGACACAGCAGGAGGACATGGAAAAATCACAGAAAAATGGCCTTTTCATTTCTTCTGCTGGTCAAAGTTCAGGTTTGCTTGTAGACAGCCATGAGGAAAGGGTGACTTGGTGAGGCTATTCTTTGGCCTCAGGAATGAAAGAGCTTGACAAAGTGATCTAATCCAGCCAAACAAACAAACAAAACACATGATCAAACACAACAACAACAAAAATATTTTAAATGGTCATCAATTATTTAAAGTAAGACATTTTGTGAGAAGAGTTATTAGTTATCTGAAATCATGCATACTAAATGTGCATGTGACAGCTGAGGTTCTTGCAACTTGGAGAAGCAAAGGCTGGGGGAGCTAGCTGCTGTCTTCAGCTGCCTTAGAGGGGCAGCAGATAAGACAGAGACGGCCTTCTCAGTAACACAGCAAAAGGATGAGAGGCAATAACTGCATTGAACCAAAGGCAATTATGAATGATGTAAACAGGTTTGTGAAGGTGGTCTACCAATGGAGTAAGCACCCGTAAAAGCTGAGGATCCCTGTCCTCAGAGATTTTAACTCCAGCCTGATTTTAACTCCAAAACTAGTCTTACAGAAAGTCAAACTAAAAGTTCAAATTGAAGTTGAGATAATTTATAGTGGAAGGCTGTAGATGTATATCCCATTTCTGCTGCCACTGACAATTCTGTCCATTGTCTTTCCCTGCTGCTTGTCACCACCCTTCAGGGTGCTGCAGATGTGTCAGTCTCACTGCAAACACAGCCAGTCCTCAACACCACTAAATGAGTTAAATGTTTATGCCTGTTTCAGTGTATGCTGAAAGGGTGACACAAAGTTAAGCAAAGTATATTTTTAACCATATGGTTAGGAGTCTATCACATGTCTGACTACCTGACTTCCAGGGCAGAAAAACAGATCTTGGAACAACTAGATTCAGTGGGACAGATGTCACTGCAGTTCATATTTCATTATTGTTCTTTCCAATTAGTAATAAACAAACCAACCAAACAAAGGTATAGTATTGAGTAGACACAGCAGGAGTTCACTCCACTGAAAGCAAGACAAGGAGACAAGGAGACCTCACCTACTTAACTCCCTCCATACCTCATGCACGAGTTAGCTCAGAGAGAGTACAGCATAAACATGAAAACATTCTGAGATGTAGTTGCCTATACTTGGAACACGGAAAGGGGTCCTGAAATAAAGTTTGGTGTGCATGGGCTCCTTTTGTGCTCACAATGTATACCAGTGCATTAATTTCTGTTCATTGAGCACTGCCTACCTGCAGTAGTGGTTTGCCTGCATGATCCTAGGCAAGGTCAGCTAGGTGAAGGACAGACAGCAGTATCCCTTCCATCCAGATCATTCTTCAGTAGCTGCAAACAAAAATAGCACAGGGATAAAGACCAAGTCAGATGAAGCTAAAAGAGAGGGTGTGGGAAATCATTTTCTGCTAAGTGTAAATTCATAACCAGAACTATCTTTACTATTGTTAGCTTATTAACTATTATTAGCTTATTAACTATGTTAATAAAAAATTCAAATAAATATAATGATGAAAATAGTCTTTAAATTCAGCACATAAGTGGCCCTGCTCGGGGTTTTGCTTACTAATTCATTTAACTCAGAGGTTCAGAGCAACTTCCAATAGAAAAAATAACAAGAGATGACACCAAAAAAAATCAATCAATCAATCAATCAAAATCCCCAAATCCAGAACACCACCTTGTGTGCTCTGAACTACCATTCCTGTGGAGTCTTTAGGAGTCTTTAATGTTTTGGAACATGATAAATAGTAAACACTGTATTATATGAGGTTTTAACATGTGTCCTGTTGAACTGTTTTTTTTTTTTTTTTTTTTTTTTTTTTTTTTTTTTTTTTTGTCAAAGTGAGCTTCAAGTATTTGTGAAATTAATAAAACCTCATGGTAGCAAAAGAAGACAACATGACCAAGGAACAGGGCAGTTGACATGTACAGAGTATGCACTTCACAGATGACAGCCAGTCCACTGTGCATTTGTGCCCACTGAAGCTGGGCACTAAAAATGGGAATTTCACACCCTAGGTGCAACAAATGCTTCTGCAAATTCCAGTTGAGGTTGAAAAAATTATGGGCAAAAATGGTACCTTCAATAATACTCATACGGGAGCTTGCTCTGCAGAGACTACTGTGATGCCTCTGGCTATATGTATGCACTCGTCTTTTTCCTTTTCAGATTAATAGAATCGTCCATCTGCTGGAAAATAAACTAAGACGCAAGTAGGGGAAGTTGAAGGTATTTTTCTTAAAACTCACCACAACTATTTTCTTCACAGCAAGTCATGTTACAATCCATCTTTTTTTCCATGAAAGATGCAAATTTCAGATCACTTGAAAATTGTTTTGACTTTCTAACAGTATTATCTGAGCATAAAGTATCTGTACAACATTGCTGTATTTTGTGATAGTGTTCTATATCCAATGGTGCTCACTTGGAACAAGTGTAGATTAAAACACAAAGACAGAAGAATAAATAAGAAATGAAAGGAAAAAATAGTGTGAGTTTTTTTGTTGTCATTTGTTTGTTTGTTTTTATCCCTCAGAGTTCAGTTTAGGCACAGTGGTTATTGATTTAATTTCACAGCACAGGTCCATGTTGATAAGAGATAGCACAGAATAATATATACGTAACAAGGGAAATAATGGAAAAATAGAGTAGTTTAACTAGTTTCATTTTGTTCTTATGTTGCTGCAAACATTAATCTTTTTTATTCATTAACAAATGGTAAAGCAGGTTTTTAAGTGGGTGGAAAGGAAAGATTTTTGTTTTTTTGAAATGTTAATACTGTTGGTAGTTGAAAAGTTTCATAAGAAATTAATTTTTTTTTTTTTTTTTTTTTTAAGTTACTGCAACACATCACAAAAATTGCATTTCAAATAGAGCACATTCCTTTTCCACCTACACCCCAGTAGTGAGCTACACAGCTGAACCTTGTCCAGTGACATGTGAGATCTGGGCTGCAGGAGCATGAGTCAAACAGAGCCACGCCATCCTAAAGGAAAATCCACACACCAAAAATGTAACTCTGAGGAAAATGGAAACCTTTCTAATTGGAATGGCTGATTTTCAAGCTCAAGTTTTGATCAGTGCTACCTATTTAGGAAAAAAAAAACAATAACAACAGAAACTCCACAGAAAACAATATGAGATCAATGGCAAAAAAAATAAGTTTCTCACCATAACAGGCTTATAGAGCTCATCAGCCCTGATTTTTTTTTTTTTCTGTTATCGCTTCTTTGATGTAGCATTGTGACTTGCACTACAGGTAGGGAGACCAGACCTGTATCTGGAAAACATGTACAAAAATTTATATGCTTAAGATCTGCCACAGACCAGTCCTTCATTCAGTCCATTATGGTTCAACAGTTTCCCAGTGCTCACTCATTCCTGCAATATCTGCTTCCAGGAGAAAGATGAAGCACTGAGGAACATTATAGCAACAGGAGTGCCTTCATGGAATGGAGGCACTGGTTGGGGTCACAGCCTGAAGGTTTACATCAACATCCATTCCCACATTTTGGAAGATGGACTTTTTCAAGAATAGGTATAAAAAGGCTTTTTAAAAAATTTGCCTCACTGCGCCAAATCATATGAACCACCAGATTTAATTTAGGGTATGTTCAGTGTTTTTCTCTTTTTATTTAAATTGCCCCAAACCCTTACCACAAAAGAGGATGGTCAATTTGTCCCATTGCATTTTATAAAGACTATATTAAGCATGATTTGGAAAGTGTGGCAACTCTGATGATCAGTGTAACAGCATCAAATTTTTGGAGGCTTGGATCCAAATCCAGATTCAGCAACGTGGCATGAATTTACCTCCTGGAGGGTATAGATAAAATGCTTTATCACCAGTCTCTGCCTATTCAAGTTAACACTTTTTAACAGCAAATATAATCTTTCCTGAGTGAAACCAAGCTTTTACAAATTGCTGTTAAAGTGAATGATGCTTAACTTGTCTAACTGTCTCTTCTAAACAGCTTATGTTTTCCCTAAAGCTATCTAAATTCAGATTTCTTAACCACAAACTGAACTTGGATAACTGAGCAGGTCACCATCACTTCAGAGACAGAGGCTGAAGGACTGTGCTATCTCGACAAAGTGAGAAGAACATGCCTGATTTACGTTGTATATAAAATCTGTGGCATGGTAGAGGTTTGAGGGGCACTGCTTCAACAGCTCTCGGGGGTGGGGGTGTCAGATGATGCTTCTAGACCTCTCTCAACAGCTTGAGGTGGCATGCCACGGCCACAAAATGAGTCAGGTTGTTGCATTAATTTTAACTTCTCAGGCACATGGCACCACGTGATGACAAATTAGGAAGGACTTCATTTCAAGAACTTTTCTATTTACTTGTTTTTCCAAACCTACCAAGTGTATGGTGTAGTCAAACAGCTTTAAGACAGAAAAACAATCTGACAAATGAAAGGGATTTATAAATTGCCTGTTATACAAGTTTTCAGAACAGAGAACAGCAGGCTCATTGGTTTTAGGCCACCAAATCATTGTTGCATGCCAGTGCCAGTATTAAATTTGGTCTAGTATTTTAGATGTTCTCCAAAGCAATGTAGGTTTCCATCTCTTAAGAATTTTGCAGGCAGTTCAAACCTGTACTTATTTTTTTTTTACCCAAAGTTAATGGTTCAAAAAGTCATTTTGCACTGCTAATTGAATTTCATTTTGGCACAGTAAATTTAGAAATACACATACTTAACCAGCTATAATGCTACCAGAAACCACTTAATCAGCAGATGAATTTACCTTGAAACATAACCTGTGAGTACGTTTATCCACCTAGGTAAAAACATTGTCATAGTGACTCTAATAGAGGGTGGGAAAATGGGGCAGTAAGGCATAGAAATCACACAAAGAAACCAGTCCCATAAATGAAGGGAAAAAAATACAACAAACATGATATTTACTTCAAACTCATAATGTTCTATTGTAGATGTTAACTGACAGGTTTGCAGCAAAAGCAGGTGTCTCTTCTTTGAACTTGGGGAAAAATCTGTGCAGGCATACTGGGGTACACTGAGGCTATGCTTTCAGTTGGAGGGAGGCCTGGCTTTCAACACAGTATAATTCTATTTCCCTCCAGCTCAGATTAAGACCTGATCTGTCTCCACTACTACCACCGGTTTTCCATGCTACAGGAGGTTGATTTATTGCCGATACATCAATACATTTCAGTTTTGCTTAAGGGGAGGAAGACTGCATGCATGCTAACCATGGAATTGCTTCACAAACCCTTCCCAGTAGGTGACCTACTGGCCCCTGAGGTGGAAGATGCAGTAGGGAGAGGTCAGCCCAAACAAGGCTTGCTATGTTTCAACCCTAACACCACTACATCAACCAAAGTGCTGATGTTCCTGCGAAGGCAAGCTGTCAGGTGAAAAAGGGTACCTTTTTGTAAGAGTTTTCATGGCCTGTGCCAGGTCATAGAGGTTTTCCAATTTGCTCTCTGTTAAACCAATTCAGTAATACAAAAGACTGACAAAAAGGACTCGCAATGCAAAAAGTGAAGTAAAAAGCAAGAAGAAAAGGCAAAATAAAAGGAGGTCTATTCTCAATGGTAGTATCTTTACTTTTAAGGTTACTTTCTACTTCTTTAGGCTTGCATAAAACAAAACCTGAGAAACACAAATACTTCCAGCATGCTTCCTTGAAGGGAAAGTACTTTGGCTATCCAGGACTGTCCTAGCTCCTGGATCTCACCCTTCTGGCACATGAGACTTCCCGTCTTAGTCAGGAGTAAGAGCTGGGCAGCTCCAGGAGAAATTGCTTTGGGAAAAAGGAAAAAACAGCCTCTTGTTAGAAAGATTGACCTGTTTGTGTCCCCAGATTTGATGCAAGATATACAAACTCATGAATATGTACATATATGTATATATACATATACATATACATATGTATGTACATGCATATGCATATGCATATGTATGCATATGCAGAGCATATATTCATCTCCAGAAGATAGATAAGAGCTTAATACTACAGGGTACAAGCCTTCCTTGTTTCCTCTGCTCTGTGATCCTGACCCAGGAGCCTCAGTCCAGAGAATTCTCCTCTCTGTCTCCTTTCTTCAACAATCCCTCCAGATTTTGCTCATCAGCCTTCCACTGCATGGTTCTCTTCTTCTCTTTCTGCAGATGCTTGTTCTTGCTACCAAGACTCTGAATTAGGATGATTTTCTTGCTTGATTTTTATTGCCCTCAAGCCATGCAGCAGCATGGGGAAGGACTAGCCTGCTGTATTAGTCTCTGCTTTCCCTGAGGAGCACTATTCAAAGGAGTACTGAAGGATGGCAACAAGATGCCCAGCTGCTGTCTGAAAACTTGACAATTTCTGACATTTATCCTTCCTCAAGACATCAGGGAAGTCCTTTCTACATCCTCAGTTTTCATGTTCTGTAAACATAATCTCAAACCACAAGCCTTCAGAGTCCTGAAATTCATCATAACTTTTTCATCAAAGTCAAGAAGGGCAGCACATATGTGCAACAGCTGTGCAAAAGTGTACAAAAATGACAGAGAAAAAAAAATCTATTTTCCCTGATTTTCTAATGTGAGTAACTTTCTTCTTCATGTTCCCAGTGACTGATTCAAAAGCTAGTCTACATTTTTGTTTTGTTTTGTTTTCCTGGTGCACCACAGAGATTCCCATGATGCAACTTCTCCTTACTGTCATGGGAGTGGTTTGTGTTTCATAGATTTATACTCAACAGGGAGATGAGGAGACACTGAGCAAACAAAAATTATACTTAGCGTTACTCATTTCCCCCTCTCAAGCTGACAAATAAAAATCATGAATTTTCTAGAAATTGGAGACACGCTGAAATAGTCATATTTTCTTGTATGAAGGAAATCCACCTTCAAGTCACTTGTAAGTAAGATAGTATAGCATAATTCCCCCAGATTTGTTAAACTTGAGGACACACAAAACTGTGAAAAGGTAGTAATTTTCAGCAAGTGACAAGTTTTCTGGACCCACAGTCACACATCTTCTTGAATGTTGTTTCCAGCCACTCTGTGTACCAACAACCTGTTTACTACAGGTATGACTGTTATTTCTATATAATAGTAAGTTTGTCCAATACTTTCTATGCCACTGTCTGCCTCAAGTAGAGTGCAGAATATAAATATAACATCATGCTCACACAGATTTGCACAAATTAGAAGTTGTAATGAAAAAAGAGAAAAAGTGATGCCTTGCAAAAATTCCAGTTATGTGTCATGCTTTGATGAGGAGATCTGAAATATAACAGGATGTAATGTTCATGTTAAACGCTGTTGTTGCAAAAATCTGTACCAACTTGACCATCTTAAAAGCTTTTGTACTTTTTTTTTTTTTTTTTTTTTTTTACCCCCATCCTCTGTGCTTGCTCTTAGGAAAAGCTGCTTACAATTTTGCTCCTCAAGGCCCAGCAATGGGCTACTGTGACTTGGAGGGTTGGATCTCATCTATTGCTCTGCTTAGATTTTGGCTGGACTAGGGCAATGGAGAGGAGGACAACAGGGAGATTGTCAGCAGTAACAAAACAGATGGGTGGGGCTGATATAGAGGACATGGGAATCAGTTTGGGAAATGAAGCCTGAGGTTGACAGCTGGGAAGAGAAAGAAACAAGGAGAGTGAAGGAGAAGGGGTGAGACGAGTTATTAAGTGACCACCAAGGAGACAGAGACTGGGAAAGAGATAGAAAACAGGAATAAACAAGATTGCTGGAAGCAAATTAGTGGTATTGTTTCCATAAACAGAAATGAAGGAAAGAGGGAGCCCAGGAGAGAGCAGAGAGAGCTCATTTCAGTAGGACTCTGAAAAAAAGGCACTTGTGCTCTTGCAGCAAGTCTTGCTTGGGTCTCCACAGCACAAAGATTCACTAATGAGCAGCATGCAAGTTATGAATTGGTAGACAACAAACTAGAAAAGAAATAGAACCAAATTCTGTCTTGAAATTATACTACAGCTGCTAGTTACACAGATAAGGTGGCAGAAGCAGCAGGCTGGAGTTTCTGTGCAATGCACAGAGCTCCATGGTGTTGGCTGCTTCCTGATCCCAGTGTCTGGGCTGGAAGGCAGAAACTTACTTCTCCCTCCTAACTCTCCCCACATCTTCCCTCTCTGGCCAGCTGCTTTTGTTGGATGGTTTCTTATGGAAGTCACTTGCATTATGGAAACTTCAGTGTTGCTCAAATACTGGAGGTGGATCACAAAGAAGGAAGGACTGGTGAGAATGTTTTGAGGTGTGGGAAGAAGAAAGTTGCTAAGAGAAGAGACTAATCTGAGCTCCTAAATGTCTCAGTACTTGCTCATGCATATTCCTAAAACAGGGATGCGACAGAAATCACTGCATATCCAGCCCTGACAGCAGCTTAAAACCTGGATGCTGTGTTATTTTTCCTTCTCCGTGACGAGGCAGAAGAACATACAAGATTTTTAGGTTGGGACTCTACTACTTCAGTTAGGATTGAGCTATGCATGCCTGCACTGAGAAGGATGCTCCTTCATGTGCTCACATTTTTGGTTATGGATACATAGGAATAAGCAGGTTCTTAAGTTCTATATAATCTCAGAACAAATGAGCACAGCTGAAACTGTCAGAGCCTTGAGCACAATCATTTATTAGCTAGACAACATAGAATCACAGAATCACTTATGTTGGAAAAGACCTCCAAGATCATTGCGTCCAACTGTTAACCTACCATTGCCAAGTATACCACTGAACCACGTCCCTAAGCACCACATCTACACATCTTTTGAATACCTCCAGGGCTGGTGATTCGGCTACTTCCCTGGGCAGCCTGGTCCAATGCATCACAACCATTCGGTGAAGAATTTTTTCCTAATATCCAACCTAAACCTCACCAGCACAATTTGAGGACATTTCCTCTGGTCCTACCACTTGTTCCTTGGGAGAAGAGACTGACGCCACCCTGCTACAACCTCTTTTGAGGTAGCTGTACAGTGTGATAAGGCCTCCCCTGAGCTTCCTTTTCTCTAGACTAAACAACCCCAGTTCCCTCAGCTGCTCCTCATAAAACTTGTTCTCTAGATCCTCCACCAGCTTCATTACTTTTCTTTGGACATGCTCTAGTCTGCCTGTAGTAAACATATCTGAGAAAACATGGTAAACAAGGAAAGAGAAGACACAACTTGCTCCAACAAAATAATATTCTTTACCTCCCCCATCTACTCCTCAGCCATCCACTTCACGAAGCAACTGAATAAAAAAGTCATGATCCAGAGGGTAATGACTGACTAAGAGCATCTCCTAGGTCCACTGCATGCATGCTATGGTTCAAACCATAGCTTTTGCTCAGTGCTGACAGCCAAAACCTCATCTTTGTAATCTATGTTTTGGGTGTAGAGTTCTTTGCTCTAATTATCCTGCAAGTGTCTCTCCTCACAGCCTGGAACAGACTTTCTAAGGGCTGAGACCACTGGCATAGGGAAGATTTATGGAGACAGTCAACCCTAGTTTCTTCTAACAGAACCTTGATTAAGAACCAAAAGACTCTTCCAAATCTTAGGAGGGAAGTTTCCTTCTGCTTTGAGGATTACTCATTCTTCCTGGTGCACTGAAGTTGAAGGATTAAGTAACTTTTCCCAAATATAGAATATATCACCCCTAGTCACACACACATACTCTGCTGCCTTCTTAAGTGAAGCATCTGAGGAGGAAAATGAGATTAAAAATTTAGGAGTATAATGAGATCAAGTTAAATTCACGCTATTTCCCTGCCTATGCACAATCTATGTCATTAGAAAGGATTATTTTTTTTTGTTGCAATTTCTAATCTCATTATACCTTTTGTCACAAGAGTGATTTATCAGAATTTCAATACTTAATGCTACACTTTCTATGAAATATTGTATTATGTTCTAACATAGTACCTTCACTTCATTTTTCCAGTATTCTGTATTTTCATTAGCTGGTATCCACTCACTCATGCCACCCCACTCAGCATGGCCATAAATAGAAAGACCAGCCAACCAAATCACACAATATTGAAAAGGTCAAAGTAGTATACTACATTACTGTAATTTAGAGAACACAGTTCACAAAGTATTAAAATTTTGACACCTTATTTATGTGACAACTAAAGTAATGAAAATAGAAGGCATTGCAAAATGATCACATTACTACCAGCAATCATTGGGTGATTGAGGGACTACAAACCCCTCAATGTTATTATCTTTATAGCCTAATATAAATTCAAGTTATTCTTTAGGTATGGTACCTTTTACGCTGAAAACAATAGTCTGTTCACTACTACTTCTGATGTTTTATTTATTTTTTTAATATAAATGTATAAGAAGCTCTTATGGAATACGCATAAGTATTTTTGAATCACAGCCCTTCCTTTTCAGCTAACCTCTGAGAAACATATACAGAGGGGAAAAAATAAAATAAAAAGGAAAGTCAAGTCAAGCTAAAGAATGTTATTACTGACTCCCTCTCACCAAGAGAATAGGAGAACTGTGGTCTTGCTCTCAAAGACTATGAAGGAACCTTTGAAGAAAGTTGCTGTACCCCCACACCTGACAATGCAGAAGTACTTTTAGATAGGCTGTGAGCACAGACTGTTCTGCTACACATCCATCATCCTGCTGCCCGTATACAGACTTAATAGTTCAGTTGGAAGGGATATTAACAGACTATCTAGACTAACTGCCTCATCACTTTGGGGCTAACTGAAAGTTAAAGAATATGGGATATAGTGTAGGGTGCTGAAGGAGCTGGCAGAAGTGCTAACCAAGCCACTTTCAATAATTTACCAGTAGTCTTGGCTAGCTGCAAAGGTCCTAGTTGACCAGAGGTTGGTGAATATGACACCCATCTACAAGAAGGGCAGGAAGGAGGATGTGGAGAATTACAGGCCTATCAGTCTGACCTTGGGGTCAGGAAAGGTCCTGGAACAGATCATCTTGAGTGCCATCACACAGCATGTACAGAAGAACCAGGTGATCAGACCCAGGCAACATGGCTTTGTGAAAAGCATAGTCCTGCCTGACTAACTTGATCCCTTTCTATGATAAGATGATCTGCTTTGTGGATGAGGGAAAGGCTACAGATGTTATTTAGTTGTATTTTAGCAAGGCATTCAATACTGTTTCCCACAGCCTCCTGGAGAAACTGGTTGTTCGTGGCTTGGATAGATGTACTGTTCTCTGGATAAAAAAATGACCCAAAGGGTCATTGTGAATGCAGTTAAATCCAGCTGGTGGCCAGCCACAAGTGGCATTCCCCAGGGCTCAGTACTGGGGCCATTTCTCTTTAATATCTTTATCAACAATCTGGATGAAGGGATTTAGCGTACCCTCAGTAAGTTTATAGCCAACATCACATTGGGTGGGAGTGTTGATCTGCTTGATGGTAGGAAGGCTTTGCAGACCCATCTGGCTAGTCTAGCACATGCAATCATGACATAGAACAAGGCTAAATGCTGGGTACTGCACTTAGGTCACAACAACCCCATGCAATGACACAAGCTTGGGAAAGAGCGGCTGGAAAGTTGTCTGGCAGAAAAGGCCCCAGAGGTATTGGTCGGCTGGCTCAACATGATAAAGCAGTATGCTCAGGTGGCCAAGAAGGCCTTCTCCATGGCTGTCGTTGCTAATTACTCAGATACAGAAACCCACTCCTAATATAAGAAATTAGCCACCTGTAATTGCTTACACACTACTATTTTCACAAATGCTAAAGGCGTATGGTAGACCTCAGGGACTCCTCCTGTCACCCCAGCACAGCAACCTGAAGGATGCTGGGTCCTCTCTTGTGCTCTTCCTTGAGGCTCTGTGCAGAAGGACTGCCACCTCTCACACAAGGGCTGGGGGACAGGAAAGAAGCACTCACACAACCCCTGAGAAACAGCAGAGTTCTTTATTGCTGGGACATCCCGCAGGCAAGGGAGATGTCCATGGCATTTGGCGGCTCCAACCTAATGCTTGGGATGGAGCCTGCACGATGAGTAGGGAGCTCACCAGGCACTGCTGCGATGCTGTTTGCGTGCTCTGATGGCAGATAGCAAAGACATGATGGAGTAATTGCAGTTCTCATCTGGCCAAGGTAGATGCATTTCCATTGGTTCCTCCACGTCTGGTGGATCCAGCTCCATGGGCTCTATAGTGTTTGGCAGGAGAATAAGCCACTCCTTTCCGGGACTGCCCACATGGGATGCCTTCCATCCAGAATCTTTTCAGGCCAGGGTGCAGAACCAGGGGGTCATCCACTTCCACCTCTAGGTCCCATGCCACTGTCCAATTGATTTCCATGCATGGGTTTGACTTTGTCATCTGTTTTATGGCCTGGGTCCCACACTGTGTTCTGGACTACAGGCATACCTTTGCTCCACATGGCTGTCTACCTAACCCTTCTGCCTTTGCCTCACGTCACCACTGTGCCAATAGAAAGGCCCAGACCCCCTGTTGCTGTATGGCCGGCCTGTTCCCTGTGTTGTCGCAGTGCCAATGATATTGCTTATATGTGTCTGTGGGCTGTGCACCAGAGGTCCCTCAAGCACTGGTGTCTCTTGTGCTGCAGGCACTTTCCCTCTGCACATGACACTTCTGCTCATCAGGTGCATTCCTTCTCTGGAATGCATCACTGTCCTCACACTGAGGAGGCCTGCCACTCGCCTTGCTGCTTCTGCTCTTCTTCCTGCCACACAAGGTGGCTGTCAGAGGGCCTCAAAGCTTGGCGAAAGGTGAGCCACCTGCATGGGTCCTGTTTTATAGGGTGCAGAGCGAAGGTGGGGCAGTGGTGACCACTGTGACCTCAGCAAGCCTTTGTGATGGAGTGGCTTATGCGTGGCTAAAGACAGCTGTTTTGGGAGTGTCAAGGAAGATGCTCTCACATGGAGGAAGGAGGAGGGTTGGGAAGGCTGAAGGCCCCTTTTCTGGGGCTGGCTCTGCTGGGCCATTTGGCTTGTCAGAAAGAAAGGCTGCCCCCCAGCCACAGAGACTGCCCTCCACCTCCCCTCCTGTGCCCTAGGCTTATTTTTAACACTGTTTTTTAGGTAATTTCATTCTATTCTTTATGGAAAACAGAAGCAATGTGCATCTTCAGCTCTAATTCCCATGTGCACTGTTGCCTTCAGGGGGCAGTGGCGACCTGGTTCAGGAACGGCATGGCGACCAACCCCAGGCTGCTCGGTCCATCGGCTCACAGACACCAATGTGGTGGATGGCAAATGGCATTTATTGTCGAGTCACATGGCATTATATACCCGAGGCCCATAGCGTCACTTCCGCTTGCTTACATCACAGACCACACGCTGCTGTCCATCAAGGGACGGGCTCCACCTTTCCATACAGCGCGACATCTTCCGGCCACCAGACCCTAACTACCCACAGTGCACTTTGAGTGAATTTCTTCCTCACATCACATCTAATCTAAATCTCCCCTCCATTTGTTTAAAGCCATTATTCTTTGTTCCATTACTACACTCCCTGACAGAGTCTCTCTCCAGCTTTTTTTTTAGGCTGCTTTTATCAGTTAGGTGGCAAAACTGCAAGATCATGCAAACTGCAGCCTTATCTACCCCATTCCACGTGACCTTTTACAGCTCAGGCTCTGGCCTCTGATCAGTGTAACATAGAATCTTAGAGCCATTAAGGTCAGAAAAGACCTCCAGGATCATCTGGTCCAACCATCACCCTACTACCAATGTCACCCACAAAACCATGTCCCTATGCACCAGGTCCAACCTTTCCTTGGCTACTAAGATGGTGAAGGGCCTAGAGGGGAAGATATATGAGGAGCAGCTGAGGTCACTTGGCCTGTTCTGCCTGGAAAAGAGAAGGCTGGGGGAGACCTCATTGTGCTCTACAGCTTCCTCATGAGGGGGAGTGGAGGGACAGGCACCAACCTATTCTCTTCAGTGACCAGTGATAGGACCAGAGGGAATGGTGTCAAGCTATGATGGGGGAGGTTCAGGCTGGGTATCAGGAAGAAGTTCTTCACTGAGAGGATTGTCACACACTGGAACAGGCTCCCTAGGGATGTAGTCATGGCACCAAGCCTATCAGAGTTTAAGAAGTATTTGGACTGTGCTCTCAGTCATATGGTCTGAATTTTTGTATAGACCTGTGTGGAGCCAGGAGTTGGACTCAATGATCCTTATGGGTCCCTTCCAACTCAGCATATTCTATGGTTCTGTGATCCTCTCAGTGGTTGCCAAGGGGAAAAACCTGGCACATCTCTTTCACTTCCTCTCCTTAGGAAGCTGTAGGGAGCAATGATGTCACCTCTTAGCCTCCTCTTCTCCAGACTAGACAATCCAAATGTCCTCAGCCTCTCCTCATAGGAGATCCCTTCCAGCCCTTTTACCAGCTTTATTGACCTAACTCCTGTTGAGCCTGCTGTTGACCAGCACCCCCAGATCCCTTTCTGTGGAGCTGCTCTCTAGCCAATTGTCTCCCTGTTTGTACTTGTGTCCAGCATCATTCCTTCCCAGGTGCAGAACTTGGCATTTACCTTTGAGGAACTTCATGCCATTACTGGTGTCACTGCTGGTTGTCCAATGCCCCAGTCTATCTAGATACCTCTGTAAGGGCTCTCAACCCTCCAGGGAGTCAACAGCAATCCCAAGTTTAGTGTCAGCAGGAAACTTGCTGAGGATGCATTCTACTCCTTTATCATTGATAAAAAAACATTGAACAGGACTTCCATGTACCCATGGAAAAGGTTACATGTCCTGATGACTGTATGGTCCCCCACGTCTTTTATCACACCCCAGGGATACAGCAGGGATGTAAGATCCCTAAGACACCAGGGATACACCGCAGAAACACCTGCAAAGCAACATTTACTTCCCCAGGCTTGGACACCCTGTATCATTGATTCTGGTACCCAGTGCTCCAAAAGACTCCAAACAATGTCACAAAAGCCTCCAAATGATGCTCCAAAAGTCTCTGGCTAATCTGTGCCAAGTCATCTCCAGACATGTAATTTTACCCAAGGAGCCTGAAAGTACAGCTGTGACTCTGGAGACTAGAAGAGTCTTCTCACAGAAAGCACATCAGTTAATAATCATAATTTTACAGGTTCACAGAGCAGAAGTGGATGTTTTTATGGTTGTCTGCAGGAATAAAAAAAAAAAAAAGGAACAACATACAAGATGTTCCAGGCAAAGTGAGAAAGTGTCAGCTAAGCTTTTTGAGATAGCTGAAGAACTGGGCTTAGTGCACACTCCAGTGTACTTGAAACCCTGCTGAATGCCTGGGCAAGTTCAGGCATTCACAACCCAACAAGATGGGGAAGATGTCATGCTGAGAGCTGCCCTACTTGCTCATAGTAGGAATAGTAGGCTAATCTAAGGCAATCTGTACCTAGTCAACATGTTTGATTAGATCCTGGCATAACAGTGTTCTGAGGGTTTGGGCAGTCAATTAAGTTTCAGATAACTTAATTTAAGGAATTAATTAGTCTAATAGATAACTGAGAAGTAAGTTCAGCTATATTAAAAAAAAAAAAAAAAAAAGAAATCAGTGACCTAGTTTATATCTTATCGCTTTCATTGTCTTCTATGGTGGGATACCCATTTGCTAGGGAGCAAGGCAGGAAGACCAGAATTAGACATTTATTCTGGGGACTATTAATTAACCTCAGTTTAAAAAAAATCCTGTTGCAATAACACATTGCAAAATTTCCTAGCACAGGGCTAAGAAACGGATCTGTCATCTCTCTACCACTGAGTCCCTGTTAAGAGAATAGCTGCAGTGTCTGCAGGCATTATAGCTAATAGCCACATGGAACCCACTAATTCTACTAAAATGCGTATATGGAAGAGACTGTAGCTTCCATTTTTCATAAATGAGACTTGGAAGTTTTTATTTGTTGTTTTGGGGTTGGGGGAGGAGGGGTGAGGACTGCCAGACAATACCCTATTTAAGGTCTTTTCTACATTAAAAAAAGTGTCCTACTAGAAGCAATGAAGCCTCCTCCCCAAATGGTTACATTTCCAATATAAGTGTTATTCCAAAACTGTGGTTGTGCACACTGCTAACTGGTTTAACTGAGAAAGTGTTCGTACCCTACCTATGTTAGGTTAGGTTATATTATCAGCCTACCTAGGAAACCAAGACTGTATGCTTGCAATTGACTAAAAGTCAATAGGCAAGACAAAAAAGTATTTTTTTTTTCGGGAAGATGACTTTAAAAAATAAATAAATAAAAATGGGGCTTTAACTTTGTCAGCAAAGGTTACCCAGGAGCAAGGGAAAAGTTAAGTAGTGCATATCCCAGTTGATCCATGCCTCCTGCAGACTCCCACCCTGAGCCAGTGCCTTGGCACCATGCTGGCAAGGCTCTGGGCCCTCTGGCAGAGCAGGTGGCTGTGGGCGGCATGCTCCACTGTCCTCCTACACTGAACAGATTTACTGGCGCTGGGGGTGTAGAAAGCGAGCTCCACCTGAACAAACTGAACCCCTTCACTTTTGGGATGATGGCTGGAGGGATGGGGAGAGTGCCTTATGGAATTTTGATTTGAATTTTGTAACATATGGAAATTTGTCTGCAAGAAGTGTGAGAAATATTTAGAAACAGTTGGAAAGGCTGTCATTGAAATTTATCCTGGCTATGTCTAAACATGGAAAAGGACAACAGAAACCAATGTTAACTTAAGAAAAATGTAAAGAGAACTGACTATGCAACAAGCAGAAGGCTTATTTCTTTTTAAGTATAAACAATCTGGTGAGGAGGAAGAAAGGCAGAACTATAAAAATAAGCCAAGGCAAGTAAAAAATAATGAGGGTAAAAAAACATATCATAATACTGTGCATCAGCTCGCAGAGATCTTTTTTTCCTGTTCAGCAGTCTCCAAATATAACTTTCTTAAGGGAGAAACCAGACAAAATATTTCTGTTCCAAAATGTCATAGTGGAGAAAAGTATAAAAGGAAGGTGTGCTGGGGGAAGGGGATAACCTTTAGCTTTGGACAATCTTTTTAGACTCCTTCCTTGGGAGGGTAATCTTTCTAGCTGTCTTACAGTCAATGGAGAGAGACACTAGCCTCCACAGAGCAATTCAGAACCTGTGTGTGCAGGTGTCTTACTTGCAGCAATGATAAAAACTATGACAAATCATAAAACATGGGCCATTTTCTTGTTTTAACTGAAAACATTTAATTGTCTGGAGGGTGTGAGGACACAGCACCCTTGTTTGATCTCATTTTTTTCCTGTTCATTAAGGGCACTACTAAAAATTAAAACACCTTCTCATGAATTTGTTTTTTTTTTCCCCTTCTCCTCAGTTCTGCAATATTTGTCATCTCACCAATGGCATGAGCAGTAACAGGCAGTGAGAACTAGCAAGCTCCTAGCTTTGCCTATGGGTGTCCTTCCCCATTGCTGCTGTCTTCTACTGGTGGAGAGGTCCTAACAACCAGGAGCAACCCTTTATCCAGAAAAAGATCTCATTTACATTTGCAACTAGAGTGTCCTTTGCTCAGCAAGGCAGAATTTGTTCTATGTAACTTGTGAAAAGGCCATATTACAGAGACAGTGGAAACAGTGTGGAGGCAGCCTAACAAAATATTTGAAATCCCAAGACTGGCAATGACTATAATCAAGGGTAAGGACAGAAATAGAGAATGTAATTGCTTCTAATTTGAACGTAGCATTTACTCACTTCTCATAGATGCCAAACAGACAAGATTATCCATATTTCTTTTGAAATAAGTTTATCTTTGAACAACTGGCTTAGTGGATTGACAGAACAAGTAATATAAGTAATAGACAGAACAAGCAATATAATGCTTGGATGTGTAGCATACAACTGAAATACAATTACAGGGAAAGTTGTTATTCCTGCATAAAATTTCTGAATCTAACACAGCATAAATCCAGTGCAAAGCCTAAGTTACTTTCCACAATAGTACTTTGGAGAGGCAGAACAACCCAAATTGCCCTATATTCCCTTTTAAAACAAGTTCTATTAAAAAAGTGTGAGTACACATATATTCCAGAAAAATCATATGATTCTTCCATTTTCCTTTGTTTCCACTTTATGTCTGAGAAAACCGATTTCTCCTCCTTTTGCTTCATTTACCTGTAGGACTCTGATGAAGATGTGGTTTAGCTTAGTAGACCAACTCATTGCACTTACTCATGTTCATCTTATTACTTAAACTTTCATTGTGCAATTGCTTAGAAAAAAACACTTTGAAGAACCATTATGTTAAAACTCATATTATCAAACATAAGTAATCCTTTACCTAACTTATACCTATGAATTTCAGATTATAACTTTAATTTACAAATCTAAACTTTCAAATTTGCTGGCTACTCATAATCCATTCTGAGAGAAGATGAGAACCATATCACATGTTGTGTTTTGCCACCTGCTGCAATACAAACTTTCAGTAAATGATCACAAGCAGTGTGCATACCACAGTTTATTTCTGGTTGAAATTTCCTCAATAAAGTTTCAGTGTTGCTTAGAAATTTCTGCAAATATAAGTTGAAGAAATTGAATCAATAACATTGATTCACTGATAATTTTGGACAGATTTTATGGATCTCTGAAAAAGCACAAACATGAAAAGCAGAAATATTGGCTGAATAATACATGCTGTGTAGTATATTACCTCAATTTCTCAAATATCCATGATTTCTAATAAAATAAGTATATTCAATATTGAAGAAGTGTGGTATTCCCTGGATGTCATTGCACATATGCTGAAGGGCCATCCTGAGTTGGGCAACCATGATGAACAAGCAAAACGTACCTGACAGGGGTCCTAGTAGGAAGGCACCAAATTTGGACTGATAACTTTGTACATTTGGATAGCAGAGTATATACCATGAGTAAAACTATGCCAGACTAAAGCTGGAAGGAGAAAGGGAAAAAAGGAAAGTGATAGTAAACCAGGTTAGATGAGGCTCTGAGCAACCTGATCTAGCGGGTGCCATCCCTGTGTCTGGCAGGGGGGTTGGAATCAGATGTCTCTGAGGTCTCTTCTAATACAAGCCATTCTTTGCTTCTATGATATGGAACAGAGTTAAAATATGAGTGCAGCCCCTCATGGCTGAAGCAAATGCATGCTGTGATCACTACGGTCACATTTCATTTTTTTCATACAAGAGATATTTGAACAGTCTCATGCCGTTTCTCTCTCATCCTTCCTATATCCTCTTTCTATCTCTCTCTCTCCCTCATTGTACCTCTTTGCCTTTTTTTTTTTTTTTTTTTTTTTTGGTAAGGTCAGTTGTGAGACATCTTCCCACATGCATGAATATGGCCACAGTGCATAATGCACAGTAAAACATGAAACAATCTCTTTCCTATAAAGAAGTGAGCCATCTGGCACAGGATAGAGAAGGGCAACAGTTCTACTTTGCAAGTAAGGGTTCCTTGTGAGGTGACTTTTTTTTTTTTGCCCATTTCCTTAGGTCATATATACTTTTTATTTACATGAAATCAACCACCTACAACATCCAACATGCTCAATAGCACCACACAGCTGAAACACATTAAAACCACATTAATGTATCTTTCCATACTGTGACATGATAATAGTGCAAAAAGCTATTAGGACTGGGCTGTCAGGCACACACAATAGATGAATAGCTGGGTCAGCATGAACATACATTGCAGCATAATTCATAAGAGAATACCATTAATATATGGCAATGCAAGTAGACAAAAGTGAGATCGACGTTTAACCCTAATTTTCAGCCCTTTCTCCAACTTTTTTTTGCCCTTTCAACTACTACATTCATCATAACTAGCAATAGCAAGCTAGGCTGAAAACATGGCTGTGAATTAGTGGCCCATTTTTCAAGTGCCTGGAAGGGGGAGAGATCTACTTGTAAGAGCAGACACATGTAATGCACAACTAAAAATGGTTTTGCCTATAAAAATTAGGCAGTTGTCTAATTAGCAAGAACATCTATTTGAGCACATGCATGTAAAGTTTGAGTGCAAGACTGGTATGCACTCTCAGGGAGATACATATTATTATATTGATATTACACATTATGATGATACATTATATTGAATCCCTGTTACTTCATGTTTAACTGCACTTCTATCCATTATCACTTACACACTCTCCAAATTACAGGATGGTGCAGGATATCAGGCTTGCTGACATACTTTTCGCAAAAGAAAATCCTTACAATCAGCTGCCCAATGTGTGACATTACATTTGACCAAAGGGCATAAAATGAGGGAGCTGTTGAGATCTCTTTTGTCATAAGAACATGTCCTCAACTCAGCTCCTTGGAGAGAGGGGGACAAAAAAAAGAAAAACAAAACAAAGAAGGCCCCTAAGAAAATCCACATCACTATTGAAACTTAACAGAAAGAAAAACAAATATTTCCTAAAGACCTGTGATTAAAAGCTGCTGAGTTGAAATGTCACAGAGGTCAATGGAAGCTGAAGGCCTTTACAACCCAACAGGACCAGTTCTATCACTTCAATACACTAATAAAAAACATCACTCTTACTATTTTCAGCATATACTTTTTTAAACCCAGAGGAAATCAATGCAGTTAACAGCAATAATAGTATTTGTGAATGGCAGTAATAACTTCTATTAATTGCTGAACTCAGTTCAGAGACAACCTCTAGAGTCCATTCAATGCATTCTTTCCATGTGCAGCATGATAAAGATGGGAAAGAAACCATGCTGTTGCAACTTAACACCAGAAGAAGTACAGAAGTGAATCAGACAATAACAGATAAACAGATGATCTAGGAAACGCTCTACTTGTAACATGTAATATTGAGGTCAATGTTCAGACCCTCTCTGTTCAGTTTTCTCAGTTCAGGATCTGGCACTGTAAACTACCAGGCTTTGTCTTCCACTGTGAAAGGTGAACATCTCTAAAGTCAATAGAGATATCATCTAAAACTGCTAAGATCCTTATCCAAAGAAAAAGTCAGAGTTACAAACCCACATTCCAAAATATTTGTGTATTTCAGAGCTATGTTGGGGTCCTTTTACATATATATATGTATATACACACACACACGTAAAATAGAGCTAAAACATTTGCCTCCTCTACAGAAAGGATCAACAATACTTGCTACAGAAATGGCGGTGATTCACAAATAAATTGTGTGTATATTGTAATCAAGTATTACCAACAGAAAAGAATATATCTGATGTTAAAAGTATATTAGCACCTATTAAAAAAAAAAAAACATCCTTTCAGAAAACAGAAGTGATCTACTAGCACAGGCTCAGATTATGGTTTTCTGAAGCAGCCCATTCAGACCATACCCAACCACCTCTTTCCAAAACACTCTGCTATGTACCCTACCCTTAAGCTTTGTGGAAACATGTCCAGAACTCTCCAGGCTTTTCTTAGGCACCACCTTACTCTTCAACGGGTAGGATTGATACATCTTCTCATAACAATATCCCACCATCTTTTGTAGTACGTCCATTCTGAAGACCATTTCCTGAAGGTCCCTGTCTGTTATACTATCAATAGTTTTCTTACACGTTTCTCAAAGAGAATAGTAATGAATGAATTTAATGAACAAGACTGTGCACCTATTTCTCATTATATAACATTTTTACCAATGTATCCTCAGTACTGTAATGAAGAGGCTGAGGACTAAAGTCATGAATGTTGGGCAGCGGAAAGACTAATCTGGGATCTTCAGAGGGGGAGGAAGAACCTTCCACACCACACATGGTGGCTCTGTGTGCAGTCATATGGAATGAGTTCTGGGAGAAAAGAAGAGGCTATTTTTTTTCCATGGTCTTTCCACCTAAGCTAGAGAAAAAGCATGTTAAAATAGATAGACACTTCAGTCCTAAGATCAGGGAACATGGTGCTATGAAGTCCCCAAACTGCTATCTGGGGCAAGTTGTGGCTACAGCTGGAGACAGAAACAGGGAAGGAGATTTGTTATTGTTATGTACAGCCATAATAATGCAAAAGGTGTTAAATCTCTGTGCAAACCTATCCTATCCATTACTGCAAGCATGTTTTTACATATAGTTCAGCAAAATAAAACCAGACACCCACTTCTGAGCACAGTCAATAAAAATCAAGAAGCTGGACCACTGCACTGGTACACCACCACAGAGCATAGTTAAGAAATGAAAAGATACTGTGTTGCTCCAGGAAAAAAGAGTACATCTCTCCTACTCTTTACAGAAGAATTGTAGCTCACAAAGAAACCAGCTTATGTGGAAGAAGCATCTCCCATTGACTGAGCCATTTCTGGTTTGAGCAGGCAACCAGACAGTGGCTATAGGGCCTGAAAAAATCCAGGATGCTTCTATTCCAAGCATTACTACTAGTGCAAGGATTTAAACCCTTCCCTACTTATGCACTTTGTGCTTTTAACTGACACTTTAAACTGAGCTATGACACTGCTGAAGAGTTCCCCTGACATCCCAGCCCCACTCGTGCTTGCCATGGCAGCTCTTATCTCGTTATTGCTGACTACAGAATTGTTCTCCGAGCACTGCCACTCCTCACAGATGTCTTTGTTTAACTTGAATATTCCTTCACATCTGCCAGCATTTTCTCCCAGCTAAATTCCCACTAAATACAGTTCACTTCTCTAAGCCTCATCAGCTATTGCTCTAAATGTATCCCTTTGGAAGAAAAAAGAAAAAAAAAAAAGAAGTCTCTACCTGCTTTTAATAAAATGTATATCAATAAAAGGAGGATTAGAAAACAGTACTCCTATACTGCCAAACAAATTTATTTCTGCCTCAGTTTATTCAACCATAAAATGGCAGTAATATTTACTACAAAATCTCAAAGAACAGTTAAGAGGCTTAATGTTATTAATTCAATAGTAACCAATTCTGACTCACTACAGGGAATATATAATCATTCCAAGTCGATATATATTTCTAAGATTTATAGTTCATGTTTTTTAGTCATTAGAATAACATTATTTGCTGGGTTGATATCTCAGTCCCACAGAGCAGAAAGCATTACCTGTGTTTTAGTCAAGATTACATTTTTCATAAGAAAAAGTTTCCTTGCATATCTGTAGCCTTTATTTTTCCTATAGGGCTGTATTATTAATAAATTCTTGCTGCCAGTAGGCTTACATAAAGGTATTTAGAAACACATCATTTTACAGAATTTATTTGGAGCAAAATTAAAACATACTAACAAAAATACCATTAAAAAAAGGAGGATTAAATATACACATAGGGCAGAATCTTCCTTCTTCAGCCAGGTTTTTCCCCTAAGTCTATAAAGTACAAAAATATTTTCAAAAGAGTAAAAATACAAGGGAAAGGCTCCAGAAATAAGTAACCTCTGTTAGAACAAAGTGTCATTGTAATTTAAAGCAGAGATACTATTTCTAAAATTACAAACCTGAAGTTTTTCTTTTAGAAAATTGTAACTAACTCCAAGGTTTGATTCTGTAGGCTTTATTTACTCAAACATTAAGAAGCAAGCATTTTTTTCTGTCTCTCTAAAGAAAAGAGGGCTGCATTCAGCCGTACATTAAAGCCTCTGTAAGAATTATTCTGATCTGTACAAAGGATGCTTGTCAGCCATTTCCAGGGCTAATTGGACTAAAGTATGGTATGACCTAATTTTTCAGCACATGCCACAGTTTTCACATTCCTAAATGCTTCAGTCTTGAGAGTTTTGTTGTTTTCCACTAGTTACAACTTCATTGTATCCAGTTGCCAGCAGAGGGAGAAAACGTGATGTGAAGTCTAGAAATGTAATACAAAACACCATCTCTCATCTGCACTACTGAAATAAATATGATGCGGCTTCAACCATTTCTTTTCTAGGACAGGGTACACTCAATGTCAGTTCCCCAGCCCACGTGTAATCATATTAATTCTCTTCTCCCCCCAGTGTTTCCTCCACCCTCCTCTTTTGTCTTTTGTTCCATGTATGCTGAATCTTTATGAGATGTATAAATAGTGGAAGAATTATGCAAAGGGATTTATTACGAAACTGGAAATCATTTCATTGACATTAATGGGAAAGTCTGTCTTTTGGAGAGTTCCACATTTCTAGATGCCATTTCCTCTTCTCAAGGTCCCCTAATGCAATGAACCAGGGCAAGATGGGAATTGCTTTACCTCTCTTATGCTTCAGAGACACGTGTATGAGATGGGCTGCCTAAGGGCTACGCTTTTTTTTTTTTTTTTAGTACAAGCAGTGAGTGTTCTACACAGACTTGCTTCTATTTTACTTAATTTGCTAAGCTTGTTGGCACACATGCAGTTATTTTAATCAGAGATGACCATGTTCCCTGTAAAAGCCCAAGATGCCTGCCCTCTCCACATATGTACAAGCACACACAAAGCCATATAATGCTCTATTTAAATAAAGTGTGTTCTCATTCCTTCCTTACTCATAAAACCTGACAGGTGTAACAGAGACAAAGGGTAGGTAGTTCCTGCTGCTGCCTCATTGTGTCACAGCTTTCAGCACCAGGAGGCTTGGCTGGTTGGGTCAGGTGCATAGTCCCCTTCATGGCCATCCTCATGCTCCAGGGGACGTTACAATTGAGACTGACAAGTTAAATGCTCTCTGTGCAGGATCCCCATCACCATCAGCAGCCTCAAGCATGATATCATGCACCACCTGCTTTAACTAAGGGACTGGGGATGCATTAGCAAAGCCAAAGGGCAGAGCTCCCAGGCATAAATTACTTTTTTATTGCTCTCATCTTCCTTAAGCTCTCTGCCCCTTCAGGTCACTCTACTTTGTTCCAGGTGTTGCATGTTACACACAGATGATCATGGGTATAATAGCAAGTTATGGCACTGTTAAATCATCCAACACTTTTAGCTGTCTACAAGTGCCCATGAATCATCTGGAGTTTTGAGAATTTTTGTTCCAAGGCTAAATTAAACCAAGCTGGGGGTGGTGGTGAGGGAATGGCAATCCAGAAACACTGCATCAAGCTCCCTGATCATTAAAATACTCAGCAGAAATGGGAAAATCCTGAATGAGGCCCTTGCAATAACAGGTTCAGATCTGAGTCTCCTGTACAACAGATGAGAGTTCCTGCTGCTGCAGCATCGACTCCTCCGAAATAGAAATTGGGACAACCCCCCCACTTAGGCCTTCCTAGGTAAGAAGGGGCTTCAGACACCTCAAGGAGAGCAGTTTCAGAAAGACAGGGGTGATCTTGAATAGGGCTGAGAGAAGGAACAAGGTGCACCAGTTCAAATAATAGAAACAGTACAGTGCAGAAAAGATCAACAGCGGTATGCAGAGACACAGAGGAGTCCAAGGTTTAATATTTATATCACTTGAGGGATATTACAATAGCTAACCTCTGCTGCCTACAAAAGCAGCAAGTGCCACTTCCACCAGGGAGGCACCAGGGACGTGGGACGAGGGAAAGTTAACTGTATATAACAATGTGCTGAGGTTTCTGTCCATTCTAGCCTGGCAGCACTGGACACTATGAGGCTGTTCTGCGCCTCCATTTGTGAAGTCACAATACATCTCTCATGGCTGGTGAACTGAGGGCTAAAGCATGGTGTGCTGTTCTGAGCAAGGTCCAGTGTGTTTGCTGTAGGGCACCTGCAGAGCCAGGTGCCTGCCCACGAAGAGGGGTACCAACTAAGGGTACAGGCTGTGTGTTCCACCAGACTGCTGCCTGCAGTCTTCCATGGCAGGAGGTAACAGTCAAAATACCATCATCCATATGGCAAAGCACCTAGGACTGACCTCAGGAGCATACTTAAGTGAGCACTTGGTCTAGTACCAGTCTGTGCTTTGCTCCTCGCTGTGTTGCTGAGCTTACACAACCCTATACAGGAATATAAGGTGATATACAAACAGTGCAAAGGACCAATAAAAGTTAATCGGTATGTACATATATCGCTCCTTCAGAAAACAGCAGCGGAAGCAAAAACACCACCTTTCTTTGTAGGAAGAATACAGGAGCTCCTGTATCAAAACTGCATTAACCTAGCAATTACAACTCAGTGCAGAGCAACAGGCAATAAACTTTAAGGACCAGGTGGATGTTATGAGAAGAATGGTGCAGCTGGCTAAGCCACTTTTTCCTGCGTGTAGATTCTGCCAATTTAACCACAACTTTCTCCATGGATTCCCCTAGAAATTAGAACTCTCCCACAGACCTTCAGTGAGAATTCTCTCATTGAAATCCTCACAGGAGGATTACTCCAAAAACTCTTTTCACGCACAGTGAAGAAGCGATGTCTACGCAGCTTCTGCGCTTCAAACACCTGCCATGCAGATGTGTCTGTAGAATATTGATCGTCTCCTAAAAGGTTGTTCTTTACTGTGAGGGTGACAGAGTACTAGAAGAGGTTGCCCAGAGAAATTGTGGAGTCTCCTTCTCTCCAGATATTCAAAACCCGCCTGGATTTCATCCTGTGCAATGTGCTCTAGGCAATCCTGCTTGGCAGCGGGTGGACTGGATGATCCTCAGAGGTTCCTTCCAACCTCAACCATTCTGTGGCTCATTTTCCCTGAAAAAATCATGTTTCTTACACTCATTTGTAACCTGCCAGGGACAAGTAAAGCATAGCAAATACAATGAAAGAAAAGGCCTAGCAGGATAGTTCATTTTAGACTTATACTGCTAGTGGCATTTGCTGCTGTTAACTTCTACAAGCAGGGCAGATATAGATTTTTTTCCCCCCCTTCAAGTAGTGAATCAGTCATATGGACTATTTAGAAAGTACTGATTCACTTCCAGAGAATCTTGTGGACAGTGCTATTTTGTAGCATTAGCATGCTGCACAGAAGGCTAGACAGTGCTAATACACTTATTGTCACCCATCCCCAGGAAGAAAACACAAGAATCAGAGACTGATCTCCTAGAAACAATAATAATAACAACATAATTCCATATTTTCAAACATCCTTCTCCAGTTAATTTTGCCCAAGTTGTTTGTAAGCATAGACATTTTCATGAAGCGTATTAGTACAGCATGAGCACAGCTATCTTTGGTAGGGACTATACTTGCTTTAGTTAATGCTAAGAATTGAAAAGACCACCCCTTTATGCAGTCTGATCTCCTGGACAGCACAGTCAGTCCATTCACTGAATGAAAAACTCTTAATTAAAACAGATTGGAATTTGACCCTGAGCATTCACAAGTGCCAGCCAGGTAGCTAAGAATGATGAAGTGAAGAATGGATTGAGAACAGCATCCATACATAACTGTCCAGACTTGAGTTCTGGTCTCCTTTTGGCTCTTACTGCATCTCTCCTTTTGTGGTTTAAGAAGAGGTGAAATAAATAAAAAAAAGTATTAAGGAACTTTAAGGCCTGCAGGCAATTGACTGAAGCACAGGATTCAGTAGCTAACTGAATTTACTATAGACCTGAATTTAAAACTAAAATGTTATGAATACACCAAGATTGAAGGAGAAAAAAATCGTTTTGGTTATTACTGATCCACAGAAACAGCACAGACTAAAATATTCTGTGTAATGGTTCTGAAAGATTTCTAGTACTCACTCATCAGGCAAACTACCTCAGCTTTTAATTATCCTAGTTCTAAGGACTTTCCTTTTTGTTCTTTCGCCATCCTTGTGGCTGGAAAGCTTCCTTTTATTCAGAAATTGAATTATTCAACTTCATCTTCCAGCTACTGAACTGTAATATACCTCGTAACAGTTGCTACTGTATCACTTCCCAGGTTTCAGGACTGATTTGCAGCAGTGAATTCTCCTTTGAATATTTTCACTGAACAGACATGTGCATGCAAAAGGTCTGTGACAAACCCTCTTATTTAGCTAGTGGTTCAGTTCCAGTTTCTCTGTCTCATATTACACAGACCTCTTAAAAGACTGAGAAATAGTTAAATCTCTCTACATGCTAAACTAGTATGTATGGAACATTTCCTTCTATCATTGTGTCCTTCCACTGATTTCTCTCCAGAAGTTTCACATCCTCTTTCAATCTTTCTTGGACATAACTTGCTTTATTACCAGTCCTCTTTTCTGATAGTCTGCAGGTCACAAGATTAAATCACTGTCTAGCATGCCAATAGAAACACTGAATAGCATCAGGCTCCACTTTTTAGGGAAAGCTACTAGTGTCTCTTGCACTGCTAGATCTCCATTTGCTGTGTTATCTGTTGACAAGGTAGACTTTAACTCAATTTACCTAATAAATATCAGAAGGCAAGTTTGCTTGTTTGTTTGTTTGTTTTTTTAAACCATAGTACATTTTTTGTACTAAATCAGTGTAATTTCAAGGATGGTATGTCAACCAGACTCCTAAGATTAAAAAACAAAAACAAAAAACAAACAAACAAAAAAAAACACTGTCAAACCATCCCTGAGAAACAGACCAGCCTCCCACCACCACTTGTCTCCATTATGCAATGCCAGCCTAGGATGTAATTCCTGCTCATTTAGAAATCTTAACTCCCAACAGCCCATAGTGCTGGCTCAAGTTTTTGAGGGAACCACGAAGGAAAGAAGGGAGCAAACTGTCATTTGACTGTGCAGATCACCTTGACCATCCTCTCTGCAGAGATCACCTAAGCTTCCCACATAGGACTGAACTTCCTCATCCTCCATTGCATGAACTGGATTTACCCTCAGGATGTGCTCTAGTACCAAACATCTCCTGGCTACAATTTTTTTTATTATTATTATTTTATTTATTTATTTTTTTAATAATTTTACCTCTTGTATCTACCAGTCACCCAAATGCCCCTTCACCGGTTTCTTTCCTATAAGGGATCAGCACTTGAATTGCATGCTTTTGGGCACTGAAGTTGCTTAGAGACACATCACACCCAGTGCAAACAGCCATTTTCACATCATCTAAACCAGGTTCTTCAAAATGGGTAAATAACTGTTTGCTTCACTCTTCACCAGAAGTGTATCATTTATAGCTGGAAAAATAGAATGATATGGTCTAAAAATTTTCTCTCTTCCACTTGAAGACTGCCAGTTCTCTCTGATGGTAGCTTTGGCTGGAAAAAGCTCTCAGCAAAGGAGGAGCATTAAATATAAATGCAAGATGTTTCATGCACTTTCTAACATACTGAACCTTCAGAATAAATTATTTATAACCAAGGTTGGATGTGCCATAACAGCATCTATCCAGCAGCTAAAAAAACATATAGGAAATGGGATGGCAAGCCACAGAGACTAACAGAAAGAAGCCTGACAGCTACAGCTGCAAGACTGATAGAAAAAATAAAAATAACATAATCCTTAAATAAAATTATTCGAGGAAGGAAGCAAAGGGATGACCAATCCATTCTGATTTTCCCCCGCACGCATTTGATAATTAACCTCCAACAAGAATACAAGGACCAGAAAACTTAACAAAAAGACTTAATGGAATTACAAATACAGTATATTTGTTCATGTTATGCATCTATTTCTATGCATATAAAAAAGTCACAGTTCCCAAGCCTTCATTTAAAAAATAAATAGTAACAAAGTAAGACCTGAGATTTCCCATGAAATAGTAATATACAAACTTTTAGTTTAGCATCTTAGTTCTTACATTGCTTTAAACATTGTATTAACCAGCAGTACCTTATTAACAAGTGCAAGATTAATTTTGGCCAGGATACTTTCTGGAGGTAGTTGCAGGTAGAGCAAGAAATACACATCTTATTTTACACAGACCATATTTTATCTCCATCTCCCTGTTGTTAGGGTGTGAGGTGGAAGTGTTGGAGCAAAAATTCGTGATGGTGATCTGGGGATGCAAGTCCTCTCACACCATGGCATAGAAGCAGTATATAGAGTCCAGTCAGGTAAAAATACTAGGGAGAACTTAATACAAACCTCTTTAATAAATCCATACTTCTCGTTCCTTAATCTGTTTTACACCACTGGAGATCAGTTATCTCCATATTCAGTGTTTTGAATCAGAGTTCAAAAAGATGATGCAAAATAATCAATGCTTCAATATGATTTCTAATATTACCTTTATATTCTGAAAAGGTTACTTTTATATTCTGAAAGCTCCCCTCTACCATCAGGTAGCTCTCAGGTAAGAATATAAATACACTCTGACAAGCAAAAACCTTTTACTCTGAATTTTTTCCTACAAGAAGGCTGTCAGAACATTACATTAAGTATATTGCAATTCTGTGAAATATTTTCAGCTGGTACCATGCTGGCAGTGTAAAGGGTTTGGACTGAGGCTTGCTAAACAAGGGAAGTCTACTAGCTATGCACAGTAGTTTGCAACAACTTTTGGGGTACAATATCGAAGTCTGTAAAGCAAGGCAACATGACGTAAATACACTAAGTGAAATTTCACATACAAAAATGCTTATTGGATCCTGAAATCTGGTAACCCCTTTGCTTTGGAGAGGACTATGTCAAGGTTATTGAGGGCCCACACTGGACTGCATTGATGTCCCTAGTCCATGCTGCATCTACAAACATCATGTTTCCCATAACAGCTAACAGTACTGCACCACAGCTCTACATTACACAGGAACAACGAGCTGGACCAGGTACACTCTTACATTTGGATTTCAGTCTAAGCAGAATGATGTTGTCTATGCACCATCTTCAGGGACATATTTGGGCTATTCATCACGCTTGGTGAAAGCCCCTAAACCCAGTAACACCCTGCTTATTGTATGAGACTGTCACCTAAGTATAGCAGAGCACAAACTAATCATTTTTTACTGCTGCCATGAGGCTGAGCATGGGAGGTGAGGATGAAGCTGAACGCATACTAACTTTCCATAAAGAACACAAGCTGCTACTTCTGAGTTTTTCAGCATGGGCAACAAAAGAGACTGCTCCTGCACCGTGGGTGGCTTTTCAGGCTTCAAAGGCACACGTGGTTATTTTGGACATTTCATGGACCACTTTGGAAATGTGCATACACCCCAGACAGAGGGACTGATATCCGCATTTTAGAATTTTGCTGAGGATAACGCTGTCTGTTCTCACTGTAAATGAGTAGAAAGCCCAATGGTATGGGAGAAGTTATGCATATAGCAACTGTTAATAGTTTCAGCTGAAATCAGAAGCAAATTTAACAAAGCATGAAGCATAGAAACAGATTTATGAAAATAGTTTGCAGGCAAGCAAACTATTCAAACCTACATCGCACTTATCATATACATTTGCATACCGCAGTCAGGGGGTGAAGTTGTCTTAAATTTGTCATTGGAAAGAAAATCCCATCATAGTATTTTTAGATGCAATTCTCTTATTAGCCCCACTGAGAATTCTGAGTAATTCCACTGACGTCAGGGCTATAATAGCGTAAAAAGCATGAAAAATATAAGGACAATTGCATCCAATATCACAACCAGAATAACAGAATGAATAATGGACAAATTGACGCAGAACTTCACTGCCAGTTATGCATTCCAGTGTTGCAAGGCTATTTTATACCTGCTGTGGATGTTGGTCCATTGTCAACAATATTTTCTCACATTTACATTAACACACCTGTTAGGAACAATGTTAAAATTTTTAAAAGTGCCATTAAAATCACAGGGACTGTTGAGTAAATTAAGGACTTGAACAGCGATTCATCATTTCATTATAATTAAAAGGTAATTGTATGCCTAAAGAAACAATATCAGACTTATTCATGATAGTGGGAAAGTAGGGTTGGATAGCTTAAGTTAGAGGAAAAACTTTTGTCCGTTCACTAATGGAGAGGATTAAATTCCACAATAATTTTTAACCAACACCACCATTTATAAAGCGGCATTAAATGCAAAGTTTAAAGTGATCAGCTGCAGCAAAGAAATTGGAACAATGACATTAATAAAAGCACAGAGGCCAGCCATCTTGTGCACAACAGGGAAATCCAGTTTTGCACAGTTGGTGTTTTGAGACACGTGACAATTAGTATAGCAGAATAAATTCCTCCTTGCCGAAGCATTTACTGCAAATTGATTCATTAATCTTATTTATAAAACATGCACAATAGCTAGCACACCTTGATTGGCTGAGGCAATTTCTTCTCATTAGTGTGTGAATAGCTCACTCACTTTAAATGTGGGTCATTTAAGCTAACTATAAATACCACAGCCTTGAGACCCTGCAACAACTGTTACTATATTTATATGAGCAATTTAAAATTCCAACATGTTGGTGATGCCCTGGGCTAGTACCTGCCCAGACCATGCTACAGCCATGGTAGAATGAATATTGCAATAATTGTTTTGAAGATGAAGGCTCAAAGCTCCAAGGGACTTGATTAAAGCTCCTAAATTCAAATGGCAAGTTAGAAAATCCCTGCTGAGTTACTGTCAAAGTCTGAAACTGCCTGTCCTCAAAAAACATCTGCCTACTTGACCATTTCCAGTGTTTCTACCTACCCATGACTGCCCTGACTGAGCCACTTGCTGTGTTCCTCCTACCTTGTTCTGGTAACAGGTCTTTATTTATTTTTTTTTTTGGCATAAATTCTCTGTGGTATTGGATATACACTCTTTTGCCACATACGTAATCTCGTAGATGTTTTGCAAGCTCAAGAGCAGCCCATCACAAGTAGAGGACTGCTGCCAATAAAGCCAGTCCCTGAAGGAATAGCCTGTGATTTCGACAGCAACAGCAACTCCATCACTTTTTGTGTTGGCAGGCCAGAGCCTCTGGCTTCACTAAGTAATCCAGCCTGACTCTCCATTCAGGGCTTGTCTTTCCAGCATTAAGGCATTTTCTTATTTTCGTAGAACAAATATTAGGTGAATAGAATCATAATTCTGTAATCCCAAAGCACCTAAGGGCAATATTTCCATCCCCCCTGCCATGGGGCAGATGTCTCCCACCAGACCAGGTTGCTTAAAGCCTCACGCAACCTGGCCTTGAACACTCCCAGGGATAGGGCATCCACAGCTTATCTCGGCAACCTATTCCAGTGCCTCAACACACTCCTAGTAAAGAATTTCTTCCTTATATCTAATCTAAGTCTGCCCTCTTTAATTTTAAAGCCATTAAGTCTTTTTACTACACTCCCTAATAAGGAGTCCCTTTCCCAACTTCTTGTGGGTCCCCTTTAGGTACTGGAAAGCCTCTAAAAGGTCTCTCTCTTCTCCAGGGTGAACAACCCTAGCTTCTTCAGCCCATCTTCATAGAAGAGATGTTGATCTATGTCCTTCTTATGCTGAACCCAAAGAACAAAGAGGGACTGAAGCTGTGACTTGCCCAGGATTTCTAGCAGGATTTCAAGGATTTCTAGCAAAACCTGCCTTTCGCTGGGGAAGTTTCTCACACACACAGCTCTGTATGTACAAATGCAACATAAGGAGTCACCTCCATTCCTCATGTATCTTTTCATTCAAGTAGTTAATGTTAAAGCCTTACTCCTCTGCCTATGTAACCAGTTGGATGTGCTATGCTTATTTTCATTATATCACCAAATGCAATAAAATGCCACTAATGATATCAGACACAGAAAACAGCCAACTAAATCAGCAATATACACTATATATGTAATATATTATATATGTTACATATATATATATATATATACACACACACACACATAAAACAAACAAACCTACCTGTGTCCCACAAAGAGAACCCATACAGATAGAAGACAACATGCTGCTACACCCACATACTACCCACTTCCTCCCCAGCACAGGCTGTTCTGAGTGCTTTTAACTTAAAGCACATCTCCCTGCCACCTGTTAGGAGTTTCAGGCCCCACCAAAGAATCGCTGTAGGTTCAGTTGTGGTGCAGTGCAGTGCATTGCAGACATTGCAGACGCGCTTCACCTGGAACACATAGCAACCTCCAACATGTAATGGCTCCGAGGTTTCCTTCTTCTTTCTTTCCAATGACAGCATCATTTAAACCAAGTAACAAAATGCTAAGCAGTAAATGGATTAAAATTTGCTCCTTGCTAGTTATCACAGGCAACTCGTCTTTTGTTTTCAAAGGAACTTCTAAGGCCAACCACCAAATCATATCAGTCAACAGGATCATCAGGCCCCCAGTCCTCACAAAGAACCTGGTTTGCAGGGAGGCTTGAAAAGCTCCTGCAACGAAAATGCATGAGGAGACACTTCAAAGTATTAGGAGGAACTTTTGCATGTATTAAAACAAAACAAAACAAACCCTTCCTCTCTATTCAAAGGTCCAGCTACTCAAGAAACATGTTTAAGGAGAGGGGCAGCAGTGTGGGTAGAGGAGTTTCTGGTAAATTGGGAAGTTGCCGTTTGGGCAGTGTAAGAGGGTGGACTATAGATACCTACTGTCTGTAGGCTCTGCTGAGAGAGAACCTTTTGCACTACTGTGCTGAATGATCTTTATACAACGTATAGGTGTATAAAAATTCATATATAGACTTATGTTGTCTTGTTCTATATTGACTTATTTATATTCATAAATGAAAATAAAAATTCAGGACTTTTTGCCACATCAAATATTTGCTCTCTGACCTGAAACAGATTCATGGTAGCAGACCAACGTGAGGGAGCCTGCTTCTTACACAGAAGTCACTTTGGCTAAGCTGTGAGACTTCGGGGCTAGATATGGTCGGATATAAGGTGTTTCCAAAGTCACAGTATAATGAGATCATCTGACTTTATGAAACTCCTAGACATTTCTTCATTTAGCCAGTCATAATAAACAATTAATAAAATAGTGCATGTTCTTTCTGAGAGTTTAAAAACATAAACATTTTAAACACTGTTATGAATTTTGTTTCTCACTGCACTTCCTCGATCCCACTGAAACTGATATATCACAAGTGCCACTATATCACAAGTTGTTTTCCACTTCCACCCTAGAAGGAAGCAAAAAAGGTGAATGAATCTCAGGGAAAACAATCATTTTTCACCAACTTTCTCAGCCTAGTAAACCTCAGAAGACTTGGCTAAAGCTCTGAATTCAGAACTTTTGAAAATATTCCTATGATACTATAAGCAATTGTGGCATCTGAAAGCAGGATTACATTTCTTTACAATGTTCTTAATTTATTTTTTTTCCATGCTACTGAAATTAGGGATTTCTCATCTGCTCCATTCACCTGGCACTGCTTAACCCTCTTCTGACAATCCTCTCCCAGTCATAAAAAAAGGTGTGAGTAACAACATTAATCCACTGCTAAATGTACCAGCAGGGGTTAAGGTATGACACTCACTGGATGCCATGAATATTTATAATTGTAACCCGCTCTGACTTGTGTTTTCTGCTTGTGCTTTCATCACGTTTCTAAGTGATATACTTTTTTTTTTTTTTTTTTTTTTTTTTTACTGAGAGTAAATACAGGAACTCTGAACTATTAACAATTGGAGAGCTTGCTGCTGTTCACAAAATATCAGCTGACCTACTTTATCACAATTTTAATTAGGTATTACTCCCATGCTGATCTTGCCCCTGTGGGTATTATATAGTTGGCACTGATATAAGTGTTTCTAAGGCAGAGCAATTCACCGGGAAAGAGGTTGTTTAGAACTGCATCACTCAAAATTAAGGAGCACCACTGCACACTGACATCTGGTCCCCATGAGCTTCCCTGCTCCAGTATTGGGACCAAAAAGGGAGAGACGATCCATGTATCCACCTGGGATCAATCCTGAATCCCCAAGAATATTGTCTAGCCCCAGAAAATCCCTGCTGCACTGAAATTGCTGAAAACCTGGGACTGTGTCCAGGGATTTGTCACCTGCAAACTCAGGTGTAGCAGCATATTGATGACCTACAAGACTCCTGCAAGTCATTTATTTAAACTGCCATCAAAGCTGTTCTTTAATTTCCCAAAATAGGTCTTACTGCTTCATGCCTCAATAACTGAAATCATTCCAAATGAATTATTTTTAGTTTAAAAGAAGTCTTCTGAGGAGCAATGAGGAGCAGATCTTCGATTATCTTCTTATATCCATTAGTAGAACCATGATAGTAGAGTTATTTTGTTGTTTCATGATGGTAATTCAGCTCTATGCTTCTAACTGCAAAAATGTATTCCCCAGGAATTTTTACATTTTTTTTTTTCAAGATGAATATCTCTGTATGCAACATTTCAGTGCTCTATGTCCAAAAATAAGCAGCAATATATTGAGAAAGAATGACTCCATGACACATTAAGCAGATAAAGTTGTACACATCAAAGTAATTTCAGAAGCAATTAAGGATGAAACAGAAATCAGGGGAGCCTTTTCGCCCATTGAAGTCCTAGAAGACAAAAAAAAAAAAAAAAAAACAACCCTTAACGGCCACTCTCCTCTAATTATGCCTGATGCCACCATACAGGATGCAAAGAAATTGATTCCTATGGCTGCCTGGATAGGCATTTGGAAACAAAAGAAAAAGTTAAAAGCTTCCACAGTGGTGAGATTTTGAGCCTCACATAACAGGTGTGGTTTTATTTTATTTTTTTCCCCTCACAGGGACAGTTTTTAGGGTTGTTTTCCTTGCAGCTGTGCCTCAGGCTGAATTCCAATTTTTGGAAATTCTCACAGATTTTCACTGACCTATAGCAGGAACCATTTCCTCTCTGTTTATGAGTTTTAGAGTGATTAAAATCCTCTAAATCTTCCTTTCCTATTACAAATGAAAGTCAAAGTGGCCACAACCAAATCCAATTAAACTGATGCCACAGTCTGACCTTTCATCTTTAAAATCAAGTCATTTTTCATTAAAGCAATTCAGAAACCTTGAAATGAAAGGTGAGTGGCTGAAACCCTACTGCTTCCAAATTCAGGCACAGACAAAATGAAACACCATCAAGTCCTGTTAGGAGGCCTCACACACAGTGTGCTTCTCCACTTGTTGCAAAAGGAGATATATGGTAAAGTTTCAATATATGGTAACGTTTCCCTTCTACCTTTTAAACAAGATATGAGGCAAAAGAAAATGATAGTTTGAGGAAATAATGTATGATCTGTGAACTATCTCTTATAAATGAGCAGACAACAAATTTTGACTGAGTTGCTGGATGACTAAACACGGTCCTGGGCAATATGAAGGTGTTTATCTAGCCACCTCTTTGTATGGTTTTCCAGACTCCTCAGCTCTCTAAAGGCAAAACTTTCCCTCACATCTGCACCACACATTGGATGTGTGGTACTCAAACATGTACAACCCTCTGCCTGGCTCTGCACATCTCACCTCTCTTGCCAACAAGCACATCCTTTTCTCTCTCCTCCCTGTTGCCTGCTTGCCTCAAGCAAAGTTAGATTGCCTCTGTATATGATTACTTCGAGAAAACTGTAGCTCAGCTCCCAACACAACTGTCATGCCTCTTGCACAATGGCATGGTCTTGATAGAAATGGCAGAAGTGAAGGAAAGGAAGACTACAATGGTACACAAATCATATTTACATCCAGGTCAGGATGGCTCTCTTGAGGCTCACTCACACTGCAATTCATTCTGTGTGGGGGCAGCTCTCACAGCCTGACCTCTGCAGCCATCTGGGGAGGGAAAGCCATCAGAGGACAAGTTCACCTTACTGTCTGTGCCGTCTGGGTAAAGCACTCATAACAAAGCCCATGCTGCCCACAGGTTAGGTATTAATGTCACTGTTCAAGTGCTGTGCTATCTAAAAGGAAATGGAAAAAATGACATTTGAACCACAGCTATGGAAAAGAGGGGCAGAGCACACCTAACTACTGTATGAGCTGGACAGCTGTAGTAATGAATTACCCTAGTTTGGGACACACCTGTAATACTTTAGTTCACTCATTAGGCTTTGATTTTTCACAGCAAGCTTGTGACTGCTCTGCTTATGCTATGACAGTTCAGAAAGGTTGGGTGACTTAATGAACCAGTCTTTCTCCCATCATCTATAAACACCCTGTTAAACCACAGCTGGCTTCATTAAGATGAGATAAAACGAGTAAGTTTTCAAGGCTCTGCAGGAGGATTTAGTCACAAAACTTCATGATGAGTTTTACAGGACTCTTGTGACAGCAATCTTGCATGAAACATAGCACTGAAACACCCTGCTTACCCAACAGCAGTCCTTAGCTTTCCTTCCCTGTCCTGGAAGGGGGCATTGGGCAGTGTTATTTTGTCATGATCCAGGAGACTTACGGGGCCATACCTGAAAGACGAAATGGGGCTCAGAGTTCACTGAAGGTTTCTGGGCTGAGCCCAAACACACAGATGTGGAGTAGAAGTGCTTCTAAATCCTTTGGTATGGCAGGATGCACCACTTGGGCTATGGATCCACTTCAGAGGACTCAAAGGTGCTGCCAACTCTGCCATTACTTCTCCCCATTCCATTTTAAATTTTGCAGGGTCATGGGACTGACCTCTGGAACCACACAGACAAGTCTGAGGAAAAGGAAATACAGGAATGGAGGCACTATCTTAAGTGAGCAAAACAAGGTGTTTATTTTGTATCTGTACAGGCTATGACTTGAACAAAGGCCCTCAAATTCTCTTCTGTATATCTGTGAGAAACAAAGTTGTGTTTTTGCAGTAGAAAGTGTTTTTTGCAGTGGAAAATTCCACTAACCTTGCACATTCAAAAGTGATTGTGCAGGCATGACAGTGGCACAGCAGTGGGGAGTATGTTAAGCAGATAAAGGGAAGGTCCCACTGTCCCAAAATGAGGAGGATAGCTAAGAAAAACAGGACAAGCAGTGCAAAATCTGTAAAAAAGATATCACGGGTCCTCTAGTTATAAGTGAAGAAAGAAAAAAATGGATAAGCAGAACTTAATGGTTGGTCAAATAAAATTGTACATGTATGTTATAGCAATTAGAGTCAAATAGTTTGTGAACATGTAGTACTCAGCCAATGAGGAAATGGAGGGGGGAATCAAGCATTGGGTAATAGGGAATATAAGGTTATGATATACTTTTGCTGGGTGCTTCTGCTTGCAGGATGCCTATCATTGAAATTGTGAATAAAATAGCTTCAAAGAAGACCCTGTCTGAGAAAATTTTTGAGGTATTTTGCATACATCTATGCTCAGAAAGTTTTACAGTGAACACTGGAGGATGTGGAATTTTCTTTCTATCATAAACATACACATTTCAGGAAAGCTCCTTTTTTACTATGTTGTTATTCACTTCTTTTTTGAAGTACTACTTGGGCATACCAGGAGGTGAAATACTAACTTGAGGGACATTATGTCAACAAATATTTTGCCTTGTCAAATAACAGGGCCAGGTTTAAGCCTAACCACCACAGTGTTTGAACAGGTGAGGTAGACCTCATAAAATTAAAGGTGGTACAGTTTGTTTTTGTTGCATAGGTTGGTATAAGCCCACTGCACATCCAGATAGTTTAAGCATCGTTATTCAGCAGTCAAGCCACAGTTCTCTCAGAAAGCAATGAATTTTATCTCTGCGACTCCTGATCATCTTGACATCTTAAACAAAATGACAACTGTGCGTATCTAATCTATCCATAATCCACCATGACACAGCATTCAGTCTTATTCTGATGAAATGGAAATGATTAGGAATAATAAATCTGAGTCACAATTACAAGAGCAGAAAAAAGACATTAGAAACTCTGTATTGTTTTTTTGTTTGTTTGTTTTTCCCTACAATTTAAAAATCACCATACATAAATTAAATTGTAGCTTGCTGTTCCTGAACTATACCCTAAGAGCCATGTCTTGGGGGAAATGGAGGAGAAAGAGAGCGGAGGTTCCCATTTATTTATTTATATTATTTATTTAAAATTTATTATAAATGTTATGCTTAGTCATTAATCTATGTGCAGGGCAATAACTGAGCTCTCTGTGGTTACTCCTGTTTTAATGGCTCGCAAAAATCAAACTGTATTCTCTCTGTGAGGTGGGTTATCCTTTTTGACTGGGCATGTAATAAAAAGTTCTCATGCACATCCTAAAGCCAGCACCTACCCCCTTCCATACAATGAAATTAATCCTCACATGTCATTTTTATTGGTCTTTATGACTCCATTGTTGCAAGTGCTGGAATTCTGACCTAGTTGAACATGTAACAAAAGACAGTTGTGCAACACTTTGGATAGGCTTCAAAAGAAATATTCATGAAAACACGTCTTCAGGGAGTCAGCAGCAAGCTACTGAGAGCATAATATGCTTATGCACTGGGCAAAATCTGAGTCTAAACAGGAATACTTTTATATGGGCAGAAAAAATATGCTCGTAATGAGCAAAAGGCAAATTTATTTTGGTTTTCTGAAAATATGTTTAGTGAATCATGCAAGTAGGCAGTTGATTTCATTTCTATGGCTGTAGTGTCTGGATTTATAAATTTCTAGGTAGCATTCAAAGAAGTCTTTAACAATTTATCTCATTTCTGTTTATATTAGAAATTGGTACTTATATTAATTTTCAAGCTACAAACAAATAACCAAAAATAACAGTCAGGAAACAGAATTTGGGCTTCTGTTGTATGGGGTGGGTAGCATAAGCAGCTGTATGTTTTCATATAGTGGAACTGTCCATATGAGGATACAGTATGAGGAGAGATACTCATGTGCATTAATATATCAGGAAGCTCCTGGAGTGTATCACACATTTTCTTAATGAAACATAGGATTATTTTACCTTCCATCCTATTCGAAGTACACTAAAATCAACGTATGCCTTCCTTTGAATGCACTGAGGTTTGAATCAAACTCACAACTGTAATTATGGAGGGCAAAGAGTGATCATAATGATTTGTGATCACTTTGGTGATTATAAACTGAAATGTTGATTTACCATGTTCACAGTCAATTTTCTTTTGCTTGTGTGAATTGGAATTAATTAATATACATCAGTAGAAAATAAATTTGATGCTTTTTTTTTTTTTTTTTTAATGCTATTTCGTTACTAGAGGCCACCAGCATCTGCTATTAACATTTGTGCCAGGTCAGGACACTGAACTGCCAGTGATGCTTTTTTTATGACTGCCACTAACAGTTGCCTACAACTTGAGGGCACACGTTGGTGGGAAATCCCATGATGTTGCAGCATATGCTACCTGGCACCATACAGAGCACTGGGCAAGAAGAGGGATGGACACACTCACAATCTTGCCAGCTGGTCAAGCTTACATATAGCTGTAACTTGAAGTGATGCTAACCACCACAGGTTTGACTATGCTGAGTACTCTGCCAAGTTTATTGTAGTTCTGGTTAATAGCTTTAATTACATTTTTAAACACAGGCAGTCCATAAAGTTCCCTTTTGTCTGGTTTCCTACCACCATCTTTTTAGTGCTGCTTCTAACATGTGCTCCTAGCTAATAGGGACAATTACAGATATGCTGAGAGTTAATTAGCCCAACACAAGGACAGGTTTTCTGGCAAGTTTCCCAGGTCCTTGACTGACATCTTGGCATGGGTTCATCATAAGTGCTTCATTGGTCTGTGAATATGCATACATATTGCAAGAAGGGCACGGGGGGGGAGAGGAGGGGTATGTTCCCCTAGTTGCTATGAGGAATAGAAACAGATAACCCAAAACTAGGTAACACACCTTTGCCGTTCTATATACGAGACATACTTAAGAATTTGGATTTTACCAGTATTCTTGTGAGCACAGGACACAGAAGGAATGGCCACCAGTTCGGCTGTGGAGAACATAGCGAACATCCCATAAACATGTTTCCTTGCAATGTTTCTTAAATAATTCTAAGTAATGGCCATGTCTATAGAAATACAATTTTCAGAACCATTAAGAAACAAAAATATGAAATGGAACAGTATCCTGCCATGAAAAGGTATGACAAACATCTCTGCTCTGTGTGTTGGTATGCACTCATCTCTATTCTGTTCGTGCTCATTTTCTAATATGATCTATCCACAGCTATTTAAATCCAGTGAATAGCTTTAGAAGATGTAGCTTGTTTCTTGCTTTTCTGATATTATTTTAATTTGTTTACATATATATCCTTTCATCTATGTGAGAGAGCAATCCAGACCTCTTGTTTATTTATTTGTAAATGATATAGATTAGAGACTTTGTTTTCAGAAAGCTCTTTGATAGTATCTGGCTATTCCAATGGATTAAATGCCACATTCTGTTCTCATTACAGGCAAAGGGAAGACTTGCACTAGTTTTAATGCCTAAAGCTCTGAACTTCTTCAGAGTTTTTTCATAGCATTATAAAATACCTGGTAGCAACTACTGTGAGAAAGATAATCTCAGGAAATAAAAAGAGATGGACCTGGCTTCTCTAAGTTCCTTCTCTTAAAAGAACAAGCTGACAAAACAAGTTAAATATTTGTCAGGACACCTGGTGTCAGAGAAGTTACTAACAATATGATAGTGTTTTTGGTTTGGTTTTCAGCAGTAATATCAGCATTCCCAGCAAACCCAGTTTCAGCTATTGTATTTTTAACGTGCTTTCTCCATAAGCAAAAAAGAACTTGAGAAACTTTGTAAACCACATGCTGAACAGTCAGACGTGTTGTACTGTTTCAAATACTGAGAGATGTTGCACTGGGATATATAAAGCTTATATACTTATATAACATAAGTTGGAGTTTAGAGTCCAATCTAGGGAGCAACATTTAAAGAAAGATAAACTAGAGTGAATTTGGAAGCAAACAAACAAACAAAAAAAAAAAAGAATACAAGTTTAAAGAAAGGAAAATTGCAAATAAATTTATGGGATTTGAACTGTGAAACCTAGAGAAGAGAAGGTGAACATAAACTTGAAATTCATCTGTTGCTGGTAAGAGAGAAAAAATACCGTGTTTCTATGTCATGGTGGGATGGATTGCAGCAAGAAGAGATCTTTCTGGATGTGAAGATAGCTTGAGTAACAAGCCTGGCAGATTGTGCAATGTGATACTGAAAAACAGATGAAGCAGACATCTGTTGGGAATGGCTTTAGACAGTCATTCCTTTGTTGAAAAGAAAAATGCCTCTTCCAGCCTTATGTAAAGATTTTGTGGTGTATAGCTGTTTAGGAGGAGTGAGTTTCTTTTCCTATATGCAAATTATAAGACTCAAGATTGAATTATGAGACCTACTATGAGATCTGTGCATTCCCTTTATTCAAACTGGGGTCTGCATTGTGAACATTATCTGTACAAATTCAAACCCCCCTCTTGCCCCTGGAAAAAACTTGTTCTAAGCTTATTTGAATTTGCAATAAATGTCCACCTTCTTTGCTGCTACAGCATTGTGGCAGTACTCTACTTTCTATTGTATTAAATTATTTAACTGTAAAGGGTGACAAGCACCTTATTAGAAAAAATATCAAGAAAAAATGAATTTGTTTCAAGATTTTCTCAGAGCACAAAATTTAAGAATTGCTGATCTGTATGTTAAATCCCACAAGTAATGAATACTCCAGTTGTAGTCAAGAAAAATCACAGGAAGGCTCTAAGGTCAGGAAGAGATGGTTTGTTGTTGCTGTTGTTTGTTTCTTGGTTTTGTTTGTTATTTTATTTCTAGTCTCTAGTAAAAATTACCTGCATACTTGAAGCTAAACATCTGCCTGAGCGCTCTGTTGGATCAAAACCAAAATGCTTCGCACTTCACCAGGCAGTGCTTCAACAGTCTCAAGGCCAACGATTTTTACAGCAGAAAGCCAAGTTATCAGAAGATTAAACAACAGTGAAATAATGTTGGAAATATAAACTTATTGCTTTTCTTTCTCCAAGGGATGAGAAGGTATACTCTTATCACAAATTATAATTAAAAAAAAAAAAAAGAAAAGGTTGTAACATTGTAATGGCAATGACCGTGAAAGTCAGGCATGCTAGACACAGGATTTAACATGTCTTCCCTTCATCACAGGCTGCGCTCATTTACAAAGAAACCTTATCATCAAGAACAAAAGAAAGCAAATTTCTTTGAATGCTCTGAGTCTGCTCACTGCCTAATGCTTTGAGGGCCACTTCACAAGCTAAGCTGACAGGAAATAATAATATAATTTGCCAATAACGACCTTCAGGTCAGGCATTTCTGGCAGTTAACCCAGTCTTTAACCCCATGGCTCCACTACTCCTGGAAAGTTCCCAGACCTGAGACTTTCATAGCAATGACAACTGTGGGAGTGCTAAAAACAAATAAATTAACATTTTTATGTGTTGGAAAGTTTAAAACTGAACTGCACATTGCCATGGAGACAGTGTGCTATTTAGAGCACAGAATAGTGAGAATACAGCTTAATATCCAGAAGGAAAGGAGGCTTCAGTCTTTACATTTTCTTAGGTTTGTGATCATAGTAGTTTGCAAGTAGGAAGTACAGATATCATATTAATTGATTCTCTAAAGTTATTTGTACATTCTGAAGACAAATCAGGAATATCATACTGCAACTGTCTCCCTCTGCTCTGGTCTGCTCCAGATCTTGTAGCACAGCTTTTCTGTAATATCTTAGCACATTACTTGAGCCATCAGAAGGAATAATATTAAGCATTGCTTAAACATCAGTCAAAACATATTGCAATACACTTCCTTGAGCTTGCAGGCTCTGTATAATACATTGAGTGCCATAAATTACAGCCATCACAATCTGGTTGAAGTTCTTTTTTCATTTTTATTTTTTAAAGTATTCTGGGGCAATAGAAAAGTTCTACAAGTTTGCTGGTAAACACAAGTGGAGTTACACTATTTGGATGTCAGACAAGTGCTTGGTATTTGTAAAAATAGCATGTGTCCCAAAGCATTAATGCATTTTACCAAGAAACATTATTGATTGAAAAAGTCATCCTGACACTTCACATTTCTTATCGTTCTATTTTAAATGCTTTTGCCATCTTGTCAAGGACTAGAAAACAGCATGAATGAGCTTTTATTGTAAATATTGATTCTAAAGCAAGTTATTAGAGATTCAATATATAACAAATGTATGAGAAGAAAATAAAAATGTGTTTACAGTTTGACCAGTGCTTCAGTTTTATAATATTGGATACACCCTCTGATTGGCAAAGCTGTTTTTTGTTTGTTTTTTAATAGCTTTTTAAAATAAATGATGACTTGTGATGTGACTTACAAATGATTCAGCGTACTGTGAAGCAGAGTGTGATTTCACCTGTTGCCAGCATACCTCAGAGTGACATATTTTTTCCTTGAAGACACTTGTGGAAAAGTCATAATAAAAAAGGTATCAGGCAGTCTGACTGAATATCTAAAAATGGGTCTAAAAGGTGGAAGGTATCTAGGATCAGAATATTCTGATTAATATACAAGTTATAAAGGAAAGCATATGTAATGTCGTGTGTAGCAACATATTGCAAAGTGCTATACAAGCTACAGCAACAGCAAATAAATAAGCATTCATCTTATTGAAAATGCACTAGACTAGACAGTGAATTTCATTTCTTGATGTGTGAAAATTCTAGCAAGGTCTTCCTTATCCTCCCTTGCTCCTCAAGTGTGGAACAATAAGGTGCTATCCAATAATATATTACAAGTCTCAGGTAAAGTTTGTCAAGTCTCAGGTAAAATTTATTTTTACCGGCGAGTGAGAAGTCACTACCTATTAGTTATTAAAGGTTATTCCCTAAAAAAAAATAAAATCTAATTCTATAAAATATGCACTGCAATACCTGATACACGAATGAAGATTAGTTTGCTCAGTTGTGCAATATAGTATTAAAAACAGCTACCCAAAGTTAATAAGACAAATCATTATAAACAATGAGTTGGTTTGAGAAAAAAAAATTATTCTCAGAGTGCCTCCATGACCTCCTGTATTTGAGAGTATTGGGCTGCATTCAAGAGCACCTCAGGCCAAGGATGTCCTCTAACTGATGGAGAATGGCACTGCCATTCGAGGACCCATAGCACACCAGGTTAGAGAGGGAACAAGACAAAGGTGGAGATGATCCACACACTTACTCCCTCACAAAATGACTCCATCATAACACATTAACTCTTCAGTAGAAATTATATGTGGTATTTAAATTTTGTTTTGAACTCAAGGGAATGGCAAGTGCATGCTCTAGGAATAGCATCAGATTATCTCAGGTGAAATCCTACAATGAGTTGTTTTGTGGAAGGGATAAGGGACAAACATTTTTCCTTTCCCCTCTTCTGAAAGGGAAGATGATGGCAAAATAAGTGAAGGGAAAAAAATCACCAATTTAAAAATAAATACATACATATGTAAATAATAAAAAATACTTTAAGACTTTCTTCAGCAAGATACAAGCGCAATCCTTCTCCAGGCATTATGGTGGAACACATTCCTTGAGGAACGAAACAAAGTTACCACCAGCAGAGACAATGGAGGTATCATGGGCCAGCTGTAAACTACTCTCTAATCCCATCTACCCACATGTTTGACTCATGTAGTGATGTTGCCACTGCTTCAGGTTGAAGCATCTGTCTGAGTAGAAGATGAGAGCTCTGACACAGCTTCTTAATAAAAGTTATTCTAGTTATAATTAATGACTTTTTTTGTCTTGCATTTTTCTAGGCTCACAGGTACCCTTCATAGGTTCATACAGTTCATAGATTCTATTAAAAGAAAGAATTTATTTTAGTTGAAGTTTGCTCAAACGTAAAGTTTCACTACTTCATTATTAAGTTTTCACAGTACAAAGAGTATCAGTGACTGAATCCTGGACCTTATAAGTGGTTCGTAACTTTACAGTAACCATTAAGTTTATTATTGCCTAAAACAAGTTAAACATTACTGATCCATTTTTTTCTGACTGAGGCACTGGAGAATCAGCAACTGTAAAGTCAATTGTTGTTTTGATTCACTGTACTTAAGACATGATTCATCGAAGTAATAAATTTATGCCTAACTTTAAGTATTTAAATAAATTGATCAATCTCGATAGGATAACTCAGATATAAGTAGACACAGAAACATTCATCTTGCAGAATCAGGTTATTAAAAGCTCACACATTGACAATAGTGTAAATCCCACCAATTTTAATGGGCAAGTTCCAGGTCATACCAGAGTGGAAGAACCACCTGTCCCACCAGAAACATCTGGCTCCTGGATGAGTGTCCATAGTAAGATGGAAGGAAGTCTATGAAATCCATGGTGAAATCTTCACTAGGAGGCCTCGAAAGCCAGTTTCTAGGCTCACTTTTTTTTTTTCTAGCCATTCCTAGCTCACTTTTTCAGTGTCTTCCTTTTCTCCCTCCCTGAGGCAGGGATCATCAAGGAATACAGGTTTTGTGTACTACCTCCATCATTCCCCAGTTCCTTTATTTACGCTATAAATTTTTGAGCTAAAACCATTACTGCATGACCTTATCCACCGGTAATAGCAGAATTCCACCCTGTGTCCTCAGGCAACTGTATGCAAAGTGACACCAGCTGTATGTCCCAGCATACTGGGACACACAGTAATCCAGAAACTAAAATCTAACAGCATGAAATTTAGTCTCCATGAGCATCAATAATTTTGGAGTCATCAAACCTCCATATATCAGCAACAACAACAAATCATATTCTTGGTTCACACAAGGTCATCCAATGGAGACAATTTTCAATATTTTCCAGCAAAAGAAAGAGTGGTTTGAAAATTGCATTTCAACGTTCAGCAAAAGAGAGAGACCAAGTGCATGAGAAGTTGTCCTAGGAAGATGTACCTTGTATTCACTTATGCCTGGTCCTGTCTGTCATACCATATGGTACTATGAAATACAAACTGATTTCTGAGAGTGAGGATCTGGCTTGCTAGTAGCATATAACCCATTTGAGACATCACAGAGAAAACTTCATATGTAGCCTGGAAAGAGCCAGAATTCAGCTGGACCACAAGACCCTTTCTCTCCCCCCACCCCACCCCCCTTTAATTTTTTCTTCTAATAAAAATCTACTTTGTAAGAAAAACTATTGCATTCACATTCTGACATTTTCAGGATTTTAAAAGTAGGTGTGATAAATAAAAAAATCCAAAGCCAAAAGGGTGATAAATTCTCAATTCTCAGTAAAGTCAGTGGGTGCAAGATGTTGATCTGTTCAGGATTTGTGTCTCAGTTCAGCTCTTTCACACCCTCATCCAGCAGTGCATGACCAGTTGAGGCAAAAAATAAGTTCATATTTTAGCAGTTGTTACCTGCAGAATTGAGCAGTGATTCTACAAAAGTGCCATCCATTCCCTCACCTAGGACTTATATCAATTTATGTCTAGCAATATCCTTTCTACTGTCATGTCTACTGTTTCTAGTAGCCTGGTAGACCACAGAAATAACATGCTAACTCCAGAGAACACATGGAAAAAAAAAGTTAAAGCTAACGGGGTGATTCTTGTCCACTGAAAAACAAAGAAGCCTTTTCATGTATGTCCTTAGGCTATGTAAATGATATTCAGTATTACTTCTTAATTTTCCGCACTGAAAATCTATTGCACGTATCCTAGGGCTACAACAAGTCAATCAGAAGTGTAAAATATTGACAGTAATGAACTCAACCTGTAAAGAATCAAGAAACATTATTTTTCTTTTATGATTTTTAAGTTATTTTCCATGAAGTGAAAAATTCTTAGTCTTGAGAGTATGCTGGGTCTATAAAGCCCAGCCTAATAACACTGAGTCCTATTCACCCAAGACACTGGTTCACAAAGGAAGGGCCCAACTGACTGCATCCTGCAAGTTTCCACTGACTGCACAACCTGTTCCCAAGCCTAAATCTATTCCCTTTTCCCCTTAATAAAATAATAATAAAAAAGAAATTAAAAACAAAACATAAAAAAGCCTAACAGCATCAAAGATTGTAGAGCATTTTAGAAAATCTTAACTTATTAACAGATGACTCCTACTAGTTTACAGGAAAAATTAGATAGTATGACCACTAATGTTCAGGCATATGTTCATACTTCCAGAATACTGATAGAGTATTCTCACCATTTTGCTTGACCTCTTCATTTGTTCATTCCGTAATGTTTTCTCATGTGATATTGCAGTCAGTAATTTTTTCTCTCTGTATTTGGCAAGGCTCCAAATGTTTTTTAAAGTCACTTACTCAGAAAGAAGAATGGGACATTTGGGATAGAAATTGTCACAGAGGGCATTGTTGCAATTAGGGTGATGAATTGCCATCAGCTTTAATTAGAACAGTAGGTATACATTTCATACCCTTATTTGGATCCAGCTCACTCAGCTAGGTAGCGTGGGGCTACTAAGTCAATACCTGTAGAAATGCAAAAACTACTATTAAATGAAAGGCCATTTCAACTCCGTGTTTACTTACAAACAAAATACAACTCAGTGGGAAAAAACATCCTGATTGTCAGGAACACTTTTAAATTCATAATAGAATAGTGTGCTAGAGAAGGTCATACGGGGATGAAAAGTGAGATTAGGACATTCGTATTACAGTTGTAAGTGTACCTATGCCAGATAACATACAACTACATAAGAGATCTCATTCTAATAGTGGAATTGTTTTTGTGCTCCTTGAAGAGGAAATCTGTTCTTCAAAACATACTTCTTTCCTACGCTTTTCATGAGATAACATTTTGTGCTACATAGCTACACAAACAAACAAAAGCACTAAGAGAACATTATTAAGGTCATAAAGAAAAACTCTCTTAGGGTTAGGAAAGAATTAAGATTACAAGTGCCACCTCATCTCAGATTCCCTTTTCTATGTGACTTATGATATAAACTTTGATGTTACATCCATATTTTTCTGCCTCCTTTAGTGTAGAGAATGGAGTGTGCTCACTTAATGAGCAGCAATTCAATATTTTGTTTTCTGCTTGTTGTTCAACGTATTGCCCCAGGCCTTATTTACTGCACATTTACAAATGCAGTTCTGAAGACAGAACTATTAATTTCCTCCTGGGTGTTTCTGCAGTACTCATCATTAGTGTATGTGAGTGCTTCACAGACATTTTGCCATTTATCTTCCCAACACATTTATGAGGTTAGGGGTTAGAACCTTCCCCAGTTTACAAAAGGGAAACTGATACAAAGAAATTAGAATAAGGAAAAAATACACTAATTCTGGATGTCCTATTTGTGACAACCAAAATCAGTGACTTAACATATGACAGGACTTTTATTAGCCCATTTTTTTTCCCTCATTCATTGTTTATGCCATTTCTCAAATTGCTTTGGTTTCTACTTAGTTAGGGAAACACACTAGGTGACGAGCTTTCTCAAACTTCACCTTCCCTTACCACACCTCTTCCCAGTCTCAAATGGTCATGCTCTGTGTGTTTCAGTACCACCTCTGTCTTCCTCTTTCAGATATTGCTATGAACACCACCCTTAACTGCTTTCCAACTTTTTCCTTATCCCTCCTTCATTAAATTATTTTTCAAGTCCAGACAGTCTTGCTATCCCTTCTATTTCATCACAAACTTTATCCCTTTCCTCATCTATTCTCCTGTTGTTTATCTTACCCAGCACTTCGAACCCCCTTTCCTCACAGCTTTCAGGCTTCTTTTTCCCCCTCCTCCTCCACAACATCTTAATTTCTAGCTTTTCTCTTTTACCTCATATCATATCGGCACCAGCATACACCCATCTCTTCAGTGAATTCCAGCTCTCACTCTTGTGAAAGGGTCATATTTCTGGTATCTATACCCAGCCAAAGCTTCTCTTCCGGGGAGGAGAAACAAAATTATTATTATTTTTTGTTGTTGATGGTGCTCAGGCCTAACATTATGTGTAGTTACCAGACAAGCTGTTTTCAATCCTATAGAAATCATGCCCCAGGCAAGAAGCAACTTCAGAAGAATTAGTTGTCAAACTTATGAACTTTGATGAACTCCAACAAATCAGATATTTTCAAAGGCTAACAGTTTGACTGACAGGAGTTGTTTGTTTTTCTTCTTAATAGATACGATAATGGGAGCATTTCTGACAAACTACCTGGTACATTCAACATTCAGATTAATGTTTTAGAAAGCTATTACACCCTATTTTCAGTTTCTTGTAATGAAAAGCATTTGGCAACTTTAATTACAGAAAATGTCATCAGCCTTACCTGTAATACATGACCGCACAGACATGAGATGTTTATCTTTATAAAAGATAAAAAAAAAAACTACATATCTACACTCATAGAAATATGAACGTAAGCAAATGCCAATAAGTTCTCATTTATTTAAATTAAAACACCATCAGGAATGTTTTAAGGGAGAATATTTAAAGCTGAAATAAAATTATTGGCAATTTATCACATTTCTTGCCAAATGTATAATCCAACCATACAGTTCCCTCACAGTTCTTGCAAAAAATTAACTAGCTCTTGTTAGAAATGGATGAAATATTACTACCATAATAGAGCTGTGTTTCTAAATGCATCCATTATCAAAAGCATTAGGTGCTAGTACTCTTGTGCTAGTTACAAACTACACCTTGAAATCTGTCTGCACCCTGTTGTCACTGCAACTTCAAATTCCTCTGCCCAGCCTATTAAAAGTACAAGTATTGCAATGCTTAATGTCATGACGCTTGACTTTGTATCAGTATTGTAAAAGACCCAAATGGTAGCGACAACACCACAAGCTGGAGGACACTGTCACTTACACTTTTTTTTTTGGGGGGGAGGAGGGGAGGACGGGGACAAACAGTACCCCAAAGATACTAAAGATTTTCCTCTGACAGAAATGCCCCAGATTTTCCACTGACAGAAATGGGATACCTCTATGTTAACAAACTTGAAACTCTTCATAACTCAATCCAGGTCAAAGAAACTTCAAATGCAAGTACTAACTTATAAAAGCATAAAGCAAACAAACAATTCAATTTCTATTTACAAAAGATTTTCTTATGCTTTCAGTTCCAGGTGACAGGTTAGCATATAGTCTCAGATTTCTGGCAGAGGATCCACTTCTTTAGTGACCCTCTACCTCTGAGGTACATTCATGGAACAGACTCGTGGCCTGGAGAAATAGACTGGATTTTCCCCCTTCCCCCCCCCCCCCCAATGAGGAGGCTTGCTTGGGGATTCAATTTCTGGGGTGTTTTAACACTGATAGGCAACTAAGAGCTGCATTACACCCCACCCCACTATCCAAACCTTGCCACGTGAGCCAAATACACTCTCTTATTCCCCTATACATAAAAGTATTTGATATTTTCAATTAGACTATTAATTATCCCCAGAACAGAACAGCTGTCAATCAATGAGAAAAAAGGTACCACCTTTTTTACATCTTTTCCATCTGTGAAGCAGAAAGAATGTCATTATCTGATGCGTTTTTCTCTAGCAAGGATCAGGCTCCTGATGCCTTTGAAGGCAACAAAGTACACCTGTTGCTGCAACCACAAACTGGTCAGAAGCAAATAACTGAAAACATGGTTTGTTCTGCATATTTCTTCAGCACAAGCAGCTGGCTGTAGTATTTTATTGACTGTATTGTTGGTTTCTACGGAAACAGATGTAGAGGAGTTAATTAAGATCAAGGGTTAGAGCTGATAAAAATTGGAGTTTTCAATGTAGTTCATCTATCATGCACATTCCAATTAGTTTCCACAACAAAATATCTATTGTGGAAAAGCAGCAATGGCTGAATCATTTTAAATGAAGTAAATTAAAGTTGTTAAGAAGAGCTTAAAGCTGAAAAAAAGTGTTGTTTATCCTGCAGAAAATATTTTTTGCTTTGATAAATAAAAACAAATTTTAAAAATTTCATATTTTGGACTTCACCACCAAAAAATCTTTGTGCTCTAAACTAATTCTCAATACAATCTGTTTGGCAATGTTCATTTGTATTAATTCATTCATCCAAGTACCCTAAGCATTTTGCACAGCTGTTAAAACATTTGTCTAGGTGAAAAGGAACTGGTTCTTTGCCTCATACCTTGTTGCTCCTGTCCATTCAGTCTCCTTCATGCAACAATGAGCTGGCTACCCTCAGGTGTTTTCTGTGAGGTGGTGTGCATGTGCCCTATCTCCAGGTAACTGGGGCTCTTAGTGGAAGCCAAGTGTGCCCTTTGCTTGTAAGGTTAGTACCAGTAAGAGGCAATTCCAAAGCCCAGGTTATAACAAATCACTTATGTTTTTTCAAAGCTGTCCCCCAATTGTGATTAACACATTGATGATTCTGAATTTCACTAGCAGCTCCACATCCAAATACTAGTGCATCTACCCACTTGTATCTCACATGCACCTGATCTGGATGGATTCTTAGTGCCTCATAAGTGGAAAGATGAGCCCTCTCTTCAGCTCTATCAAAAAGCAGAAGTGGGAAAGGACTCCCTGACATGAGTGCTGTACGCTAGTTACCACTTAGTCAGCATACAAAGTATTATCTGGAATGGTGCAAAAAAAAAAAAAAAAAAAAAAAAAAAAAAAAAGAGGAAAATTCTTGGTGATTGCAGGACATTACCCTTGTCTCATGCTTTCATATTTCAGCTCTGCAGGGATGATCCTCTTCAAATGAGCTGACAATCAATAAAATGTATTAAATTACAGTGACCCTTCAACATGGCATTAAAGACACAGCAAGAGACTGCTTTGTATCAGATACAGTAGGAATTGTAAGCTAGATTTGAATTCAGTGTTTCACTGCCTTTCCCCAGAAGGGGTTTAGGAATGTGCCAGCATCAGCTGAATCTCCCAGAGGACTGGAGTAGCACACATGCTGCCAGGAAGGGATGTTTTGTGTCAAAGATGGTTTACCCATTCCCTCATCTCTTCCCTTCAGTTCCACCAGTGCATCTGTCTGTGAGGTTACTTTGTGAGCCAGGACTATGCACGGTCATGATTAAAAACACAGGCAGCCTCTACAAGCTGGCTTTGACACAAAGAAAAATGTTCAGCTTCAGCAGAGAAGTATGGGACATTAACACAGGAAGAGTGGGGAGGGAAGAAGAGTGCTAATCCAACTCATCTGTCTTGTCGATGTATTTCTAAATACTGCCTATGTTTATATTATGGCCATCGCTTTAACATGCTGGGCCTGGTGTCTGCTGCATCCACAAAGCCTACTAATGTGTCAAATGCAGCTAAACAGTCACCCCTTACTTCCACTCAGATGCAATCACCTCTGTGCTTCTTAACAGATAGAACATGCCAGATGCTGACATGGTACATCGCTGTTCATAACAAGCCCAACACATGCACACATGATATAAGCCATAATTTACCCAGCACAAACTGCAGAGGGAAAGCAGGTAGCCAGAATGTAATTACCTGAGCTGGAATTTAGCCAGAATAATGGGGCTAAAACCCCTATTTGTTTGGATTAATTTAATTGCTAAATATATTTTTCCACTAGTTGTTGCAGAAACAACCTTTTTGTATTAGCCAGCAGGTTAAATAGCATTTTTATTGCTGTACTTCTGCTCCTGCCAGTCACTTCTGTTTTTTTTATTTGACTTCCAGGTCTTCTGCATTATTTGTGTCAGCTCCCTGGAGCTGCATCTCCTAAGGATAGGTACAAGAAGCCACAACATTAGGGAAAAGAATGGGCAAGACAGACAGTGAAAATTCATCTGGCACACACTACTTCAGTCAAAGAAAGTTGGCAATAAATGTGAAAACATCTTTGTAGTGGCTGTACTCTCTTCTTTAATAACATCATGGAGAAAAATCCTTCAGCTGTTGAAATAAAATTAGCTTTTATTACAGTCTAAAAAAGTAAATATCAGAGTACAAACAGTATTGAAGCAGCATACCCAAAGGCATGTACTGGCTATCTGCTGTATTGTAATTTAACATTGCTACTATTTCTCATGGGATTAACCCTGCCAAAATCAAGTATTAACAGATTCCCACCACCACCATCTCACCCATGCACGGCACAGTGCATAATGCCACAACACACAGCACAAGCACTGCTCGAGAGTAGCCTCAAGTATTCCCACTGAGGTTTTCCATCCAGCCCTCTCGGGCTCCTTACACTTTGCCCAAGATGACACTGGAAACTAGAGCAAAACAAAGACAATGTTCCACAGATTAGGAAATATAGTGAGTTTCTTCTCCTCTTGATTCATAGGTCTGCTCTACGTTTGCAGGATGAAATAACCTGACGGGAACAGACCACACAGACACAGCAAGGGAGATATTTTAAGGTGTCATAGCCAAAGAAACACCACTCTCTCACTTATACTAGTCTCCAGCACTAGTACAACATGAGGAGGGCATATACAGAAAAGGCACCTCTTTCTGTAATAGCAAGTATGCACACAGTCCTGTAAATAAGACCTTATTCAAAACTACCCCCTCTGGCCAATAATTTCTCTCCACGGATATACCAAATCCAGCTATCTGCAAATGTTTCACCTTTCCCTAGGAGATGAGGAGCACAATGCCCTTCATGAATGCATGCAACCCTACAGCCTGAGAGAAAAAATGGGGATGTCTAGGGGTGGATTTTGTGGGTTACCTAAACAAAATGCCAGAAATATGTTCTTTCACATTCTTATTGACTGCAAACCAAGGCATGCAACTGCTAGTTACAGAGAGCTCAGAGGAAATCATTAAAAACACTTAAAGCTGACCAAAAATCTATTTTCTACAAAAAAAATTTAAAAAAAAAAAATTAAAAAAAAATACCACCACCAAAAACCACCACCCTCATCCCCCAAAACAACAGAAGTCATGAATTTAAAGTTATACCTAAAGTCCTTCCAGGGCTTGAAGAAAATGCCAGCTCATAGAGAAGCTAGATCCCAGCCTGGAAAGCACTTGCTTTTTTGGGAGAAGTCCCATTTCTCCCTGGCTGCGTGTGTATTTTGAACTACAGAAGCAATGAAAACCCTAGAACAGAACAGACAGCAGCTCCATCACAACTGGCTGACCTACATGGTGGGCAGCTTCCCTTCTGCTGGCGGAGAACACCCATAAAATGAAGAAAGAAAAAAAAAGTCAGAAGAGGAGGGTACTGGAAGTTTTGCAATAATGGGCTCAAAGAAATAGAAGGATCAAAAATCAGAAATGCCCAGTAAAGACACGCACCCTTCAGAGAAGCATTTCTCTAGAAAATCTCTCTAATAACAAGGATGATGAGATTTACAGAAACAGAACTGGAGGAAACCTCTTCAGATTCAGCCCCTCACTGTCACATCATCATATCATATGATCTTTTTTTAAAAAAAATAAATCTGTAAATCATCCCTTAGAACTAGGTATGTTTTGGAACAGATTGGTAGAGAACCTTATTCCTCTAAACATTACAAACTTCTAACGTCTATTCTAAATTCACCTGCAGCTGTAACATCCAGATATGTTTATGTATCTTGTGCACAAGAGAATGAAAAGGAGAGGGAAACACAGGTTTTGAAGTTTTTGAACTGCCTATGGCTTTCTGAAGTAGGTATCAAGAGTGTCTGCTCATTAATTCATGGTAGAAATGCAGCTTTACACACTGGCATAAAAAAGTCAAGGAGCAGGCTGTTCTGAGGATGACTGAGTTGGGAGCCATAGATACCCCAGCTCAGGGCAGAAACTTCACCACCCAGGGCACCATCCCACATCACCCAGACTGGCAACTGCTCAGCTTCCCAGGAATATTAGTTGTGTTGATAGTGTGGTGTGGAGATCAGGGCTGGGATCAGATGGTAGTCCTGACCTCTGGGTGATGGATAAGCGGGGTGGAGTTAGCCTGTGGGCAGGATGATTAAGGCCTACAGGTGTCCTTAGGGCTCTGTGTTGACCCTCTCTTAGTCTCTGGTAATGACCAGGTCTACCCCTTCCACAAGCACTGGTAGAAGTGCTGCCTCCAAACGTAGCACAGTGGGCAAAGCATCCTCCCTCAAACCAACTCACCCCAGCAGTTCCAAGAAAGCACTTGGCTTTCTGAGTCAGACCTTGTAAATCCCGTGTTTATGCCACTCCAAAGCTTGGGGGACTTTCAAAGTAGAATGTATAGTTAAATATGTTTTTTGTCTAGCTTAACTCCCAAGCAACAATGATCTCCCCTGGTTTGGATAATTCTCCACAAGTATCACACACAGCCATTCTGCATGCAGTGCCTATCACATTGCCCTACTGAAATTAGCAGTACAGATCCTGCCCATTTGTCCCAAGCAATACTTCTGTACTTTTCCCTTCATACTGCTGGTAAATCTTGCTAAAGTAGTTTAGGACACTCTTTCTCACATCCTCAGCACTGGACTTCAGGTTCCACAGTAGGATTAAAAAATATTTCTTTTTATTTCTCTTTTTATCACGCCAGGATTGACCCAGCTACAGCTGGGATGTCACGGTTTAGCTGCTGGCCATAGCTACCTGCTGTCTGAGATGCTTCTCTTATCATCATACCAGAAGATGGCAAAGTGTTAGGCAACAGGTGTCTATATTCTTTTGACTGGGTCTTCCTTTGTTCCTTGTTCCAGTTTTGTTCCTTCTGCAGCAACATGTCTAAGGGCATTCTTAAATACCATTTTGATCCAAAAATCTTTTAACCGTATCTTGCTAACCTTTTAGTTGTCAGAACTGTAATATGTGGGGCATAATCACTTCAAACTTTAAAAGTGCTTGCTATAGAATAGCTTAAAATAGCTATAGGATGGTTATTTTATGCAAAGTACTTTCACTCATTTCATGACCATTTTGTTTCAGAACTCAAAACTCCTTATGACACATAGCGAATCTGAAATATTCAATCACATTAAACTTCAGGTCAACATAAACTTGAAAAAATGAAGTACAATACAATCTAAAGAGAATGTAGGAAGGTTGTGCAAAGTTTTAGAATGCATTATTTTTATTTATTTTTTTCCCCCAAAGATTAAACTGTTTTACAATTAATACTTTCCCTGAGTCTGGGCTTGTTGCCTAAGTATCAACAGCTAAGAGAAGGCTTGTTGCCTGAGCTCAGCTAGGAGAAGATTGGCAGGATTAAGGAATCACAAAACCACAGTTTTTATCATCCTGAATTTCTGTGTATTTGCAGGGCAGCTCTGTAGCTAAACTGCATGTGGGTTTCATTTAAATTCAAGGGAGTCAAGTAGTAATTAAAATAAATTATAATTAATGATTGACCAAGTCCAGAACACCTTATGCATCTTAATAAAAACAGAGAATAGCTGATAATGTTAAAAATCAACAAAACAGTAGGCTTATTCAAACTAACTACGCAACAACATAAAAACAGTTACAACATTAAAAAAAAGTGTCTTTTTACAAACTATTGATATGAAGTATCTTGATCTGTGCTAGGAGAAAATTCCTTCAAGGTTTCTAATAAGTTGGCATCCCTGACTTGGTGGTTCTCTGTCTTTTGGCTCTCCCCAGTCCCTACTGAACAGATGTGATTTCTCTCTTCCCACAGCAAAGCAGGATTTGCGAAGTCTCTGCAGCAGAAGCGAGTATTTACAGCACAGAATACTTACAGCTCTGCAGTGGGGTGAGGTTATTGCTCTGGATTTAACAAGGAATATAATAAAGCTGGGAAGCCATACAGGTCTGATTAGCAAAACCACCTAAACTGAGCCTAGTGCAGCTATGCAATTCGTTAGCTCCCTGTGATCCAAGGAAGGCTTTGTTTTCCCCAAAGCCCCCAGAACTGCTAGGCTTATCAGCCCAACATATCTCCCCCAGCAAGATTCCCACCTTCAAAATTCATCAATGTGCTGGTAGCACCGAGCTGCACATGCACAGGCTACTTGCTCTCCCTGGGGCAGAAGGTCACAAGATCTGTATGCGTGTTTAGTCCCTCAAATATTGCTTGTTTCAAGAAAGTTTGTAAAAGTAAGGAAATACAAGAGCTGTATTTCCTTATGGGGTTTTCCTCCATTTGTTCACACTAGGATCTTTAAACTTTAGATTAAGCACAGAATAGACAAAGCAAACAGTAAATTGCTTATTTACTTACTGAAGAGAAAGAAAAACCCACAGACTGCATGCCATTTTAATTCCTCCCCCTCATGTCCACAGCTAAGTTTCTGTAGACTTCTACAGTCAAGATTCCCCATAGCAAACTCAACATAACATGTCTCTGCACATCAACCTGGCTATAGCATAGAAATCCTGGACAGAGGTGAAGGATAGAATATGAGGACAAACAAACCATGCAAAAAGCTAGCAGGATAGCCTGGAGTTCTCGCCACTAATCATCATCTATTACTTGCACGAGATAATTACACACCACTCTGCAGCAGCATAAGACAGGAGGTGAAAATCATGCCTCATGTAAGACTTCACCACCAGATCTCCAAGAAGAAATTTGACTCGCCGATCCAGAAGCAGAGACACAACTTAGCAAACTGGATAGCACCAGGGTCAAAGGATTTTCAACAGGAACACAGCTGCTACCCTGGAATTTGGAGCTCATTTCTTCCCTGATAAAGATGTGCATCAAAGCAATGCCAGAGCAACCAAGTTGTCACACAGGTGCAGACCCAATGTGGAAGTTGTATCAGTGGTTTCTTCATGTCTGATTCTAGAAATTCCTGAAGAATTATCAAAGCCCTGTATCCACTTTGTCACAGCTGACCACATCCACCTATCCAAAAGTCTCTTTCTCTGTAAATTGCCACCCAGATGTGCTTCAAAATCTGCCTTTGAGGTCACTGCTGTGGTCGCTCAGTGCAGACACAGCTGGAGCCTTCTGGAGGAAGGACCTGCTCTGCAGGTATCTTACCCAAATATCAAGCTGTTGGGACACCTAGCAAGGTGGTGGTGGTGAGGGAGACAAGGCTGCTTTTCTCTTAGTTCACACCAGCCCTGCAAGCATATGGCAATGCCAGCTTTTAACACGTTAGTGCCACAAGTTGGTGTAAAACAGGGCAGGGTAGAGCTTGTGCTGCCCCACAGCAATGAGTTTCCCCTGATTTACAGTCTTGGTAGAGGTGTTGCCTTCCAACTTCACATATATTATATTGTAAATTGATAGTTACATTAAATTAGTTTGCTCTCACTTGGAGAGAAGCAAAATGCACACAATTTACCTTCCCTTTAACGCTGATTATTTATTATTGCTAGAGCATGGCCTTGTGTCTCTACATTAGAAGGGGTATTAATCTGTCTTACAGAATTCTTTTCCATACCTGTAATCATTTTAGCTCCCCAGACACCTCTGTTTCTGCTGTATGCTTCAGATAAGAAAAAACTGTGATAATCTACATTTATGTACTCTACAGAGAGGCTATGTGCAGCAAAGAAAAAGCTGATAGGGAAGGACTACTGAAACATCACCTACTTAAAGCAATGCCATGCATAGCCAGTGAAGGCTTATAAAATAATGAGACTTGTAGCAATGACTCAAAGTGGGTATTATACACTAACTAGAGAGGTGTTGCAGCCTCCTGTCCAAGAAAAAGAGATTTAGCAGTTATTTCAGAAACAATCCTGAAGCATTCAGCCTGATACACAGCTACCTTAACAAAGGAGGCAAATAGAATGCTATGATGTCTTGCTAGAGGCATACAATGCACATCAAAAGACTGATGATTAAATTACTAAACAAAGCACTCCATGTGGACCAAAAATAGATTCTTCTTCCTTGCAATAAGTTGTAGATAGCAAGTAAATACCAGCAGGTTACTACCTTTATTCCTTCCTATTACATTAGTCTTTTTCTTCCCTGTAAAATATCTGTCCAGTGCACATATTCATAGCAACCCTTGTCTGTATTCACAGCAACTTTTATTGGCTGTAATTTGACAAACTACACTTCAAGCCAATTTTTTCTGGACAACGCTGGGTTTATTTCTAAGCTGTTCATTGGGAAAAACTACAGAGGGAATGAAGCAAGGGCTTGTCCTTTCTTCTTTCTGAATTTCTCAATTAGGCAGATCACTGATGTTAATAACCACAGACACATCCTGATAAGGGTGTAGCTAAGCGTGTCTTCTTCTGTACTGCTGCAAGCAGCCGTGACTTCTCTCCAAAAATGCCTTGGAAACAAGCCCAGGTTATTCCTTGGCTGAGAAAGAAATATGTATTGTTTTGTTCAAGGGAGCAATAAATAATATAAAGGGGTGGATGAAAATAAACACCTCAAATTGAACTGAATATAAAGCAAAGTGAGATGGTGGAGATCGCTTTTAAATTCTGCCAGGGTCTGAGAAAATGAAGTCCATTTGAAAGGAGAATTTTCCTCTCAGTTATATTGCTCTAGATCAAAAGCCAGTGTAACAGATTGCTGTGTATAGGACAGATGTAATTGGAAACAATACACAGCCTAAGTATTTCCAACCCTGAATGTTAACAAGGCATACAACTTAAAAAAAAAAAAAAATAATCATGATATACCTAAAATAAATCCTTCTGTTTGAAAAAGATAAATACAATTATGTTTTTTGCCTTCTCATTTCTAAAACTTTAGAAAGCAATCAAATTATTTTCATATTTTTCTCTACCAGTACGGAAAAGCAAGCAGACATATACATACACACACATTCAGAAAAAGTGTTTTAAAATCACCTGACTCTAGGAGCTGAAAATATAGAGAAAACTCTAATGTTGCAGGACTTACAATACAACACAATGGTTTTCACAATGAAAAAACAAGGGTTTTCAGCACAGCAGTTGATTTGTTCTCAACAGGCTTTCAGTTACATTGATGCAACTCAACAGCAGGAGTTTTAAATAAAGTAGACAACAAGTTTTGCAATGGTTCTTCAGTAATCATGCACCTTTTTTAGAACAGGACAATGCAAAAGTCATCAGTGGTTTCTTACAAGGATCTGATTTTAATCTATTATACTTACAAGACCTGCTACTGAGGTGGAGAGTGTTACATACACCATGAGAACAGGAGCAGATCCCAGCACGCAGGAAAGGTAGAAAAAAAGGATAAAAAATGTGAGTGAAATTTCTTCGTGGAATGTGGCATATCAGACTTATGTGTTGAGGCAAGATACTTGTTTCCCTGGTTTTCACAGAAGTATTTTACTGAACCACCTGGGAGGATGGAAATCATATAATTGCACTTACTGCCTCATCTTACAGCCTACATTTCTTCTATGCTGATGAAAGTCAATGCTAGCCAGCAAAGAAAGGATCTAGAACAATAAATAAATAAATCTGAGGGCTAAGAAATTCCTTTTTTGACCTCTCCCTGACATTGCCCATGGAAATACTTTGCCCTCTCTCCACCTTGAATGCCTCCAAACCTGCCTAAGTACCTAGTCTTTCTCTTCTGGATCTTCTAAAATGACAAGCTGATGAACCAGCAGATTGAAAAGCCACAGCCATTCAGTGGATTTATGAAGCACATTAAAGAATTGTATAGCACCTCAGGAAAAAAAAAAAAATCCTCTCTATAGGTATTCGCACTGTGGGTTGATAGCCTTGTATAAGATCCCCCAGAAAATAAGTCCAGGTAGTGGCCTACTGCTAAGATAGCAAAAAAAGATAGGAACTGAGGAGAGGGAGAATACTCAAAGTTTTGTAGAATATAAAATGATAGGACAAGTTTTAATTCCAGAAGTAGAATCTGTGCTATTATGGAAAAGAGACTGAAGTATTTATAAATGCAGCAAGACGCTTCCTAAGTGCAAATTGAATAGGAATATTTAGCTTTCTGCGGGGATTCACGAAATTAGGTTCAAATAGAAGAAAACTGACATGTGAGCACTGTTATTTCTTATAATAAATGAACAGTGAAACAAGCACATTTTTATAAGACAGGGTATATCTCACACAGCATGCAGATGAATGAGACACTTAGCTCTCCCAGGAACAGCAAGACCAAACAAACAAACAAACAAAACAGACAAGACTTCCCTATTTATTTTATGAATAAACTTGACAACTAGAAACGGTTTATCAGCTCAGGAGGCATGTTTCTTTCTGAACTGCAGAGTGAGCCCAGAAACCAGATGTGCAAGTAGCAGGAGTTGCACCAGTATAACTGAGAGCTGAATTTGCCCCACTTGCTAGGCTGGTTGTCACTATGGAAACCTGAAAGAGTAGTCCCTTTCCCTACATCTACACTAAATTATGCTGGTGCTGCAGAAGAAAGGCTAGTTGACAAGTCCCATAGAAAATTGTCAGGCAAAAAAGAGTTCCATTACAGTAGAGTTAAGTTTGCAAACAGCTGACTATCAGAGAAGGGGAAAAGTCTTAAGACAGTACTAGAGTCTTTTTAAAAAACAAACAAACAAACAACAGAAAAAACACATTTAAAAAGCCTGGAAACTGAAAATTCATATTACAGAAGAGAAAAAGAAAACAGAATGCCATACCACAACTATGTGCATGGAAACATACAGTTAATTCACACACCTTTCCTGTGCGAGCCATTCACGTGTTCACAACATCTGTGTCTTGTATGGACAAGACACAATTTTATGAAAGAGTTTTCACTAAAACCACGAAGCAGTTCACAGGCTGTGACTAGAGGAAACTTAACCCTCTTCCTTTGAATTAGTTTACACAAGATGAGGAGAAAAATCTGGTACACATAACATTACAAGTAGACAGAAGGAAGATAATGGACATTAAAACCAAAAGGCCATTACAATTGTTCAGTCTGATTTTCAGCATAACACAGTGTGAAGAGTTTCATGCATAGTCTTTGCCTAAACCTCTGCTTGAGCTGAGCCATACCTTTTTAAAAGATCACCTCTGATGCAAAGATTTAAAAGGGACAGATTTCCTCCATCCCCACACTGTTCTGTGTCTGTTTTGTAACATATTAAAAAAAAATGTGAATCTAATTTGTGAAAAAACATCATTTGCTTCAGCACTGCACTCTGTTCTTTGCAAACTGTGGTGCTTTGCATCTCATTCTGTCCTCAAGGTTTTTTGTTTTTTTTTTTTTTTTTTTTTTTTTTTTAAAAAAAACAACACCTTGATCCATCAGTATTTTTATCTTTATCTAAATGCTTCAGAAGGATGTTTTTCATCACAAACTGTTTATTTTCAGACCACCTCTAAAATATTTTTATCTTTCCGGCTTTCTTCCAGTTTCCTAGCTGAGAGCCTAGGCATAAAAAAATAAAAAAAAAATAAAAAAAAAAATGCTCAAATTGAATAAGTGACCTTTGTAGCTTTTACACACTCTTAAAAAAATCATATTTCTCCTTCAAGTCCGAAGTTGTAGCCTGATGATTTTACTGTTAGTCCCTCGCTACTTGATGGTTTTAAGCCCAAATCCTGGAATCAAACAAAAACTTCACCCTCCAGAAAAGCTCTAACCCTCAGGATAAGCAGTAAAACTTGAACACACGACCTAACCACCACAAAAATACAGCATCAGGTATAAAGTTGTCTCATGATTTTGGGCAGCTGACCCACGTATTTGAATGCACAAGAAGGGTCCCATTTATAACTGGAAGAGCAGGAATCTCTTCCAGCCATAGACTTGCCATCATCTCCTCATCTCCTGCAGCAGAGCAGCAGGAGCACCCAGCAGACCCTGAAAATGGGCACCCCGTAGCCTAGTTTTGAAGTGGAAAGTCTTCTTGACCTTATTCTATAAGGAGTACAATCACTAAAGGAGAACACATTTCAAGAGCCTGGCCTAAGGTATCTCTAGCTCTAACAATCTAGTTTTCCAAAAACAAGTATTTCCTCAGTGAGAAGAAAACACAAGGAAAAAAAAACAAAACAAAACAAAACAAAAAAAAAAAAAAAAAAAAAAAAAAAAAAAAACAAGGACAACAAAATTTAGATTTAAAAAACAAAAACAACAACAAAAAAAAAGATGAACGGTCTGGTTTTACCTTCCTAAGAGTCCTTCACCACCTGTAAGAGACAGAAGCAATTCTCAGGGAACAAAGCAGCTAACAAACTCCTCTGAACTGGCCTCCTACCCCAGAAACAAAGCAGGTACATTTGAAAACAATCAGGTGTTCACCGACACACGTTGCCCTGCTCAGAACTGGGTGGATTATAAACACCTGCCAGCTGCAGCTCAGAGCTGAGACTATTGAAACAATTACAGTGCTCTGCTCAGTGAAAGAAGGATATTGGCTGACAACATTATCAGGTAGACAGAGAGGCCTAAACACCAAGCCTATAGCAAAGCTTGGAACATGCTTCTGCTTTTTAAGTTGCCAACTAATGTCTTGTAACTCCCTGAAAAGGGGAGCACAAACCAATTCACTGGTGATTTTTCTTTCAAATGCTACCTGAAGGCTGACAGTTGAGTCAATATTTTATATATATATAAATATATATATATGAGAAAAATCCATACCATTTACACAGCAACAAATAATTGAAAGCAGACAATCAAACGTTGATTCTGTCCCCTCTACTTCACTCTCACAAAGCAAACTGTTACTCCTGGTAGTAGTAAAAAGCTGTGCCAGGCACGGGGGACTGCTGAGCAGTTGGACAAATAAGAGGTTTCGTTATTTCCCAATCTCACATAAGCTCAATATAACAGCACTATTAGGGTTATATGATGGATCAGTGAAGTACTTGTTACAGAGGCCCAGGTTTGAAACAGTTTCTCAGAATAACACCCCTACAGCTAGTTCGCAGAACGAGCATGCTTTACAGGGATATACATTGCCTACTAAACAGAAGCAAACACACACAGTTATTATCATTTAGAAAAGACAAAAGCTGCCAACATGGAGGAAATGCCATCAGTGCTCAGGATAGAGGCATTTATTGTTTGCTACTAATTGCAAGGAAAAAATTCACAGACGTTTCAAAGCAGCTGCTGTCTTCTCCTTAAAACTCCTTTCCACTTAGGAGGGAAGATTTTCATTTTAACAGCCTCAGAAAGCTTTTATGGCTTGCTACCATCCAAGGCCATTCAGATGTGTTTTTTCTGTATTGATTTTGTTGCGAGGTTCAGAAGAAAAAAAAAAAAAAAGTCCAAGTTACTAAGAGAAAAGCCTGTAACTAGAGAAATTGCTGGTTAAGTATCAGCAATTTCTGTTAAATTAAGTGTTACTCACCTCCCCCCAAATGAGCCTTGTTAATTTTACTGGTAAAAATCTATGTAGACTTGGTTGCGCAGGAGACTTCAGCTCAATCCTTTGAAGCTACAGGTTCCAGCTGCTGTATATCATCTGTGGAGTGAAGCTGATTTACATTATCTGAGAATCTGGCCTGCTGTGGCTAAATACTCCCCATCTGGCTCAATCAGTTTCCCTTCTAGAAAGCCCTAAGGATTGTCTTTTCAAGCTGTATTTGTCTCTAAGACCTTTGTAATGTTGATATTGTGCATATGGCCAGGAATATTCTACCCACTGCTAATGCTGGGCACTGTCTCGGTGATGGGTGAACTTGCTAGATGAGACTCCAGGTGTTCACCTGTTTAGCAACATCCCACAGAAAATTTTATTTTAGCTAAATGTCTTTGTTTTAAGGTGCTGATCCTGCTTTTATCATCCTGAAAAACTGGCAGCCACTATCCCGTGTGCCTGATTGTAGTATTTATGGCAATAGAAGAGAAAAACACCAACAAAAGCATCTAACTTCTTTTGCGGAAATATTTCACTTAAATCAGCTTTCCTTGTAGGGAATAGTGGCTGGTTTTCTGTCTCCAGATCTCCAATTAGTATATGGCCAGGAGTTTAAACATCAAGAGAAGCTTCACTCAAGCAAGAAGTGAGCAAAGCTAAGGAGAAATCAGCAGAAGGGAAAGACATCCAAAGATACATCAAGACTTGAGAGACCGGCTTCAGTTCTTTGTTCTGTCACAGGCTCTATTTGTGTACCTAAATAAACTGTACAAGGTCAGATTCAAAGTAGGATGTAAGCAACAATAAAGCAAGGGAGGCAGAACTGTAACCCTGAAAAAGATTACACACACACAGTGCTTTCAGCTCCTCGTAAGCAAACTTGGACAGGCACCAGGACACCCCAGTCCCTCTATTGGCCCTCTCCCCTTCCCTGGGGTTTTCCTGTTGGGCTTTCCAGAATAAAACCAAATGTTGGATCATATCTGTTCTAAAGAAGGTCTAAGTATCCTGAATTTTTAAAACATCAATGAAGTTAGTGGCCTATTTTTAGGCAGTCATTAAAGGACCCAGCTATTGACAGCCAGATTTAGTTCCTGCACCTATGAAAGGACGTCCAAACGTGCCTGTCATCCTGTAGGAGCAGCTAAACTATCACTGGGTGGTCTGAAGAGGGGGATCCCCACAGCTCTGTTACTATTGTGTCACTGTGCAGGAGCAATTTCAGAAATTGTGTGCAAGGAGACCGTGTCCATATCGCTGCAGTTAAGAAGCACTGAAGTGGGTCCCTGTTCATACCCAGCATGCATTGATATTCCCCTCACATTACTGCCAGGCAGCACGTTGCAGGACTGAAGTCCTTCCTACTGATTTTCCTGCTTTCAAGTTATTTCTGATGCAGGGGAACAGCTTCAGTGTGGGAAGGAAGGGGAAGGGAGATTAAACTGGTATCTTCCTGAATATGTAGTCAGGCCACTAAAGTGTTATGAAGAGGGAACAAAGGCCTTCTCTGCCTCTGATATTTCAAAAGATCTGGGGGGCCCAACCAGGAAGTGGGAATGTGGTGGGATACCCAGGTAGAGAAGTGCATGGCTGAATATCCTCTGACAGCCTGAGTCAGATGGCCAAGGTGTACAGTCTCGCATGTGTCCTTGCTCATAGTGTTAGCCAGATAGATCAAATCAGAGACATCCAAATGCACAGATTTCAGGCAGTTTCTCTCTCAGGAAGTTGGCTATTTTGGCTCCTGTTTTGAGAAGATCAGCCTGTCCCATATACGTAGGCTCCTCTAAATGGTGACTAGGTGTCTAACAGTGTTCTGAATCCCATATGGGCACCAGATGACTGCAAGGTAGGTGTTGCAGCACTGTAATTCTTTATTAGATTTGGCCTTTAGTATTTCATCTCCCCCTCTACATTTTCAAACTCATTTGTAATTACTACAGAAAGATATTCAACACTGCATTGCTTTCCCAGAGCAGTTACTGACATACTTAAGCAGGAACAAAGCACAATATGGATGCTTTTAATCTGATTTTATAAACTTGACACATTAACTTTTGGCATAATTCTGTAAGAAATTGGTTAGAACTTAAATAGCTTTTCCATTTCACATCTATGTGGTTTTGACATTTCTCACAGCAATGGCCAGGTATGCATGCGTGCAGCCCTGTGCTGGCAGTGACAGGCTCACAGTTTGCTGTCACTAGTGCCCAAGACAGCCAGCTTAAGGGAATTAGTCTGTGATTAACCTCACTGGATTCTGTTTAGCTCTTCTAGCCAGGTTATCTATCAGAAACCATCAGTGACTTTGATTTTCTTGAAACGTCATTGTGACCTGTGGTGGCTCAGGAGTTATTACTTAGGTGTTTAAACATCTCTCTGTCTCAGGGGACAAAACCACATGTAGTAATCAACTTATCGTCTGTCCCTCCAGGATTCACTTCTGTTGGTCCATCTGAGTCACCATATTGTGTGGCAGATGAGGATCAGACACCTGAAATGGTTCTTGCTCTCACCTCTCCCTCCTAGAAGGCTTGTCCTACAAGGCAGGGACAGCTGCATAAGATGCTGCTCCTCTTAAGCCATCCACATTAAATTTAGACAACACAGCTTTAGTCAGTGCAGTGCAGATTCAGAAAATGACTTTCATTTGGATGCACAGGTGCACCCAAGAGGTCTTGCCAGCTTCTAAACAGCACCACAGAGAGGCTGACTTCAAAGAAATGGACATGGACACACATTGCCTGGGTTGGACAGCAAATGGTGGTTGTCTGCAGTGAATCATGGACATGACGCCTGAGGTACCTGAGCCATCCAAGCCTGTTTTGAAAATGAAAGTGGCGTTTCTGACTGTGGAGGAAATTATTGAAATATTATCCATTGAGCTTATCAAGGATTCATGAGATCTCTAAGCTCTGCTATTTTTAAAGGCTCTCTTGACACATAGCAAAGCAGGGGGTTAAAAGTAATAATAATTAAAACAACCCAATAGTCCCATCGGTGTCCTTGCTGTTCTGACTAAGCAGCAATTTATGTGTACACCCCAGGGTGGAAGAGCCCCTTCCCTTTCCTTTGACTCAGAGCGCTGTGGCAGAGTCAGGGTGTGCTCATGGCACAACTCCACCCCGCTTCTCTCCCCCAGCCCTGCACATCACCTTCATTGGTAGCATAAGGTAATATGTCAAACTCTGAGCAGCACCAGCTGAGGTTCAGGAACCTCTTTTATTCAGCTACAAGGATGACAAGTCTCACAGACAGAAGGAGCACGTGGCAGGAGGCTGTAAGGGCTGAAACTACCTCTGCGAGATTCACCGGAGCTCCTTCTGTCAGGGAGCCTTGTGTGCTTCGAATGAAAATTTCATGAAATGTTGAGGAAGCCTCAAGAACATCTCCCTAGGAAAATGACAGTGCTGGGTAGTGAACAGAGCCTCCATTCAGCTTCTCCCACTGGCCCAAGCGCTGTTCATCCCTCTGTATGCTCATGCCACAGAACAATCTGTTAAGAGTGAGCACAGGGCATATCCCACCTGGTGGACTGACACATCATGAATGATTTGTAATTGTTAGAGAAACATTAGTTCTGACCAAAAATACAAAATGCAGAGATATTTCAAGGGTCTGGAGTAAGTTATTTGGACACTAAGATGGCATGTGCAAACAGTAAGGCTGTCTTTATCCTATAGGGATGTGTAACAAACTAGGCAATACTAACAACTGACATTAAATATTCACTGCTAGAAGAAGAAAAGAAAAAAGAAAAAAGTGTTCACAGGTGTAAAATTCTTTCATTCTTTTTTTTTTTTTTTTTTTTTTTTCTTTCCTTGTTCTCACTTCAGAAACGAAGGATAGCTTTTACAGCTGGAAGATGGTTTTGCACGTTAATAGCTGCAGTGAAGGTCACTAAGTATGACTTGCTCAGGTAACAGCTGAGTACATTGGATCTCATTTCATTTTATTACAATGGCAGAAGCAATGCTGATCAACAGTGTTACATTTCCTTTTCTTCAGCATAAAAGATGAAGGGGTTGTTCCGTGAGACAGAAGTGGGGGAAGGAAACTAGGAGAGGAGTAATATACACACCAATGCACTCACTACACCTGTACCCGTGTTCTGTCCTTCCTTAGTTCTTCCTTTCTTGGTGCTGACACTGGGGGCTCTGCCTCACTCCTCTGGGGTTTCACAGTGCTGCCCCAGGCTATTTCAGGGTACTTTTTATATTCAGAAAATGCGGACACCTGATCATGTGTGCCTTATGCATGAGAATACTGGGGAAATAGAATGGTACTTAATATTTTTGTCCTGAGTGCACTTGCAGAAGGTCTCCACAATTCACCAAAATGATGCTGTGTCTTGTCTGTCCTGTACAAAAGGTCTATCTTGTGAAACACAGCATTGGACATGTTGTAGACTGACTCTCCGGGGACAAAGCAGGAGGAATTCTTCTTCGTAGAGGCCACAGCATCTTTCTAAACCTCCCATACTAAAATCAGGTGAGGGAGCCTCTGTGTGAGCAAGGCCAAAGGAACTGAGATGGTGGAGAGAGAAACAACACCCATCAACAAGCTCTCTTGGCTTGTAGCCCTTAACATCTGAGTATCTCACAGCATTTCTGTGTTGTTGAGGACTAGTATCCACACTTAACAGCATGGAAGCAGAAGTGAAATGGTTGGACCAAGAGACTCAGAGGAAGCTTGCAATGCAGAAAGTTTAAAAAGATTTCTGAAATGTGAGTTTAATTCTCTTCACGCTGGGACCTTTTTCTTCATTGATTTTCTAATAATTCTCTTAAAGACCTTCAGTTCTTTACTTCTGCATTGCAATGCTGCTCCTGAGATAAACATTGCATGGCCCATGCTGCTGAAGCATTGGCATTTTGCCTACAAATAATTACAGAAGAGGCAAAGAGCTTAGGCAGTGACACTTATTGGCTCGGTCTTGGTGAGGCCAAACAAAGAGCTGGGATCCCTGGAGGAGAGCAATTATTATTGAGAAAGTCTGGATGGGCCTCAAAGCATAGTTCACTGACTTCTATCTGCATGCTCCTTCACTTTTCCTAGCATTGATTTCCTGCGTGTTAACAAGACTATTAGAAACATGATAGGGATGCCACTAATAACACCCTGCTGATGTTCACTCAAAAGCAATCGGACAGAAGCAAACCTCCCCCTGAACACCAGTGTAGAGCAGTGCTCCACAGCAGCAGGCACTACTCCTGCCCAGGAGCTGCTTTTTCTCTTACTGCTTCAAGAGGGTTCATATCAGTGGAAAAAGTAGCTATATAAAATCTGCATTTCCTCCCCTCAGTTTACTGAAGAATTAGACGTATACACATCCCGCCCTGTCTCACCCTCCCTGACACATACTCACCTTAATGCTACAGGAGAGTGATGAAAGCCAAAGGTTGGATTCCCTACTGGTATAAATCAGCCTACATGATAAAGATTTTAACCAAATATTCCGCTTGCCTCTGAGTCCTAAGCAGCACTACGTGCCTTCCAGCGCTGCTTCTTGGAGCTTTCTGCTCTGAGCTCCAATTCACAATTTTTCACCTCCTGTTTTATCAAAGGCTTTAGAACAGTTCCTCAGGGAGCATCTGCATGGTTCAATGAAGTGTTTTTCAAGGATAACATAGTTAGCCCTGGACTAATGGAGTTATCAGGAACAAAACAGCTACATCGAAAAGCCACTCTGCCAGTGCAGCTGTGCTGGCTGCAGAGCAGGGTGTATGGACCCACCTGGTGTGTTATGGCACTACAGCCTGGCACCAGCTTTTTCAGAGCTAGCTCTCACCCTCCTTTGCTGCCCTGCCCTGTCCCATCAAAGCCCCTTAGCAGCTGAACGCTTTCAGGCTGTTGGGGTCTTTCACCTGGTTGCCCTCTATTTGCCTTTCCAGGTGAGGGGTGGGTCTGTTGCAGGACAGCCAGGGGTGACACAGGCAGGTCAGGGTGCCACGGACATTTAAAATGGTGTTAGACAGCCATGTTCAAGCACCTACCTGCTGCCCACAGATGGAGTTTTTCAGACGTATGGTGTACTCAACAGTGGGAACCCAAAATTTAAGTTCTACCCATCTCTGCCAACTTGCTTAGGAGTCTTATGGCAAAAGATCGTAACTTAAAAGGAAAAACAAACAAACAAACAAACAAACAACAAAAAAAAAAAACCATAAATATCACTTCCTTAGCTATAAGGAAGCTCAAGGGGAAGGCAAAGAGGAAACTATTTAGCTTATTTATAAGTGAGGCTTAAAAAAGATGCAGATGGCAAGCACCGGAAGAAGTGTGCACATTGCTGCGAATCAGCAGTAATTCTTCCTTGGAGTGAGCATCCCCTGAGAAGTGAGCACTCTTACCTCCCTCTCTCCATGGCTGAGGCAGGGGTCAGTTGGTGACCTGTTTTGATGACTTTGTTCATCAGGAACAGCAGAGGGACACAGCTGTTTGGTATACATTACTAACCCCTGCACCGTAATTAGCACTTTTAAGTTATTAGTCACCTGGAAAGGAATTGAACTGTGATCTGGAAAAAGAATATTTCTATTCAAAATACCAGAGTCTGCAGGCTTCCATTCACCTTCCCTGCTTCTGAAAAGAGTTTTGCTGCAGAGCATGCATACCAGGGCAGCTGTAACGGCAGGAAAGTGAGGTTTTATATCACCAGTGGGAATTATTCTGTTGTATCACCCCCTTCACAATGTGCTTCTCCTTTCTTTAAAAGCGTGAGAAACATTGATTATACATTTATGCTGAGTTTTGCCACAGCTAAAATGCTAACCGCAATTTTGTCACAAAATGCAGTATTTCTAAATTATTGCTCTGCGAAGCCCCAAAGGAGCCCCAGAGGAGTATTTCTGAGGATTCTTTCTAGTTTAGATTGTTTGCATTTTTCCCCAAGACTAGTCAGATAGATCTAATACATTCCTGATGTAGCAAATTGATGCTTTTTATTTTTTTCTCAAATGACCCATACACCCCCAGCAAACACCTTTCAAATTTCTCATCAGCTTTTAACCTATTCCTAATTCAAAGAATAACTAATTCTGTTTTTTGTTTGTTTGTTTGCTTTTTTTTGTTGTTGTTGTTATCATTGCTTGTTGTTGTTTGTTTGTTTTGTTTTGTTTTACCAGAAAGTTAGATGAGCAGACCAGACTCCAGCTAGCTATGTGTATCTACAGCACGGAAAAGAGAAGTTTCACTGCCAAGGTATTCAGCAACAGCAAGTGCTGCTGAGAGCAGCCCTAGGCAGCAGCTGCAGTCAAAGTGGGGAGGCAGGAAGCAGTAGTTCCTCCCTGGTTATTTTCCCTGAGTTTCCTTCCTACCCCAGTGAGGACAGTGACAGAGCCAGGGAAGAAATGCTAGAAGAGGTCCTGTCCTGCCTCCGGGAAGCCACGGATACTCCCCATTTACTGGCAGATCGTCCCTGCTCCGTGTGAGCCAGGGATTTCCCCACAGCTGTGCTGCACTGCTGGGCTTCTGTTCACACTGACCCTGATCCAAAGCTCTCACTAAAGCCAAGAGCATTTTTTCCAGTGACTTCACAGGGTTTTGGATGTGGCCCATTACAGGCAGTAGCACTGGCTGCAGGCAAGCTCTTGGCTTGTGTTTTGCAGGCAATGGGAATAGACTATCATAGTTATTTTTTCTGCCCATAAAATCAATGCAATATCTTTTCCTGATATTCCTTGCCTCACTCTAACATAGAGTTCTTGTTGTGTTTTAATCCTGACCAAGTTTCCTGGGAAATATTAGATTTCATATCAGTTTTTCTCGCTGAAATGTTCTCTCTGGGATGCTTAGACATCAACACATTTATATCCAAGGGATCCTGAAGAGGTTAGCCAGAGGTGATTACGTCTCAAATGATGTTGTACTATAATTGCTCAGGATATCAGCTTAAATGAAATAATCTGTGCAGGAGAGAAGAAACAGTAAAGCGAAGGAAGGAAATTGCTGCTATAATTACTAGAGTATTTCTCTTTGAGGTATTAAAAAGAAATGTTTATAACATAAAAAGCTTGGAGAGGATGGCATGTGGCAACTGCAGACTGGATGGCAGAGCCTCACTTACCTTACATCAGCTGTAAGAAGCTTCCTGAACACTATTTATATATAAATGGAGGATAAGAGTGGAAGGTAGGACGGTAGATAGAAAATGGACCACAGTGATTGTCCAGGTCAACCACATTATAATTAGTTATAAAAATATATGAGACAGGTACCCTTTTAGGGGCTTTTCTCACTGAAGTCATTCAAGCTTTGCCATCAACTTCAATACCAGCACAATCTGACCCGCAGCCAACAAGGGCAAATCATTTGTGGATGTTGTCTACCTAGACTTTAGTAAAGCATTTGACACCATTTCCTACATTATTCCCCTGGAGTAACTAACTGTTCATGGCTTTGACAGGCATACGCTTTGCTGGGTAAAAAAATGGCTGGGTGGCAGAGCCCAAGGAGTTGTGGTGAATGGTAAATCCAGTTGGCAGCTGGTCACAAGCCATGTCTCCCAGGGATCAGTATATCATTTAATACCTTTCTCAGTGATTTGGATGAGAGGATTGAGTGCCTCCTCAGTAAGTTTGCAGATGACACCAAGTTGGGTGGAAGTGTTGATCTTCTTGGGGGTAGCTCTCAAGGGTCTACAGAGGGATCTGGATATGCTGGACCCATGGGCTGAGGCCAACTGTGTGAGGTTCAACAAAGCCAAGTGCTGACTCTAGCACTTGGGGCACCACAACCCCATGCAACACTTACAGGCTGGGGGAAGAGTAGCTGGGAAGCTGCCTGGTGGAAAAGGACCTGGGGGTATTGGTTGATAGTCGACTGAACATGAGCTGGCAGTGTGCTCAGGTGGCCAAAAAGCCAACAGCATCCTGGCTTGTATCAGAAATAGCATGGTCAGCAGGACCAGGGAAGTGATTGTCCCTTTGGCGCTTAAGCATGTCCAGAGAAAGGTCTAGGGAACAAGCCTTATGGGGAGGGGTTGAGGGAACTGGGGTTATTTAGCCTAGAGAAAACTAGGCTCAGGGGAAATCTTACTGCTCTGTACAACTACCTGAAAGGAGGTTATACTGGGCTAGGGGTTGGTCTCAAGACATGCATGATAACAATAAGAGAAATCTAATGACACAAAGGAACATGTCCTGTACTAAACCCACTGGACTCTGTTAGTGGCCAGATACTGGATTATTTCAAGCATTAAGAAGATTTTCTGTTTCATAGTCCCCCTTGTTACAGTGGGTTACAGGATTGCATTTTAATCCTGGGGCATGTCAGCATGGCAGGATCCTGAAGAGGGATGGGATACAGGATACTTTCTAATGAAAATTTTGGTGCCATTGATGCTCTTAAGAGTTGAGCTTCTCGGGGACCTGCCAGAGAATTGCAAGGAGGCTTCAAGACAAACCCATTTTAACCTATTGGCTTAGATTTTGTACAGCTTCTGGCAAGGTGACCAGTGACAGCAAACAGACTGGAAATTCATCCATTTCAACATTACTCAATATTTTTGCTCAAGCTACCCTAGCTACGAAACATCATATTCCTGTGGAAAAGTGCGGTTTACGATGCAGAACAAGAGAAAAGACACTAGAAATTGATGAGTGGCCCAGGTGAGCACCATTTGCCTCTTAAGAGCAGACTGACTAATGATTGCTTCCCAGCAGGGAGGTCACTCAGCCCTAATAGATGGTGTCAGGACTAGACAGGGATGCAGGTGTATCTAACATGGCAATCACAGCTAATGAACCAGGGACACTATCACAAACACAGCTCCCCATTGTACCCTCTGCTGTCCTCTCTGTGGACACAGAGAAGCAGTATAAACTTGTTATTGCAGTACGCATTAAAACAGCCTAGCTTTTGTTTTCCCTCTTTGTGAATGACCCCCATGTATGTCTGTGATTCCTGAAGGACTTCTGAGATAGCAGCAGCATCTCTGGAAATGACAAGCGTAGACTGCCTTGAACTGAAGAAGCTGGGTACTCACACCAGGTGAGGAACAGAAGTGCTTTGTTAGCAGCCCCCAATGTCCTGGGTCTGATAGGTGCTGGTGATTCATGATTTAAAATCCTATTTCATTATAGTAATTTGATTTGGCCAGGGTGAGGGCCAGTGTTTGGTTTCTTTCAGATACTTCCCTTTCATTTCAGCAGAAATACCAGGCACAGTTTAGCAGGAAGGAAGGAGAAATCCTTACAGCCATTCCCATGCAAAGCCATATGTTTAGGTTCAGTGCAGGAAGCATTGCAGACACTGCCTTGCAGGAGGACAGGTACCCTCCTGAAAAACAGAGCCACATAAGCCTGCAGTCCTTTACAAGTACGTGATCAACTACAGCTTCTCCCCCCAGTAGGTTTCCACTGCATGTGTTCCTCTATGTCCTCTGTCGCTATACATCTAGAATTTCTCCTCTCTCTCTTGCAGTGCTTCCAAAGCCTGCACAGAGCCTAGAACAGACACAAAAGCTGGATTAATTCCTCTGTGCCAGCTGTATTTAATGCACAGACCCCATCCTCTCAACATGGAATCTTGCTTTTCTGCCCAACAGAACAGGAGCTTTCTCTATAAATACACATTCTCCAACATATTTGTTTAAAGTTATTACCTTGCATTGGAGCACCACAGATATAAATTCATAAGTATTTTCCTTTCTAGTACTTGATTTATATTAAAAAATAGATAAATCTTTGAATATGTTCAAAATCATGGTATGGCTAGGCACTATATAAGCACACTCAAAGAGAACCTGTACCTGAGAGCTTACAGCCAAATAGATGAGACAAAGGAAGAAGAAAAGAGGAAACAGTTACCCTGCATTACAGAGACTCAGAAAGATTGATGTGACTTGCTTAAACTTGTATAAAGGCTCTGGGGAATTGAACTGAGACCACTGGAGTCCCAACACAAAATCTTAATTACCAAATCCAATTTTCCACTCTTCTTTTCATATGGCTTTTTCATACATTAAAACACTTCACATAAGCTTCACTTCTTTTTTCCCAGGAGGAATAGCAAAGGCTGCAAGTTGCCCTTGTTAAACTAGGTTGCACAGCCAAACAAATTTAAAACGATATCTCAGCAAGATTTTGCAACCTGCCTGTGACAAATAAAAGGACTTTCACCCTGGAAACATTCAAGCACTTTGGAGGACTGGATGAGAGAATTTAGCAAGGCTCTTAATGAAAGAGCTGAGCTCCAATATGTATATGCATGAGCTCATGTATTATTTAAACTGTTCTGATCAGAATAAGTATCAGGAGCACAGTACTGAAAGTGTCACTGGCATTCATACATCGAATAACTTGCTCTCATAAAGGTATAATAATGTGTTCATCAGTTCTGTTTGTACTCCCAAAGCAGTAATAGCATAAACAGAAAATAACCCTATATGTTGCAAAAAGCACATAAATATAAATCTAATTATATCTTTCCTTGATATTATGACCAAGGAATGATGATGCTCACTGAAGAATAATGTTTGAGACTAAGTACATTCCCAAGAGCCTCTGTAAAAGTATGCTGCTATGTTCAAGCCTGGCCTGGGATTTTAGGAGTTTAAAACAAATATATGGTCAGACTGCCTCAGTAACCTAGTGGTAGGTCCTTTCTCTGACAGGTGGGAGATTCAGATTATATTTTGAGTGATTCTGTAACAGCTCACCCAGTGCTTGCTGCCACATACCACGCATCTCTCCACAGATACCCCCACGGACTGACAGTTAAATTGCAGCACTGATGATGGCTCCCTAGGAAGATGTCCTATCCCCAGTGGTCCCAAGGACGACTGTGCTACATGAGATGGTAGGGAGGCTGAGAGAGGAGAGAGATGATGGGAGGGACAGACAGAGAGATGCAGCAGCTCTCGAGGTAGACATAAAGCATCCCACTTACATCCACACACACCTTGTCAACCAAAAAAATTAAGTCAGGCAAACTGAAATCAGGGTGTAAAAATAAACATAAAAGCCATCCACAGATTACCAATTGTACTTAAACAGTTGCCTCAGTACAAGATTTCTATACTACATTGACATATGATCTGTGATCTCATTCTTATGGATTTTTTTTTTTTTTTTTACCCTTTTATATGTTAGTGGATTGTACTTTCATGTGGGAACTTATGCAGCAGCCTGTTCTTGCTGGTAAAATGGCAGGACTCCCACGGGTTTCATTCAAAGGTTTAGGCTGTTAATGATGAATCAATCAACCAGTCAGTCAAGATATGAGAAGCTGCAGAGAGAACTGGAGCCAAAATTGGTTTCAAAATTCAGTGAGCTCATGTGTTGTTATGCTATTTCTTCAGCTGAATCAGATCTGCTCTCTGGAGTAGTGAAGAAAAATGTCTATCTAGGACGCTGGGTAGGTGTGTTTGGTAAATGCTGCCACTTGGTTATCTCACTACAGTTCTTGCATGTGAAAAGATTCAGAAGAGCACAATGCATTGTGGTGGTGGTGGCTGGGAACTGAGATGAGAGTGGATATGGCATGGGGACACCAGGACAGGAGAGAATGAGGTGGTTAGGCCATCAGAGGAGATCACAGAATCACAGAATTTTCTAGGTTGGAAGAGACCTCAAGGTCATCGAGTCCAACCTCCAACCTAACGCTAACAGCCCTCCACTAAACCATATCCCTAAGCTCTACATCTAAACGTCTTTTGAAGACTTCCAAGGATGGTGACTCAACCACTTCCCTGGGCAGCCTGTTCCAGTGCCTCACAACCCTTTCAGTGAAGAAGTTCTTCCTAACATCTAGCCTAAAACTCCCCTGGCTCAACTTAAACCCATTCCCCCTCGTCCTGTCACCAGGCACGTGGGAGAACAGGCCAACCCCCACCTCACTACAGCCTCCCTTGAGGTACCTAAAAAGAGCGATAAGGTCGCCCCTGAGCCTCCTCTTCTCCAGGCTGAACAAGCCCAGCTCCCTCAGCCGCTCCTCGTAGGACTTGTTCTCCAGGCCCCTCACCAGCTTCGTCGCCCTTCTCTGCACCTGCTCAAGCACCTCGATGTCCTTCTTGTAGCGAGGGGCCCAAAACTGAACACAGTACTCGAGGTGCGGCCTCACCAGAGCTGAGTACAGGGGGACGATCACCTCCCTAGCCCTGCTGGTCACGCTGTTCCTAATACAAGCCAGGATGCCGTTGGCCTTCTTGGCCACCTGAGCACACTGCTGGCTCATATTCAGCCGACTGTCCACCATCACTCCCAGGTCCTTCTCTGCCTGGCAGCTTTCCAACCATTCCTCTCCCAGCCTGTAGCTCTGCTTGGGGTTATTGCGCCCCAGGTGCAAAAGATACTCAGGTTTTGGGGCAATCCTGGAATGGCAAACAAGCTTGAAATGTTATGGGTGTCGAAAGGGACAGGAATAATCTACCTTGAAAAGATCTACATGAGTGAACTTGGCAGGTATTTCTGAAAAAATGGAATTTATTTATTTATTTATTTATTTTATATCCATCCCTTCTTTTCCTCCTACCCATTTTAACAGCATTTGGCTGCCAGGCAGTTCTCCATGCTAACATCTTCCCGTTCACTTCCTATGCAGATGGCAGCACCAGGTAAGACAGCAAGGTCAGGGGAAAAGAGATGGGCAGGGTTCCCAGAGACATACCCCTCAGGCTGGGGGGAGACTGGTGGAGGAGCTGTGTCACACACCAGCTGGGAGATGCACAATATCTGAATTGTGGTGGAGGCAGAAGAAACCCAAGCACTGCTAACACACAAGGCGAAGAACATTTGGTGAATATTCACGCCTGTGCTTGCAGTTATCCGCACTAGTCATTTACCCTCAATCATTTTCCTGGTCATTTACACAAGAGTGAGAACAAAATCACAGCTGTGTGGTCTAACATAAGACCTTTCTTCTCCCTTTTCCAGGAAGCACTGTGGAAAATCACTTATCTCATTTGCTTTTTATGGCAGGACATTTAAAGGATATTGCAAATCGTGTTATGCTACCAGTAAATGCTGTAGGCATTTACTCCTATAGTCTATGTAATTAGGGGTAGGGATGGTGGAGAAATGGTGAGTCCCATCCTTTCCTGAGATCTATTGGCAATTGTCAAGTTTATAATTATTTTTTTTTTAATTTTTTATTTTTGACAAAGACCTTGAAAATTATCTTGTGTAATAATTACATTGTACCAGTCCATAAAGTTTGAGGAAGAAATACACAATACATATTTATTTATTTTACCGTAATTTTCACTAGATCTGTTCCATTTTCCCTCTTTAAAAGCTAAATAGGTTAATAGGTCAAAAAAAGTGAGTAAGGTATTTATAACAGAAAAACACAAGGTTGCTCTGTAATGCAGGAATGCTTAAAACTAAATGAAAACAACCTAAACACTGAACATGTCTATTAGAAGTACACTTGAAATGGGTGTGCTTAAAACAGTAGTTTACTAAATGGAGCAGGTTACAACTGACTAAACTGACGGTTATACAAAAAAGCTTGTAGCCTTTAATATTTAAAGTTCAGAAAGGGAGAAGAATTTAAAAATGGGAGAAAAAAAGACTACAGAAAGCCATACAGCATTCGGTATCCTAGTAGGTGGAGGTGTCTCTGCTTTTTTCCCCCATCTCTGACATCCTATATGTCCGAGGCCAGAATGTTTAATCAGAAGCTGACATAAACAGATAAACGGCAGTTCCGTGCATTCTACTGATGCTGCTTGATGAATGGAATATTGCTTGTTTTGATCAAGGCTTCATGAACTTCCCAGTTTAAATCAGTCTTGGGATTCGAGGCTGTATGTGTTCACATTTCTAGCATGCAAGAAATAGATTTACTTTTTATATTGCTTTGCTACTGTCCATAAGAGAAGAGTGGACTTCGTTGTGTACATACCAGCATTTTGTCAGGTCTCCAGACTACATAAAAAAGACAACATTTATCAGAATTAGGATCAAGGCTTAGGAAACTTGGATGTGGTGACCAGCTCTGCAGTAGGCTTCCTATGAGATCCCAAGTAATGATTGTTCAGCCAAAATATGATGACAAGTGTATACACTTTTTTTGGTGTAAGTGCTCTTTACATTGCTATCAAATAATTTCTCTCTGCACCAGCAACACCTCTTACCTCAATCACCACCAAGAGCTTGCTGATGAAAAACTGAGAGCAAGGAAGAAGAGCTGGGGGAGCAGGAGCATCCGGAAGGGGACAAGGATTATGACCACGAAACTGGAGGAAGCCACTAGAATTGGTGCAAAGAGGCCCTTTGGGAAGCCAGTAGCCTTTGGTGAAACACATTCCAAGTGGCATTAGAGTTGGGGAGAATCATAAGGTTAGCATTTTTTGGTTTAAGGTCTGTCAAGTGCAGGTACAAGAATTTATGACATAACCTGTGTCTCAGATAAAATAAGAGAAAAAATATTTTCTTGCTGCAGATTATTAAGCTTGGAAGACTTTCCAGGTAGAAGGTGCTAGATATATGCAAAGTCTTGTTGCAATTAAGTAGGAATTTTTAATGAAAAAAAGTAAAAAAAAAAATTAAATGTGAGGCATCTATACTCTCTCAAGAAGCAGTGGAAAACAGAGTTCAGGTTTTACCAAAGTGAGTATCTAAAATGGTTTCTATATTCTCTGAGAGGACTTGGTTCTATTAGATTATAAAATAATCTAGATTAGACTTTAATAATGTAGATTTTTAAACATAGAGTAAATTTAGGTGAAATAAATACTATCCTACTTTTGAAGAAACAGTATGTTTTTTTTACATGCTTTTGCAGACACTATTGACCTTGAAACGGTTAACGTTGTCAATACTAAACCAGCTTAATGAAAGCTAGAGGTATTCAAAACCTGAACATTCGTAACACACCAAAGTTTAGAAGTACAAAGAAAACATGGCTGAACTGTATGACTGAGATAATGCAGAGAGAAGCCTCTTTCTGTTTTCTGTTCTTCCTGAAGAACATAAGGAATTTATATTTGTTTCAGTTTGGTGAGAGTCGGTAATTCAATAATATGCCATATAATGGTTAATATGCAAGTCAGAAATAAATGACAATGTGAAACTTAAAAATGTTAATGAATAATTTAGCGCACTCTATTAATTTAGCTTTTTTTTTTTTTTAAGCATGTTTTTGAGCAGCTAAGTGTGTTTGGAGATTTAGCTATTTTTCTTGTACAGTCTCTGCTGATATTTTTTCATCCACCTATAAGTCTAGTTAGCTGCAGCTAAGGGTGCAGGCAGAGGATTTAACACAGTTGAGTCACAATAGCTTAACAAGTTACCACCTGTCTACTCTGTTGACATCATTCTCCCTCACTGTCTTTTTTTCCCCTGAAGTCAAGGCAAAATGCATGAGACTCAACCTCATTCATTAGTGCTTAAGCTAAGGCACACAACTCTTGGGGGCAATCTCAGAGTATGCACACACTGCACAGTGGCTTGGTAAATACATAATAGCTTTAATGAGCTTCTGTAACTGAATCCAGTCCAGTGGCCTTACTCCAGTACAGACTGGCATTCTACTTCAGTAATTTAGTTCTTCATATCTGCTCTGTTAGCTTTCATCATGCTTTTCTTTAAGTAAAGCCAACACAAAGCTGCCCTTGATAGAGCAGTATTGTTCTAGGGATACGCTTATTTCTCACTCTTTAGAGGAAGAGAAATAAGAAGGGAAGAAACCCCAATATCAGCAATTGCAGCTAAAATAGATACAGCTACCCTTACATAATGCTTTGTACTTGTTATTTTATCCTCCATTTCTTTTTAGCTTCTCTTGCCACAAGCACATTTTGCCCAGTATAAGCGGCTTCTCTGCTAGGAAATGTATTGGCATAATTTATGAAAGTATTTCTGCATCATAAATGCTAGCATAGACTGGGGCTTGGTAAATAAAATAGAACTTACAGTCAGCTTTTCTAAAGAGCTCAGCACATAATAGCTCACATCACTGCGTGCTTCTGAAAGCTGGACTGCATTAAGGTGTCTTTATGGGATCAAGGTTTGAAATAACTCAAATCCACTATTTACTCTGGGGGTGTCTTAGCTCAAGAATAGAGATCTTGGCTCTTCCATGGAGGGCAGAGGAGGCATGAAGGGCAAGGAGGAAAGAGAGAGGTGAGATTGCCCCTTTTCCCCTATATACTTTGTCTTTTACACACATCCTTTAAGAATGTAGAGAAAAGAGCAGAGCAGGTCTGCTTTGTCAGGAAGCAGCTGATTCAATATAAAGTGTTTTATATTATTCTTTTTACATCAAGGCTCATGGGAAAGTCCTGTCTTTTCCTTAGACACAGCCTTTTCCACTACTGCGAAAATAAGTGACTTGCTACACCTTGCTTAGAGATTTGCCACAGTCCCCAAACAAGAGATAGGTCAACACTTTGCAGAACAGGGTAAAACAAATCACAAGGGCTGATTTAATTGCTGAAGATTTGGTACGTATTCCCACCTGTTCTGACTTGAGGGGTTGTGAAGCACCATATATATATGTATGTTTGTTTTGTTGGTAAGGTAAGGTACTTTTCCATATTGTATTTGCCTTGTTTACTTTATAATCCTACCCATTTTAAACGATCTGATCTTGCAAAAGGACCCAGTTCACCTGTAACTTGGCACTGTCAGTGCTGCCTGTTGCTGTAGTAACAAAGCAGTGTATATACCTTCAAGAATCAGGGCTGCAGAACTGCTGATTTCTCTAATATGGTTATATATACATAAAATATTAAAAGACCCTTATTATGACATCCATCTCTTTGTGTTGCAATGCTGTTAAAAAACAAAACAAAACAAAAAAAAAACCAGAAACTTAATGTTCCCTCTGGAATAAAGATATGATAAAATACAGCTTTCTTCATTGTACCAGATGGAATGAAGGTCTGAACTGTAAATCCCAGTGATACGGACATATACAGCTGGGCTCAGTTTCATGTTGGCACAATCATGAATAATTGCAATGAAGTCTATGGAATTATACTGTCATAATATGTTTCTTAGCAAGGAACCAACTAACTTCTGTGAAGTTGCACTGTCTATCTCCCCCTGGGCTAACCTGATGAAGCATATCCTGTCCCACTCTGACACAGTCTTGTCAACACTGATGATGCATTTGATGTTTGGAGATGGTCCAGTAGCAAATAAACAACTTTCCACTTGAGACTGGAGCCTTGTTAATTAAGACCATCTTCCTTTCACTTCACTGCAAAGCTGTACAGTCAAGAAATTCCCATTCTTGAACTTTACAAGCTCAAACTTATGCCAAAGTACTTACTGTATTGTGTTTGCTTATTTTCTTCCACTGAACATGCCAGCATGCTACACTTAACACCTGTATGCACAAGGGTTGTGAATGTGTTTAGATGGTACAGAAAGCAAGATCAGTTTTAGCTGTAAATGCTTTACACATTATAATTTCTTTCTATGTTGGACTTACATGGGTATAAATAGACTAGGTAAAAACATTCTCTAAATGGCAAAATCAAACTCAATAATCATGAAATTAATCTAGAAAATTATTTAAATTTTAACCAGAAGAGGCTTGAAACAAGATACTTTCTCTCCCCTTACTCTCACTAATATTTCATGTGTTGTAAATATTCTTGTTTTAATCAAGTCTTAGGCTTTGTAGTCTGGCTCATTTGAGATCTTTGAGTACATACTTTGAGTGTTTCAAATGGACCTCAGTGTAACAGCAGGAAGATTGACTGAACACTATTAGTACTTTTAATACTTTTTTTTTTTTTTCTGAAACAGGCTTTTTGTGTGAATTTTCACAAATGACTTAAAAACTCCAATTAAAATGATTTACCATTCTTTTGCTTAATTATTTGAAACCTAAATGTTGGCATCATTAAGAATCTGAACAATCACTTTGACTGAACTCAGAATTGATGTCATTTGATTGTTCTCTTTCTCAGCCCTGTAAAATCTCCCCCAAAAATGGGAAAGAATATGAAGTGGGAAAAGCACTGTGCATTTCAAAAATCCTGGTGGGTGATTGTGGGAGCAGTAAAGATGTGTACAATGTGGCTGTTTAGCAAAGAAGTTGCAGATGAGTGTTCAATAAGCGTTTGAAGGAAAATGAGATTTCATTAATCAAATTCCAGTAGAGCTCTTGGACCACACCACAGCAGAGACTGAATAAGCTAGAGCTGGGAATGAACTTGGACTAGCTTTTCCATTGCTTCCAAAGGAGTTCTGCCTTTCTCCTGCTGGAAGATCCTGCCAACAGACCTCACTGCACCAGGTCAGGTAAGCAGAGTGCATTGCCCACCTGTACTGCAAACCTACTCTCTGGGGACCGTGGCAATCAGGCCCGTGTCTGCACTGTAGTTTGCATAGGAGTATTGAGCAATATTAAAGTTGCCAGCTCAAGCACAGATGACTGCGTGTCTGCAGCACTGCAAAACTGTGTGAGGATCTGGGTAGCAGCTGAAGCAGCTAACCTACACTGAGGCTCATGGCTACCAGAGCCACCCCACTACAACTCCTAGGCTGCCTTAGCTCTGTATCTAGCAGTTGTAATTCAGAACATTGCAAACTTCCCCAAAATGTTTACAGAACTGAGGACCTTACAAGCTTACAATATAAGGAATTTTTGTTATTGATGAGGCATATTTGGAGCTGTTTGGCTCCTTTCCTTCTCTTAGTCTTTATTTTCTCTTACAGATGCAACTACTCTATGGCTGGTGACCTTCACCACTTTTTGCTGTTCCAGCCTATTATCACGAAGTCCCACTGTTAGATTTTTATTCCACTCTTATAACATAGCATCTGTACAATATTTGAAAATAAATTTTAAAATTGAAGTGTCCTGTTTGTGCAGCCCCAGTTTTGTTAGGCTGCATTATCTATTGCTATAAGATATCAGGCCTTGCACATCTCACCCATTTGCTGAACTAAAAATGAGTTATGAAAGGCCATTAGGGACTTCACAGAAACTATGTACCCACACCAGCCTATTGTCCATTTCATGAGATCAGATTGGTTTCAGGTTGTTTGGATTGGCTTTTCTACATTCCACGTTCAGGTTGTTTTTTGCAGGGCTGTATTTTTTCTCTCAATGTGCTTTTGGAGCACTTTTTAATATGCAGACATATCTAGAGTGTTACATCCTTGTGATGAAATCCCTGCTTGCGTGGAAGTTAATGGGAGTTTTACCTCAAACAGCATATATATTAATGCCAAGTACTGCTTTTGAGGCAGGGACTTCTCTATTTTGCAGCAGTGTCTGTGTAATGGTTCCCATGGATGAGTAATCACTGAAAGTTTTCACAGGGAGTGCAGAGCAGCATAGCAGGCACAGCCTGTGCTCATAGGCAAGTCTGGCAGAGCTGCCTTCCAGAAAGGCAGCTTGTGAGATTAGGAACCAGACTGTTGCTGCAACTTTATTCATACAAACCTTCACCCATAATGTGTGGTAACTCTGATCAGGATTCAGAAAGATTGACAATAATTCTAAGTTTATTTTTGAAGTCTCAAAAATTTCTAAATCAGTTTGGATGATATCAAAATCTCACTCACTATGCTTAAAAAAAAATCAAAAGTCATATTCTTGTTGCTGAATTGAACTGTTCCCAACTGAAATGGAACTGTATCTGAAAAAGCTTATGTTAACAAAAAATCTTTCTTTCTATATTTATCAATCAACTTTCACTAAAATGCAATAATATAAATAGAGACATATTTCAAGATTATTTTTGAAACTTAGGCAAAGCAGCCACTGAAAGAGAAATATGTTCATTTACAAAATTCTGATATAGAAATCTTTTATCATCAGTCTATATCGTCAGTCTTTGACACCTAACATTTGCAAATCAAAAAGAATTACTGATGACTATACAGAATACTTGTATGAAATGTTCATAATAACATGAAGTATGCTAGAGGGAAGTGTAATCACTCCATAGTTAAAAAGCTTCAAAAGCAGCAGTGAAGTTTCAATCGTGATAGAAATAGCAGTTTTCCTGTCTGGTGATGATACAAGTGAAGTTCTCCAAGTTTAGCTCAATCTCTCATGGTTGCTCTTGATATTTTTAATACTGACTAAATCTGGAACTGATTAAGATTAATTCCCTTACAGGAAAGAATTGATTTTAGTGAGAATTGGAATAGAAAAGACTATCAAAACTTTTGTTAAAAGTAGATCAGTATTGCAAAATCTGCATGTAAATTTCTCTAAAGGCTGAGCTTGTTGAGCGTCATTCTGTTTCTTTGAGGGATGGCCAAATCCAGCTCTGCCCCAGCCATTTCTTCCAGATCAACATGTAGAGCTTTCATCTAGAAGTCCCTGCTTTGCCTACAGCGTATTTCTACAAGTTTTTTTCTACAAGATTGCACTGTTGGTGATCTCAGTGTTGGTAACATGGATTTCTCATACAGTATGTACCTAGAAAATACTTCCATATTAATCTCAACCTATTTGAAGGAAACAGGTCTTTCAACTACAGTTTCTCTAGGTTTAAAGAAGGGGGGCGAGAGGGGTGGTGGCAAGTGCGAGCTAGGAAAGAAAGGTGGGGCAGGGGGGAATGTTAGGGTTCTGAAGACACTGAATCCTGAAGAAGTATCTGCCTGATCAAACTAGACACTTTCCAGGTCAAACAAAATGAACTCCATGAATGAATACACCTAATGTAGCCTAACTGTTTATTGACACTCGGCCACAGGACCAAACTGCAGCCAATTCAAAGAAAATCCTGAAATGCAACACGGAAGTCAGGTCCTCAGCACAAATTGCTTTGCCTTGTAAATTTACTCCTACTGATTGACACTTGTTGATGTTAGCATAGCTTTAACTTTAAGCCAACTCCTGCAGTCCTTATTCTGAGAAAGCTATTAAAATAAATGAGAAACTGGTCTAAGTTATGACTTGCATATTTGTGCCATCTATGCTTTAAAAGATTTCCCTAAACAAAGTCTGCAGAACAGTATAAGTGAGCTCCCAAATAAACTTAGCTTTTAGGAAAGCTGGGCATAAATTCTCCTTTCCCAAACCCCATCCATCAAAAAAATGGTATTTAAGTGAATTAATTAGCTGAAATCCTTCAGCTTACTATATGGAGACTTGCTAGACAACATGAGTCAAAGTCTGCTTTTATTTTTGGAGTATGTTCATCTTGTCCTATGCCTTGAATCTCACCTGTAAATCAAACAAAGTCAGAAAAAACCTAGAAAGCATAGGAAAATGCAGTTCTGGCCTTTAAATTCCACAGGGATTTGCTTTTGCATTGTTTACCAGCAATGCCTAAATCTAAAGAAAAAAATATCTACAATTACCTGATATGTTCCTATAACTACAACAAACTCAGTATTCTCTAGCCAGAGAAGCCTTCTGCTAGGTGGGACTGACAGTGATAAAAAGCCTGCTACCTCTCCAGGTGTACTCAGCAAGTAATTAAACCCACCTGTGAGCCCAAAAAGCAGAGTGGCAAACTGTGGCAGGTAGGGTGGGACTTCTGAGGTCTGTGTTATTTTTTTTTTTCCACAAGGTTTTACATCTTGTACTGAAGCTTGTCTCTTTCCCTATAGTTTATCAGAGATAGTTGATGGATCTTGCCCTCAGACAATGTTCTGGTCCAAATCTTTGAGACACGATGTTCCAGAAAATTAGGAATATTGGAATTGCTGCATGGGGTTAGTTTAATGCCTGTGAGATGCAGCTGCCTGGGTAGCTTTGAGTCCTGGCCTCCTTGCTCAAGCACATGCATAGAAGTAAGCTTTCTTCTCTGATGTGAGATACAGGAAGCTAAAGTAATAAAGAAACAATAAACCGACTCCTAAGTAAATTCCTAGGCCCTCCCACTGCAAGCAGAGGAGTACCAGTGGACATGGGAAAGCAGAAAATGACAGAAAAAAACAGTATTGTTTTCATCTGAGAACTGGACTTCAGGAATCTTGGCTGCATACTGCACAGACTATAGAGCCTATATGGGCTCACACGTGTGGTGTTGAATTGACAAATCTGAAACTTGATTGGGTTAAATGTTTTCTCCAGAGTTTACCTCAGGTGACTATTCATTTTCATTTTTTTGATATTCTAAACAAAGGCTGTGCTAGTGAGGCAACATACATATTGATGCCACCACTCTTTTTATGTATTTAACATCCAGGGAAAACATGGACGTGCTACCATCAAAACCCACACCAGCTGGGCCAAGCAACAAGGACTGGAAGTTCCCCATCCAGTTCAACAGTCCTGTCATGATTGTTGCCTGGGGAGGACAATGCAGGTCCCTGTGCTGGCTGGACATTGCCTGTTGTTATCTGCTTGCTTCCTTGAGGATTCAAAACTGGCCCTGGGTCCTGTGAACCACCATTTTGTCAGATTGCTAAAATCAGAGCCTAGCAGCAGGGCAGTCCTTTACAGACATCATAAGGAACCACAAGTCCTTCCCCGTGTCTAGGCCCTTGCTGTCCCCACCTGAAGCCCAAACCCAGCCCAACCAGACACGCAGGGTTTCCCTGCTTGCCTCACTCTGCTCCATGCCCTCAGCCACCATGCTTATGCACAAAGGGCACACAACTGCCACCAAGGTCTGCTCCACCCAGGGACTGCTGCCAACGTTAAAGCATGACCTTTCTTTCAGCCTTTGTGCCCAAGGCCAGGGCCTTCCTGAACAGGACAGAGGTTTCTCCCCTAGACCTGAGGCCATGTTGTCAGCTTGTAGCAAAGACAGGTTTCTGTTTCTTAAAGCGCTGGCTGTGCTGTGACACATTTTGGGAACCACTTAAATTGTGTAATGAACCAATCTGCTGTGCTTTCCCCAGAAAATGTGTGTTAATTTCAAATGGAAAATGAAAGTTTATCAGAAAATGGCAGATAAGTGGGTATGGAGCAGCTGCTTGTATAAAATCTACCCATTTCCCCAGACTGGCAGGCACCTCAACAGCACCTGAGTCCCAGTGGCCTCAAAAGGCTGATGCAGCCATGCAAGGCCATGCCTGTATTTTCTCAACCTGCTCCATCCCAGACTGTGACCGATAAAAGTATTTTGCTATTTATCATGTAATAAATACCTACTTGCTTGTAAACAGACTCACTTGTAAGTCTGGGAAAGGCGGCAGCAGTTATTTTGGGCTGCCCAAATTCCATTTCCTTGTATTATTTGCTGTAGCTAGACCAATGTGTTCGCATTTGTTGTCAGTTCCTGAGCACTCTGAAAAATAAAGTAATGTCTTTATTGTTTCCAGAAAGGATGCTGTTGAGGATTACTGCCGTGGATTTTTAAACCTTCTGAGTATATGCTGGAATGAAATTACTGCACTTAAAGGCAATTTACTTATTAAAAATACTACCTTCTTTGAAGTAAATCTACACCTTATGTCATTAGTATGTTATTTTCTTTAAAAAAATAAAATGAAAAGAGTGGTCTACCACAATTCAACCCCTTTGGCTGGGAGAGCATTGTTGTAGGGAAATTGCTCATTCTAAAAAGCAAGCAAAGATAACTGGATGGTTGTGAGTACCAACACATCCCATTGGCCCCTGCCCATTGACCTGTCCTGTCCAGGTCCCTCTGCAGGGGCCTTCCTACCCCCCAACAGATCGACACTTCCCCACAACTTGGTGTAATCTGCAAATTTACTGAGGGTGCACTCTATTCCCTAATCCAAGTCTTCAATGAAGATATTAAAGAGGATAGGCCCCAAAGACCTTAAGAAGCCTCCAAAACAAGCAGGTGAAAGATTGCAAAATTTCTGGCCCTGCATCTCAGAAAACTGAGCACACCCATAGCAATGATTTTGTTGTTGTTGTTGTTGTTTTGTAGAATTTCTAGCTCAAAGCTTAACACACTTGGTTTCATGGAGTGATGACCAACCAAAGGAGGAATAGACTATTCAGACTAATAAGAGGGTGGCGGGCAAGTCATTTTATCACCCCACAGAATTCATAACTTGTAAATTGATTTAAATGCATTGTGGATTTCTCTTTCTCCCCACTTCCATGAGGGCCAGAAACATTTTAACATTGAAATACATTGGAATACTTACAGACTGCAACGGACAGGGCCCTTAAATTAAAGCAAATAGCCTTGATTCCAAATAAAATTGTACTGACAAATCTGTTTTACCAGAGCATAATGTTAACAGACACCCCTAGACAGGACTGGAGTGAATTTAGAAGCAAATTTCCATAGTCAATATGAAAAATCATACTTATATACCCAAATAAAAAATACTTGGTTAAACTATGAAGTAGTCATATTGGAGGAATTAACAAACACAGCCGTAATTTACAGTCTTCATAAGTAAGCCAATTCCTTATTCTAAGTTGTATTTACTTCTTTTATTTTTTTTTTTCTCTTTTTTCCTCATCATGTGAAGGTTTTTTAGCTACTTGGCTGCAGTGATGATTGATTGTGGGGGCCACCACTTAAAGCAGTTAACCAATAACGGATGATGTAGGTACTGAGGCCATTAGTTTTTGGTTAAAGGCAGAGTACAGCACAGATGTAAAAGAAGTGAACAAATAAAGTGTAGAGTTCAATTAAAAGTGTATAATTAAATATGCTTTTTTGTTGTTGTAGTAGTAGAACAAAAATCACTATTGTTATAACTCAACTATGCATAAAGCAGTTTATGTTTATACTATTTAACTATTTTATACTATTTAACTATTTTATACCAATGGAAGACAGAATGTTTTCTCCAGATAACCCCAAACTTAAATTTTCTAATTTACTTCAGTCTATACCTAATTAAGCAGATGAATTGATGTGAGTATTGATGTGAGTAAGGAAGATACACGTTTAAGTTCTTTTTGGAATTTAGATCCAAAAGCCTAACTCATCCACATTCAGTAACGCATTTAGATAACTAGATGCTTCCTTAAATCAGTAGGATTAGATGTTTGCTTGAAGTTAGCCATGAATTGAAGAGCCACACTAAACAGGGAAATACTAATGTAAAGGATCAGCTTTAGCTGAAATTTTGTAATTTCTATGTAGAAAAGTTTCTGAAGAATTTAAATATGTTAATTTTTCTATTAATTTTAAACCAACTTCTAGACAAGTGAAAATATTTTCAGGTCTATCTCTGTATCCCATTACCTTAACTTCTATCATCTTCTGTCAATGAAGAAAAAAAAAAAAAAAAAAAGTGTTGGAAAAGGAAGAAAACTGTTTTTCCAGTCTAGAGGTGGCAGGGGAGGGGAATATCAAGTTCTATATTCCTGATTTAAATAAAATAAAAAATTTCAAATGAAGTGATTCTATGAAACAATGCATTAATATTTTCAAGCTTTAACTGGGCAAGTTGAACACAGGACTTGTAGTGTTTTCATTTAAGTGTACAAAGAGCTCTGAAGTCACTTTTTGCTGACATGAACGTCTATGCCACTTTCAATTTTTTTCACTGATTTAAGATGAACATACAGGTACCTCAGATCTAAGGGAAGAGGAAGAAAAAACAAAACAAAACAAACAAACAAACAAACAAAAAAAAACACAACAAAAAAACAAGCCATCATTTGTATTAAGAAACATTTTTATTAACAAAACAGTAAATTCCACTTGCTTAGCATTTCCAATAATGAATAAATTGGCCTTGCAACAAATAAAAAAATCGTAAATATCTATCACAGAAAGCACTATAAGGTTAGGGGCATTGGGCCTCTCTTCGATGTTTTAGGGTTGAAAGTTTCACACATTATTTAGTGTTTTGTTAAAAAAGGCAACACAATACAGTCATAGAAATGAAGCCATCTCAGTCAAACAAATTAGGTTATTATTGAGAAAGGATCCAATTTTATGTTAGGTAGTTGGTTTATGTCTGTTTGTTTGTTGTTGCTGCTGCTGTTTTTAAACACAAAGGAATATTAAATTCACTTGCTGGCACTTCTGATACATCCATATTTGTTTTTTTTTTTAATTATTATTAAATTACAAAATTAAAGAGGAAAAGGAGAACCTTCAGAAACGGTGTTAAAATTGTGTTTGCTTATTAGAGTAGTAGCAGATATTTTTTTCATTGATGTATGTATTTAGTTAAAGATTAATCTACCAAACTGCCTGGAAGTTGACCTAACTGTGCTATTTCGTTAATGCAATCAATACCACGCAGAAAAGACAATTTCATCTCACCCAAACCATGTTCTTTCATGTCCGATCTGTCATCTGATTATTCTTGTTCTTCCACATATCTTTAAGCACTGAAATCTTTCAAAAGTGACAACCAACTGGCTTTCAAATTCTTTCCTGCCTCCAACTCAAGTCTCTTGCTTCCAGCAATGACCTTCAGAATACCAACTCTGCCTTTCCCTGAGTACAGCTGTCTTGTAAAGGTGGGAGAAATTATGAATGCCATAGGTGAACAACCATCTAAGAAATGAGTTTTTGATGGATTTTGTGAACCTGTTTTCATTTCTCTGTAAATGTTAATGAAAAAATAATAATTTTACAAATATAACATAACACACCTTGATGTGGTTGACAACCTTCAAGAGAGGCATTTTCATGTCAGCTACATGTATTTTTCAAGTGCTCTGACTCCCAGATAGATAGCTGTACCAGTCTCCAGCATTTTTCATCAGCTGCAGTGAATAACACGCAACAAAATGATTTGTGCCTGATGTTTAAAGCTAATTTTAAATTCCTTGTTCCTGTCTGTAAAGTGTGGGCATCTATATTCCCTCCCAGGAGGCCTTCCAATGATTTGGTTGATTTCAACTGAACTACCCTCTTTCTGTCTAATGTATTCCCTTTGAACTTCTTTGTAAATAAAACGTTACACTATGATTTATTGCTGTGAATCTAATGAAACAATACAAGAAAAAAATAACCTGAACACATGAACTATAGCATTATATTTACTACATTTAACTAAAATGCTTTTATGTTTTATATATGCAAGAAAAGCTGTTACTTCAAAACATGATGAACTTATATTTGTCTAATTATGATGCCTTGCAATACTACACAATCAACTTAGCTAAAAGATTTTTTATGTGCCAAAATGCCCACCATTGAATAGTACTATCATGCACCTCAGATTATTTCCATTTTGGAGAAAGGGGTAAATTCTGCAGTAGAATCAGCCTGGATTATAAAAAATGGGTCTTTTTAGATCTTTTGCCCTCCAATGCTGTAGTAGCTGTTGTTAATATAACTGAATGTCAGATCAACACAGTGTGATACTTCCTAAGATTCTCATGAAACTCATCATTCTCATAATTTTGTAAGAACAGGTTTCTGTAAGGCAAACCATGCTCTCCAATAGTGAAGCTCTGACTGGAAGCCAAAGGCCAGTGTAAGTCACTAAATATTTACCTAATTAATGAAAGTATATTTCTAGGAAAATTGGCTGTTCTGATCAACTTCATTGATGCATATCAGGAGCAAAAGATGGGGATAGGAAGGAGAAGAGAAATTACAATAGATATATATTTTTGCTTTCTAGTCCACTTCTTTCATACAAACTACAAGAACTTAATTGCAACAGAATAGAGGCTGTACAGGTAAGAAAAAAACTAGCTGACTCTTATATACATTCATACACGTTCCCCTTAGTATAACCACTACACTGTAAAATAAAGTAAAAAAAAAAAAAAAAAAGGAAAAAGGTCTGTGACAATTTATAATGGCTGCAAAAAAACTAAATTGGGTCTGTTGCTCCAGATGTCGTAAAACTCTCTATACCTAGCAACACTTATAACATTGAGTTTACCAAAAATGGCTGAAGAGCAGATATAGTTTGCATTTTCTATACAACAGGCTATAAAACATCACTTATCACAGTCCAGAAAGCACATATAGATGTGTTTTTATATAAACATATGTAATAACATATTAAGCGTGCATGAAAATTTCCCAATGATTGCATCTATGCCCTCTTGTTTCCTTTTCTTTCTTTTTTTTTTTTTTTTTTTCTTTTGTGGAAATGTGCCTTATATTCCAGATTTTTGTTTGTTTGTTTGTTTGTTTGAAAATAAGGCCTCCATACTATTTTCCTCACAACCAGAAAGGGGCTTTTTGAAAGTATTTCTACATAAGTCTTCAGAAAAGCCAGCACTTTGTTTCAAATGCAAGTTTCCAATCACTGCTTCACTGCACCAGACGGCAAACTGTTTTATGTTTGCTTGTTGAGTCACCATATATAATGACAGTCTTCTCTGACAATAAGACTAACTTACTTCTCAAGAAAGCACTAGCACTTTGGCTAAATCCAGAATCATAGGTAGCTTCTTTTTTCTGTTTTTATTTTTTTTCCTTTTTTTTTTTTAATTTGTTTTGTTTCATATTGTGCCTTGATGTTGTAGTAATACTCCTTGCTTTATGAATGCGTGGTGCCATCATTGTCTTTCAGAACTGTTCCAGCAACATAAAGACAGGCAGAGTAAATGAAAACACTGTGGATGTTAGGGAATTTATCAGCTCCCGTTTCTGAAAAACAAGAGCACAAAATGCTTGTTTTTAAAAACAGTCTTTCCTTTCTGATTGCATTCCCTGTCTTTTGTTTTTGAATGTGCTTCATAAAAAGTAAAGTAAATAAGTTTGTATTATGTCTCAGATAAAATGAAGACTATTTCTATACAAGCGTTCTTTTAGATGTTGAGATCAGACATAGTATTCCTTATCCTTATTTTTCTTGTTTTTGTTGGAACTTTTAGCACTGTTGGGCTGTTTTTCCTTGATTACAGCCCCATTGGATTGTGCTGAGTTACTGATGTAGTTTCGACTCTCATCTACATGATACGATCCTTCGTCTCGGTTCCTGTACTTGTACATAGCATACAGGAGAATGAGGATGCACAGCGCTGCTGCTGCCACGATCCCAACTACCATGCCTGTTGTGCTGCTGGATTCACGAATCACCTCGGACGAGCCAGGATACTCCCTTCCTCCTCCTGCCCTGGTAGGATTTGCTGTAGGTAGATAATGAAATAAGGGAGAGGTTATTATTGAGTTTGCACATTGAGGAGTTAGTAATAATCTACCTGCTACTATCGTGCATAATTCTATTTGCACTCACTTGGGTCAGGCCAAGTACCCTACTCCTAAAGCATTCAGATTCGCAGCCCATTCAATTTTTGTGTCTGTTAATGTGAGTAAACAGGCTTTTAAGCAAGGAAGAGGACAGCATGGACAATCTAATTCTAGCCTTCAAAAGCATAATTTCTCCAAGCATTGTTACTAAGCAAAGAATGTCTAAATCATCTGGAATAATTAAATTTAAATGCCAGAACACTAACATCTGGGAAGAAAGAATCTCTCCCTTCTCCTTTGGCTATCTTTTGTAAAAAAACAACAACGACACTATAGTACTTATTGTGAGGACAGTGATAATAAGACATACTAGCAAATGAAATGTGGGGGGAAAATCAAATTCCCCATAATAATAAATGATAGCAACTAATAAGGTGTCTACAAATAAAAGGATCCTCAGCTATTCTTTAGCCTCCTTTCAACCAGCTTCTCAATTTCTCCTTTCCTTTTAATATTTTTTTCAAATTAATTATATTTATACTTTTATTTCTTTTAGAGTACCCTCAAGTCTACCATCTCTTTTGTAATTCACAGTCTTCCTTGAATATGGCTATGCTTTAGAGTACCTTTTCACTCAATTTCTCCCTTTCCCTCTTTTCTTCATTGACCAGATGTTCCTCCAAGCAACTGTATGTCCATAAAAAAACTCTCAAATTACACTAGACAAGGACTCAACCTTATAAAAATCCACCTCTGAGGTCACATTCTGTTCTTTTCAGTTGTGATATGAACTGAACCGACCTGTGTCTTCAGACTGTGAAGTCTTCTTGATAGGAACTATTGTGTTGTCTGGCATATTTTATCTCCTTGCACAGCCGTGTGGAATGAAATCTAATTCCAAAAGGAATTTGTAGGCTAAATGCCCACAGCACACACAATGCCCATGTATCTCTCATGATTTCCTTTACTGCATTTAGCAAAAGGAGGCGAGGAAGATACTTGTACAGAATATTTTTGAGCTGCAACAGGTGGGATAGATCTTCTATAACTTATGAAGTATTATCAAGAAAAAATGAAGAGACTTGGGTCTATGCAGTATTCCTCTAATTATAACAGCATTTCCCAACCCCTGAGAGGCTGCGTACCCTAGCACAACCAGCTTTGGCTGAGTTCAGGAGCAAGAAAAGAGCAGTGAGTGAACCAAAGCTTCCCACTGAGCGGTGCAGAACACTTTCATTAAGCATCCAGGCTGGCTTATAGAAACCACATTTTAAATCATTATACATGGCTGAAAATGCAGTCAATACAATATAAATGTTAACTAAGAGTACAGCTAAACACTACTTTTACAATATATTTGTAATTTCAGCTTTGTCAGCCCTTGCTACAACCAACATTTTAAAGAAGTGTATTAGAGAAGTATCTTGTTTAAGGTGCACAAAGGCATATGTCCCATAGTCACTTTTCTTTTGCATTCTAGACGTAATAGGAAGACGATGATTTTAAGGATGCTACATTAAAGGTAATGCCACACAAACTGTTTTGTCAGACAACTGCAACGAGTTTGGGCAACCAAAATTAAAAGCAGCCACTAGCTACAGACATCCATAATTGGTCTATGAATAATAAAATGGTGAAAAAGCCTCAAACCCTGAAAAGAATGAAGCTCACTGCCCATCTTGGTATTACTTGTATTGGTGATTTGTGTTTTTAATGTTAGAAAGCCACTTCCTGACAGTTATCCAACATAGGTTCAAAGAAGGTGACATTTTATTTGGCTGCAATAACAGAGGCACCACAGTAAGATGCAGGAAAACTGTCATTTGTGTCAAATAGTACTTTAATTTTTTATTTTTTTTTTCCTCTGCAAGTTCTTAGTTAATACAAGCTGATACAATTGGTCTATTCTATGACTACACAAGAGATCTTGAAGTTTCGCTTCAGAAGGCTCAAAGATTTTTTCTCATTTCACGGTAGGTACCATCCTACTAAGAAATGGGGTCTGTCTCAAAGTAGTAAGTAACTGTATTAGATCGTGTTTCTTCATTTTAGCTATTGTAGTAAATGGAAATCCTTTTACACATAGGTTGTCATTTATTGCTTTAAAAAAGACAATGCATTGTTTCAGAACAAAGACTCCTGAGTATTTCCAGAGTGAATAAAAAATGAGACAATGTTTTATCTTACTGTACGTGGTTTCAGGAAATGAATAAAAGCAACTGAATGAATTCTGTCAATACCTGATGGACTAACAGCTGCTCTTTCTCTTTAAAGTAACAGACATTTGGGCCAAATGCCATCAACTAACTTTACAAATGATGTCCACTAAATGACGATTAACAGCTTGCTTATAGGAAAATAGTCTTTTAACATTGCAACCTGAAAAAAACAAGTAGGATATATTTTTCAACATTACCTAAACTCTTGCCTCTCACCTGATGGCAGCCTTTTATTTTTAAGAATATTTTCACAATTATCTCATTTATCCCATCTGTCTTAGGAATATTCAACTACATGAATGTTACTTAAACTTAGAACACTTTCAAAGCATCTGTTGCTACATTTGTTTGGACTTTTGTAAAAGGAGCAGTTCAGCAAGGAAAATTACTTCTTGCTATTTTTCTTCCATTTACATTAAAATATGCATTTAACCTAGCAGAGCCTCCTGAGACAAATGAAGAAGAAAATAAGAGGAAAGTTTTACAAAGCACATGGGTTTGTCTGTTTGCATTTCAGGTGGGAAAGGCTTTTGGAGCACACGCTATAAAGCAAGTGTCCGATCTTCAGACAGGGAGGGAAAGGGCACTAGGAAAAGGCCAGCCTACACTTCCTCTGTAATCTGTGTAAATAAACAAGTCCCCAGACATCAACCCTGCTGAAACATCTGCCTTTTATTTAACCAGGACCTTTAGTTGACTAAGACAGAGATATACTTAGGGAATCTACCAGCTGGATTATTTTTTTTTCTTGAATGTGAAGAACAACTGCAGACGAGCACAACACATTATATCAGTGGAGAGCAAGCAACAATTACCAGGTTACAGGAATCTTGCTCTTCACTTGTCAACTCTTTGAGAAATGCATGATGCCACCCACTATCTTTGCAGCTGAACCAGACAGAGTCATTGGCTCCTGGAAAAACAGCAGAGTGGTTTACCTATGGGTAAACCTTGGCTGCTACTTGGTCACAGTCTCTGTTAATGTCCATAGCATTAGAAATCCTATATGAAGTTTCTAATTTTAAATAAGAAGCTAGATGCTCTGGAGGTGAATCAAGATTAAATATTAAAAAGATCCCAATATTTAAGACTGAAAAGTCACAAAAAAATCCTCAAACAATCTATACTAAATTGAGGATAGTTCAGTGAAGAACTACAGAAAATCATTAGGACCGTAATTATGCTCAAACCATGCCATAACGGTGAGAGGAAATACAAGTTATCTTGTGGTGCAAGGATCCTTTCTCAAAGCAACTGCTCTGAAGCACAAGTCTTCCTGTCAACAGCACATGAACAGCATTTTTGAATTGCCTCAAAGACCAGCTTAGAACAGACTGATTTTTAAAAGCCTATTCTACCACTTACAAAAAAGTTTGCATGAAATAATAGCAATTGAACACAGTTTAACATTGTGTAATAATGGATTAGAAAGTTATTATTCTTGACTGTACTTCTAAAGTGGTTTAAAATTTAACAGGAAAAATCTGACTATTTTCAGTGCCCAGTTTTCATTAATACTGTGAAAAGAAAATTGGAATTGCAGGCTCCCATGGTGTTTGTGAATTGAAATTAGCAGACTTAAAAACAAAACAAAAAATCCAACAAAAGGACCCCAAATGTGTTTTCTTTACATTTATATCTTCCCACAAACTGTGAATAGGAAATTACTCACAAGACAAGAATGTTTAACTACTACATTTGCAATGAGGCATGAAGGCAATTATTTACAGGACACATACTAATTTTCACTCTGTGTGCTATCATTGTAGACCTGTTTGTAGTCAACTTTTTTCAGCATTGTTGGATTCTGAGCATTCTGTTGGTTTCTGAGCTTACTGCAATTTCTAATTCTCATTAAAAAAAAAAAAAAAAAAGTCTGAAAAACAAATCTCAGTTCTTCCCCTGCCAACAGGTGGGACAGACACAGCCCAATTGCAAAATCAGGATGAGCATTGGCTGTAAACTTATACAAAACTATCCTGGTCCAAATACAGGGGTATCTCAGCCTGCTGCCTTCCTACCTGTTTTCACGTGATTCTTGAAAGGGGGCAAAAACTGGCTCCTCAGGGGATGCCCAGCAATGACTCAGCTGTCATGGGAGGGAAGAAGTAGGAGGTGATTCCACATGCAGCTGCTGTAGCTCAGTGACAAATTCGCACCAGATCTGAAATGGTCTATATTCAAAGGCATGAATAAGCCCTTGTGAGAGAGGTACCACAAAACTAGCTTCATTGCTGAGCATGCAATGCTGCACTTCTTAACCATTGTAACACAATGATTAAAAAAGAATGGGAGCAGAGAGCTGCATACACAACCCACAGAGACAGGGTGGAAAGGTGTGGTGTTTGTGAGCTGAGTGTCTTTGCCATCTTAAACTCATGCCAATGCATTTGCTCTAAGAAATTTGTCAAATGCTTGCTGAGTTTGAGGGAGCAAGACAATAACCTACTTTTGGAGGTGTTTAAGAAGAAAATATTACAGTAGCTGTTCTACTCTTTGATACACAAAGCCAGATTATTTGCTTCCTAGAAACTGAAATCTTAAAGGTCCTTAGTAGGAAAGATATAATACATTAACATGCTTCTAAAGTGACACTAATTTAGCTACTAATAAAAGTAGTCTAGCAGCGAAACACCATCTACATGTAAAAATAGTAGCCCCTTTATTAAGAAGTAAAACATTCTCTCTTTGCACTGAATGTAGTTTTAACCTCCAAGTGCAGTGATTGGCTGTATATTGACTTCAAATAATTTACAAATTCTACCAGCTCCTTAAGGTTTTGCAGGTACTGTTTTTTTGTTTTTGTTTTTGTTTTTTCCCCCCCTGTGGTTGAGAGGTGGGAGAGTTGTTGGCTCAATCTTCTTTAAATGTCAAAATAAATCTAAAGGGAGATAAGTTGGCACAGTAGCAATTGATGGACCATGCCAAATCAATTGATTTTATAAGTTAATATGATCTGCAGAGCAGAGGGGAACATTTCATAGCTTAATAAAAAGCTTTTGTGAAAACATTTTCTGCAAAATTGAATTTAATTTTAGCCAAAATGGAAGATTTGAACCAATATATCACTTCACATATTTAGCAGTCCTCATCTCTGTGCTCTATGATTTTTTTTTTTTTGTTAACATTTTCAGTTGTATTGCTCCTCTTTTAGCATTCCTTCCCTTTCAATATGGATGCTTTCTCCTTTTACCAGTTCAGCTGTCAGTCCTACTTTTCCCCACTCCTACATGTGACATTCATCTTTGCATCTCTGCTTCTTTCTTTTCCAAATTAAGTAATTTATCCTGTTTCTGTGTGTGTTCTGGGGAATCTCTGGTAATTTGTTACTTTGCTTCAGAAATTTTGACTGATCAGCAGAGTCAGTGGGTGGTCTAGATTTTGAATTGAAGTATTCCTAAATGGGAAAAAAATGTTCTTGCAAATAAAATAAGGAAGACTAAACAAAAATATTATACTACTACTGATAACATATTTTCAAGCTTGAGTTAAGCAATTCCAATTGTGGCAACTCAGTTAAGACAACTAAACCAGTATGTTAGTTGCCTGCAGCTCTAGCTCGCTGAAGTGTCAGATGAACACCCACCCATGTTACTACAAAAAAAAAAAAACAAAAAAACAACACAAAAGGGCAGGGGCACTGGGAACACATTTTTGGTGGCAGCTAACTGTTAGATCGTCTTCACTGAACCAAAAACTTGTGGGGTTAGTGACAATTACATTTGGGCCCCACTGAATTTAGTGAAAGCTTTGCTGTTGAGCTTAGCAGAAGCTTAGTTGAGCTTAGCAATGAGCTTAGCTTCATTGCTTGCTATTTTTCTTATAATTTCATTAAAAAATAAAGAAAACAAAACAAAACTTACCACCTAAATTAGGAATCAATTTTCTGCAAGGGAACACCAAAATGTCATTGTAAAGATTGAGGAATCTGATGTCTTGACTTACAGAGCAATGAATGATTCTTGCTCATGAAGTGATCTGTAGATGCATATACCCGCATTCATCTTTGCAAACATGGGTGATTCCCTGAATGTTCTCACTTCTTCCATTTTACTTTTCCATGATCCCTTTTCTGTAAGATTTTAAAGGGTATGTTCACAATACCCTTTAGTACTGTTTAAACCAGTTTACATTAAAACTATCCAATTCTTATATCTAGACTACAGTTCTTAACCTTAGGAAAAGTGCAGGTTTTGAAACCTATAGGCCAGAATGGTATGTCAACACAGCAGAACAAGGTTTCATTCAAGTCTTTAGATAGTTAGATTGAAATAGCCTAAGGTTAGACTATTCTGGGTCCATCCATCTTCATTACAGGTTATTTTTGCCTTGAATTTTCTCTGCTTCCATTTATGAACAATACCCTTAGAGAATACCTACTTCTCAAAATTGTCAGGATTCACCTGCTACTTTGTAGGCTGTCAAATGACACACTAAAAAATGCAACGTTTATGCAGAGGTTTAAATTAGGTCTTTGCACGTAGCTGAAAATTAGCAGCTATGGTCCTACTACTATTTATGCAAGAGATAATGAAAATTCACTCTGCACTGATTGCTAGAAAACACCAGCAAAAAGTACTGTTCATCCTTATCTCTGTTGTCTGGTAGTGGGGTAAGCAACAGTCTTCACTGCCAGCAGTCTGTTAACATGGTAATTAGTTGATAAGCTGCAGCTGGTATACACCAACTACTTTGTAACACCATATTAATTGAATTTATCAGGTACTGCAAATGGTTAGCTAGAAGCATAGAGTTCTGCTTAAACACTTGTGAGTTCCCAGTTTGAATGCAGAAAAAAATAAGCTGCAAAAAAAGCTTATGAACAGAGAGAGTGCCCCATGTCATTTAACTCAGACATACGATGCACTGGCCTCTGACCCACTGTCATGCGTGCAGTACTGCCAGCATTCCCACTTCCTTAGCAAAATTGTATTTTCTCTGTTTGCTAGGGATGGCTGCCTCAGATTCCCATCTATCTAGTCCTTCCTCCAAACAGTATCAGAAGTAAAGCAAATTTTCTATAGAATGTTAAGGACCTGATTTTTAATATTGCTTTGTTCAAACTTGGTATAAGATGAAGCTTTGGCATAGAAACTGAGCAATATAATGTTAATTCAGACCAGTGTTTTATCTATAAACCTATTTGTAAAATATTATTTTTCTTCTAACGTTCATAAAGACAATGATGATAAAAAACCTGAAGAAAACATCTTTCCACATAGAGGTAAATTCAATGCATATGCATTACTGTATTGAGTTTACATAGCAAGGTTTTGGTAGTAGGGGGACTGCAGGGGCGGCCTCTGTGAGCAGAGCCCAGAAGCTGCCCCATGTCAGATCAGAGCCAGCTCCAGACAGCTCCAAAACGGACCTATTGCTGGCCAGAGCTAAGCCACTTGGCAATGTTGGTTGGGCCTCTGGGAGAGCTGTGCTACAGCAGCTGGGAGAGAAGAGCAAGAAGCAGCCCTGCAGCCCCCAAGGTCAGTGCAGCAGGAGGGCAGGAGGTGCTCCAGGCAGGCAGCAGCAGTTCCCCTGCGGGCTGTGCAGGGAGAGGCCCCTGGTGGAGCAGGCTGTCCCCCTGCAGCCCATGGGTCCCACATGGAGCAGATCTCCACGCTGCAGCCCCCCCATGGGTGGAGGAGGCCCCGGTGGAGCAGGTGGATGTGGCCTGGAGGAGGCTGCAGCCCATGGAGAGCCCCCGCAGGAGCAGGCCCCAGGCCAGAACTGCAGCCTGTGGAGAGGAGCCCACGCAGGAGCAGGGAGCTGGGGGGAGCTGCTGCCCGTGGGGAAACTGTGCTGGAGCAGTTTGCTCTTGGGGGATGGACCCCGTGGTACGAAGCCATGTGGGAGCAGGTCTTGGAGAGCTGCTGCCTGTGGGAAGCCCACATAGGATCAGTTCAGAAAGGCCACAACATCTTGTGATGTATTTTTTTTTGTTTAAATTGTGGAAACATCTCACAGTGAATGCCATGAAAGCATGCCCTTATTTCTGTGGCTAAAAACTAACAATCATTATAGACTTAAAACTTCCACAAACTACTTTTCATACATTAGGATACATGTATAGAACACTGGGATACAATTTTTGTGTAACTGAAAATCTTGAATATCAGTCTTTAAAATCAAGACTGCTTTGTCTAAAAGAACACAGTCATGAATCCAATTTTTTTTTTTTTTTTTTTTTTTTGGTGTGTGTGACTGACAAAGCCACTGCATTAGCTGTTAACAAATTCCTTCTGTCTATGCAATGCTTTATTCAGTAATAATCTATTTTTCTTGATTTATTTCTCTCTTTGGAGTCATTCTGGACACATCTCCCTCTCCGGTTAATGCTGGAATAGTCTGTAAGGCCAGGTAGCAAAAAGAACAGGTCAAGCTACAGCTTATATGCTAGTAACAGTGTTTTCTGTAAATTTTTCTAAGGAAATTAAGGAAGATAAGTTTCCAAGAGTTTATGCATATCTATGTGGCAAGGTAGAGAGAAAATAAGAGAGAAAGAATACTAAATGGATTGTGACACAAATCATATTCCCCAGGTAACTCCAGCAATGGAATAAGACTATATTCCTCCACCTCTGTTTGCGCTGAATGAGAGTAAAAATCTGCACTCCTCCAGCCTTGCCCACAGAACTGTGATACTTAGCTCTGACATGCTTGCCATTCAGTTTCTGACTATCTCCTGCAGGGCCTGTATGCTTGTCTTGGACTAAAATATCATTTCTACACCTGAATAAAAGGACACTATATTCACTTGCTACACATTTTGTTGTCCATGATCTAGACGAGCACTGAAAAATCAAGGAAGTTCCACTGAGGTCAATGGATATGACACACATAGGCATTTGTGAATTAGTGATGTGAAGTGCCTGGTTTGCTTCTCTGAATTCATATACCAGTCCGGATGTCCTATCAAACAGGATCATATGCTTCATCTTTGTGTGTAAATACGTTCAGAATTGAGTCACAAACAGTGTTTTACATCTTTAAAAGAATGAAAAGTCATGTGTGCTACCCCACCAGGAACACTAAGTAATGTGCCCATTTTTCATGAATGATTGTTTATAAAATAATTAAGTTTCATTGAACTACTAGAAACATTACCATCTGGTTTCATCTGTGCTGTAGTGATATCTAACTCCAAATGAATGAGCACATAATAGCAATACAAATAATTATCAATTCATACATTTCTATGAACTATCTTTTCATGTTGTATGCATACACCTGAAAGATGGCTTTAGGTACTGCCATACAAATAACAATCCCAGTATTTACACTGTGAATGTTTACGATTCATATACATATTATAAAAATTAAAATCTTCAACTTTGGCAAGAATTAAGTGGAATATGAATGCACTCTCAAACTTTATACACAAGAAACTCTGTTCATCAGTTGTGCACCAGTGGATAAGGTTTTCTACAAATTAGTACAGAGCTTTGTATGATTTATAGAAATGGTGTCGATATTTCTCACCACTCATAGAGTCACTGATATTACACTGATAGAAAACCATTATGGCTCAAGAAAAAAAAGTCAGCCTCTAATTTCCATCCATATTCTAAATTCTGATATGTTCATATCACTATGATTGCAATTAATACAACTTGGAAAGCATTAGCTTTCCAATTAGATTAGAGATGTCATCTCTAGGCTTTGTATTAAAACTTTCTTTGAATTAAATATGTTCAGCAAGGAATGTATAGCGAGCAACAGCTGCATCCTGCCTTAAAGTGTGCTTTAAAAACAAAGTTTAAAATAATTTTATTTTGTTCATAAATCCCCTGTAGTAGTTCAGGCTACACAAACGAATGATGTATGAGAGTATGAACATGTAGACAACCACCAAAATTACAGAGAATCCATTTGAGGAATTAGAATTCTCTAAATTATTGAAAAAATATTTATGAGAATTAAAGAAAAAAAACCCTTTCAGCACGTGCCATTGTTTTCAGCAGCTCCCAACATGAGCAACGTACATGTATATTGGCTAGGAAAGCTAGGAATGGCTAGAGAGCTACAAGTTTAGTCAGTGTACTTATGTTTCAATGACATGGCTGACAAAGAGTAGAGATCGCTGTTGATACAACCAATTAATCATCATTTTTAACCTAATTTACTTAGATAATTAAAAAACTACATCTTTCTGATCAAATTCAGATGAAAAATGCCATATGTGTAATTTGCAGTGACAGACAGGAAGAGCTAAGACTGTTGTTTAAAAAAAGAAAAGAAAAGAAAAGAAAAGAAAAGAAAAGAAAAGAAAAGAAAAGAAAAGAAAAGAAAAGAAAAGAAAAGAAAAGAAAAGAAAAGAAAAGAAAAGAAAAGAAAAGAAAAGAAAAGAAAAGAAAAGAAAAGAAAAGAAAAGAAAAGAAAAGAAAAAAGAAAAGAAAAGAAAAAGGTGTTCATTTCACAATAAAAACATTTGGAAAAGTGCTACATTTGCTTTCTGATGATTTGGGGGCTGCCTTCTGATTTATAAAATTAAGTAAACCTGACAATTATCTTAACTTCACTTACAGGAAAATTAATGTATATTTGAAGTCTGTCAGTTCCTTTATTCTACATGCTATATGCACTTCGTACGTGCCACTCTATCCCAATTCTAACATTTGAGAAGTTTGCAAATAAAACCACGTAAGTTTCGCTCTGTAGCAGTTCATGCAGACACATCTTTACGTATTTCAGCTAAGCATTTAAAGAAGCTGAGTCAAGGCAACCCAATGATCTTTCTAATACTGAAAATACATATACAACTACAGGATAATTGGAATGAGGCACAAATATTCCCATTTTGTCTCAAGCCATAGTGACCACAGTTGCCCTGTGAATTAACTGTATTTTTTTTTCAGGTCCTTGCACAACAGATTCAATGAAGTGTAGTTGCACAAGTAATACATTATAGTAATTTCTGACAGAAAAAGAAGAGTAAAACTTCTATAAATAAGCATAAAGCATTCACATGCCATATTTCACAGCTCTGCTCATTAGAAAAAATAGGCATTAATTCAGGGACCAAACCTAAACCATCACAAAGTGTTTGAGAACTGTATGGTTCCTAGCCACCTCCATCTGTCCAATACATGTCATAACACAGCAGGGGGACATACGCATGCAGGAAGCAGTTTGCATGCAAAATCCTGTAATATTCTGCTTAAAGGAAAAAGCCTTCCCCAGAACAGTGAACAACAGTCTCTACAATGTACTGTAAGAAACATCAGAAGTAGTGACTTGTTTCCTGTTTCTTGGCTGTACTGATGCTTTGCAGATTTATGAACATTGCCAATTGTTGTCTGCAATGTAATATGCCAAGCCAGGGTATAGGAAAATCAATACATGCTCAAAGATCAGTCTGTAAGTATCTATACTGTTGGTTCTTACATAATAACGTGGGAAAATATCTAATCCCATTACTCTCTTCAGATCAAGAATCAAGGCTAAGACAGGTACCTAATACACCAGTTAGTATACAGCACTGAAATTTATCCTATTATTGCCCTGTTTCCCTATAGAACAAGTACAGGACAAGGTCTGACACCAATCAAACACTGCCCTGGGAAGTAGAACCCAAGAGTTGCCAGACAGGCAAATATTGATTAAGAGACGATGAAGTATTTATTTTGGTTGCAACACATGAGATTCTGTTGATAAAGAGACCCTTGTCTGAACCTGACAAGTAGTTTGGTTTGTTACTAAAACACTATCTGTTCACTTTGAAGGTTGTCTGCTAACGCTTTCAAGACTAGCAGATACCATATAAATGCTGGCTATGTTCTTAAAGAGTGCCAAATCCTCTACCCATCCCACTTCTGCCAAAGCCATCTGGACAGGTTTTTCAAGCTAAATTCTAACTTAAAACTTGGTTGACTCCTGAGTTTGAGAAGGATTTAACTGTAATTTGCAGGGGAAAAAAAAAAAAAAAAAAAAAAGCACTGTTTGTGTGTATGCTAAAACCTGTAAGATTTATTCCACAGTCCAGATTTCCCTGCCTTTAAACTCCATGACTTCACTTAATGTAGGCCAATTTGGATTTCTGCATTTTGAAACATTTCCATAGCCACAAAAGAGACTAGATAATAGCTGACAAATAAAATACCAGGCGGTATAGCTGGAGCAATTAAGCAGTGTAGTACACATGCTCACTGCAACTCAGCAGAAATCAGAGTTCTGTACAGAACTCAGGAAAGGCTGGAACAGCACTCCGAACATGCAGAATGGCAGTTTGTCCACTCGCAGTTTTATAGCTCTTCAGATAAAATCAGTAAAACATCCCAGGCTGTCTTTTTATTGGACAGGTTTCCACTAGTAATTTTCATAACTTGTCTAAAAAATGAAGAAGCTTTATTATTTCCTCTATGACGTGAAGCTGATGAAGCAAAATGTTAATATTATTTTTAGCACAGTTATTAGTATTTAGAGTAGGAAAGGGAAGGTGAGGAGACTATGAAAGCAACACATGCTGTCTTACCACACAAAACATAATGCAAAGTATGTTGACTAAGTTTCGCATGCTAATAAATTTGTTATGACTTCATCCAATTATGGCATGTTAAGCAGTCACAATGAAATCTGCAATTATAATTTTTGTGACTTTATGTTCCAGACAAGTTGATGGGATTGCTGCTTAGCAGCTCCCAGTCTGGTCTACATTTTCATTTCCCATATGAAATTTGTTGCAAATTGCATCTTTCCCTTTGTTCTTTGGAAGATGGATGCACAGAAAGCAAAGCTTGCGGTGGCAGACCAAGACTTGTTAGCCAATACGAACTGTATTTATTCTAGAAAAGAAGCCCTATTTTAAGCATAAATCTTGTTAATCAGTACAATTTAGCTAATTAGTGATAGCTAATTTCTATGATTTATAGATCTACCATATTCAAATGGTTTGTTGAATAGGGTTTCCTTCTGAGTGGAGATCTTGGTTTAGAAATAGACATATTTTGGGCAATCCTCATGTAAATGTACACTTATGGCTCTATCAATAAAAATGAATGGGCTCTGGCCATCCCGTAAACATATTCTTGCTTGAAAACGTTGACCTGGGAGCAATGAGTGCGCTGCATGAGTATGCTGTATCGTCTCTTGTACTGGGGCAGATCCCTTCCCTGAATGACCATCAAGCAGTAAGAGCAGAAATCTAATGGAATCTCACTCTATGGCCTTTCAAATGAAAACGTAATAATAAAATTAACGATTTGGCCTTCTAGAAGTCTCTGTTAGGAAACACGAGCTTCACCAGTATCAGCGAGAAGACGAAGGAGTGGCTATGGGGAGGGAACTCTGGTTTCTGAAAAGGTTTAAGGGGGAAAAGCTAAACTGATCCATGGGAAGAATTTAAATGGAGGGACATATCCTTTTTCATCTCCCATCCCAAATGAAAAGAAAAAGAAATAATCTGTCACTGTCAACAATATTATGTTTTCCTCGCTTAAGTTCCAGCCTATTAGGAGAGCATGGAGACTGCAGTATTATTCAGATAGTGCAGTGTCTTATTGCTACAGGACTATTTATTAAGAAAGCTTATTTGTAAGACTAAGTGAATAAGACTAAAACAGCTTACAGGGAGACAGATATGCAAGAACTTATGACTTCACCAACCCTTTTGGTTCGTGTTGTTTTAAATATGAGAAAAGGACAAGGCCATTGAAGAGGGAGGCAAATTAATAGCTTTTAAGAGTTAAGAGTGGGAGGACAAGTGACATTTTGATGTGAAGAATGACAGATAAAATGATCCAGACAATTGTGTTTATGGAGAACATAATTTTTGTGCCAATCCATACTTTTTTTTTAAAAAAAAAAAAAAAAAAAGCAGTAGCAGTTGGGATCCAAGAAATGAAACAATAAAACCATTCTCAAATAAAAAAAAATGAGAAGCGTAGCTGGGTGATGAATGGTACACTAAAACAGGAAAGCTAATGGCAAGGCTTTGCAGGAAGACTAATATTCACATTCCCCTCTAGACTCCAGTTTGATCAGAAATGATAACATCATTTCACCCCTCCCACAGCCAAATGTAAATGTATCTATTGAACAGCAGGGCTTGAGTTAACTAAAGCTAGAACACAATTAGCTTGGATGAGCTCAGAACCATATGAGCTACTGCAATGACATATACAGGAAAAGACATAATCTTACTGAACTCAAGAATTTGAAAATAAAGAAAAAACAGAAAAAAAATCTTTGAAATTAATTGTCAAGCTTTCAAAAAATGAATTGTCATCACAGTTCCCAAATATCTAGCTCATGATGTCTGGGACTTCTGCAAGTGAAACATCTTCCTGAGAGATGCAAGAAATGTGTAAGGTAGGTGTATCTGGTGCTACTCAGGTGTAAGAGTGTTCATTGCATCTTGTGGCAGTTTGGAAAACACTCTGAAACCTTTTTACTGGAAAGGATAAAAAACTTGACTCCAAAATATTCTCATCAAACCCATAAATATCTTGGTTCCTGGAAGAGCTCTAATGACACCCTGAAGGTCAATCAAAAATTGAGAGAAGTCATATACTTCTCTTTCACTTAAATTTAAATAAATAATATTTCCATGATCTTATTAGGTGTGTCACACCTAATAAGAGAACTCACACATCTGCATTTGAACCAAAATTTTCTTTGTCTTAAGGCTATATAGAAATAGCTCCTGCCCCCACTTGAGTCTATATATAATAACTTGAGTCTATAATAACAACTCAGGGTCTTAGTTATTATTTGCATTAATATACTGCCCAGTCTCAAATTTCACTGATATCTACTTTAACTAAATATGTTAGTACACAACAAATCTATCTTAATTCTTTTATTATTAAGTACTAACTTCTTAATTCTTTTAAGTACTAAGCACTAACAATTGCAACATCTTTCTGCTAAACGAAGGTGTCTCTATCATGACAACAGAGTTACAGGGGCCCCAGACTGCCTTTCCGAGTCTAGCCTTAGGTCCTCTGGTAAGCTATAACCCTGCTCAGATCATGACTACCAAAAATGCCTTCTCAGCCATTGTCTCTGACAAATATATGGCAAACTGTCCCTCTCCACTGACACTGCCACGTGTATAAAGGCCCAGATTCACCATATCCACACTATATAAGAAAAGACTGTCCCTCCAAATTTCTGTGGGATGGGAGCATGCAAATATGAAATAAAGTAGTAAAAAAGTTGACTAACCTAACCCACCTGAGCTCGGCTCACAGGGATCGATGTCCTCGTCATCACTGGGACATTCAGCTGAGGCCACCAGGATGTCATCTGTGGTCTGTGAAGAAAATAAAAGTCAAATAGGTATATTTTAATTGACTTAACATGTTCCAAGATTCTCACTGGCTCTCCTTTTATGCAAAGCCCAGAGCATTCCAGACTTAATATTTAATGGCACAGTGACACTCCAACTCTCTGTTAATGGGACTTTGCTTTTCAATTTGCACTTGTCATTTTTTAAACGAACTGTGTTAGATATCTATTGCAAGCTCTTAAACATAGTATTATTTATTTATTTATTTTTTGTAAAACAACAGAAAGCAGAAGGACAGAATATGTATACTGTGGCTGCTGGTCTTCCTTATCTCCAGTGTCTCTACTAGGATATTACTGAAAACACTAAGAGCATTAAAATACAGGTCAAAATATTGAACTGCCTGCAGCTGTTAAAACTATCAGAAATGTAGTGATGTTTTCTCCATTGATTGCACTTGCTTTCTCCAATACAGAGGCAAAAAAAAAAAAGGAAAAGAAGCAAACAAAACTGTCATTAAGTTAAAGCCTCTATTCAATGAAAAGAAAGTCAAGGAAAAAAACCTGTAATAAATACATGCAGTGTTAGAAAGTACCAGTTAAAGCATTCTGTTGTCTTGAATAAATGATGTGTTGCCCATGTGTTGAGGTCAGAGGGCTTCTGTCCAAAATTAGCTTGGACAGTTCTTTGTACAAAAAATAAAAATAAACAAATAAATCAAGACAAAAGAGACAAATGATACAACCCGGAGCACTGTATAGAAAAGAAACTGGGGATTTCTATCTACTTTTTCTTATAGTGCAAGAACAAGAACATATTCAACGCAACACAGAGGCAATCAATCTGAACCTGATAAAATGAAATACCTCTTGTTCAAGTCACCTCTGAGAACAGGCATTTAGAAATATAATAAGAACATCTACAGTTATTAGGGGAAATAATAGCAGGGAAATATAAACTGTCATACCCCTGATCATTTCTCACGCAATTACTAATGAGGTTAAGAAGAAGCTTTTCCTATGGGTAAGATATTTCATAACTGCCCATTTCAAGCTTCCCTTCACCTCACTGATGGAAATACACAGAGAGAATAGGAAGACGTGACACTGAAACATGTGGCTAAGGATATAGATGACAAAGAGCCATTCTTGATTTCCTGTTTGATATATATTCCAACAAGGATATACAAATCATTTTGCTCAATGTGAAATAACATTTTTAGATGTTTGTTTGCATGCGTATAGGAGAAAGACCTAGGGTACCTCAAAGTTTTACCTCATCAGTTTAAGTCTGAACATGTGAATATTATATTTCTAAACATTATGGCCAAAGCTTAAACAATGTTGTTTATTATTATTCTTCTAACTGAAGTTTTAACGCAAAGCACATTACACTAATAGGCTTTTCTTTGTCATGCTTCAAGAATATTAATGAACACATGCTTTCAGCATTTCTGTGGGGTAGGAAAGTGATACAGAAAAACATTCATTAGTATGTGAAATACAGCAAAGCAAAGCCTGTTATAATAATATTGTATTTTACAGGTAGAAAACTGAAGCATAATATAATGAAATAACTTGCTGAAGGTAATCAAAATGGCTATAGACAACAGCTATGTTTTGTTACAGTTCAATGCCATACTCACAAAAATCACCATTCCTTATAGTTGGGAAGATTTATAACTAGGGAAGGCCACTCTGTAAATCTGTAAGGCTGCCAAAGTAAGCTGGCAGATTTGGAAATGATAGTTTAAACAAAATATGTTTTCTAGTTGTCCATTCTTTCTTGCAAGTAGAAAAACTGATATAACAGAAGTCAGCTGCAAACATCTTGAATTTCTAATGTCCATTTCCTTCCCCCAAAAGACAACCATTTAAGCTTAAAAATCAATATCTATTTAAAAATCAACCTCTGCTTGTGTTTTTTCTGAAGTACAAATAAAAAAGAAAAATTCAGGTAACCAGCTAATAAAGCCTGCGCATAAAAAGTTAACTCTATACTTTAAAAGCCACTTATAATAATAAAACATGAAAAAGTGCAATGCATCTAAAAAACGATTTCAATTTTGTCAGCAAAATCAGTGTCATATTTTTCCTTCTGCCATAACAATGGAGATGATACTATTTTATGCAAGTACCATTAAAAAGAAAGCATCATACACGTACCTAACAGTCACAGCAGAAAATGATTTTCTTTAATGTCTACTGGTCTAACGGGAATTTTGTGTAAGGGTGCTTTGGTACATGCATGGATGTGTAAGTCTGTGACCCTTGCAACTTAAGCCAATTGAGGTGAAATGACCAGAAAGAGTTATAGAATGACTGCAGTGTCTCTAGTTATTCTTTATATAGGATAGTATAGTTAGAGTTTACATAACTTAACTATATTTGTTCAGTTTGCACTGCGTTCAAAATTACCAGAAAATAACTACAGGAACATCATATGCTTTAAGTACATTAATGTGAAAGATACTTTCTTCAGTTACTTATAAAAGAGAGGTCAAAACTGTCTTTGTAAAGTGACACTAATTCCAATGGTATCTATGGACAGAGTGTGCACGCTTCTACAAGAACAAAGGGATGTTCTTGACAGATAAAAGTGTATGTACATTATGGATAAAGAGATGTGTGTCTCCTTAAGTAAGTCTGAATATTGCATGCCAAGAAAGACCTCGTTCATGTCTCTGAGTGAAATAAGGTATGTTTCAAAGTCAATACTAGACATAAAAATTGATTTTGTTGCAAACAATAAAACAATTATCATTATTTGAATAAGAAGAGAAGGGATAAGATCATGTGATTTTTTTTTTTTATTTTTTTTCCCCAGAATAAAGGCAAATGAACAAAAGGTAACTGAGATGGTAGTGACTAAACTACACATAGAAGTCATTAGACTGCTTAACACAAAGTAAAATGGGATTAAGAATTCACTGAAACACTAGAGAATATAAAGAATACATAAGTTACAGAAATATTATGGGCTAGCTATCAGACCGCTTTCTCCAGAAGAGCTCTGACTGACAATAACTTGCACAAACAGAAAGAAGGATTTAGACCTAAGGGTCTCATGCAGCCAAGGGGTATAGAAAAAGAATGCAAGTCAGAGTAATATGCTTTATTTACTGCACATTATATATTCTTCATGCTTTTTAATTTGGATGGGAAGATTTAAAATAAAACAGTTTTCCTAAGCGAATTGCAATTGTTGCTAGCTCTATGGCTAATTTCCAGGACACGGTTCCAATAATTCTCATTAATTGAGGAGTTAAAAGTCAGTGGAAAATCCCTTATTTACAGCAAGTGACTAATAGGGTGAGATCCAACTGGTATTGTCATAATACAAGATCGGATTAGAATGTCTCATGGGAGAGTTTTTTTCAAATTCCTTTAAGAAGTGATAATCTAGTTGTAAGAGATTGAAAATAAATAAATAAAAAAAATAGCTGGTGCACAAATGGAAGGCCAAGCTGGATTTTTTTTTTTTTTGATTCTATCTTCTTTTCTTTGTGTATTTGCAGAGCATTTCAGATTCATTCTGTGGCTGTGGCTCTATGACTTGAAATGCAGCCCACTGTAATACATGGCTTCTTAAAAAGTTGGACATCTGTTCACATTTCAAGAAAAAGGATGATAGGAAATGCTTACAATTAATGTGCCAATATAAAAAATGGATAAAAATCACATTTTCTAAAGCTACAAGTCACTACACAAAGTGTTTTCTGATAATCATTCATGGTTGTGGCCCCTGAAGGAATAAATCTTACATCAGTCAGGTCTCTTAGCAAAAAATAAGGAGTGCAGGATTTGTCTCTTAGCCAAGGGAGTTGAAAATATCACCAATCTGCCACCCTGTCTGAGGAAGGAAATGCTGAATATTTCAAGAAAGCTCCTGGCCAAATAAAAAAATTATGCATGTAGTCATGGCTTACATAGAGGTGAAAGGCTGTAGCTGTGGATACATACCAAGCTGCCTCAAAGGCAACAACCACAGGTTCAGTAGTGGTACCAGAAATTGCAGTTGTGCCCTTTGCATGCTACATCACTAAAATAAATAAATAAATTGCAAGTGAATAAACAATACAAGAAACTTATTTTTTGATTATTCAGTATTTGCATGTTGGTGTAAATATATGCTATCTTGTTCAGTTTTTATGTATGAAGCCTGTTAAACCTGCCAGTACTAGAGAAATGCGATCTAAAAATTAAGTCGCCAATCTGAATCATGCATTCATTAACAGTATAATGGATCCTGCATATTTTCTCCTAGAAATCCACCAGCTTTCTTTTAAAGCATAGCACCCTACAGCTACCCTGAATATAGTTTATTCCTTTCTTATTCAATAATATACTTTATCCCATGAGAACTGCAAGTAAATTGAAATTACACGATTAAAAACTAGTAGTCCTAAATTATTATATATGAATTATAGACAGCAAAACCACTTGTGAATACTGTTTAAATTATTTTTGGATTAGAACTTCAGCTATGTAATCAAATCTATTCTTATTTATTTGTACAGCTGGGGTACTTATTGACATCAGCCAGGCACCGTTGTGCATGGTGCTAAAAGGAGCAGGGAGGAAAAGGCTCTGCTCTGAGTTTACTGTTTAATTTAGGGGCAGATGCAACAAGTGAGTGCAGAGGAAGAGAAGGGCTGGGCAAGGACGCTACTGTGTCCTTGTCCTTGTCCTGTGTGAGCTTTAGCAGTGATACAGGTTAGCAGTGTACCTCACTAGCAGATTCTCCAAAATGACTCTCCAAAACAGCAGGGTGGTCAGGAAGAAAGGAGACAGAAAACAGCCAGGCAGAAGCCTGGCCAAGGAGATACTGTGAACAGATGGTGCCTGAAGAGCATTGCCCAAAGAGGCTGTAGAGCTTCTTGGAGGAAACCGGCCATACTTAGAGCAGTGTGAGGAGGTGATGGCAGCCCAAACATTGTGGGATGAAGCAGGTAGCACTGAAAGCTCAGTGGGGAAGGGATGGGAGCATGGACCATGGAAGTGAGAAATTAATGGTAAGACCAAGATAGTAAAGAGGGACTAGGTGGTACAAGGGGGTGGATATGTAGTTCATATAAACAGACAAATTATGTGAGGTTTAATGGGTAAATTAATTAATGACTGTTGATAAATGACTATCTGAAAACATATTTCAGATGCAGGACTAGGAAATTAAACATCCAGTTCTCCTCTGCTTTCCCCCAGTTCTTGGTTACCAACTTTGCTTAAATTATTTCATTTTTCCTCCTGAAAAAGTTTATTCAAATACTTGCTATTTAGTTCAGTGAGAATCAGCTACCACTGACATTTATATGCAGAGGTGTGCTTCAGCTTAGTAGAATAGTATGTAGCTAGAGCCACAGCACAAAGGAAAAAACAACTGATACACACCTCTATATTCTTAATTAGCTGTGGCAAACTTTTATTAAAAAATATGGTTCATGTTGTATTTACAGAAGGGAGCTTGGAAAAGTCATTTTGTACTCATGCATTGGACATATTAATTTCTGAGGCAGTGAGGGATGTTCCTAAAAAAAATTTTAAATCTCATATATATATATATATTCACATATTCCTTTTTTTCCCCTTATTTTTTCTTTTAAAGGAAGGATTAAAATAACCTAAACCAATGGCAGAAACCAACAGGGTATGAAAAATCACAAAAGCATTCATGTGGAAAAAAATCAAATTTCGTTTTTGGGACTAAATTAGCTACACAATTTTCTAGCCAAGGCTATGTAATATAAATTTAATTTGCTGTGTATGGAGCAGATTTGTATGTCTGGTTGTTGAGACAGTTGTAGTAAGAAACTCAAATACGTCACATTAATCAGTAGTACTCTTCAGCTAGCTTCTCCCTGGTGTTAATAAACCCCTAGTGCACAAGGCAATTTGCTGGGAAAAATACTACAGTGATCTAGGAACAATATCATCTCTTAAATGACATGTCATTTGGAGAATTGCCTTTAAATTTGTATTTAACCTGCTATAGGTTAAACAAGTACATGTGCATCAATTACTGCTCATCCACACACTTCAAGGAAGTATTCTCTCAGTGCCATGCTGCTGAAAAAAAAAAAAGTTATTTCTGGACTTGGACATTAAAATGCTAATATTTCTAATATTTTTTTTGCAAGCTATGTACTCGCAAAGCTGCTTTGTTATTTATTATTTTACTTTTTTATGTGGACAGCTAGCCAGGCAGCACTCTGCATCAATTAAAACAAACAAACAAACAAAAACAAACAAACAAACAAGTATTACTAATTAAAAAATAAACAAAATTTGGCCTTTTGAGGTCATGTCCCTCACCTCCTGCACCATATGAATAATGTTAGTTTCCCAGATGTAGATTAAATAAAAATGCATTTATTTTATTTATGAATGTCTCTTTTCTTATCCCCTTATAAAAACATACAAGGAGCTGCTGTCCAGAAGATTAAAGCAACTGGTTTTCCTCTCTGTTTCCATCCTTATTAGGCAACTACTGAAAATGTGAGCATCGTCATTAATGATGGCCGCCTCTGCCATATTTAAAGGACTTGAAAGGAGACCCTTAACATTGCACTCACTACATAATAGCAAGAACTATTCTGGACTTCCCTTCAAACAAGCTGATCCAGTATTAGCTATGGTTCTTGGAAGCATAACAAGTAGCAAGGACAACAAGTGGTATGGAGTATGGGAGTTACCATTTCTGAGTTTTCAACAGGAGGAATTAATTAATTTATTTATTTATTATAGATTCATTACTAGATCCAAGTCTTATGTTATGGCACAAGGTTTGGTATTTATAAAGAAAAAACCTGATGCTTACCATGAATTTTGGATTACTGCTTCAAAATAGTGATTGCTGTAATGAGGGTGAATTGTGCACTTTTCACATATGCTCAACATCAAGGCCAACTCATGTCATAAAAACCTTGTGGTATGTATTGCATGAGAAGCAACATCAGCATCATCCACACTTGCATTGCTAATGCCCTAAACCTGTTTTGCAATGCCAGAAAAATGGGCAAGCATTTGACTTCTTTCCTGAAAATTGTATGACATAGTCTTGCTCATGATTGATGCAGACCTACAAGTACAATAAAAAGACCAAACTGTCTCTATCCCTTGTGCCGGAGATATTGGAGGGGGGTGGTTGGCTGTTAATAATCAATGTAGGCGCTCAGTACCATGTCTACATTGCAATCTTTTCTCCATCCTGCCCACTCCCTCACTTCAGGAGAGGGGTTGGTTACAAACAGATGCTCACTTCCCTCCGTGCCCTTGGGACCTGGGGACTGACCCACAGCTCATTCTGCCCCCAAAGCCTCAAGAGAGCTTTACAAGGTTGTAGAAAGGACTAACCCAGTGATTTCAAACTGGAGAAAGAAACACAGATGAAAAGATATGGCACAGGTTTCAACTTTATCCTTGAAAGTAGATATTGACATGCAACATGTCAGCAAACAAATCACTGGCACCTAATTGTATAATACCTCATATATTGTTTATACTATTCCACTTGTTGAAGCAGTCATGACTTGGATGAAGAATGGTTGAACGAATAGTCACATTACTGCTCTCTCATCCAACTTTTAGATTTGCAATGTTGTAATATTTCTGTTTCCTGAATTTTCTTGCTAATTTTAATTCTCCGATTACAAGTACTTCTGTCACAGACCATACTGATGAGAAGCTGTGCTTCTCTTCAATATAACTTTTCATACATGCTTTCCCTAGGTAACTGAAACAGCTTGAGACCAAGGGACGGGAATTCTATGAACTCTTTAAAAGTCACTTGGGCTTTCTTTCTCAGGTTCTCCTCAGGACATTCATGTTCTTCTCTCATAAACACTATACTTCATTACAAAACAATAACTATAAAAATGAAGTTTGATGTTTTTTTGTTTGTTTAAATTTACACCAAATCTAAAATACATGGAACAGAATGTGATTGATGACATGCAAGTGTTTATTTTCTCTTAGGCAAGAAATTAATTTTGCCTCTGAGTTTAAGACAAATGTTTCTAGGCATTATGCTTGTATTTTCTGATACAATTTTATTTTTAGTTTTCTCTTTTGCTGAAGTAAACAATTTGGTCTCGATTAATTCTGAACTCACAAAACACAGTGGAGACTTTTGTAGGTTCTTTTTTTTTTTTTTTCTTTTTATCTTACAGACTATGTGCTTATGAAACTACAACATTGCTATAGTGATAGCAAACCCTTTCATTTGTATTCCAGTTAGAGAAAATGTATTCATCTCCCCAAACTCAGGCATAGCACTATTAAATACTTTTAAAATGACTGAGATGTTGCTTGGGAAGTGGGGTTCCTTGTAATTGACCAGTGTATTGTCAACTGACTATTGTCTCCAACAATAGTCAATATTGTCAATATTGCCTGTTGTCTCTAACATAGGTCCCCCCCATCTTTTTTCTTCCCCTTCCCCCCCCCCCCCCTTTTTTTTTTCTCAATTGCAACACATGGTATAAGACCATCCTTAGCCAAACTTAAATGCACAGAAAAGCCTACGACCACTTAGTACTAAAATCCCTCTCATACAGCAGAATTAGAAGGGTAATTATATTGAACTATGCTTATTCTTATACAGTTACAGTACTGCCAGTTCTACTTACTGCAAGTATCCCCGACTATTAAGTTGTATCACATAAAAGTATTTTGTTCCATTGAAATCCATGGGAATTTTATTATTGGTCTCAAAAGAGGAAGGGAAGAAAACTCCTTCACAAGAAATACTCCCTGTGAACTAAAATGCAGTGTCTGTTCATATTCACAGACTGAAAGAGCTTTCTTATTCTGTTTCAAAACGTATAGTACAAAATAACATTTTATTTTATTTTTTTCTCAGAAATGTAGAAAACTGCATAAAGTATCAGGCCATTCTTTGGCTGTTTAGATAAACCAACCATCTTATCTCGTCCCACAGACAAGAGACAGATACAGTAAACAGGTATCATAGGATCTTCTGTTTAACACTGACCTACCCATAGCAAGTCCTATCAAATTCACTTGAGCATGTCTTTGATTGAAGGCAAATTAGATTAGGTCAGTCAGAGGCAAGAAGGCATCTGCCATTAACCCTCTCTAAACCCTAGTTTTACTGTTCTTGAGGAATGCTGTGCAACAGCAGCATTGCCAACAGTTTCCTTCCTTGATTTTTATAGTTCAGACTACAATTTAAAACTTTTGAAAGTTCAAGAAGACACTTGTTACCTCCAAAGCATTAGCTCTTTGTTTACATTTTATTCCCAAGTATCATTGGGTGGCACAGACCTACTCAAAGCAGGGAAAGGAAAATTGGCTTTCCACTAACCTCTGTTTGAAACGTGGCCTTTTAAAATATAACACAGTTTGTTCCACTACTAAAAGCTGACTACATTTCCTTATCTTACTTTTTAATCTAAAAACTCAAAAAACATTGGTAGGACCAGGGACAGCACTGAGAAAACAGCTTAATAGTTTAGCAGGGCAAGCAAATGTCCTGTAGAGCAGGATTCTGCGAGTGAAACTTGTTAACGCTAACAAGAGTCAAACACATGTGCACTGTAAGGAGACAATGCCTAATTGCTTTTCAGTTAAAATAAGTGCTTCATTAAAGCTACTGTTTTGGAGATAGAGTTAATTAGATAGTTTCTGAAAGTGTCCATTTGTCACACAGGTATTTGAGTTTGTTAACGATGCCTTGATTTCATAACTGTCTATCCAGCTGCACTGAAGAAACACATGAGAAGCATGCTATAGAGAGGTAGTGACACTGGATGCCTGTAGCTGCTCTACATGGCTGCCCTGGCAGTGGCCCACACTTCAGATGATATCATTTAGCCTTCAAGAACCTCTCTGCCATTAATTGCTTCCAGGCTCCAATTTTCTTAAATAAACACTTTCAACAGAAATCAGAGGATGTTTAAATCCATGTTTGGTATTTGAATAGGAAAAAAATCACTACTGTCACTACTTTAGTGCTGTGAATTCAATATATACCACAGAATAGTACAATACCTACACTTATGACTCAATGTTTCCCATTTTGAATATCTTGTTTGCATTTTTATTTATTTTAAAATCTATCTATTTAAAGATATGTTCCAACCCCACATGTACTTTTTAATTCTGTGTGTATCAAAACATAAGTTTACATGTATGCATATGTACTTTTGAATGAAACATCTCCATTATAATAATAATAATCGCAGTTTACACATGAGGTCATTTGGGTTTGGGACCTAAAAGTATGGCATTGTTTCACAACGTGTATATTGGTTTGCCACAAAATCAGTTTTCCAGCACTGAAGAGAGAAGCTGAGAATGGAGATACTGTCTCTCCTGTGCTCTCCTTACTGGTGCTGACAGCATACTTGAATTTGGACAGGGAGCAGGACTGAGCCAGAACTAAACAGAAAGGAGAGAGAAATCAGGCTGGGAATGATGGTAGGATGGGATGCTGCGATGAAGAGCCACAAGTGTGTGAAAGATAACTAGAACACATTACTGAAGGATTTGGGAAGAGAAATCAAACACTATGCTTCACTGTATTGCGTCTATGTGGCAAGGTTTTGGTAGTAGGTGGGTTGCAGGGGTGGCCTCCGTGAGCAGAGCCCAGAAGCTGCCCCATGTCAGATCAGAACCAGTTTCAGATGGTTCCAAACAGACCTGCCACTGGCCAGATGAGCCACTGAGCGTTCTCATCATATTTTCTTCCCCTTTCCCTTTGAGGAGTGGGAGTGAGAGAGTGGTTGTGGTGTAGCTCAGCTGCCCAGTTGAGTAAAATCACCACACTGATGTACAGTTAAAAGATGGGAACCATTACAAAGGGAAGAGAGGCTAGAGGAGACAAAGAATTAGGGCAAATCAGTGTAGTAGCCCATGCAGAGCTAAAGAGAACAATGGGTGTGGTGAAGCTTGGGATGAGGAAAGAGGATGCTAGACAAGACACTGGCAGGAACAGTTTGGGGTTTGAAGCCATCAGAAAAATGTTCCAAGATTTCAGCTTTCTATGCATTGTCAGTAGCTATCTGCTAACCACTCAAGCAGAGATTTCAGCTTTCCTACACAAGCTTGGTCAATGAGGATTCCTCCTCTTAAAGGACATATGCCTACTACTTCTATTAATCATGGTTATCTTGGTCTCAGAGATCTGCATGGTGGATTGACACATTCCAGCTGTGCCAGTTGCCTGCTCAGGGCTTTCTATTTGGCAGTGCATAATGGAATATGTCTCTATAGATTGTTTTTAAAGCGACTGAAAAAAATGATATGTATGGCATTTGATTTGGAGTGTTTTAAGGTAACATCCAGCAATTAGGGAATGCCAGAACTCTAGCTTGATGTAAAACCTTAATTCACATGCCTTGTGCCTGCACAGATTAATAACATATTTGAATGTCAGCTGCTGTAAAGATGCACAGTTCCAGGGAAACAAAATGTTCACGCTTCAGTTGTGTATTTGGCCCATCATTTAAAACTGAAAGCCCAAACTCATATAGAACTATCCTAAGCTTGAATCTGCTTAATCACTGTTCTGACTGCAATATAGCACACTTCTGAGACACATTCCAAAGAAATTTTGGTTGTGAGATAATCCAAAAAGCTTAAGTTAGAATGATAAATCTCATAAAGTGATATTTCACCTTCATTACTACATTACGAGCAATTAGTCCAAAATATGGCAGAGACTTTAAAATACAATGCAAAGCAGAAAATTAACCATCCATGCACACCTGTTACTCAGCATAACATTATGTTTTGATAAGGTTTTTCCATTGTCTAGGAAGAGCTTAGAACTCACCTTGTTTTGTTTTCACAAGACCATATAATTTTATTGTTGAAATACAATAAAAAAGTAAGGAAATTTCATTTGATTGGAGAGCAAACAAAGATATTTTAAGGGTCCTCTTTAAAACTGAAAATGATGTTGCAAGACCCAGGCTCAAACTTACATGAGAGTCTAGCAGAAGGTCTGGTTGGTGCAACTAAGACTTTCAGTTGGTTCCCTAAATATGCATACTATGTCAGCAAAGGCTATAATTAAACTCCCAAAGTCCATCAGTCTTGCCTACATGGAAATGTTATTGTGATATTAAATGAAGTTAATTAAAGCTGGTGTAAATCCCAGGTGTAAATCCCAACTTTATGCTGGGAGGAAAAAAAAAAAAAAAAAAAAAAGACAGATGTGATCTGTGTAGCTTTGGAGAGCACTGTAAGCTAGCTCCAGCCAGCTCATGGTTTTACTTCGTGTGTCAATAGTAGTTGAAGCAGTCAGACTGCACTGGTTCATCTGTACTTGTGTAATGACAGCAATATGAAGGGTGAGACCATTTAGGGAGGCAAACCCTTACACCTGCACTGACATGCTCCATGTGTCTGACTGCAGCAGTCTCCGCTACACCTCAGTCCTTCAGATTTCATTCTCTCCCCTATAACAGCCATGTTGTGCTGTCAGAAGAGTAAACTGCACCACCAAAACAAAACAGACCAATTTATGAGAAATTTTGAATTAAATGGGACTTTTTCAGTATTTCTCTCATTTGTTCAACATCAGTCACCCAGGCAGTTTGTCACTGTCAGCGCTCCTTGAGTTCCTTCTGTTGGACATCCATTGAAGAGCCACGTTCAAGTCTCTTAAACTTGTATTTGTCTGCATAAGCTTCAGTACTGTCTCCCTCCTTTGACTGTATGGCATAGTACTTTAGCACAGGAAGGTTTATTCTTTCTCCTGTCCTCCTCCTTTTTTTAAACACCTTTACAAAAGTATGTGGATTTCCCAGATTTCTTAAATTCAGACATAGCTGTAAAATAGCCTTCACACATTGCCTATCACTGATTTCTCACATCTTTAGTATTCTCTGACCTTACATCAGGAACCCAGTCTCCTCTTCTTCTGCTGTTCTCCTGAGGTTTCTCCTTTGGAACCTCCCTCTTTCCCTAATGTCATGCAAAATCCTTATTTATTTATTTATTGTCTTCCTGCTGAAAGACTTCTAATTATCCTGCTCAGATGATTGAAGGCTTCTGTTGACCTCAGTGCCCAACCTTTTACAGTCTACATTCAGAATTCACTGCATCATTCTACGGCCCCGAGTAAAATTATTTCATACATGTATGTTACTCTCTTTTTATTATAATGAGAATGGAGTAATACTCTTCATTTATATTACCAACATACCTGGAATCTTAATATTCATAATAAACTTCAACACAGAGGAACAGATTTTGAACTATATGGGAGGGACAGGAGTTCAGGAGCTGCAGCAAAACACCATTCAACTGCTACCAAGCAGAAAAAATACTCCTCAGACACATACAAATGTTTTACACTATGACACAAACCAGGAAAGTACTCCTTGGCTGCTTCTGACATACCTATTGCCATACAGGACAACTCTTGATTTTTTTTAATTTTTATTTTTTTTTCCCCAACAGCACAAGACAGGAATTGGGATACAGAATCTGGCCCCAAAATGTTACATAAACTCAACTCGTATTATTAGGCTCCCTCAAGAAACCTGATCAGTATTAAACACTGTCTTTCAGTGCTTTGAGTCAAAGCGCTCCTAATAAGCAGACAACCTACACCACAATGTGCGGACATTTTAAAAAAGAGAAATAACTGCTCTGAAACATTATTTTGATTTTTACAGAACACTAACATAACATCTCAGCACGCTAACAAATAGAAAGACAAGCTCTGTAAGTTAGGTGAGACTGCCCATAGAGAATTTCTTTACCTGATCACACCAATTTGCAGACATTAATTGTATGGAAGGAGCCATGCAATGCTGAATTTCATGACACTATGACAGCAGAAGATTTCCCCTAATGTTCCACTTGCTTTTCAACATTTGAAATTTAATTACTTAGGGAAAAAAAAAAAAAAAAAGCAAAAGCCATCAATACCCCAACTATGATGCAGTATTCAACTTGAGAAGACATTTTCTTTCACCATAAAGGAAACTTCAGGTGTGAACCCATGGGAGGCAGATCTCAGACACAATGACAATGTTGCTATAGCAATTATTTGTGGCAATGTGCATCAGTCGCATTTTAGCTCTCAAGCATACTGCTCAGTTCATGCACGCTATTCATAAGCAGAATATAAACTGCTTGATGCTTATTGTACCCTAATAAGATTTGTAAATTACTTATTGTGATGCACTTCCAATAACTAGGAATGGAAGAATAGTTTTTGCTAGCAATATTTAATCATGTTTAGAAAAAAAAATTATATCCATGCATTTGATTAGATATTTCAACTGCTGTTTTCCATGAAGTCAAAGATATATAAACATATTCTAAAAGCAAGCAATTATATTTTCTGAATTATTGTGCATAATACATTATTCAAATGGGGTCCGGTTTGCGTAACAGCTATTTAAGATCAGGTTCACTTTTAGAAGCAAATGAAGAAAAACGTAGACCAAGATAAAATTTTATAACCATTCAGCATAAAAGAGAGGTGTGAAAATGCAATGTTCAATTATTCTCAAAAGCCCAAGCAGCTGATAAAGCAGAAATAACTGAATCAACCTTGCATGTATTTTGTCCATTTAATAATACTTCACTGCTCAGCTAAACTAAATTTCTTGGCTGTGTTCATTAAAAATAAATGCAATTGTGCAACGCTTGTGATATTAATGGGCAGATTCAGTCCCCAAATCAAAACCTCAGAGCCAAACCATCCCAGATTATGGGAGGGTTTACGCTTGAAGCAAGCTCAATCTAGCAAAGCAATCTATGAACATAAAACTCACAGACAATGGAAAAACCACCTCTGCAAAACAGACCTTCTGGAGTGCTCATATCTTGGATTCGGACAGCTAGAAGCACTTTTTTCTACCTACTGTTCTTTAATCCCCAATTAATTTTATTAATTGATCTTATACTTCTAAAAGTGCTTCAGCAGCCAGAATAGAGTGGGTCCTAGGAGTGCATAATGCTTAATTTCACAACAAAATCTTTGGTAATGAAACATCCATCACAGTAAAAAGTGCTCTATATAAAATGAAGCCAATCCCCATTGGCTATGCTTACTGAGGTGACAAAACTTCTCACTAAACTCTGTTAGACACACCACAAGACAGTTCCTTTGTATTTCCTTCCCAGTAGCTGCAGCCTATCGGCTTAATATACACATATTTCAGCATGTCTTAATATTTTGCTTCAGTGTAATGAAACTGTTGCAACCACCCTCCTTTGTTCTCTCCAGCCTTCTCCTACATCAGTGTCTGAATTATAGAAGCAGTTATAAAATAGCTCCTTACACAAATTACACTCAGATATTTTGGGGGATGAAAATCACAAGAAAAAAAAAAAAAAGATTATGTATAATTTAGGGCTCTCAGAGCAAGACTATCATTTTTCTTTGTCTGTTTGGCTTAAAATAAAATCCACAAGCTCCTATGACATTGAAGTTATTCTTCTTAACTCAATCTATCAATGCGTGGAGTAAGCTAGCCATTCCCTGTAGATTGTTAGTGGTAACAGAGCAAAGTCATTTTCAAAAATGCATCTGACACATGTTAATGCTCAGTTTGGAAGGACTTGCTTTGTTTTCAGTGCATACAAGCTGCCCTGTCAGCCCTGGGCTTTATTTATTCTTTTTCAAACTCCAAACAATTAAACAGGTGGTAGCTAACATTAATAATTAGCAGTTGTGTATAGAACTGCTCTTTAGTTTCTCTAATTCTCCGCATTAAAAATGGATGACAGAAAGCTGAGGTTGATGTTTAAAAGTACTTGGCTTTTGATAAGGGACAGGCATATGTATGTCTACACAGTACCAGGGGCTTTATTGACTGGGGAAGAGGTGCCTAGGAAACTCATCTGTAACTCACACCCCATAATACAGGGGTCACCCTGACACAGTAAAAGTAGGGAGTGAGAAAAGGTGCTTTTTGAGGACCGGAGAGATACAGTCTCTGCAGATCTAAATAACATTCTCCCAGGTTATGCTGCACCCTGGGACTCAGTCCTCTTTCTGTCTGAACTTGAATCCACCTGATATGGTTGTTCTACAGTCTTCAAACTCGGCTCCTGCCTTATTAGCCATAATACCATGCAACTGTAATGCCATAACCTCAAGCAAAACCCTCTCCTATCCTAGCATTTACCTGTAAACAGACACACACAAATATTCAAATGCCCCAAGTCCTAGCTTTTAAAAACAACACAGAACTAAGAAAATCCTTATTTTCCAGAGCAGCAATGAGAATACATGTTCTCCATTAGGCGGCTGCTACTTGCCTAATTCATAAGGTTTTTATTGCTGCGAAAACAAGGGAAATGACAGCCTTCCCTGCAGTAAATCCCTTTTTGGACCTGGATTTATTTTGGAAGAAATGATCACCTTGGTGCACATAGCTCCACACTTACAGCTTTCTGCAATGGCTTCCAATTAAAACAGCAGGACAGAGAGCAAATGGCCCATTTCCTTCCCTTAAAACCTGCTGCACCCACAGCTCTGTTTTGATTGAACAACTTTACCATGGCTTTACATGTTTCTTAGAAAGTACCTCGAGTAAAAGGTGGGCACTAATGGAGAATGAACAGAGTGGTGGCTAGTAGTTTCCCGCTCAATCAGAGGCAAATTAGTAGTTTGCTTCCCAAAGGCAGGACATGGGTCCTGGCCAGCAGCTCCCACCTCTGTGGAGCAGAAAGCACTATTCCACCACATCACCCCACCTCCTGCCCTTTTTCCTCCCCACTGTGGCGTTTCTTCAGCTAGTCACGGGGAATGCGCTAGGAGATGGGGTGTTTAAAGCAATTCTGTTCTGAAAGTTAAAGCTGCCATTATCAGATTATGCTAACAGCTAAAATCTCAGTTGTACGTGTCAATGTGTACTCAGAAAGGCTGTTATCCCCTGCATCAATTTAACAGTAGTAGACTGAGCATTAGGCGGTTCTTATGTGCATGGAAAATGCAAAGCAAGTGCCCCCACAACGTGACTCCATAAATCAGAACTTCTGAAAGTGCAGGAGTGAAGCTAGAAAAAGGCAATTATAATCCCCAAACATTGACTTGGAGGTGGCAGAGTTCTCACAATGGCATACGCAGTTACAGGCAAGACTTACAAAATTTATTCTCGATTAAACATTAGTGTAAGGATCAATAAAGATCATTTGTCTACATTGCCTTCACTACCAATTGACCTTGCTGTTAGTAAAAGTAGGAAATAGCTTTTTTCATCAATACAGGAGCAAATATAGATTGAGATTTATCACTAGATGGTCTGCTTAGAGCCTTCTAGTTTTCTTTGAAGGACCACAAATTATTCACAACATGGCAGGATTTCTTCAGTGATTACATCTGATGCATTTTACACAACATCCTTGTTTTTGTATCTGATATTGAACCCTATAAAACACATCATTTTATAGAGAACCTGGAATTGGATTCCTCTGCAACAGAATATTTCTTCCCTTGACTGTCTGCAGCGCTTTATAAAATATTTATTGATAGGATGCCTAAAAATACACATAGGCCAGCATAGCTTTAAGATGGATGACTATTTAGCAGACATACACTAGATTTCACACCACAGGGTTCTTATTAGGCATAGTTGCCTAGAAATCAGACTTATTTTCTGACATATTATAAATATTTTCATTGAAAATGAATAATTTAGCTCACTGAACAGACAAAGTTATTTAAGTTTTACTTCTTCAAGGCTCCCTAGCAAAAGCTGGGGGGCATATGGAAGACCAAGCTGAACGAGTTTGTGCCTTTCTGCCTATTAGTTATTTATTTGAAAGCAGAATTTAATTACTCTTTGTATGAAACGCATCATGTGTTGGTGGTTCAGTTTTAGCACAAAATGCAGGGAGGCTGTTTTGGTCCTGACATTTCCTGTTACAACTTAGCATGATACTGAAAATTCCCCTCCTCTGCAATCCACTGGGCTTTGCTGGCTGCATACAGATGAGACAGGGTATTTCTCCACAGTGAAAATGGAAAGGCAGGTCTCTTTCCTAGCTAATTAAGGAAGTAATAAACATGCTCCTGGCTCCTCACCGAGAGGCACAAATTCTCTAGAGAAGCCTGGCACCAGCAGCAGAGGTAGGCAGGGATGCAAATGGTGCCTGTCCCACCTCACTGCTCCTTTCTGAGGGGCTCCTTCTTTGGGTGTGTCATTGACACCACAAAATTGTGTGTGTTTCACTGATAAATCTCCCACTGCTTCCACCTGACCTGGTTTCCCCAAGGGTAGACAGCAAACCAGATCTGGAGAGGGCTCTGCCAGAGTACAAACACACTCCCTCTCTGCTGCAAGTGCCTGGGATTTGGGAACAGTGGCCTTTAAGGAAGGGATCACCATGATTCCCAGTTATTTCATTAAGGATGCTGAGGGGTTCATCCTGGTCTGTTACTTACAGAATTTACCAAAAAAAAAAAAAAAAAAAAAAGTTACAAAAATCTTATCTTACCACTACTACAGCTTTTTTATTATTATTATTATTTTATTTTATTTTTTTAAGATAATTAATTCCCCTGTGATGTAGGCAACCCTCCCAGCACTCAGGTTTTTCATTCCCAGTGGGGTTTGTATGAAGCACATCAAGGTACCATCTATTACTTATGAGACTGCAGTAAAGTCTAGATGCATGCAGTTTCTCCATCTATATTGCACTTTCCAAAAAACTTGGCTCAGTATGCTAAAAACCACCTCAACTTCAAACTACACACCCAGCCTGAGCATGCCTGCAATTAATTTCCTAGAATATTTTATTCACAAGCACATCTGTTATACCATATTCCACCACATTCAAGGGACTAAATAAAAGCCCGTTGTCTGCCGTCAGTAGGCATATAATGCATCAATCTCATGCAAAACAATAGCATTGCTTTCCTTAAAACAATGGCTGGAGGAATTGTATACTACAGAGGATTTCTGCTAGATGAGCACAGCAATCTTAATTGAGATTTAATGTTTACTTTACCTGGTTAAGCACAGAGCAAACACCAGAGAAATTACTGTGAAACAAACAAACAAAAAAATGTTCAAAAGCTAATTAACAGTAGTTGAAACTTGCTCAGTTCAAACAATAACCTGCCCAAGCAACAGGCTCTTTTCAGCACGGCGATGCTTAGCCTCACAGATAAACATTTGAACCTGCTGTGTGTGTTGTTGCAGGCACCCAAACCACTAATTAAAATAGGATAACTTAAAAGAAAGAATTATCTTACCTGCAGAAGAAGAAAATGACTAAATATTTAATTCTTCTATCATAGACAGTGAACTAGACAACAGGCAAAGTGAGTATATGTGCGTTTGTGGGAGACTGTTTAATCCCTCTATTTCATAATGTTTAGAAAGATAGAATCACCATTTCACAGCCGCTTTCACATAGGTCATTGTTGTACTACTCAAAACTTCATTAAGGTGTCAATTCAAAGGCTGGCAAAGCTTTCCATACAGCTGGGTTCAGCTTTAGATCAGACACTAACTGGGAAGTCTGCACTACCTTTACCAGTGTTAAGGATCAGCTTGAGTGAAGAGGTCTCCCATTCACTTCTTGCAATGGTTTTAATCTTGCCACTTTTACTTGCAGAGGACTACATATATTTAGCAACACCAGAGGTTCAGCAAACTCATTATTCTTGACTAACATCCAAGCATTTTGAGCCTCCCACACACACACACTTAGACAGCCAAACTAAAACTAATTTCAGTCCTGATCCAAACCCAGCTGAACTCAGTAAGAACACTCCCTGCTTCTTGTTATATGGTGCAATCACCCACGATCTCCAAGAGTCTTCATTAAGCTTTATTTTCAGGGTGTCCTGCTGTATCTGATCTGGTAAGAGAGATACAGTTTACAGAAGCATGAGCTGTAACACTTCAATGCAAAACTGAGAGCTGGGGACACTGTCAGGTATACACAAGAGAAAAAACAGTACTTTCATGAAAGGAACAGCTCTACATTAAAACATAGAAATATGCAAGGAATAAATAGCCTTGATTATTCTAGGTAAGAAAATTATCAGCAAAATGGAATGGCAGAATTTCAGAAATACACAGAAAACCTGACCATATATAGTATCTAATTTTCTTAAGCAATTAGGACCACTTTTAAAGACTCATTCTATTTCTCATCATAGTTGGTCTACTTGCCTCATTCCATGTGTTTTTAACTACCAGGGATAACAAGGATATGGATTAATGACTGATTTTAATGACATGTAACACTGGTAACATACATATAATGCAGTAATTGTGTAAGAAAGTGTCTCTAATCACTTCAAGGAACCACTATCTACAAATTGATACCACTGTCTGCCACTTTGCCTTTAAAAGTACAGCCCTAACCTGTCAAAATCAAATTGGATTTTCATTAAAGGTTCAACATTCATAAATGAAAGACAATTAAAATAATTTAAAAATCAAACAGCAAAAAACCAGAATTGCTTTACAAGAAAACTCTCCACCTATTTCATCTTCAAATGCATCTCCCACTTCTGCTCCCATCCCATGTCAATGAGATCTAAGTAGAAGTTTTCAGAAGTAAGGATGAATTCATCTGCTGCAAATTCACTGACTGGGTCTTCAGGGCTTATGAAAGATTACTCCCACTGCTTCCAGAGGGCATTTTGCCTGGATAAAGATGAGTTTGTACTTGGAAAAATCTACCAGCCTCTGTCCTCAATAGGTTCTCTGGATGTTCTGATCATTGAAAGAGGAGCCCCCAGATTAGGACTAGTTGGTCAGTTGTTCCATGGTTACTGAGACATGTTCTTAGATAAAGAAGATAATAAAAATAAATAAATGAACTGTTGCTAACAGACCACTTTGGCAGAAAACATGGTTATTCTAGATAATGACACAGTTAATATACAGCAGTATTTTTCAGATAATGGCTGCCTTCCCTAGGATGATGGTGAAAGGCAACCCCAGAGGTCATGAGATATTGTGGCTACACCACTGTGTTAGTCAGGGTCAAGCATTCATTGTCAAAATTTTGAAGCACAGATACGCAGAACTAGATCATGTCACATAGCTTCTGTTTTACCCCTGAAAAATGTGTAAATCTAGTTATTATAATAAAAATAAAATCATGACTTTAAAAATGGCAGTTCTGAACATGAAATCAGCAAACTGAGAATTATTGGTGTCAGGAAAGAAGCATCTGAAAAATTTTCAGTAATAGCTGAATCTAGCTTAGGCTAGAAGGGAGGTTAAGATGCCCTACTGTTCTTGGTTTCTAAAAAGGGACAAGACTGCCCAAGACTGGTTTCCCAATCACTGACTCCATTAAAAAATATTTTCACTTTCTGCAATGTACGTAATTCTCTCTTCCACCATCTCTGAGAATTTAATCAGGGCTTACTACATTGTTTTATGGAGTGCTCTTCAGGACAATATCAACTGAGAAGTTAGGGGAAGCACATCTGTCCAAAGAAGGTACTCTACCTGAAATCAGTTTACTTAAATGCAATGTTTTTCCTTTTTATCAGAGCTGAGAGCTATCTGTGATCATTCTCAAATACATAAGCTGTCCTCCACACTGAACCACTGCAGAGAAAATGGGCGGTTGCGTATCAAATATTTCTACAACTCTGCCTGAATAGTAGAAACCAACTATTCACTGGTCTTGACATGAAAATATGCACACACATATAAGTGCTATAAGTATAAGACACGAAAAACAGGCACTTTGCAAAGCTTACCATGAACTGAACATGGATTAGTTAAATGGTGACATAAACGCGTAGGTGAAACTTTCTCCAAAATGCCAGAATAATGCTATTAATAGTTGTTTTACACAATTCTTGCTTGGTTCCTCAAATTCAGCTAAAACTTAGAAGACAACTGTTTGCTGTCACATTCAGAAATTAGAGGAATGAGATGTTCCCAGCAATGGATGAAGGAGCACATCTCAGCTAGAAATACTGGAAATGCTTCATTCAACACCAATTTTGCAAGGAAGCAGGGCCAGGAAGCCTGTGACCCCCAGTGCCAAGCCCCTGTCTGTCTGGATGTGCTTGGCTAACAGAGACACAGACTCTAGCTTGGCATCTGAATAAAGCTAGTTACCAAGATGTGAGAGAACACTGTTTAACCAACACTTTTCACAGCTTCTGTTGGTCTTAATCCAGTCATCAACACAGCTAAGGCAACATCTTTCCATTTTGCTCTCTACAGCTCATCAGTAGTAGAGGCATATGACACGCACTAATAGCCTGATACTAAACTGATGCTGCTTACAGTTCATTCAAGGGGAATAATGTTATTTTCTGGGGTCATCTTACTATTTAGTAGTCTTGGATGGTCCTGTCTAATTAATCGCAAGGAACTGAGAGTCTTCTCTTGGAAATGAAATGGATAACAGTTGAGGTAGGCTTTCAATGGCTATTAGGCACTTTACACTACATTTTTAGATCACTTACCCGGGTTACTTTCAGTTGCTTTATTCCTACATATAACAATACCTGAGGTTGAAAAGCTGACTTTGATCTCTGAAGCCACCTGGATACTGGGCTATAAAAAGAATAAGAGGAAGCCTACTAGAGCAGTCACGTCACAGTGCAAGAAAGGATCAAGGGTCATGGATCAGCTGCCAAAGCCCCTCATCCTGCTGTTGCTGCAGACTGCAAGAACGATCCCACTGTCATAAAAGCTGCTGCTCTTTCCTGTTTCAGATGAATCACCTACATAGCACTCAGAACAGATATTACATACAGTTAGGATGCAAGCAAAATGGTCTCAAACAGACTCTTCCAGGACTAGGTTGATCACCTCAGTTGCTTATTTTAGAGTGCCAGAAAACAAAGATCAGACAAAGAGACAGATACACTCTTACGGACTTCAAAAAGTGGATATTAATTGTTTTCTAACTGCCTGCCATGCAAAACCAGTGAAGTTTGAATGTCAATCTGTATCTTTTCTGCCTCCTTCATTACCAGAAGTAACCCTGAAGTAGTATTTTGCAAAAGTTGCATTCATAGCCTTTTCAGATGTCTCTGCTACAATTTCACTTATATTACCCACATTTACATCCAGTAGAAAGGGGGATTACATAGAAATATAAAATTTCTGCACAAGTAAAGCTGCAAAGGTGTGGGTTAAAGCTGGTAAAGATGACAGTTGTCAGCACAGTTTGCAGAAAATTGTGGGGTCCTACTTTAGTATGCCTCCAGGCAAAAATCATGCAACCAGCAATTGAGCATTTAAGATGCAGAAGTAAATTATGCTCATTCTCTCCTAGCCATTTTGTGTGCCTTGACTGCTGCAAGAGATAGCAGAAACTTCCTGTTGTCTACTAAGGTATCCAGAATAACTAAACTAAACAGAGAGGAGTAGCCAAAAGGCTTTTCTCTGAAGTCTTTTCCTAACCAAAATCAAACAAAGCCAACCATGATTCAACACGCACTGAATGCAACATGGGAATCCTGCAGAGATTCCCCACTGGCCAGGCTGAGTTTAAGCCTGTATAACCATAGGATGCAAATGACATTTCTCAGGACTGAGCCCAAAAATGCAAAAGGGAGTGCTGCTCCAGCACTGTGCCCTTTACGCCTAGGAAAAGAGGAGAGCTATTTCTGGCAGTGATGAAATGGGGGCTGCAATCAGTCACTAATGGTCACAAGGGACTCGGCAGATCCGCAGACACAGAGGGCCCGGGGCTTCTCAGGCTGTTCAGGGCAGATGGACATCCTCTATGAAATCACAAGCTACATTTTTAGCTTGGCTTTGCAAACTGCTGTGAAGCTGGCATGCACTGGGGGAAGTGAGCTTGCCCAGGATACAGCGCTTGACGTTGACCTCAGCGTCACAGAACATATTCACATTTGGGAATAGAGCTAACCAGAGGTTTTTTTTTTTTTTATCATTCACTGTGATTTTGGATGAGCAGTCCCCCCTCCCCCTCACAGCCATCTTGCTGCTCTGAAAGGTGACAGACTTTTTCTCTTCCTCAAGCTCCATTATACTCAATTCCTCAGTTCCCCCATCTCTGATGCATCATTGACATTTAAACACCACTATTTAATATACCTGTGTGGTATGTAACACTGAATTTTAGTCCACATCCCTGTTAATGAGGAACTGTAACATTAGTGAAGCACTCACTCAAAAACATGCTTTACTCCTAATGGCCATATGAACTCCATTTGTGTATTCTACTATACAATATACACAAATAATGTACATTTGCTCATGTTCTATGTACTCTGTGGGCATCACATTTCTTAAAGACCTGTTGGTCATGCAAGACAAAGCAGGTGAAAACTAAGAGCTGTTCTCCAATCCCTTGATGCAGCTCTGCCCCAGATCCAATGTCTGCTTTGAGAGAGCTTTAAATATTGGTCGTGGTCACAGTGCAGATGCAAAGACCTGCGTGCTAGCCACCATTTTCCCAAATCTGAACTTGCTCACAAACATCACGGGCTTACTGGTTTTAGTTAACAGTTCAAAAAAACCTTTCAGACAAATTTCAAAATGTCCTGAAATTTCAAAATGCCTGAATGCTCTAAGGTAAAGCAACACTAAACAACAACAACAACAAAAAGTATCTCCCCCAGCCTCAAGTACAGAGCAAAGCTACAACAGCGTATGTAATGATCTTATACTTAGCCTTAAGATCTTATACTGAGAGTGAACTATGATAGGAGTTTCAAAATGAGGTAGAAAAGACAATGAAAAAAATCAGAAGAACTACAAAAAAAGAAAAAAAATCAAATACAGAACTTGTAGAAACTTAAAATACTTTAAGCCTCTATTTCTTGTAGCTTAGCTTTTATTGGTTTACAGCCATATTATAGCCATGTTAGAGAAACCAACCAACAACAAGGGAGTAACACTGCATTTCTTGGTCACAATAATCTACTCTGTGCTGAAGTCCATAAGTTATTATATTCATTTCTAGATTTTATCAAAAAACACATGGACAGACTTAAACCAGAAAGTGTTCTAACATCATGGGTGTTACAGACATTCAGTGTGAGAAATGCCTTGTAGAGTTTTACACCATCTGAAAGCTTCCTATTTATTCATTGGCAAGTAATCATTTAGTTCATGAGACGGAACTTAAAATGAATCATTTTGGTGAAAATGCCACCTTGTTCATTTTCCACTTCAGTTCTGATACACTTTTAGCAACAATCAACTAAGAGATAGCTTAGAATTCATAGTCTCAGCTATGTAGTGCTACTTAGACTTCTTCCGGGGATAACAAATCAATGACTTCAAAGTCAATGAAGAAACCTCCATTGACTTTAAGGTTGATGGAATTTCACCCTAAATTCACCTTTTTTGGAAATCCACCCACACTGCTACACAGGACCAACCTGCCTGTCCGCAGATGACCGAATTATCTGCACACACAAAACATACATTCTAAGCACTGGCTTTTTCATATAGATTTTTAAGCTTTTTGTTTGTTTGTTTGTTTTTCCCCACTAAATACATTCTAAAACATTAGTAGAGAAAAATAAGCAGCAGTTCTTGCATCTTCTCTGTATTGTCTTCATATGGTACTTAGATAGGAAGTATTACTTGGAGCTTCACCCAAAAGATATGGCAAGATAAGAGCTGAAAAAGAGATGGACCCTATTTAACTGCATGCAACTATATAGCTAAATTTAATTATGAGGCCTATAGTGAAAAATAAAGTACAAATCAGATGCACACAATGATAAAAAGAGAGATGCAATACAGAAAAGCATAGCAGAATGCTATGATCATTCACACAATCCCATGAGACCAACCTCTCATAATTTTGTCATACCCTTCCTGAATCTGCTGCTTAAATCAGCTTTCAAGAGAAGGACAATATACCCTATGTATTGAAAACAATATGTCAGAAACATTAAAATTAAAAAGAGAGAGAGAGAGAACAATACAGCCAGAAATCCACAGTTTCTGCTGGCTGAACACGCAGAGCAATTGTAAAATTATATTTTTGTGGCAGAAAAGCTCATCAGTTAGTCACCTAAAAAACCTTTGTTAATTTGTAGGAATTCATACTCTTGAAACAAATAAATGACTACACTTTATATTGGTACACACAACTAGAAAGAATGATAAAATGTTTCAAGCTATTAAAAATGTCATCCAAAAAGTTATAAAAGCCACTTCCTGCTTATCAACAGGTTCCAACTGCCGGCCTTCTCCCTGGATAAGACTGAAATCAGTGTTTTCCTCCACTAGTTACCTTGACCATTAACTTAGATACACAAAACCCAACCAAGCTGTAACACCATCAATAACCGTGTGAAGACATAAGGAGGTCTAAAGACAGGGAACAACTGCTGTCAGCAGTGGCAATAGGTGACCCAAGGCAAAAGGATGTCAGAAGAGAGTGAGCAATCCTTTTGTGACACAGAGCTGCTTCAGTTTAAGAGTTTAGTTTACGTGGACACTAGAAAAGCACTGTAGTTGTCAGTCATTGTAAACATATTGTGGATGGATAAACTGACAGTGGTCCAAGATCTCCCATTTATTTGGGTTGCAGAAGGTTAAATTGTTCCTTCACCTGTGTCACTAAAATACTCTCCCAACTGTATTTTTGTTACTTAATCTACCTGGCACAGAAACAAGTTCAAAAGAATGAGATTCTTCTTTAGAAGCATCAGTATTTCAGTCTTCTGTGTGCACCCATGGTTGGTACTCCATGCAAGTACCTTTTCCAATGGCAACAGGAGATGGCTACACCTGCTCTGCATTTCCTCCAGGCCGTAAAGCTATGCTGACAACTCGTAACTTTTTATGTTGTCTCAGATGTGCAAGGTCAAAAAATAAATCCTCTCTCTGTGTGGCTGGGGTTCTTGCTAAATCAGCATTACTCCAAGACATAAAGCACAGCTGAGATTTTAAACATTGTCCTCAGGCTATTTGTCTCTCCCGAATTCCTGTTGAATATTGATTTGGAATTTAAAGGTCCAGCTGCCCACCTAATCAGGTTGCCCCAGTCTATACAAACTTTGACTGATTAATTGGTTATTTTAAATGCGTAGATACCTCAAGGTCTAAAGAACATGGACAACACAAACTTTTCTTCCCGTTCTTTATGCCACAAGGTTTTAGATCAAACTATATCATTGCTGAAATACAGGCTTGTGCTTCAAGATACGATCACCAACTAGATTTTTCTGTGTATTTCTTTATCAGACATATCTAAGGCAAATATGCCTACTAGTTTTAGTTATAATAAATCCTAAAATACCAGAAAAATCACTTAATATTAAACTTGAGACCACATGTTGGCTTGTGAGATATTCATAACTTTAGCAGACCTTACATTAAGCAAATGGAATTCCTTTTATACATGTCATCTGGATGCATCTCTCCACAGGTGAGCTACCATGTAGGCAGGTTTAATGGACAATTCCTCAGGCTGCCCTAGCAATTACTCCTGTGCTGACCTGGAAGGATCATTAATATCAGGGAGTTGAGAGGCAATTCAATTTCCATGCTGGCTCAGCCCTAAGCTTCTTCTAAGTAGATGCTGTCAGCTGTGTCAAATTATATATGATGCCTAGGTGATGCAGAAGACTATTAGAAGTAGAGTTGGGAATGACAAACTCTACTCACAAAGTTTTCAGCCTGAACTTGGACAATGGCCTAAAATACCAACAGGCCACAACCATTTAGCATTGGAAACTAGCAATGACCCCAAATATTTTATTTTGGGGAGAATTGGAAAGAGCAAAACCAAGTAAGAATTAACCCAGGACAATAGGATAAGAGCCGCTTTGCAGAGTTACATATTGGGAGATTTAAATGCATAAAGAGAAAAATGACTTACTGGGCGAACTTTGAGGAAGACCAGCTAAGAAATGCAAACAGGATTACACAATATACCAGGTACATCAAAATTACAAAGTTTTGATCCTCAACACCACAGCTGTGATCCAAAACACAACAAAACAAAAAACTCATCTCCAATTCAGCAGGTAACTTTTTTTTTTTTTTTTTACAAATATGCCATGAAATTGCCTCCTCCACCCTCCTGACCATAAATTCCCTCAACACGCTGGTTACAACCTGAAAACCGGGATAAATCTGACCACGCATCTTCCACACTTTATTATCCTCTGATTAATTTAAAAGAGAAAGTGTAAGAAAAGCCTTTCCCCTTTACTTTCTGCCTAGTGAGTGGAAAATTAGACATTTTGTACAGACAGAAGCTGTTGATGCCCCTCTTTAAAAGCCCCTTTACCTTATTTGGCAAATCATTTTTTCACCCTTTTCTTTGCCCACTATCACGACACAACCATCCCACCCGGTGCCAGTCCTGGCTTTGCCAGGAGAATTCCCATGGTGCCTGTGCCAAGGCATTTTAACTCTTCTTGGGAAGGAAAAGGAGCAAGCAAACACCAAACTCCTCCTCAGAGGAGCTCAGCACTCTCCCACAAACACATACCTCACAGCTTGTTTTCAGGTAACATGGAAAGCTTTGGAATCTATGCTCTTTTCAATTAGATGCCTTGGAGTTTTATTTTTATTATTATTATTTTTTTTCCTTATAAATAAATTAATTAATACCCTTGCTCTTTGGTGTTAAAAGCAAGCAAAAAATCATCAATCCTTAAAAAATACACAAACACTTTTCATTGTAATAAACATGCAGCGATTTACCCTCCCCCAGAAGATTAGAATGAACTCCTTTAAAAATTAAGTTACTTTGCATTATATATCATGAAATATTAGTCAATCAGATATAGTCATTCATTTGTATGCAATTTTTCTTATCAAAACATGCATATAACTCACAGAAATTCCAGTAGTACAAATGCTTACTGAAACAAATCAAATCAAAACAAATACACACATACGTACACACACATACACGCATATTCTGAGCCAAAATGAAAAGCATGCATGGTCAGGGTTTAAGCATCATTTAAGCCAAAATAATTGCTAGATTATTAACAACAAAGCAGCCTGGCAACTATTTGAAGCAGTTTTTATTCATGCTTTTATTTAATTCTTCTCAGTTTTCCTTTCCTTTATACTCGTTTGCAGCAAACATGCTAAAAAAGCATCCCTATTGTTTAAAAAAACAGAAGAGAAAAACAGAAGCATCCATGCTCAGGGTACCAAAGCATTATTTTCTTGGAGCAGAAAAAAAAAAAAAAAAAAAGCACAATTTAAAAGCTTTTCTATATTTAAAACAGATATCGTGCAGAAATTTGATCTTAATATTAATGACATGCAATCTCCAAGGAGACATAACATATTCTAATTAAAAAAAAAAAAAGTCATTTTCAGTAATCGGTGCAAAAGCCTTTTTTTTTTTTTTTCCTCGCTCTCAGACTAATGGTATCTTAAACCCTGCATGCTGCAGTGCTTCGCCTGTGCTCTGCATCGGCTGTGAGAGAAGAAGCTACCTGAGAGTTTTCACAGTGCCATCTCATATCCATGTCTGCCTGGCTACCCCTGCGTGCTTATAGCTTTTTTTTTTTCAGCTTTTTTTTTTTTTTTTTTTTTTTTTTTTTTTTCTCTCTCTCTCTTAATTCTTAATGGAAAATCCTAGGAAATTTAGTCCATCCTCTGAAATCAATACTGGTGACAGGCGCGCTCCCTGCCTCCGCGGGAGCCGGGGATGATGGATCGCCTGCGCATCAGCCCGCCCTATCAGTGCCCCGCACTCGGGCGGCGCCAAGGCAGTGGCCGCGCCCGGCGGCGCGCAGCGGGGACCCGCCGCGATGCGGAGCCTCCGCGCAGCCCCGCGCTGGGACCGGGAGGGATGAAGAGAGGGGGGAGAGGGAAGGGGAGCGCTGCCCGCCGCCCCCGGCCCCTCGTCTCCCGCGGTGTTATTGGGTGGAACCGTTTCCGCGGCTTTTGATAGAGCTTTAGGTGTTGAAGAGTGTATAATAAGGCTGAGCTCACAAAATAGCACCGCAAAATTACAACAGCAACAGCAATAATAATAATAATCCACCCAAACCTGCAAAATGGAAAAGCCTGCCTTCATTTTGAAATCTCTCCCCACCCTATTGAATCTCCGACCCGACACATAAACAAGCAGCTGGGCTGGCTACGGGAGCTACAGTAATTCTGCAGATATGAGCATCTGGATCACCTTATGGAAACCTATTCTGTAACGTATATCCATTATCAGTGATCACAGTGGGAAACGGGATTGATTGCATAGCTCTGTGTGGGGAGAGAAATGCTGGTAGCAGCCTTGACAAAGAAAGCCACGTGTGAAAACACTTTGGTCAAGCCAGTCAACAAACCAAACCAAACCCAAAAACCTCAAACTACATTATCTATTCAACAGATACCTTGTAAAATAATACAACTTTCCTGTGATCTGCCCTAGTGAAGGCTTTCCCCTTCTCATTTCCTTCTTAATAGTTAGAGTGAATCCTGGCAGCTACAAGTTTAAAGTTAACACATGACTCTCCTGCAGGACTTTTCCTATATACCCTACAATAACACAGAGTAACAGATGTCTCCACTAAGGAAGATGACAAGCGATCTACAAAAAAGTTGGGTGACGTGAGCTTTGCAGTTCCCTTCACAGAAACTCGGTGATGATAAGGCTGTCCTGACACACATCTGTTTGACAAGCATCATGTGTTGCACATTTCATTGCTTACTGAGTGTTCCCTTCCCTTTGATTCTGATGTTATCCAGCTCAGTGCTATCTTCTGTTTACAGTTGATTGTCCCTTTACTAGTAACAAGCCTTTGGCAGCAACTGCATCAGCCTGAATCTCACAGGGTTGGGTCTATGTTCTTTAACTGTACGTTTAATCTAGTTTATCTTAAATTCTAAAGGCATTCTGAAATTGCAACGGCAGTTGATAAAATACATGTCCACATGCAAATTACTGCTAAAAGCCAAGTCGCATGGCAGTGAAACAAAACTAGTGCTATGTCTTTATAACCTCAATATACTTCTTCATGGGGGAAAAAAAAATAAAAATAAAATGAAATAGATTAATAAGGTCTCCGTATAAGAAAGTTCTTCCTCCTCAAAACACAGAGAGACAGGTTTGACCCTCAGCCATGGGCAGTGGCTCACCTTATTTGGTAGGCTTACACAACAGTGTGTAGATTTTTAATATTCAGTCATTAAATCACAAGAACATGCAATATGTGTCTGCAATTTTTTTTTTTTTTCTCTATGAACTGATGAATAACCACAACAACCCAACTAGATAGCAGCAAGTCCACTTGCTGGACATGGCTGCTGTCTGCATACATAGAAAGGAAGGAAGGGAGGAAGGGAGGGAGGGAGGAAATCAAACCTAAATGAGAATAATAAATGCCATTTTAAGTAGTCCAAATTATGGGATACTTTCAGATTTACTAAGTAAAACTTTCTTTAACCCTGACACATGCCTTCCTGAAAGACAAGACTAAATTATCCTTAATATTTTTCCTGAGGCAGTGTTTTCTGGTGGTATGATTCTACAATAACACTATTAACAGTCATTAACTACTGTATGTCCTATGTGATGTTATTTGAGGGGACAAACATAGCAATAGCTACAGTGGTCTGAAGGAGGGTTGGCAGATCCCGACTCCTCTCAAATGCTGAGCAGATGTTTGTAAGGATGGGATGCTGTTTGGGAGGCTTTGCTTTAAGTGCTAAGAAAAGTGGTGCACAAAGCAGCTTGCTGTGAGCCATATTTCATCAGAAAGGTACAGCATACAGATGCTGGGTGCCCAGTGTGAATTGGTTCTGGTCACCAGCAAAAAAACAAAACAAAACAACAAACAAACAAAGATCATTGTGGAATTTATCCTGTTTCTCTTGCTTATGGGACCTGACCTTTACATTTTCAGTGATCCATGGAAATGAAGAACATCACTCCATCTAAACAGTCTTGGGGTTTTTCTTTTTATGAAAATGTAGCTGTACCTACATCAAGTGTGATACAATGTGGTGTGATATAGAGATACAATAGACAATATGGTTATGATAGACTTCTCCCAAAGAGTTCGAAGACACTGTAAGAATTATGGGTTCAGCAGAGCAAAGCAGTTGAAAATGTGCTTGCCTATACATGTAAGTATTTGTGAGTTTACATTGAAGCAAAGTCCTGAGTGCTTTGTTGAATCAAGGCCAAATATATATATATATATATATATATACATATATAAAATACTAAAACTAAATGCATGGATGCAATGAACCTGAATTTGAGTATACACTCTCAAGTTGTACCTGAGAGTTTTGCTGAATGTACATATTTTGCCAAATACGTACAAAATACCACTTGAAAACCTGCTTGATGATGCAGAGGGATAGCAAATGTGTAGTATAGCACATATTTCCTACCAAAGGAGATTGTTGTAAATATCACAAAGACAAACCTATATAGTTATTAAAATGAAGTAATATCATTACGCTTGAAAAACCTACAAAAAAGACATAAAATCCAAACACATAGCCAAGAACAGAAGTCAAATTTGAGATTTGATTTCAATCCGATATATTAATTAGACAAGAACTGTACAGACGCATCATCATTAAAATCCTTGCTAGTAAAAAGAACAAAGAGTTAAAACTTCTGTAATTTATCTAGGATAGAGATCTACCCAAGAACAAAAAAGCTCCCTTTTTTCTGCAAGATTGTAAGATAAAATTTTATCAAAAAAAAAAAAAAAAGGCAAACAAACAAAATAAGTGGACCTCCAACTCAGCTAAAGGTAGAGGCCCTAAGTTTTTACACCTCAACCTAAGGGTGGGCACAAATGAAGCAGCTACAGACGAGAGTGAGGCTTTTTAGATATAATTATTTTCTGTACCAACATATAACATACTTAAACCCCGTATGATGAAAAACAAAAAGCATGCGATAGTTTGCATGAGTTTATCAATAAGTCCATATATGTGCACACATTGGTACAATCTTAGATAGCCACTTCACAGGCTGAAATATATTACTCAACACTTCTAATGCTCTTAATGAATGTGAAAGTCAGGTGAGTTTTACATATAAACTTGAGTGTCCTTAGGAATTACACTGGCATTTCAGCTTGAGAGTTGTATCTCTTTCATGCTCAGGTGGGCCTCCACTACTCGGTTACCTATGAAGTCCCTTAATACTTGGCAGGAAACACATTTGACAACTTTGAGACATGTGGATTTGCAGTCTACCGGGGGGGGAAGGGGGATTTCACAATTACACATACACAAATTCATTCCCATCCAGAGAAAACAGGGATTAAGGAAGCAGTCTTAGTCACAGGAGAAATGGGACAGAATTTGGGATGTTGTCAATGTGACACCTTCTTTGCTTTCCCTCTGGAGACTTCTGCAAGACTACACTCTGCTAAACTACCCAGCTCTGAGAAATAAATGTCAGTGTCAACACTTTCTGTCATCTATGTAACACTTAGTGTACTCTGCACCTGTGACAAAATTACCCCCTTCTGGCAGGAAGTCTGTAATCTTGTTCCCAGAGGTCTGAACTTCCCCATCATGCTGTCAGCCAAACTGCACCTATCAGGCCAGCCTGGGGATACCTCTGTTCCCACAGATCTTGGGAAAACAAGCTTGACAGTGATGGAAATCTTTAAGAGAACTTCCTTCCCCCACTTGAAAGGTCAAGATCCTTTGTCTTTAAGCAAATTGAAGCAGGAAAAAAAAAAGTCTTTGGGGAAAAAAATTACCCACTCAAGAAACTATAATTTAGATCAAACCTACCTGTTTGGAACTAACAGCTGCCATCAAACTTGAGTCCCAAAGCCTATGCTGCCAAGAAGCAAATTAAATGTCTTTTGCTGGGCATACATATATTTTTGTTCTCTGCTTCCTATTACCTCCTACTTTTTATTTCTTACCTGTCTTTCTGCTCTTTCTAAATCCTCATACACCTGGTTAATCAACACAGCCATAATAATACACAGGGAAAACTTGATGATTTGCAGCTATTATGCTAATTATACAGGGCATGTTGATTTTTTCTCAATTGTCTCCATAAATCTTCTTACCATTCCAAATATTAACATTACCTGATTGTTCACACCTATCTGGTTTAGTTGTTAAGTCCTCACTGCATTTTCTGGGATGGAGGGGACAAATATTATGCAAAGATACAGAGTTAGAAAGGGGGAAGAAGTCAGCTATTTTTAGTGAACCCTTCCCAAGGACAATTAAAAGCAAACAGTTGAGAACTAGCATTTTTGAAATGGCAAAATGAAACATCATTGGAAGCATGTTTACAGCTGAACACCTGTAGAAAAATGAAGAAGTAATTGTGCCCCTAGACAGATCCTATCTACAAAAGCAGATACAAAGAAAGAGTGTAAGATATCCCCAACTGGAAAAAAAATAAAATAAAATTAAAAGATCATTTGAGAAAACCTCAGAGCAGCATTCTGAAATTTTGGAGGTATCATGCCCACACTTTGTTAATTAAAACTAATCCAATATGACAATGTGTAATTATTCACAAATGCCCATTTGATGCCTATATCTACACAAAGATACCAGGTGTGACACACAGACATCAAGGACAGGGCTGAGATCACCCCTCAAGCGATCTGGGAAGTATTAAGGCTGCCTTAACTAGCACCTGGCTGTCCATTGTCCAAAAGACTTGCAGAGACATCATCTGACTTGACTTCTGCACCTCTGTACAGACAACGAAGTCTTCATTCTTCCCAAGGGGGGATTCTTGGGGGTCTATCTGCTCCTTTTTTATGGAGACACCAGAAGCGCGGAACAGTGATGTACCTAATCTCTTCTACGTGTCATTTTAAACCAATACCCAACAATTTTACAGGTGGTGTTCTCTGCCCATCATCATTTTATCCATTTCAGTGGATGTAGTTCAGGCCCTGCATTTGTTAGAGAACCTGAATTACCTCCAGAGGCTCAGAAGGGTGGATGAGTAGAAGCGAACATACACACATACATGTATTCTCTCCTCCTGCAAACAGCAATGGGATCCAAAGGGGAGGGGAGCAGGAACTATCCTCCAGCATCTGCATGAACAATGTATGCTTCCCAGAAAATGGACAAGAAGTTGCAATGGGGTGAAAAACACAAGTCAAAGGGGGAAATAAGGAGAGAGGCACACATATGACTTTCCCCATGACTGTGTTTTGTATTTTTTTCCCACCAAATGAGAAACAGAAAAAAAAAAGGAAAATAAGCCTTTTTGCTCTTTCCTTCAGGGTATATAATGCTCACCTATGTGTGTACAAATAAATCAACTGGGAACAACTGCAATGAGGCAATCTTGTAAACAATGAAAATATTTATACTTTTTCATACCTTTGTCAACATTTGATTCGATACTTAAATGTTTTAATATGATAGTGCAATGCACAAACAAATTGATTCAAAATGATTTCCTCCTTAGTTACACTCTGGGACTTCCATCAGCTTCAGCAGAGTACAAGTCAGTAAAGATTTCACCTCCTTGTGTCAGCCTCCTGCACAAATAGCAGGGGCAAGTGCATACAACACAATGTATACGGGGTGATGAAATGAATACCATATGACACCAGACAGCAACTTTTAGGAGGGCAGTAACGAAAGCAAAGTCTCTTACTTTCAGTGTATTTGCGCTAAGTATGACATTGCCCTGTTCCATCAGAGCCACTTGTAGGAGCTGGGGAATTCTTGTTGCAATTCCACATTTATTAAACTGTTTAAATCTAAGACTAACAGAGCAGAGAATGCAATATACTTGGTTTGACTGATTCAGATCTTCAGTTTTCTAAAACCTTCCCGGCTGAAAGAAGATTGCTTTATTATTTGTTCTACTTTAAAATCATACCATTTCAGAGACGCCCACATAACTTAGAAATAGATGTACAAATACGTTAATTTTTGGCCTTGCTACATTTTACAGAGTGGGAGTATAAAGAAAAAAATAGAATGTGAAACTTTCCTCCTAAATTAAAGGTTTCATATCCTAATAAATAATTTCTTTGGCTGTTAGTAAACGCTTCCATTATCCTCTAATGTAGAGAAGCCCACAGAGACTGGGTGTCTGCTGCTGCCTCTTTAATAAGAAACCTGTTTTGACTGTTCTGTCAGGTAAACAGCAGATCCAGGGCCCTATCTCTTTTCTATGCTCTGCAGAAAAATAAAGCAGCTGTTGAATAACTACTCAGATGCACACAAAAGCTCACACAGTGTAACATTGGCTGTTCATCCATGCCAGAAGACAGAGTGGTTATCCCATGACCCTGGCAATGCTTCCCTGAGTTGGGCAGCTGGGTCTTTATGGAAAGGAGGATTGACATGGATAACAGATTCAAGCAGCAGCATCTGAAGGTAGCTGAGCCTCCCATAAGCTGACAGGGATTGGAACACTGAGAGAGAAATTTTCAAACGAAAAACTAATTAATGGGTGCAGTTGTGTGCTGGTTGGTTATCAGAAGGGCTCTTATTGCAGGCTTAGAGGAAGAGCAGAAAACTAATGAAGGAATTCACATTTAGCAGAAACTATCTTGCTCTGACATCAATCTCTTGGTGAAAAGAGATGGAGGAGACTGATGGGCTGAGAAGACTGCCCATCTACAAAGCACCAAGCTGCTCATCAACCTCTCTGCCAGCAGCCAGGCTTACAAGTAAAAGATTTTATCATGGAAGAAAACAATGTTAAAAAAAAAAAAAAAGAAAGCCATGCAAACTATACTGTAGTCAAATCATAGTCAAATCAGCCCACAGGTAAAACCAAAATCAATGGGAAATGCTTCATTTCTGAATGAGAAACTCATATTCTCTAGAAACACAGAACAGGAAACTGAGCCCTTGAGACAATAAAACAAGAGATGCAACAAAAAGAAATTCAAATACTTTGTGAGAATTAGAGGATTTTCATACACTAATTAAATTACTGCTTCAGCTCAGCTGTTTTGCCATGGGCAAGAACTATACAGAAGGTTTTTTTGGAGAATAGTGGTTGGCTTTGCTTCAAGTTCATAGTATTTTAAAAATAAAGGCTAGAAAAAAAAAAAAAAAAAAAAAAAGACGTATACACAGCCCACAGAAATACACGGAAAATCTTCTTTGGACCATGGAAGAGGCATGAAAGGGCAAAGGAGAAACTCTGGTCTCACTGAAATCAATAGCAATTCTGCCAGGATTTAAATCCTTAGTTTTCAAAAAATCCTGAAGTCCAGCCTCCATTTTCATACCTGTTTGGGAAGTATAGTCATCTGCAAACACAAGTGGGAACACACTTTCCTCTAGCAAGCACTGCTGCCATCACCTTGGCATTCAGCAATAAGCAAGGAGAGGATACCAGCACCACTCTCTTCTCAGGCAAGACCCTTATGCTTGTAGGTCTGCTTCCTTAAAATTTTTACACACATCTTTTATTGTTAAAGAATCTAGTTTGAAGGGGGAACACAAGCTATGCATTGTTCTTAGGGAAGACCAGGGGTAATTTGATACATCGAACCAGCATTGAGGAATGTGCTGCAAGTGCAAAGGCTCCATTACCTACTGATGTTCACCATTTTTCAAGCTAAAACTGTGACACACTATTTAGTTTGATTTCTGTTGGTATGTACCTAGTTAAAACAACAAATTAGCCTTTATTTATTTATTTATTTTTAATTTTTTTTACTACAAGACATGAAAAATCGAAAACATATTGCTCATCATGATATTATTCTTCCAGTCCATGTGCAGGATATTGCAGGAAAAAAATGAGTTATATATTTTTGGCTGTTTATCTGTCAAACAGTCTGCTTGTGCAGGTCACAGTTCCATAAGCAGTCAAATAAGCTCAGGATGATAAATTCAATATTACAATGCTCATGGTACAAGGCCACACTGGGGCATGTATACCCCTACATGTTGGAAACACCCTATTTGTTTTCTTCATTGTTTACTATCAAATCTTCTTATTTCTCTTTCATGCTAAGAGACAAGTAATTAGAACCCTACTAATCAATAGACCATTTTATTATCCAGTGCAGCTCTGAATAATCCCCATAATTTAACTAGCTTCTGAGAAGGCCAGCAGGGAATACGCCGAGAAAACAAAGAATTTGACAAATACCAAGGGCTACTCAGTACAAAGCAGCTTTTAAGAAAATAAAAAAGCTACCCGAGATTATTTTTAAGTAGTGGAATCAAAACAAGTGAAATGTAAATCTGGCTTTTCTTCTTTTCATTTACAGTGAAATTGATGTCTGTGTAGCCCCAGCTAAGCGCCGGAGGTCACGCACACTGACACGCACGCCTCCTCCTTCACCAGTGAGGACTCCGTGGCCACAGGAGGATTTCTTTGCACAAAGTAAAGGAAAGGAGTATGTTTCCCCCCCTCCAGGCTGAGGTTTCTCTGCTGAAACCATATGAAGAGGAGCTGCAGCACAGCTGTGCTGGACCAGCAGCATCCTCAGGCCCTCTCCAGGTTCCATTAGAGCACTCGTCTTTATGCTAACAAGGAAGTGGCTTTAACACCTACATTCTAACAATAAAGAAGCAGAAATATATTTCCTGCCATAATATTCATGTATTCACAGATTACAAAACCAGTACCACCAGATTTTATTTTAAATGTAATTGGATTTTTTTTTTTGGCATTCTAGAAATGTATTTAATTGAAAGCGAAAAGGATAATTCTTTGTCTATCAAAAATGTTTTCTGTGTTTTAAATATGAGTACAGAATAAAAAGTAGGACATTGTGGAGTAGAAACATTAATTAAATAGTTTTGAATGTATTTTCTATGCTCTTTCATTTCCTTGACAGCATAGCTGCACTATTTCCTCATTTATTGCTAATGAACTAAGTATATTCTTGCTTGGTCTTGCAACAAAATTAAAACAATAAAAATATGTAAAACCAGTCTAATGTAAAATTTAAGCTGTTATGTCTATAAGAAATATTTACTACTCAAATCACAGTCAGGTTTAAATCAGAAACTTTTCAATATTTAACAGAATATTCCTGTAGCCAATGCATAAAAAAAAAATCAAATGAATAAGACATGACAGGATGGAATCAGAGCACTTCTGGCAAAAATAAAAAATAAAAAAAAAGAGCAAGATTGAATACAGATGCAAGCGGTTGTGTATATATATATATATACACATGTCAAAAGTCAGTACACTTATAATTGATACAACATTCACGTTCAACTTATTTTACCTTGGAGGCCTCAACTGATGTTTTAATTTATTTTATTTATGACACTATTTCTAAATGCTTACTTGCTGCAAAATATAAGCACCGTATCAACTCTAAGGAGTTTGGGGTCTAACACATGACTGATAGATTTCTGGTGTCAAAAACCACAAGGAAAGTTTTAAACAGCCCTTCAAAGTCATGGAGTGCTGCTAGGAACCAGAATTTGGTTGGAAAATCTCTTGGTCCTGGCTACTGAACTAACATTTCTTTCTTTCTAAAATCTTCTATAGCTATTTTTCACCAGATGCCATGTCAGGTCATTTTTGTTTGGATCCAGCTCTCAGTAAGACCATTCCCTCTGAGCAGGAGAGATTGGCCAAAGACCTCCTGAGACCAGCAGTGATCCTACAGGAAGGCAGAGCTGAAGCATACTGCTTGGTACAACAGGGCTCTTTACCATCACCAGCACAGGACCTTATATCAACTGATCACACCAGTTTGTTTTTGACTCTTATTCCTATTGAAACACCACTTTCTTGCTATTCTCTTTTTATTTCCAATGCAAGTTTATCTGTGGCCAGTTTATCCCTGTTTTCTCTCATGTCACTTCAATCCTTTGGCATAAACGGTCCTCTCTCCCTTCTCTGGTTCACTTATTTTCAATGTTTTGCTGTGTGAAAATGTGAAAGCAAGATATGTTCTTTTAGAGGGCAAAAATGTGAACAAGTTCACATCAGAGGAGTAAGGATGTGAACTCACAGAAGCTCTTAGGCTCTGTGGTGACTCCCTTAACATTGCATTTTTGTGAAGTACACCAGGATGAAGACATGCACGCTTCCAGTGAATACAGAGTATGGGTGTACTTTCATTTCTACATAAAACCAGGCTGGCTGGCTGATGTAGCAACACCATTCTTTTTCTCCTGTAGGAACAGGCTCTTTACCAGTCATCTCTCTCCTGATAAGGGCTAGAAGTACTTTTCAACAGCCACAACACTCTGGCTTGCTCATCCTGTTGTCATTCATCATGTTGAATGCTTTTACTTTTCAACTATTTGTAACTGATGAGCAATTAACTTGCAGCTGAATATCTTGTTATTCTAAAGTATGTGATTTCGCACTTAATACTAATGAATTCATCTCTCTGCTAGTACCCCAGTCGACAGGGTCATTCAGCTTGATACCCTCATTTTCTCCATATTGACAACGCCTCCTTTCTTTGTCATGCCTAATCAGCGTACCTCCACTTTCTGAGCTGTTTCTGGGCAACATTTTACTGCTGTTCATTAAAGTTAGTGAGTCTCAAGGAAGAGGCGAGACTTGCAATCAACCAGCTCATCAGCTAGGAACAAAGTATTGGTTTTCTATTCCTGGTAGGTTGTTTCTGAAGTCTTTATCTTCTAGCTAGCTACAGCCTTTCACCTGAATCAGAATTTGGAATGTCATATCTACTGATTTATAAACATTACAAGAACTACAAGAACAGAGACAGGTGGAATGATAACAAAAAAAAAAAGAAGGCCAAAATCATCTGCAGCAGGAGGAAGAAGGATAAATATCAAAGTCCCTACAGAGAAAAAGAAATATTTGAGACATATCTTTATTCTGACCCACAGTGGGTCATCATGTTGACGTATAAAATTCCTCCTGATAGAAAAATACACCCTCAGTTAAATGATTTTTTCTTCAGCTATAATAGAATAATTGATAAATAATGCAAAAGAGAATAAGAAATAGCATGTATGTCATAGACACTGTACTTTATTGGACAGATTAAGAAAAGTTTTAAGCAGTGTGAAGGCCTCATGCCAGTTCTTTGCAGACTGGTGAATTCCATCTGTTATGAATAAATTTCCAGTTGGCACACAGAAAATTACTGCACTGTTGTATAAGCATCTTCACTACGCTTTTTCATTTATTTCTGTAATTAAAACCATTTTGAGAAAGATGTAGTCAGTTCAAGCAAATTACATGTTACAATAAAACAATTCTAGTAACAATCCGGCAGTTATTAATGAATACTCTGTTCTTTACGGTAAAGTATTAACTGAAGTAGTTCCTGAACAGGATTATTACTACTCTTGGTCTTTTAAATGTGTTTTTTCTGCACAGAATATGGAAACTATATTTGCATAATAATCATAAATTCAGTCCAGAATTGTAATTTTATTTTTCTAAATAACCACTCTGTTTATTCATCAAGAGCTCTGAACATCCAAAATGATGAAACAGAGGATAAGATAATAATATGCTTTTTTCATGGGATTTAGTAACTAGAAACAAAGAGGGGACTGAAGGATGAAATGTTTAAAGTAACTTTCATTGACTGGAAAAACACTGTTTACAATTTCTTATATCTGCTTAGTGTTTGCCAGACTCTCCTCACCTCACCCATCCCCCAAGAAAAGAAACAAGGAAATAATAAAAACCTGTTCCCGTTTTAAGTAATTGTATAGAAAATACAAAAATTTCATAAAACCCAGAGCTTTTCCTAATAGAAGGTAGAACGGCTAAAAGCCTACTGGCATATTATTATAGATGGATGACTTAAATGTGTGCTCACACAAAGAGCTAGGAAAGGATCTTCTGCATAAGGGAGATGGACTTCTGTATGTGCATGTATTTGCAAATTCTTTTCCTTTCTGTTCTTGCCTTCAGGGGAACCGTTTCTGCTTATTAAAGACCTTTGTTGTCTAGGTACCTTTAGAGGAGGTAGCTCAACCAACCCACTTCATGGCCATAGGAGCATTGCACTCCAAGAGCACACAGCTTGGTCAAGAAGCTCTGCAGATGTTCAGCAGTTTGTCTCTCCTCACCTATCTGCATAGGCAGCAGTAGAATCAGGACAAGTCCTGCAGTAAGACAAGGCAATGGTGAAGCCTGCTTCATTCCAAAATCTTATAATTTCACTGGGCTTGATGAATGAGACAGCACTAAGGATCTCATACATTTGGCCTCATACATTTGTGGGAGTTTTCACCTTTCAAGCACAGAACGATCATTCCTAGGTCATTTATCCTCTGACAAGGACATGATATAAAGTCCATCATATGAAAAAAATGAACACACCTTTCTTAACATTCAGAAATCTTCTGTTAAGAAAGGACTATATAAATATACGGTACTGTCATTGCTGTTTTATTACATCAAAACTTGTAACTGGTTACAAAATAATGTTCTTTTAAATGCACTGTACACAGCATTCACAAATGAAATAGTAAAGCTCCCTGATAGCTGAGCCATGGGAAAAGTGTGGTACAAGAACAACTCTTAACCATAAGCTGCAAGATGAGCTGTTTGAGCAGGTATGTAACTTGTAAATATATGTATGATTGAACATCTTGAAGCTAACATCTCCTCACATTTCCACTTTTTGGTCTCCAAAGAAATTTTTATCACCAGAGCCTTCAAAATAGGCTTATCTCAGACTAAAAAGCAAAAGAAAGGTAGCTTTATAGTGACAAAGATTCTTATGTATGTACATGCAGTTTTTCCTCATACAAGTGATGACTTCTCCTGGACACTTCTACAGTTGAAACCCAAGAAATACACACCTCAACCAATTATATTCCCAATGTTGAAATTTCACAGTTGAAACTTTTTTTGCTCCAGAGAAAGAAACACCTTACAAAAATTGAAACACCATACAAAAATTGATTCAAAAAGACATCTACTTATGGCATTCAGAGGAATACCTAATTTCTATGTATAATGGATTAGAAGATTCTTCCTGAAAGTTTCACCACAAGCATCATCTGTCCCAGTGTTCCCAAGAAAGAAAATACATGTCTGTTTTTTTTTTTTTTTTTTTTTTTTTTTTTTTTTTTTTTTTTTTTTACTACAAGGGGATAACAGAATTATGGAGAATTAGGAGATGCAAGGATGCTGCTAAAGTTCACTGAGAAATGGCAACTTAAGATATGCTGTTGTGCTGTTGCTTCAGAAAAAATATGGGAAATTGCTTTTAAGTGGAAAGACAGTACTCATTAAGTAAGTTAAGTAAAAGGGAAGAAGGATGCAGAGACTAGTCAATCAGAAATTTTCAGTAGAGGAGCAAATCTAGAAGAATGCAATTAATTATGGAAAATATGTCAAGTAATGAAAAAAAACAAAAGAAATTCATATGGAAAAATTAAGAAATGATCTGTTGCGTGGGTGAGAGTGAACACAGAGAAAGATAACAATGTCAGATATAACATGCTGCTAAAGCTTTCTATTTCCCTATGTCCCTTTGCTATTCAAACTCCTGCAAAACATTACCTCATCTGTTGGTTTTTTTAATCCCTAGTGTGCAAACTCACATTTCTCATCTTTGCCTTTTCCACTGCAGTCAACAGAACTCTTATCTAGCCAAATCACTATCACAGCAAGACAATGTCATGCACAGCTGACCGGGTCTTCAAGTACATTTGTTTTGTATCTACTAAAAATATATTCTGAATGTGTTCACCCACCTCTCCTCATAGCGTAAGCTCAGGGAAGTAAAACATCAAGGAATGTCTATTTCGAAAACAGTCACAGATGTGTATATATATATACACATACACACACCAGGTTTGTACAGTAGGTTGTAAGTAACTGGAGGAAAATGGACATGCTATGTATTGCTTAATCAGTGAGCAATGCTAGAGTATCAAATACCTTCTTTAAAAGTATAATCTTTCTAGCAATTCTTTCTAACCTGCAATTCTATGTAGGAAGGAAAACTTCAGCCAATAGGTTGTTTTGGCATAAAGCATTTCATTAAAATCCCTGAAATATTGGATTACTTACTTACATATATTCTTTGTAACATGTTTTCCTCCAAACAATACACGTATATCAATAAAAATGCTTTAGTTTTACTCTGTTGCAGATTACTTTTGTGTCTGAAATTTCAAGAATGTTCTAATGGAGTCAGTCTTCTTCACTTTTAAAACAATCTGCATCTTCAACACTTTAAGCACAGATGCATATACATGTACAGCCCTTCTTCTCAGAAAGCTGTTTTGGAGCAAGGGAGATAGGATGAGGTTTTTTGTTTTGTCTTTATTTGGAAACCAGTGCAGAAAGGTTATATATTTGGGTTCCCTACAGCATCTGAGGATTGAAGGAGTGTTACCAGCCTTTTCCCAAAACATATTAGACCTTTTACAGGTATCCTGAGATTCTAGAAGAGTCAGACAACCTGAGTACTTTATCTGTCCAGCAGACTGAAACCCATCAATGGCCTGCTTGCTTTCTTTTTTTGTTTCTCTCTATTCTTTCTCTTTCTTTCCTTCCTTTTCTTTTTTTGTTTCCATTTTTTCCTTCCCCCCCCCCCCCCCCCCCCCAACCTTTTTTTCCCCATTATATTCTCTTCCTTACTCTGTATCTGTAAACCCCTGGAAGTCCTGGGGGGGACCAGCAACTGATAGACCTGAGCAAGCCAAGTCTTTTTCCTGTTCCACTCTGTATGTGAATGCCTAACAGCAGTAGCTTTCTCCCATCCCCACATCCCTTTCATCTTGTTAAGCACACTCATGTCAGAGAAGGAGGCAGGGTGTGGGGTAAAAGATCCCCAGAACTATGTCAGTGATCCAGGAAATGCTGTCAGTTTAAACCAGAATCAGTTGAAAATTTCACAGCTTTCCCACTAATATACATTTTCACCAAAGAACAGCCAATCTGTGATTTATGCCACTGCTTATTTCAGTGCTGAACCTCTCCTAGATGTCCTCATCACTTTAGCATACTGCCCTTCAAATTTGCTGTATAATGTGCCTTGTGCATTTCATAAATCAAGACCGAACTCCTCACTTCTGTGCATTACTGCATTACTCCTGAAAATAACCTCACACATCTTCTGAAGTATGATCCATTCACTTGATAAAATGCTAAGATTTTTCCTTAATGTGTCCTGGTCAAATTCATAATTATAACACACATCACATTAAATGTTCTGTGTAATAATTAGATGATAACAACTTGATACCACTGGGGAAAAAAAAAAAAAAAAAAAAAAAAAAAAAAAAAAAAAAAGTGAGAACAAGATCAATGTGAATTCTCCACTTTCTGGTGTGCAGAGTTGCAGGGCTGAAATCTTCCTATTCACACACCAGTTCAGGAAACCCCATGAAGCTATAAAGCTGTATTATACCATCAGGAGAAAAATTAGAGTAAAAGTTCAGTGACAGGACATTCAGACACAACTAAGAAAAAAACAGCCTCTGCTGCTGAGAATTGTTGAAACTACTCAGACGTGCCTTCACTCCACATCTGGTTCAATTGGGGAATTCCTAAACTATAGTACCTGGAGAACTCTGCAGCCCACGTTTCTGAGCAACATTAATTTGAGTGTCCAGAAGCTTTTTGCAAGTGGAGCAATCTGGACACAACTTTCCAAATTCAGTCTAAGACACATTTTTAAATGTCTGAGGCATCTATGACTCTTGCTCTGCATTCCTTTATCACAGCATGCTTTAGCATGCGACCTTGCATGGGTTTTTAGCAAGTTTTAAGAGGGTCTGCAGTGGCTTATCATATTTTTACTTTACTTAGGAGTTTAAACTTCAGGTTTTTTGAATGCAGATAATTTAAAAAGAGACGAAAACGCTCCATGTACAAAAATACTGCATGCATTGGAGGTAGATGACAAGAAAGAGATTAAGACAAGACAAACCAGTGCACAAATAACTTACATGAATAAAATCTATATAATATAGTAGTAGTGATACCCAATAGTTTATATAGACACTTTTCTACCAAATTTAATTTGTAAATATTTTTGTTTTGCTTCAACAGTTCCACAGAAATTTCCAAGCTATAGTGCTATACTTGGATTCATTTTTACTGGATGCTTAAAAACCTGTTGGAACATTATCATTTTCTGGTAAATTATATAGTGACACTTTTGTAATGCCTAAAGCTTTAATACTCAGAGCAGGTATTTTTAAAGTAGTGCAGCATGTTTTTAATTTAGTAAAATGCATGCATAGAATTTGCAGAACAATCTAAATTATTCTGCACTTAAGATTTCAGGACTCACAGCTATTTTTGTCATGCAGTAGAAATTATACATTGACACAGAATTCTTACTTCATGTCTACTCATAAATAGCCCCTGAATGTCTCAAAGAATAAGGAAGTTAGGTGGCTGCTTGTTGACCTGTAAGATTAGTAGTTGCCAGATTCTCATGGCAAGAACAACTGCAAGGCCATATGACAATCAAATTCTTCTCTTAATTATGTCTGCTACAGTCTAAACATATACCCAGCTTGTGCCGAAGTCATGTCATACTACATCTAGCTGATATGTGTCAAGGAAACATGTCCTTCACTCTCTACCAATATTTAGAGACATCAACAAGGATAAATTCAGAATGAGGATCGTAGCAGGTGCAGAGAACTCACTTGATATATGTACATATACACGTCAACCTAGATAATATACTTGGGCATGGTAAGCAAAAAAGAACATAAATCACTGTCAAGACAGGCTGCTGTACTCCCTGAAAGAGAGTCACGGTACTTTACTGCTTTGCTGGATCCAGGTGCCATTTTTTCTAAATTAGATTTTGATTAAGAATCATTATGTCTGAAATGCTTTTAACCAAGCCCTCATCCTTTTGACTACCACTTCAAAACATGTGTTCTATGTAACCAAGTAACTTCACAGAGATTACAAGCACAAAGAGATTAGGTAAATTCAACTAAATTCAAGCTAAACACAGGAAGCCTGTGGTATTTGTCAATCTGACATTCTTATGAAGTCAGGCTACATTTTCTCTGTAAATGTAATTTTTCACCTGTTGACCACTTACATATTTGCTGTAAAGAAATGAGCATACTTTTTCTTTCATTAGGCTAAAGGTTGAATATCATCTTGAGGTATAAACAGCACCACAGAGTACAAATTCCAAAGGGTATTAGAGGACCAGAAGTTGTAACTTAGGCTGATACTATTTTTTACAGATTGAAGAATTATTTTTTCTTGAGTGCTTGGTACTGGAAGCTTAGCATTTATAAATAGACCACTGTAGACAAAAATAAAATGACAACTATTTCTGTGAGCTGTGGTCTTTCTCAGGATCAGCCTTCTGCTTGGTTTTGCCACCCTTACACATGAATATCTAATTTGAGAGCAAATCATGATTTGATGACAAAATGAGCTATAAAATTCAGGTATTCAAAATCCTACAGAACTAGTACCTTAACATGTTTCTGAAAACTGAAAAATACTCTGCACAACATACACAAATCTTTGAGTCACTCCAAAAAGTAAGTAGGGAAGCTTTATATAGTAGCAATCCTATACAACCATTCGAGAAAGGCAATCATATCTGTACTGTGCCTTATTTTCTCAGACCAAATGAAGCATAGCTTCTTTTTGTATCACTCAAATTGGCCATTTTCTTTCACACCTTCATGTTCTATTATTTGTGTCACTGCAGCTAGAACTGCAAGATTTATTTAGGAACAATACTTAATCAATTGTGAAACACAACACATAGTCCAATCTTACAGCAGATGCACATTAAATAATGTTTGACACCTCATCTTACTTACAGAAGCATAAGAATTCGTAGCTTGAATTAGGGACTTCAGCAGTAGCTATTAAATGGTAAGAGCCTTTTTCCCTACACATTCTCATCTTTTTCATTTTCTGTTTCATTTTCAGTGTCATTTTATTGCATTATTTTATAATGGGAAGACAATCTCAAGAAATCTGTCTATGATGTAGTGCTCCTTCTCATATAAATAGGGAACAGGACTGAAGTATTTCAGGCCTGTTACAATTTCCCCAAACTTCCACTGCCCTTTCATCACAGCTAAAATAAAAATAAAAAAAAAAAAGGAAAAAAAAAAGAAAATAAAGGGAAAAAAAAAAAAAGGAAAAAAAAAAAAAAAAGGAAGTACCATTTTCTTCAAGTTTGAATTTACCAGAAAAAAAAAATTCTACTCAGTCTGACTTCTACACCGTTTGCCCCACTTAGGGGCTAAAACTGAACCCACATAGTTATAATTTAAGGAATTTCAGAGAATACTACCCCCAAGCTACTTAAGAGAGAAGGAAAACGGACAAACTTCAAAATCCCAGCTGGATTTTATTTTGTGTGTTCCCAGGGCCTTTTAAGCATCTCCAATGCAGAGACATAAAAATGATATGTCAGTCCCAGCTGAGGGACAAGGAAGTCTAAAATTACGTCTTTCCTTTGTCAATGATTAACAATGGAGAACATCTGCACTCCTCTACTACTGGCATAACTACACACCTTGGTCCACATGCTTGGTTCCTCCTGCTGAACCAGCCATGGTGTCAGTACATTAATGGATTTGCTCCCAAGAGCCATCTCATTGGTATCTCTAGAACTCAAAATCTCATTCATTTTTGTGAACATGGAGGCTTTTCTTTAAGGGGGACTTTTATTACATATTACTAAGAAAAAATACTCTTAAGTCCTGTGTGAAGGCACCTCTTCCCATTGATGTGGGATAAAAATAAATTATTTGAGATGCAGACCACATGATAGAGACAAGATTGTTCATCAGTTGAGTTTATGCATCAGGGCACAAACTAGCACTGGAGAGGAGTACTGTGCACTGCTATGGATCCACTGGGAAGCAGCTGTGAAGAGCTAAGGATGCACAGAAATTAACAGAGTTAGCCGTTGGGGATATGAGAAAGATGGTGAAGCAAGCTATAACGCTCATTTTTCAGCTTTCCGCAAAATTAGCACGCTTTCCTGTGCACTAATAGTTAATACTTCTGGATAATATTTCTATTTTAATGTTGGCTGGCAGCAATGCTGGAAAAGAAAAAAAAAAAAAAAGAATACTTTGGCTTTGAGCCTACACTTGAATCTCATGAGTTTAACTGGTAAAGGATATAAATTGAATGACTGTCAAGCTTCTATACCACACGACAGGTGTTTCTAAGAGCACCTCTGAAGCCTGACACAGCTGGTTAGAAGAACAGACCTGTCAGAGAGGGGCTGCAGACACAGAAGAAATACTTGATCCTGAAAGCAGAAATCTATAGTAAAAGTCAAGGAAGGAAAATCAAAGAAAGCCTTCACAAGCCTCTTGTGAAGAGGCTAAAATACATAAAAGGATTTCCTTGGCAAGATTTTCTCCCAGTGTAACTAAGGAGACTGACCAAAGTTAGTGTTTACATTTTTATCCATGTAGTTTGATTACAGGTGCCTGTGAGCACAGCTACTGACATTTACAACACTGCAATCCAACAGGGAGTCAGAGTCTGGTCCCACATGAGCTCAGGACTGCCTGCTTTACAGAAAACAGGAGAAGGACGCACTGGAGTTCAGTCCTAAGTCACAATCCCACTTGTAACTACAGACAGGATGGTTCTTTGCAACCTCAGAGCAAAGCACTTAAAATGTCTACAACCAGTAAGATAAATATACATTGAATTCAGTTAGCCACCTCATAGAAGATATTGATTTCTTGTTTGTATTTTGTGCCCTACTAATAAGGGCATGTGTTCCATGAACAAAAAGAGATGATAACTCAAAACCTGTCCAGTCAAAAATGATAAAGTGAAAAAACATCACAAAGTTATTGCAGCCTCCATATGTGTAGTCCCTGGACTTCACTGCCATAAGCAAAAGCCGTCAAGCATTATTCAAAGGGCAATAGTGATTAGGTGAAGCTGTTCAAATACCTGTGGTTGCTCAGTTCAGGTTCTTCTTCTCTTTCCTCATTCTTATTACACTTCAAAAACATTCTTCTTCTTTGACAAAATCAAGGCTTTGTGTGTGTGTGTGTGTGTGTGTGTTGTTTGAAAATGATAGCCCAGAAAATGAAATAACATCAAACATCACATCCTGAATGATATATATTGCCAGTTTTACGTAAAAGATGGAGCATCAGCCAGGTATAACCACTCAAACCCAGTATTACACAACCATAAAATATGTTGTGCCAACCTCAATTAGCATAGAAAGTACTTAATAGCTACAGAAATATGTGAATAGAAAAAGGAGAAATATTATTTAAAGCATGGTACATACAGAAAAACAGTTGCAATACTGTGCACTAAATTATGCAACTCAGATAAATACTGGAAACACAACACTGCTAAACACACACCCAAGTTGATTCTCTGGGACTAGTTTAAAATTCAGCCATTCAGCATGAGACACTAGAAAGAATAAATGTAGCTCTCAACTTCAATTTACAGCTTGCAGTAGAAGGTTTCCTACAGGGGAATACACCTCTGCTATCAACAGTGGGCCATAACAAATAGACCTGATTGCCTTGAACATCCATGACAGGAGAAAGATTAAACCCAATAAAATTGGAAGTCACCAGAACTCCCCAGTTTGTAGCAATTGATTCATAATCTGTTATACAAGGCAAATGGTTTAGAAAAGTCTCTGTTCAGACAATGAAAGGAGCTAATATCTATGGGCTGAACTACCACACAGTTTTTCTAGATTAGCAAGGATGACTGATAATATTTATTTACTAGCTTAGGCATTATTATTGTTTTGAAGGTTACATTTATGCTCAAAGACAATCTATAAAGCAGAGCCTAGTGCAGCTGTTCAGACTCACCATTTGTTAACAGATGACCTTCCTGTATGTTTTAAAATATCCTGAATATGCAAAAACTTAACAACTTCAACCCCACAGGAGAGCAATAAAAATGACCTAGGAAGTCTTCTAATACAATAATTATTCTAGATGAAAGTGCTAACCATCTCCAAAGTTTAGGTTTATTACTGTACTAACGTTAGGCTAACATTCCCATGAAACCATTATTCTAGTCTTTTCCCATACATACATGTGTGGTAATGCCACTCAATTTTCCATGTAAGACCTTCATGTCTTCTGGTACGTGGCACTGTTTTCTGAATTCCAACATTTGCAAATAGACATATCAAAATCTCATTTAAATTTTTAGAAATCTGATTTTTTGCTATCAGGTCTGCAGAATAAAGCCTGACAACATGAACTCTTAAGTTACAGAAACCAAGAGACGGATTTAAAAAAAAAGAAAAAAAAAAAAAAGAAAGAAAGAAAAAGAAAAGAATAAAAAAGTTATAAGTTACTATGGCAATGCTGCAAGGCTTGCATCTGGTTTCTAATAGCATTTATCTTGAATTACTTCTCCCATTATTCGTGTTCTTTTAGAACCACTTAAAAAGATGCAGACTTGCTGCAGAATTAGAATCAGGAACAAACTAGTACTTAGACTACTGATACATGCAGAAGGGTCAACATTCAATGCTGTTCTGGAAACAACAGAAAACATCATCACTGCTGCAACTGCAGGAGTTAGCGGCAAGCTTAAGTACGGGTCTAGGCCACTGCAGGACAACTGGGTACAACAGCTCTTTTCAGCCCGTAAACAGAATAAAGATCTCCAGCCACATCCTGCCCTGGTTTTCATCCACTGAACTCTCCTTATGTTAGGAAAACCATCAGCAGAAACCAGGAAGAGTTACAAGGTTGGCAGGACTCTTCCCTTCCACTTTCTCTCACTCTTCATTTTACACTCCCTGGTTTCCAAAGCCAAGGGCTTCAGACCTGAAGAGATGACAACAGGAATACACAGGAAATTGCAGATGATGTGGTTTAGTGTAAACATATAAATCCTGATAGGCCCTTTTTGATGCATCATAACAGCAGCTGTTGAGTGCAATAAATTATGCTTAATATGAAATATGTTTTACATTTACTGAGTTAGGAAAAACATAAATTTGAACAGGAATTGCATGAGATACCTGTCACTCTGGTGAAGCTGATGGCACATGACCTTAGCAACAAGGGCCCATCTGACATTAAGAAATTACAAAAAGAAGAAAAAAGAAAAACAGCTGGAGGATAGTGAAGGTGAAAATATCAGCACAATAAGTGCTACTGAAGAAAAAAAAAAAAAAATCAAGCAATTCTTGCATAAACAGTGCTGATTCATAGAGTGGAATTAGTAGAGTGGAATTGAAAAAGAGACCGAAAGTCAAAAGCTAACCCTGCAGCAATGTCAGAACAAAACGCAACTTTGACATCTCTACAATTTATTCAAGGAGCACTGAAACGTAACAGATCAGAGTCTGATCCTTATACCTGGACTTGCATCTCTTTCATGGTTTTATTCCTCTGTTTTCACATTACTATAAGTTCACCTCATGTATTATCCTGAGAAATTATTCAGAAACTCAAAGTTTTGCCAGCACAAGCTAACTGCCATGCTAAGCTCAACATGCAAAGAAAGGAGGAGTAAGGTCCAGAAGTTGCTGGAGGACTGCTGATGAGCAAACACACCACCCTCACAGGCATGGAGCAGAACACATGCTCTCTCTGCCGTAGTGTGGTGACTGCTGGGGACTCAAAGACTCCACACATGCTTGATAACTTGGTGAACTCCTACCTTTTCTCTAACACCCTTTGAAAACATGCCCATTTCAGTTGAGCACAATGTTGTAGCCATTAAACTGTCTAATGTGCCAGATGTTCACAATTCAACCAATGTTAGACCTCTAACAAATGAAACTACACATCAACTCAAAGTCTTAAAGTTTATTACATGTAGACAGACCTTTAAAAGCATCGTGTTTTCAAAAACCGTAGGCAAATCTGAACAGGCAATGATTAGAAATGTAGTTTGAGAGTCGTCAGAGATCTAGCGCAGACCCTCAGCTGAGAGCTGCGAACAACACATAATGCCTGAGGGGGAAAAACAAAACTACGAGTGGATTTACTGTATGTAGCTTGATGCAGCGAAAGCAGGTGCAGTGACATGTCTTCATTATTACTTAATCTTTCTATCCCATAGATATGAGGACTGGGACAATGATGGGGATTGGAGCTGTGCTGCAGAATACTGAACTGAGATAATCTAATTTACTTTATTGTCTGCATCTGTATTCAAACTCAGATGTTCATGAAGAAAAACAAGCAAATTTTGCCCTTTTTTAATTATTTTTTTTGGCTGTTTCAATAATTTAAATAGGCTCCTCAGTGAAAATAAATGTCAAAAGAGCTTTGCAGAAACTTCCCTCTCAAAACAACAACAAAAACAAAACAGCAGGAAAAAAAAAAAAAAAAAAAGCACCAAAATGTGACAAAAAGCAGAAAGATGAAAAACTTAATTCCAGGCATGGTCTGGCTGCATATATATATTAAACATAGGGAAGGGGAGAGGGATACAAATGTGCCATGTATCACAAAACAGATTTAGGGCATGCAGTGATGGAACTGAGCATAAGTGACAGCAAACGTGCAGTACTGTGTCAAATACGTTTATGATCTTAAAACATCAAGATATCTTGATAATTACCTCCAAAGAGAGAAAGAAAGATAATTGCAGGACTTAACAGCACCTGTGGTCAGTTCATCTGTGGTAGAGCACTGACACCATGTCCCACAATAGTGAGGGAGGGAATGCTCCAGCAGAGCAGATAGAAATGTTATAGCATCATCATGCTACGACCTGAGAAGTCATGCAAAAAGGAGATCTGATCATCAGGAAGTCACAGAATAAAACAAAGATTTAAAGAAAAGTCTTCAGACCATTTCAAGAAAAAAAAAGTCTGTTCTTTTATAACACCAGATTCGTATTTCTGACCATTTAAATCACATGCTGCTGCTTTAGCTTTTAGGAGTAGAACAAAGCTTTTGCAATGGTATTATAATGAATATCAAAGATGGAATGTCAACAGAGTAACAAACCAGCTACACAGACAGTCTTGAAGGCAAAGTAGGATTTCAGGGCATCTTCGCGTACTGTTAAAAAAATAAATAAAAAAATCACAAACTGAATCCAGTCTCTGCAAAATTGCATTAGAGGAAAGGAACAGGCTACTTTGCCCTAATTTACCTAACCTACTCAGGAGCCAAAACAGGATTTTGCTAATAAATTACACCATTATTTAATTTATACAGGTAAAAGAAAAAAAATGTATCAAAATCCAAGTAGATAAATTGCCAGAAGTAGCTGCTGCTCCCCACAACCTTTTGCTGGAGATGTGGTCATTCACAACACACCACTTACATCCTCAGCTTGCAAATCATTCAACGATAAGTAAGCTTGTTCACACCTGAGAGTCTAAGTGCACAGAGGCTGGCTGCTGCACAAGCTAGTAAAATACATAGTATAGGCAGTCTCTTCTCACGTTCCTCTTCACTCTTTTAAGGGAGGTAGGCTTCCTGGATATAAAGTTATGAGACTGGGGCCTGAGGTGTTCCCCCCCACCCCATATGTGGAATGCTTAAATTTCACTTCAGAAAAAGCTTCACACCTGCTTATTATCCAATGACTTGACATGAAAAGATCAACTAAGCAATTGTGGTCATAAGTTTTTGGAGAGAGGAAGGTTCCTCCTTTGGCTTGCTAAAATTCACTGTCTGAAAACTGGAAGCTTTCCATTACTTTCAGCATGGCTTTATGAAAGGCAGGTCATGCCTGACGAACCTGATCTCCTTCTATGACAGAGTGACGCGCTGGGTGGATGAGGGAAAGGCTGTGGATGTGGTCTACCTTGACTTCAGCAAGGCTTTTGACACCGTCTCCCACAGCATTCTCCTCAAGAAACTGGCTGCTCTTGGCTTGGACTGGCGCACGCTTCGTTGGGTTAGAAACTGGCTGGATAGCCGGGCCCAAAGAGTCGTGGTGAATGGAGCCAAGTCCAGTTGGAGGCCAGTCACTAGTGGCGTCCCCCAGGGCTCGGTGCTGGGGCCGGTCCTCTTTAATATCTTCATCGATGATCTGGACGAGGGCATCGAGTGCACCCTCAGTAAGTTCGCAGATGACACCAAGTTAGGTGCGTGTGTCGATCTGCTTGAGGGTAGGAAAGCTCTGCAGGAGGATCTGGATAGGCTGCACCGATGGGCTGAGGTCAACTGCATGAAGTTTAACAAGGCCAAGTGCCGGGTCCTGCACCTGGGGCGCAATAACCCCAAGCAGAGCTACAGGCTGGGAGAGGAATGGTTGGAAAGCTGCCAGGCAGAGAAGGACCTGGGAGTGATGGTGGACAGTCGGCTGAATATGAGCCAGCAGTGTGCTCAGGTGGCCAAGAAGGCCAACGGCATCCTGGCTTGTATTAGGAACAGCGTGACCAGCAGGGCTAGGGAGGTGATCCTCCCCCTGTACTCAGCTCTGGTGAGGCCGCACCTCGAGTACTGTGTTCAGTTTTGGGCCCCTCGCTACAAGAAGGACATCGAGGTGCTTGAGCGGGTGCAGAGAAGGGCGACGAAGCTGGTGAGGGGCCTGGAGAACAAGTCCTACGAGGAGCGGCTGAGGGAGCTGGGCTTGTTCAGCCTGGAGAAGAGGAGGCTCAGGGGCGACCTTATCGCTCTTTTTAGGTACCTCAAGGGAGGCTGTAGCGAGGTGGGGGTTGGCCTGTTCTCCCACGTGCCTGGTGACAGGACGAGGGGGAATGGGTTTAAGTTGAGCCAGGGGAGTTTTAGGTTAGATGTTAGGAAGAACTTCTTCACTGAAAGGGTTGTGAGGCACTGGAACAGGCTGCCCAGGGAAGTGGTGGAGTCACCATCCTTGGAAGTCTTCAAAAGACGTTTAGATGTAGAGCTTAGGGATATGGTTTAGTGGAGGGCTGTTAGCGTTAGGTTGGAGGTTGGACTCGATGACCTTGAGGTCTCTTCCAACCTAGAAAATTCTGTGATTCTGTGATTCTGTGATACTTTGCAATACTAATTCCAAATTTACAGCTGTACAACAGAGAAGAAAAAACAACAACAACAAAACCTTGCTCAGTGCTTGGAGATGTTGATAAAATGCTGGAGTTTAGTAGAACTTCTGAAGTAAAGATAATGACCTCACTTAAATGCATCTGAATGCAGCGGTTCCTATGTATACAGGAAACAAGGCGTTGGCATACTAGCAAGTTTTTATGTTGCACTTGCATTTCCTCAAATCTCAGAGCTACTTTTCAGCACAGCAGGCAGTTAGCTCACCCTAATTACTGCCAGAGAGGCCCAGATGCTTCTGTCAGCTATTCATGCAAAGAAAAGGATTACCAGCAGACAAGCCAGCGGTAGGATCAAGGATGGTTCCTAACAGGAGGCTTCTAAAAAGATCCGATAATACTTATGTTCTCTACTGAACGGAACAAATCTAAACACCATATAAATCAGAGATCAAGCCTGATTTTTCATAGACAGGATTATCTTCCACACGCAAGAGACAAATACAAATGCAGTCAATTAAGGAGAGTTACGGTAGTGAAACCCTTTTTCACTAAGGACACCGGCCGTTCAGCTGATGTGCCTGCTCAGAGAAAGGAATGGCAGTGGCAAGGAGATGCAGGGCCAGGGGGTCCCAGCATCAGTCTTCTCGATGTCACTGGCAGGGGAGGGAGGCTGGGGCCCAAAGAGTGCAGCTGCTTACCTGCCGAGACACCCTGAACGGAATAAAAGCAATTACTATTTTCCACACTTTGAAATTACACAGAGAGGATCCTCCATTCTCTTGCAAATTGAATTTCACAAGCCTTCAAAGCAATTCGGCTTGAGCTTGAGAAATAGACTCAGCGGCAGCTCTTTATCCGACAGTGCTGGTGGAGACCGGTGACTGTTAATGCTGATTTTAGCAGCTTGTTGAAGCCAGCACAAATCCCCTATCACCATACAAAATACAATTACCTTTTTTACCCCCCTCACATGAGAGAATAAAAAACCCTTTTTGTTTGGAAATTATGACTGCAGATTAACCTGAAATAGTTCCTTATTTTCAACTATAATATAAAATTGAAAAAAAAAGACAATCCTGATTAATGCAGTCAGGGTTGCGTACACTGTAAATTCATACCCATTTACTGACTTACTTTATATGGTGAAACTTGCTTGTGTCAAATACAGCTTTTAACTCCAAAGGTGGCCTTGGGAGACCTGAGCTCTCCTATGCCCTGTCTCTGCTGATTGCTGATTTTGAACAAGTCACTTTGGCTTTTGTGTCGCTGCAAAACAAGCAGAGCAATTGAGTCTACTTTGCAAAGGCTACAGAGAGATGCTGATTGCAAAGGATCTGTTCAAAGTCAAATATTAGTATTATTGAGGTTACTTTGTTAGGAGCATGAGCCTATTTTGAGCAAAAGGACATCAAAAAATTTGGAGGGATGATAATCTTCTTGCCATAAAAGCTCCTTACATTTTTAGAGTACCACTTCACAGTGGCATACCTACCCTCTGGTGCCCCAGGGAATCCTGGCTGCCCTTCACCTGGCTCTTCAGGAGGGTTCGGGGCTCCTGTAAATTCTCTGTCACATTTGCAAGCCTTGTGCAGCCCTTAGATTACCCAGGACATCTGAAAAGGCATCAGACACCTATGTGCAGGCAACTGTGTTGAGTCCCACATGACTTCAGGCAATGACCAAGTACTGAAAACATCTGAATTAGAGAACTGCTCAGCAAACTTCACACACTGCTTGAAATGACAGGATCATATTCAGGGAAAATATAGTATATTCACAGTAACAATCTGCTGGTATTGTTCTTAATTTGTCCTGTATAAATTTTCTTTACATTAACCTTAGGCCTAAACCTTTGATAATTTTCACACAGTATACAATATTGATGCCTATCTGAGTAGCTTGCAGTTAACAGGGCTGACTGCAAACCCAGGTGGTTTGTTGTCACTGTGCACATTGTTCATTTGAATTTCCCAGTTCAATAGCACCTAATTTTTTTTTCCTTGCAGATTTATCTATCTTAGTGCTGGTGGAGGTACCGTATGTTAAAACCACACATATACCCTTGTTTAAAACTTTTCTTGCTTTTTGAGTCAAAAATCTGTCACCCTAATCTTTTGTGCTGTCACCCTTACCTTTCAACAACTTCTTTTATACTCTGAACGTATTATTTGGCATGTTGCAAATTTATATCTGAAGCAGTAGAGTGATGAATACTTTTTCAAAACACAGGCTGCCTGAAAGTAGTGTGTAGAAAGAATTTCATGATTTACATTCTCCTCACCTACACTGATGCTAAATAATATATCCAAATCAAATGAAGTCAATAGAATTGTAACACTATGACCAAGAATTTGGTTCAATGCATGACACATTCATTAAACAGTTTCATTTATTTAGCCAAAGTCGAGGATCTGCTACCCTTTCATTGCTGTCCATTTCTGGTGCCAGGATAACACATCTGATCCAACTTTAACAACATACTCATTTGTAATTAAAATAAAGCTTAAAAATATAGCTAATTTTCTTCTTTGAATTGTACTATTTCGTGTGTTGTGTGGTTTTTTGACAAACCCTTCCTCTCAAAGAAATAAAAATGCGGGAGCTCCAACAATACTAAGAGACTTGCGCCCCCACAGTGCTGGGAATTTTCTACAGAAGCTCATGATCATCTCCTCCTGATCAATGGGGGCCACAAGTTAGGCTGTGCAATGGCTGTTTGGAACTGCCTTATGTACTTTCAGCTGTGTGTCTTCACTCCAGTTCTCAGAGTGCAAGTGCAAAACCCACTTCCAGCATGAAATGATGTCTTGCTAGCAACCTTGGTAGAAAGGATTGGCATGAGTAATAAAATAAGCCATAGTTATCCCAACTCTTTTTCAAAGTCAGAGTTAGGAACTTGTGAAGAGTCTTTTAAATTTGTACTGGGCAAAATTATACCAAATTATGCCATAATGTGCCACCATATTGTTAGATCTGCTATTAACCATGATTAGAGTATGCATGTTTTAAGTGCTAGCACCTAGAAACTTCTTCAGCTTCACCAGGATTAATATGGGATATTTTAGGAAGTTTAGTTAATTAGTTAATGATATCTGTGTTCTCAAAATATCTTCCATGTCCAAACTTCATCTTTATAAAGAAAGGGCCTTTCTATTCAAAATCCCACAGACTACTTTCTCTCTTATGAAGTTAAACACTGGCTCTTGTGGCAAATTCTGCATTAGGATACACAGAAAAACAATCTGTACATTATTCATGTACTTTTAACCATCACTAGTGCAGTACAGCCACAGGAAAAAATGGAAGAGAGCCAAAAAAGCAATGAGCCATTTCTTTGCAGATCACCAGTGAATAATCTGCCAGTCACAAAGAACCACAATTAACAGAAAGCTGGCATTAACAACTAATAAGCTATTTAAAACTAGCAAATCAAATTGCATTCGATATGACATATCACCTGTGTGTGTGAAGTTTTATAGAATGTAATTCACAGACTCTCAAACTGGGAAGAACTCATTTCACATTTTTCTTACAAAACATCAATTCAGATATCAGAATCACACCTCATGTCATATCTTAATTAGAAAAATGAAGAAAAAGAAAACTCCTTCTGTAGAAAATGAATCACAACTGGTTCAGATTTTACCTTTAGTCGGTCCTAGGCTAAGATTAGTGGGCAACATTATTTCTAACTTGGTTGCTAATTCAAGAAAAGACTTTAAAACCATTCATTTAAATCCCTTCCGATTCAAGCATTTAATCATGTGTTTAAAGCTAACACATATTTAAATTCTATCTTCAATAGGAATTATTCTGCATACTCAAGAAAACAGAGTATTTACCCCATGAGCTTCACTAGCACAGAGCTTCTGCTTCCACCACTGCCAGAATCTTGCAATTCAGATGTGATGAAGTCTTGTTAGGTGATCTCTTGTGATGTTCCAAACAAAGTTATAATTGAGAAAGAACACTTGATGGTAAGAATACTTACACATCTAGTGAAACTTCTGCCTACTAAGATGAACAACATTAGTCAGTGTTCATTATTATCATTTTACTAGTGCACTAAAGAAAATTAAATTGTCATATGGTAAAATTATCATGTCAGAAACCTGTTAACTCTCCGTTATGAAGAAACAAAGCACTTTAATATATTCACGGAGTAAGCAAACTGATAGCCAACTTTAAAACACGAAGATATTAAGTATTTTACCCCACATTGTAGGATTTTCTTTAGAAGCTGTTAGTTACCTGTAAACACTGAAATAATAGATAATGGTTTCTATTTCTGTGGGGGACTCATAGCACTAAAAAAAATTGCAAAGTTTAAATACTAAGATCAGCTAAGATAACAGAGAAGGCACTGCCACCACAGGTTGGTAAAGCTCCACAGACAGTTGACTGAAAACACTGGGCTGATCTTAGTTGTTTGCAAATTTATGTCTAATCTACTGACTCCAATACACTGAAAACATTTTAAAAACACTGGTTTTGTTTGCATTTTAGTTTTGAAAACTTATTAATTAAAAAAAAAAAAAAAAGATACACAAGCACAAACGTAAGTAGATTTAAACAAAAGAGTGTTTTTTTTTTTTTTTTTTTTTTTTTTTTTTTTTTTTTTTCCTTTTCATTGTTTTGTTGCTGATAAAAGTGGAAAATCTATTTTGGGTCAATCCAAGATTTTTCCATCAACCATTTCACTGAGAAAAACAGTAAGCACAACATCTTGATCATACCTCTCCAGCCACTTGTGCATAAAGTTTTAACCATGATTGCCATTTCATAAAGAAAATAATAGAGCTGTCTTTATCTCTCATTTAATTATAAAATGGCTGTTTGGTCTACTTTATAAAATATTATTTCTTAGACTATTCCTGGCACGTGGTGATTCAAGCTATTCCCATCAACCTCAGTGACAGGAATTGCTAATATCAACAACATCAAAGTACTTCACATGTTTATGCTATTCTAATTGCAGTTGGACATTACTACAAAAATATAGCCCTAAAAGTGTTTTTATACACTCAAATACATACAAGAATATTGGCATTATCTAGAAGGCAATGTACTAGCTATAACTGTTATCCTACACTATGACATGATATACAAATGTATTCGTAATGCTCAGGTATGGATTAAATCAGTTAATTAGCCAGTCTATCACACCTAGAGAAAATGTATTCAGACTGTCATATTCCATACCTCTGGGAGCCTAGAATTAAACAACCAAGATTTAGTATTAATGTAAGGAATTATCGGCTTTACTGAACACATTCAGTCTGTCTGGATCTCCCAAAAGCATTAAACAAAACTCCTAGACACTTAATTTCAGTGAATTTGTAGCCTTCTGTAACATGGAGGCTGAATCTGTTCTAGTTTTCCCAAAACATGACCAGAAATACAATGCAGAAGAAAGGGAGAATATTCTCTTAAGGCTTTCTGCTTATTAACACCAGCCCATTTGTTAAAGTCACAGGAGAATCTGGATAGGAAAAGAAAGCCAAGTGATCAACTCCTAAATCTACTAGAATCATACTCTTGCTGTTTGCAACATTATCATAGCATCTACTTAGCAAAGAAACTAATGCCCTCCTTTAAAAAAAAATACTATGCAAGTGTCATTTAAGATATGTCTAAGGCCATTTATCGTGACCACATCCTTTTTTTTTTTTTTTTTTTTTTTTTTTTAACATGAAAATGTCAGAATAAATGTGTTCTGTATATTTATAGTGTTGTGCTGGGGGCTGAGCAAAACCTAGTACAGACTGATGGGCATTTCAACAACCCTGTCAACCTCTTCAGTCTCCCTTCTTGACAGAATCCACCCACAAAATCCCAAACATTTAGTATGTGGCTAGATTTAAAAATGTAGCAAAATAATATAGTACATTATACCTTCAAACGGTTTGTTCCCCACATAAGCCTTTTTTTCCTTCCTGGATCTGAGGATATGTCAGCACCATGCAATCTCCTCACACAGGCTTCCTCCTACATAATTTCTGCTCTTTCCAGAACTTCTTCTAATTTAGTTGCTACATGTTTTCCTAAAAACTTTTATTTCTACTCTGTGTTTCTAGATACAGACATAATCCTTAATAATCCAGATGAACACATTAAAGCCATTAATAGATTTCATCTTCACTCCATTTTCATCTCATGGCAAGGAAGTAGTTAATTTACTAATAAGGGATGAATTGGAAGATGTTACCATTTCCCTCAAATCAGAAAACAAACCTAGGTCTTTAATTTCTGTTTAACTGGTCAACATATTGGATCATCCTCCAGACTGCATTTTAAGGAAATGGCTCCTATTTCTCAATCCATATTTCTATGCATTTCTAGGAGACAGCAGTATACTTGCATCTATGTGATAATTTCAGTTGTACTCTTCCTTTTTTTTTTTTTTTTTTTTTCATGAAGCCAGCCCTAGACATCATCTGTGTTGTGTCTTAGGAGAAATTATTGTCACAGGTTTCCTCTTTATGTCAGTTCAAAGAATTCAGTGTTCTACTTTGCATTAAAAAAAAAAAATCCAATCTAATAACTTAATCTAACTTTTATATATATATATAAATGTATATATATATTTATATGTGTATATATATACATATAAATACATATATACATATATATGTGTATATATATATATATATATACACACACATGTATGCATATATGCTTACCAAACAATATCGTAAAAAGAACATTTCAACAGAGTGGTTAAAAGAAAGGAAAATGATGCAGTGAAATAATATACTGCCTGCATGCAAATTATTTGTAACAGAGCTTATGAGCATATGATCTTTAAGGTCCTTTCCAACCCGAGCCATTATATGACTTTGTGATTCTATGAATTGCATATCTTCAGCCTACTAGAACTTAGAATGTGGGGACATAACTACAGGAGTATAGCTAAGTCTGAAGCAATGACAGTGTATAAACGAAACCTGAGCACTAGCTGTGCAGATCTGAATGCTGAATACCAAATGGAACCAAACACTTAAAGACAACTTTAGCTAACATATTAAATGTAGTAAATCATACACTAATTGTTGTTTTATCCAAAACAGACATGGGATGCTGCTACTACCCGCATGGAAAAAAAATGTTTTTTTTTTTTTTTTTAATAAACCTTCTATACTAATTCATTAACTGAAGAGTGTTCCAAGAATTATCAAAGAAAGTGATCTGAAGTCTATGAAACAGGAGTGCCTATGAACAAAGTTTTGTTCTTAATAACAGTATGTGAGCAAGAATGCTTCAGACATTACTGTCACAGTCATGTTTAGAGGAAACATCAGTATATAGTGTGGTTATACAACAATATGTATGTTGCATATAACATACATTATATAGTTCTGGTGCTTTCGGTGTTTAACAATACAAGAATGAACACAGTGGCACAGATGGGTCCTCTCCAGTCGTACACAAAAGCAGACTGAACACTGTAGCCTGCAGTAACCAACTTGTAAGCCTCTCACATATGTATAGCATGGAAACTATTACATTAATTTGCATCACATTTGCTGTAGCAGCTAGGTTGAAACTTTGCTGAAGTACACTGGGAGGTCTGCAAGCACGGTGGCACATTTAGGCTACCTGCTTTGAGTTGCCACCCTGTGTGACTGTTCTTTCACTCAGCTCTGAGGGATCATCCACAAAAGTAAAGAAATAGAACTTGCTATTATCTGAGTTCTGAAAGGGAATTGTGTGAGCCAAGTATGTAAAACACAGTATTTCAGTTACTGAAATACACCAAAGGAAATGGTGAACAAGATCGTCGGGCTTACTGACGCTGCTTCAGTTAACGATAAGGGGACTGAATGCCTATTGCTTTCTTTTGATAGGAGAACAGTGACTCTCAGACACAATGCAAGGATTTCTATCCTGCAAAGCAACTGAAAATTAAGTAGTGACTGTAACACCCAGGCCTTTTCAGCTATCCAAAATGCAGAAAAATGCATAGCAGCTACTTGACTGTGTGGTTATGGGTCACTAAGTCTACAACATCCTCTTGTTCCAGATGGGTGAAACAATCCCATTTCAGTATAATCCTGATGTAATAATATTTGTTTAGAGTGCTGAAATGCGTTGAGGGGGAACAGCTGGCAGACACAGAACATGAGATAGAACTAAGCATCACTTCATGAAAGGATGACCCCTAAGAAAGGGGTCAGAAACCTTCTGAATGCATGGAATTGCAGCTGTAAGTGGCCTCAGATCCTTTTCCTCACAAACTGAACTTAAAAACCAGCTTCGATTTACAAGCAATTAATCAACAATTTAGACAAGTGTCTTTATGTTCTTTGGATACTAACAATATTGTAATTTATTTTAACATCCACCCCAACCCCCTTCCAGTTTCTGTTAGCTCTTTAAAATTCTCTTGCTAAGTCAGACTAACAATTCACTGTGTGAAAAGAAGAGGTGCTCCCCATGCTGCCTCTTCTCAGGTAATCTGTAAAAGGCCAGGCTTTGCACCATGTGTAATGACCAACCTTCATCACAACAGGCTGGATGATGCCTCTTAAAGATAATGCACAGCAGAACTAAAGACAAAGTAACCCATGCAGAATAGCAGCAGCCTGCCTTCTTTGGATTGTATAGTGCAGTGTATGGGAATTATCATTTCTGGTTAAGTTCCCACTTTCCCCTACAATGCATTAATTAGCAGTGCATTTTTATGCATGTAATCTCTCAAGCAAATGGACAGGATTTGATCTCAGTGGCCCAGTATGCTACAACAGCCTGTATGAGCCCTTCCTTGCTAACAACTCACTGACAGTCTTATCCTATGAGCCTCAGTGACATGAAGCTGTTGTTTCAGAGGTGAAATTGTCTACAGATGATAAACTAGCAACAGTACTTATTATTTAGGAATTCAATGGCAATACATAAAAGTATTCTGTAAGCAACTTACATGTTATAGTATCTCTATATAGAGGTGACAAGATAAAATTTTCAAGACAATGAATTAAGTCATAGATATTAATGAATCTGAAGGAACATTTGAAAATGTTCATCCAGAACAGATATTGACTTAAAATAAAAAATATCTTTGCTTTTTAAACACAGGACATGGATCTGCAATTGCAACAGAAGTCCAGGATGGCACCAGAACACATGCAGTTCAGCTCCTCTAAGAGCCTGATGTCTTTCAATTTGTGCCAATGACAGATTTGACTGCATTGGCTGTGGAATTCAGTATTTTTTCACTTCAGTGCTTCAACTGAGGATCCCATACTCAATAAACATATACTTTGAAGGAGAATGGGAATTTCATATGTGACTAAATATTAAAACATATTTAAAGAATTTCAGTGTTCATGGTATCTTATTTTAATTTTTAGAGATCTTGCTTAAATATCAGTATTAACAAACAACTACACTTTAAAGTATTAATTGAATTATCAAAATCATTAGAAAAAAATAAAAAAGCAGTCTGTTAAAAAAAAAAAACAAACAACAACAAAAAACATGGTATGGATTTCATGTTTTCTGTTGCACGTAAAAACTCTAGACCAGCTTTTAGGTCTGGTTTAGAGAGCCCTTGTCTTCTTGTCTGCATTGTCTTCATCCAAAGGTAGATGTCACAGATGCCATAAAGAAAGGGGCTGGGGAATGCATCATGGCATATACTGTTGGCTGTAGGGTTAATGGCATCCCCACATCATCTGCTATCAACATTTCTGATCCTAATTCTTGGGAGAGGACAGTCACCTAGATGATTCAACTGCTGTTACAGCCCTGAGGAGTTGTAAGCCATCTCTGCAAACAAACTGAGACTTCATCTAAATATACTTCTTCAAACCCAAACATCAATACACATAAGAAAATGAAGAATGGGTATATGTCAAACATTGTGAAGACATAACTTACTCTTCAAAGGCACGGAAATGTGTTTAGTTATTGAGATAGAATGGGAATATGTGCCAAAACCTGAAAATTTGACACTGTCAAATATGGAACTGTTCTGCTCCCAGGTTATACAATAGATTTCGCCTTCCACTCTTCAAGAGGAAACAAAAATATTTTCATATCTTTTTCTTACTCTATACAGTCTCAAAAGCTTTAACTTTGCATTTTTCTCACCTTTACACACTTGTGAATTTATGTGTTCAAATACAAATTCTTACCTAGAATTTTCTTTATAAAAATATTTACAATTCTTTGTGTAAATGCTAACCACAAATACAATAAAAATATTATATGAGATAGCAATTGTTATTATTATATATTACATAATATACTTTATAGTTTTAATTAAAAAATAATAATGCAAAACAGCCAGAGTTCTCTAATTACTTAAAGAGGGTTAATTGGCTTTTTGTATCAGCAAAGCAGCATAACACAGCTGTGGGTTGCATATGAGCCTGCTCCATCATTCCTCATCACCATGTTGTTTAAAAGGTGGTCACACCACAACTGGGAGCTGTGGAATTGAGGTCACCTATCTTTGGTGTCACAGTGTCCTGTTGGTCAATCCTTTATGCTTGTCTCCTGGCATATGGCCAAAATGAGGTATCAGCGTAATATGCCTTCATGCAGTGATGCCCCATAACACCCTTAAATAATATTGACCTATATATAATCAGACGTTGACATGTCTCAGCTACTTGAATTGCACCTCCCCATTACCATCAGCTGATCTGCATACAGATCAGCAGCAAGATGAAGGCAGCAAGATTTACTCCATTTTGTTAAATTCAGAACAGACACTTTCACTAGAAGTCCTGGAATTGACCTTCCCGTCCCACAGCCTACCTTAGCCAAACATCCTTAGCAAAAGCCAGAAACCAAGCTCCCTTTGAAAAACTGAGCCGTCAGTCTGTACACCTAGACATCTGTATATCTACCTGCAATTAAAATGTGTGCACTTCCACAACTACCACATATGCTACCTAGTGCAATATAATTCTGTCCTTAACACTTAAATTCCCCAGTTTCTGTCATCTACAGAGCACATATGGAGTTAAAGCTGATCACTGTGAAGCTTGCTGCTATGGGATTTGTTATACGCTAGGGAGCACCTGTTGAGTTCCTTGCAATTTACCAGACCCTTGGGAAGAGCATTGTCTGCTGGGGCCAATGATTTGTGGACTGGTTGGTGTGAACATCCAGAGGAAGAAGCAGCAGCAGTTCAGAGGCACAGAACTGCCTGTGTGTAGGAACACATTGCAGACCTTACAGCAGATAATTTTAAACTGAGACGGGTGGAGAATACTCTTCCTCCTATTAACTACATTGATTTCATGATTGGCGCATCTCCATAAAATAGGAGGAAAAAAACCAAACACAACCACATTTATGATCCTGTGCAAAAGTCATGTACTCAAGTACCATTTCTTAAATTGAACTCTTCCCATGAAAGACACCCCCTGTCTTTTTCAAATGCTTGTGTTTATTTGGTTGGCAAGGTGCCCATCGCTGTTACTGCTACAATGAATGCTATTTAAATCCACTGCTTCAATACACGTAAAGAAACATACCCTTCACCTGATGTATGCCCTCTAAGGGAACTGACCAAATTTCAGCTCATCAATTTAATATGAAGTCAATTTAATTCTGCTTGACCAAAAATCAGTGCCTATTGTTCCAAAACATGCAATCATCTCACAGTGTATTGCAATCGCTGGTTAAGTGGCTTAGTGTTATCAATAAGAGCCCACTCTGATGAGGACAAGAGGACTGCCAGAATCCTTTATGAAAAATAAAAAAAGCTATTTTGCACACAACCTTCAGAAATGGTTTCCAACAGAAGAGAGCAGGGGCTGCTGTGTGGATGGGCTGTCATAATCAAATCCTTAGAAACAGATGAGAAATAAGCATATTATTCTTGATTTACTATCACTTCATTTATGATTTCCAATTAATACAGTTCCACACAGACATGCCAAAGAGATACTAAACGCCTGATTATGATATCCTAATTCAAGGAAAACACATACTCAAAGTCCTTTTGAAGCCTTTTCACTTCTGCCAACTCTTGCAATTTTTATTGCAAGCCTTGCAGTACTTGATGTTTTGCACTTTGTCTCATGGAGTTATGGAACTAATCTCCTTTATTTTCAGTTTTTAAAAGAAGTTTATCACCTTCATGATTGAATAGAAAAGCTTGTAAACAAGCTTTTTAAAAAAGCATCAAAAATAAAAGTGAAAAAGAATGAAGAACTGCATTATTTAGTTGAATAACTTCATAAACGGAATGATGTTCTTAGAACAAATTAATGATTCCTAAGCCCCTGCGTATACTTTCAACTCAACAAAAGTTAGCAATATAGTCTAGAACTTCACAGGAATCCTACTGGTGCAACACTTAAGGTTGGGGATTTCTTTTCTTGCACTTGAAGGAATGCCAAATTTCAGGAACATCTTCTAAAAAACTAAAATACGTATCTAACTACACTTTTAAAGAGGTCAAAGAAGATAAATATTAGGAATTTACAGGCTACCTTGCTGCAGGAAGGAGGTGAGCAATCTTCTCTTCTCCAGCATAAGTGGAGTGAAGAAGTTCTCTTACAATTCTCAGCTCATGCTCCAATCACCATGGGTTCCCCCAAGCGTCAATGGCAAAGTGAGGAACAAAGTAAAGAAAACCTCTTGTCAACCACCCACCAGATACTGACTGTGAACCAATTGCTCAACAGAGGCAAACTGAGCAGCCCAATCGTTAAAATGCCTGCTCCAAAGAGTCTACTGTAAGCTACACGATGGTCATAGAGGAGAACTGGAGTTCAGGGTCTGCTATCTGAAGATCCTAGATAAAAAAAACATGTAGTAAACTACCCCTCCCTCATGATGGCTGCAAATCTGCATGCAGCCCATTAACACTGAAAACACTGCACTAACTTCCTTGTTCCTCCCACCTACTAATTCCACCACCACCTTTTTTTTTTTGTCTTCCTCCTTACCTGATAACTTTTGTTTATTCTGTAAGCTATTTGAGTCAGGGGCTGTCACTTTCTATGTGTTTATGCAGTGCCTTGCAGAAAGGCTGACAGCTGTAGATGCCGTTATAATCAAGGAGAAAGGAGGGTGGGATTTTCAAGGCACTAAGGAAAATGAGTCATTCACCTACCATTGACATTCAATAGGCTTTGAGTACCTTTCTCCACTTTGAAAATCTACAGTTACAAGTATAATAATTAAGATGTCCGTCATCACCAAAACATCCATTGTTAAAATATGACACAGCCTCCAATAGGGAAAACCTTCATTTAGAGCATAGTCAGTAACAAAAAGAAATTTGTTTCAGAAGCGCTAAGAACTCATTTGTTGAAAATCATGCACAATGGTGTTCAACATACATTCTAGTAAGTATCATGTCTATCTTGTATCATATGTTGCATTAGTTAGATATCTGCTGAGAAGCACACACTTCATCAATTTAAACGCTAATACTGTAGGTTCTTTAAAAAAAACATTTCCTATAAATAGAGATTTAAATGTTCTTCTTTAAGTATTATAATCTTTAATTGAATTCAATACCTCTGCAAATGGAGCAAACAATTTCTGACTGATTAGATCATTTGCTTCTATTCTATTTCAGACATGCACTGGTTTGCAATAATGTAAGTTTTTTTTTTTTTTATTAGCAATTGCTTTTCAGCTGTGTATTTTCTTCAGTAACGTAATTAATGCCAGAAAGGTACCTTTCCTTCTTGTGACTACATTATGTCAATGTAGTTGACACTCTTGCAGAGGTTATGTGTAAATAAAGTCAGAAAAAAGTGTAAAGGACAAAAATGAAAGGGATGCAGAAAGGAAAAGTAGATTTTCCTTGAGAGAATGAGTGCCCTCATCTCCAAGCAAAATAAAGATATAAATTGACTACTCAGTACACTGCAGGACAAACCCGTGGGAGGTCCTATAAATCACTAGCACAAAAATTATTACACTCAAGTAGAACCAGAAAACAGGTATTAATGAATAGAAGAAATCTCATCTGTAATTTGATTTAGTAGCTTTCTAGGTCTGAGATTGTTGCATGAGTAACATAGCAAACTTTACAAGACAAATTTTAGCTTTGATTTTGGGATATTATCTCTCTCTTAAAAACAAATCACAGGCCTGATTGCAAACTATGTTTCAGAGCAGTGCCTGGCTAATTAACTATTATAATTGTAATGACAACACAGATCCTACCAAGCAAGATGTTTAGACATAACTGAAGTAAACCACTGTGGATTATTAATAGCAAGAAAGGCTCAGGTAAAGAATCAGGATGCCATGTGTTTTGACAGCATTAACACTGAACACTTTCCTTTGAAAGGCTGATTTCAGGTTCTTAAATACAGAAATATTCCTACCTAGAAGCTTTAAATGGACAGAGGAAGAAGGTGAGGTAGATCAACCTAAACCTTCACCCTCAGAATGTGCTTTGGCGAGATGCTATGGATATCCAGATGCTCCTGGAGCCTGCCTGAGCCTTATGATGCAGCATTAATAAGCAGTTGCACACAGCATTGTGCTGTAACCAGTTCAGCCAGGAGGGGTTGAAGGAATGGCACAGTAGCACTAAGGTCACTGCTCCAGAGGCAGCGAGTAAAAAAACGGCATGGATGTTCTGATAAAGTTGGTAAGGGCCACACCTTATTTCAGGCATCTGGAAACAAATCTTTGGAAGATATTTTTGCCTAGTCATATATTTCAGTTCTTCACAAAAAAAAAAAAAAAAAAAAAAAAAAAAAAGGTTTGCTGGAGTTGCTCATTTAGGACACTTTTTTCCCACAAAATATGCAATTGGAATACCTCAAAGAGAAAAATCTCCTTGGTGAGATTCTGTGGGGAATATTTCTGGCAATTGACACCAACTGATACAGCAACTATACCAGTAAACTCCTATCACCCACTGATTATGCAAGGTCCAAACTGAGAATGGTCCCTGCGACACTCTTACTCCCAAATAGGGCCTCAGAGTTACCTGAGAGAGCTGCAGAGGCCAAAAGCATGCTGAGAATTGTTAGAACAGTTTAATTTTATAAAAATAAAATTAGCTTAATTGTCTTTTATTAACATTAATTTAGCTCAAATTATTCCACTCTGTAAGGATGTACTGCTCATTTAGATACTTGATCTCCCCCTCTGAAATTTGGTGGTCTTGCATCTCATTGAGATCAGACTATATGGATAATGAAATAGGAGATGCTGTTTAAAACACAATTAATGGTGAAGAAAATGTATTGCTTATTTAATAAAACACTGCAGCCTACTGCAATAGCCATTAAAACAACTACAGTCTACTGAACAGCTTTACAATGAATGGCGTTTTCTAGAGGCAGCTGGTTCCTTCTATCTCTGGTTTTCGTTGTGTCCCATCCCTCCCCTTCTTTTTTTTTTTTTTTTTTTTAGATTCTCATACAAAAAGAGAGATTCATAAACAAGGAAAATGCATAAAACTGTGTTTACTTGAAAATACAGATCAATAAGATTTTTAAACGCTCACTTTTAACTTAAATGTTTTGCCTCATTTTACAAAACTTTTTTTTTTTTTTTTTTTTTTTTTTTACTTCTACATCACTGTAGTCAATCCATAGCATAAAGTGTACAAAAATACTACAGACAAAAAAAGCTGATGTGTCAAAGTTTGATGTCCCGATCAAATTCAAACAGTGTGCTGAGTTTTTACATAGAAAACAGGCAACTTGACCCCAAATTCCCAGTCTAACCGGCATATTCTCCTCCATTTTTGAGAAAATTAACTTCGTTCATCACATCATGATTCTATTCCTCCCTACAGCTTGTGTCACTTTCTTTGCTCTTTGTTCTACTTCTGAATCTTGGAGTGGAGCTGTCAAGGTCTAACGGCACAGTGGGTGCACAAACAAGCATGTGAACCAAGTAAACATATGAAAAGCTTTTCAGTGTATTTTTTTTTTTTTTTTTAATAAATTTTAAGCACACATCAGAATAAATATAAATAAAAAAATATAAGAATCTTCTCTACTAGAGAAGTGTCTTGGTAAGTTTTAGTTTTTTAAAGTACAAAATCTGAATGCTATTATTCAGGGTAGCCACCAGATGAAGGTACTTAATTCAACTCACCTGCTTCCCCCTCTTTTTTTTTTAAAAAAAAAAGAAAATTAAATTTCCCCACATACAGAGATGCTGACAAAACCTGAAAGCTACTAAACATATCACTACATTCATGAGATGTAAATAACCTCAATAAACAGTAAACAACAGTCTCTGACTTGGAGCCTGAATCTCCCAGGGTGCAGGGTGCTCTTAATTCCCTTTGCAGCCACCATCTCTTCTGAGGAATTCTGCCTGAGAAGATTCTAAAACTTTTAATTTGCTGGAAAGTGCTAATTCTCCCTTTCCAGCCTCCATCATTTTTTTTTTGCCTTCTCACCATCTTCCTGTTCTCATTTCTCCATCTCATGGATAAACATACCACTTCATTTCATTATGTCTTAATTCCAGAAATCCTGCACTTCCACACTGAAAATAATCAATGTTAGCTATCACAGGAATTACATAGGAACCACATAGAATTAAAAAAAAAATGCACCATTCTGAAGATGGATGGCACGGCAATAAAAGTCATCACAAGAAAAATCTGAACTGGTAAGTCTGCCTATTTTAAACAAAGAGCAATAGCTTCTAAATGCTGACCAACATCATATCTGTGAGCCATATATGTTACTGAACTTTTATCTTTAACTCATACATTTCTTCAACAGGAATAATTTCATCCGTAGTGTGAATGCAATACAGAAAGCCACACTCAAAGATGAGAAAACTTTTGGAAAAGGCGAGGAAGCTGACTAACCTGACCAATAGGCTCTTTTGTCGGGGCCTTTCCTCTTCTCGCGGTGCTTGTGGCCAAAGTGGTGGTTGTTTCCATGACTGATGTTGACATCTCAGACTGCATTGCTGTGGCTGTAGACTCAGTTGTCATAGAGGAAGGCACTTCACCAACAAGTCTCACATTTCCTTCTATAACGATGTTGGCATCATTTTCTGCTGCCATATTCAGAACTTTCAAGCCATTGTAGTAAAGACCAGAGAGCTGGCCTTGGAAAGGATGGCCACGTTCCTTGCCTCCAATTTTTATAGTTGCTTGGCTATTGAAGATTGTAAGCTGACGCCCTGTAAAGATAATATTATATACATGCAAAAATGTTGACTGTGAACACCGTACTCTACAAGAATGATAACAGATTTTCATGGAGTGAATAATGACAGCAATAAACTATAAGAAAAGATTTGACTCATAATTCATTGCTTTTTAATGAGGTGTCCATGAAATGCATAAATTTTGAGAGCATTTGCAATTTCTAAATTTGCCACATTTTTAGTGTGTGGTTGCTTGTGTGTGTGTGTGTGTGTGTGTGTGTTTTGTTTGTTTTTGCTAAAAGGCCAATCAAATATATTTGTAAACGCTTCCAGTACTATAATAACCCTCTTCCTTTTACCTGAACGCAGTGTTAAGCTTTTTGGTGTGTGTCAAGAATGCCAGGTTTCTATTTCCTTATTTTTTCTTCAAAGACTGCAAACATTTCAAAGATTTTTCCATGTAATACACTGTTGGGCCTATAGCTTTAAGTATGTACATGTGAGTTTATGTATGTATAGACATATACAAATATGTATATACACACAGAGTTTATATATATGCAAACATATCACTAGGTTAAGAGAATTTTAAAGAACGTTATGCAGTAATCTGTCATATCTATGTATCAGTGAATAAAATATTTACTTTTTTAATTAAATGTTTCCTTTTTGTATTTAAATGTTTATTTTCCTTCAACATACACACTGAAAAGAAACACATGGTTCACACTGAGTATCTCAGAGGCAGATTCAAAAATAGATGTCTGATTGGCTTTCAGCAAGGCTATCAATTAAAATAAAAGATTTTAGATGTAAAAGCGGCTTCAGAAATGATACACATACCAATGGAGAAATCATGGCACATTTCCATTCAACAGAGAAATCCTCAGCAACAGTACCACTCTTAGTAAATAGAAGTCACTTTAGCAGATTGGTTTCTGCTCACAAAAAGCATGCACACAACTTTAAGTTCTGTTTTAATTAGTGTTTGTTCCAAAATCCCCTTAGAAGGTTGCAAACGTTAAAGGGACTTCATTTTGATTGGCAATTCATCTTGCCCACTATTTAAGATTCCTACACTTTAAACAAATTTTTTTTTCAGGACCATAATGAAGATATCATAACTACATATATTTTTAGTTAATAATTTAGATGCTGGAGCATGTAATATAATCTATGAATGGTTTATAATTTTTTGTTAATGTTTGCTGTGAGTACCTTCATAGATTGAGTTAGTGGATTATATTTAACAGTCCCTTTAACCTTAAGTTATCAGGGTAAGATTATTAAACAGCTGGTACTTCTAGAAATGTAGAGAAATTATTATACAAGGTATGCAAATATTACTCTATATTTTACTATTTTAAATTTGTTTTTAATTTAGTTTTACTGAAATTTATTTTTTATGTTTATTAGTGTTACAATGAAGTACTACTTGGTTATGTTCAAATTATTTTTTTATTTGAAGTTTTAATCAATGTTTTTTACCTTTGTCGAGTAGCCATTCATCAACTACTCGACCAAGTCGATATGGAATTCGCTGTCTAGCAATCGCCAGGCGCTCGTTATCATTGTTTCCTTTAAAGTTTAAAGAGACATTTCATTGGTTAAAATCTGTAAGGTCAAAGGTTAAAAGTTAATACTTAAAGCTTGAGCTATACAGTTGCCACATGATTTTTTGAAATTTGGAATTTTAAAAAGTGCTACCTGGAACATTTCATGGTTCAGACTTTTCATTCATTCATTTATTTTATTTTAGCAAACAAAATTATTCCTATGTTAATTGAAAATTAGAAATCTGCATTTGAGCTAGGTTATTAAACTTATGTTATAGACAGACCCAAAAAACAAATTTAAACATCATAGAATGGCTTTACAAAAAAATGATCATTGCCCTCAGGGTTTTGTCTTTTTTGATGTTTCTTATTAACTAGTTAAACATGTTCAGGTGAAACAGGTTTAAGTTTTCCAAAGACATCCAACCTCTCACTCCAGGTTAGTCATTTAAAGAAGAACACAAGTCTTAATCACCATTTAAGGCACACTTCCGCTGTCTAGAAATAGACCTGCCATAAAATATGTCCTAGTCAGAAAAAATGCATTCTTATTTGCTTCACTTAAACAAATTCCAGAGATCCAAATATACAGTACAGAACAGACTAGGGTATTCACCATTTGTACATTCTCATAGGACATGTTGATCATATCTTGAAGGAACACCAAGGCTTTGACAAAAGTGACTTGCTGAAAGGTAACCTTGTTCTGAAATGTAGAAACACTTAACAATTTAGCAAGAGGCCATCTTTAGTGGGGTTTCATAAATTAAGAACTATTCAGAACTCTGCAATGCAAAACGGAAACTTGTCATATTTGCAAACTGCATCTATTCTCAGTCTGTTCAGAGGTCCTTGATTGCTTAAAATAAAACATTGACATAAAATAAGGTTGATACAGTCATGAATATATCAGACAGCGAGGAATAATTAGCAAATCACTTTAAATGTTTATTTTTAATTATATGTATTGTGTGTGATTTAATGACATAGCTATTATTCCTCAGAAAACCACCCACTGCTGTCTTTTATTTGAAATGTCGAAATGTCTTCTAGGAGATGGTAAACCTCAATGTTTCCTCCATTGTACAGGTTTTTGGTGGTGGCAGTATTTTAGACCAACAGTATCTTTTGCTTCCATTATATTGGTTCATATTGTTTTGTTTGTTTGTTTGTTTTTGTTTTGTTTTATTTTGTTTTTAATAAATAAAAAGCACTTGAGCACTCAAGAGATACAAGAAAAGCAGTCAAAAGCAGTTATTTCTAATTCAGGCCCTAACCCAAACTTAATCTTGCTTCAATGTGCAAACTACCTTTAAACTCTCTTTAACTTTCACCAGCAATGAACCAAGTCTTGTATCTGCAGTGGAAATAGTAAGTACAGGGTGCAGTAGCCCATTGTAGTGCAGAAATACATTTACTTAAGCTAGCATGATCTTACTGCTAGTTATCAGAACAAATTATTATCCAAATTCAGGAAATCAATTGTCTAGTTTGTCAGACAATTATCCCCTCTACCAGCAACACAGGGTTGCAGTGAAGAATCAATTCTGTAGCCCTCAGAAACTGCAAAAGCAACAGCTTCTGTACCAAAAACCATCATGGTTTTGTGCAGATACTTATTTTGAAATCCCATGAGCTGCAATTTACCATGTTTCCCACATTTGGTTTAGCATGTATATAGTTCACTATGGCAGAAGCTGATCTTTTGAGAGGATGTCCTTCTCCTATCCACCTTCCAATGTACTATATGAACTATATGCATGTCAATATTAAACAGCGCATGGGTGTATATATTGAAGTATACACATACATATATTTCCATATGCACATTTTGTTCCATTCTCAACTCTCAGAAACATTCTCTGAAAAACAATATTTTACTGAAAATTTCCATTTTCTACTATTTCAGGAAAATGAAAATTTAAAATACAAGGTTTAGAAAAAGACTCATGGTATAAGAATACAGAACGTCTTATGACTTTTATTTTTTCATGTTATGATCTTTGAAATTTCTGTTCTTCATATTGGGCCTGAAACTAGCTCCTTCAGTCGTGACAAACCTTCTGTTACAGAATGCAAATTTCAGAAAAATGTGAGAAATGTCATGTAATCAACATGGGACCAAAGATAAGTAGATGCAATCCTCCACGTTTTTTATCAATGAGTTAACAATTGATATCTCCTGACAGACAGTTATTTTTAAGACTTAAATTTAGCTTTTTATTAAAGTATTTATGCAGTTTTTATTGAGGTATTATCAGTTAATTCAAAGAATAAGTGAGAATGTCCTATTTCCAAAAGGCTTCCTTACCTTAAAACAAATGAATCATGAACTTTTGTTGCTGTTGGGTATCCTTGTTTTGTTATCCATGTTTAAACAAAAGGAGAAGAAATAATCCTATGCTATTTATAAGAAAAGGCTAAACTGTTCAGAAGAAGTTTTTGTGCATGAATCTATTAAATCAATGGAAAGAATTCTCATGGATGTTGATAATCACTAACTTGAGATTCACAGATCACTCAGTGTCATTTACTGGGTGCCATTCATGAACTAACGCTCCCTACACTGCAGAAGCCCCATACAGTCATGTCAAACTGAAGAAGTGCTTGCAACTGCATACACCAGGAAGGCATTAAATGCTATGCTGTTACAAGCAGTCAGTGTACATTAGTTGCACCTCATGGAAGGACAGTCTGTAGTCACCACTCTAGATCTCTACCACTATGGCATCTCTCTACTGTAATTTCATTACTAACACTGGATTTATCCTAGACAAAGTTTATTGCTCCTTTCACTTTTAGTACTTGGTTGCTGCTCCAGGATATCTCTATGGTGATCATGGAAACTCCTCTGTAAATTAGCAATATAAATTTAGTCCTGGCCAGCTTATACATTTCTCTGAATTATTTCATTAAAAACTCCATATGGTACATACGTTTTTGAGAATATTGAACCCTAGTATAATGTGATTCTATCTATAAATTATGCTTTATACTAACTGCAGCAGTCTTGTACCACTGGGAGCAAAATAAAAATGAAAAGTAAGGAAATAACCATTTGATTCGTAAAGGTCACACAAAAAAATAATTGCTGATTACATTAGCCTATCTCTCATCAGAGAGAAAAGTGCATAGTCAAATGCATCTCAATTTGACACTATTACATTAGCTTAAATTCTTCTAGTAGATAATATAAATGGAAAGGCTAGGAGGAAATGGTGTGGAACTTTCCAGGTTTAGTTTCAAGGAGAACACACAGGTTTACTAATGAGGAAACTACTAGATGCATAAGTATCTTAACAAGCACATTCAAAACATTACATAGCGCTGAAAATACTGAAAACAACACTAAAAACAACAAAAATCCTAGTATCACACTGAAAATATAAATACATATTTTCAGTAACTCTTTTTTTCCCAAATAGTTGTTTTGAATTCAGCAAAACTATGTTCATTTACTTCATCTGGTAATCTTATCCCTAGTAGGGAAAACAAAAATACTACATATTGTTTTTCTCAGGAGTATTCAGTGAACATTCTTCATGCTTCCTTTATTTATACTTGTTTTTACCAATAGGGTGAACCACAAGGAACTTCTTCAATAAAAATACTTCCAAGAAGGTTAATAAATATTTTCATACTCTAAATAAAACTGCACCTTTGAGATTTTATTTCTGTAACACTTTTGAAAGATTAAGTGTTTTGTCAGGCATGCTTTTCAACAGTAATTCACAAGAAACAAATGATTTGCCTAAACTTTAATTGTAGACGGATATATGACTACCCAGCATGACACTTCATGGCTAGATAGCCAAAATTTCTTTGATTAAAAAAGCTGGGTAAAAATGTTTCACTCATGATGTGCACTATGTCATTGTCTAACCTGACTGAACTCTGAATGGAATCATTCTTCTATCAAACAGATAATATTTTGTCACAACGAAGTATTAATTCTGTATGAACAGAAAGACTTCAAGGGAATAACAGTAATTTCAAAGAATCAAGGTAAGCGGAGAGGAGCAGCAAAGGTCAAATCTTTGAGTCAGAGCAAAATCTTGTGGTAAGATTGAGAAGAAGTCCCAAAAAACTTAATCATACCTTTATATCTATAGGTCATCAGGGACAAACCAACTATGTGAACTTCACTAATATGTATTTTATCCCTCCTGATTTATTATATTGTCAGTACTGCAGTGTAATTCTATTTTGTCCTCAGAAATAAAGGTGTCAGTTATTGATGTGAAATAGCAGCATCCTTGAAAGAGAATAAGAAGGTTGAAAATTGAGAGTCTGTGAAGAACAACCTGAAGTCTAGAGAATATTTTCTTTGAAACAAACCCTTCAACAGAATACAAATCCACCTTGTTAGTCTCAGTGATCTCCTAGGAAATAAAATAACAAACTGAAGTAACTGAGGTCTATCTCCATTTATGAACAACCCCCCTCTCCCTAGTTTTGTTCATCATGATCTTGACAGTGCTACTTCTGAATCATAACTTCGCTGACATCTGCAGGAGGAAGGCAGAGACCCGTATCATTCTTCCAGATATGGTTAAGGATGAAACCTGACTAAAGTGTCAGCTGCAAAGCATGGGATGAAACAACTGTGGCTCTAGGGTATAGAGGCAAGCTGTCCCCATACTGTATCACATGGCCAGGCTAGGAAATGAAAGCCCAGTCTCATTAATGGTCCATAGTAAAGTCCTCCTAAATCATATATTACTATTACCGTGCCTACAGTTGTATGTACAAAGATACATTAATGTTCAAATACACTGAAAATACAAAGACTGTGGTCTAAAATTTGTACAACATAGAATCATTAAAGTTGGAAAAAACCTCCAAGATCATCTGGTCTAACCATCACCCTACCATCAATACGACCCACTAAGCCACGTTCCTAAGTACAATATCCAACCTTTCTGTAAACAGTTGCACAGTGAATCTACCAGCTCCCTGGACAACCCGTTCCAATGCCTAACTACTCCTTTTGAGAAGAAACGTCCCCTAATTTCCAACCTAAACCTCCCCTGGTGCAACTTGAGGCCATTCCTTCTAGCCCTATCCTTCCTTCTAGTCCTATCACTAGTTACTTGTGAGAAGAGGCTGACATCTTCACCTACTCATCCCTCAAGCTCCCAAGCCTCAAATCGATTGTGTAAAGGCACGTGGAGAGGTGAGGGGGTAGGGAGTGGGCTTGCCTGTGACGCCAAACAGGGGCCTATTTCCATTTCTCTCCATCTTTTAGGTCCCCTCCCTCTGCCTGACAGGACTACCCATTACAACAAGAATTATAAGTTAGGAGATCTGGAGGAGTATGCAGTGGTCACTCTGGAAGACTCTTATATGTGGAGCTAAATAACCAAAAGGCTGATTTGGGCTTCCTCCAGTGTTCGAAGGAACGGTAGGCACACAATTCTAGGATGAGCATTTTTTCTTGTTGCATATCCTGAACAAACCTTACAGTCATCTCGGTGAAATGACTAACATCCAAAGAAACTCTAAAATCAGAGAAAGAATTTGTAGCAAATAAGTAAGGCTGCAACTCTACACTGCTTTACCTTATTACAGAAGAGCTAACCTATAAAAAAAGAAACTGCCATATGCTATGACTTAAGCAAACTTGAATGTGTCAAATCTGCCAAATTTGTAGTAAATGGCCATAATATATATGGCCTTTTTCTCCCTAGAGGGAATACCAAATTTCTCATAATGCATATTAACTATCCCAAAAGAATATTCTATTTACAGACTGACTGACAGTAGTCTTCACTGCAAAGTGAAATCACACATCAGTAGCTTATAATACAATCAAATACAAAGCAACAACCAAAGTTCCCTTAAAGAACCCAATTACTACATTTATTGAAAGACGTATGTGCAATTTGATGCCCATTCCACTGATACTACACACTGTACTGAAACATTTTATCCTCACCTGCAAGTTCCTTGCTTCATGCTTGCATATTAAACCATATATTAAACCGTATTTTTGCAACTTTCTGGAGGATAAAACTGAGAACTCTCATTAACCTCTCAGGGAGATGTGAACCTTCGCTTCAAATCAACCACCTTCCGCTCTGTTTTGTTTTTGATTATTTTTTAGGGGATTAATTAGTAATTAAACTAAGAGTGTACTCTTCCTGATTCTCACTTCCTTACTATAATGCAATTGGTCTTGGTTTGTGCAGTTCTGGATTGCTTACTTTGAGATTGGTGTATTATATCAAAAGCAAGCAAGAGAAGATGAAAAGCAACAAGAAGGAGATAAGAAAACACAGGACTTGTCTGATAAATTAAAGGTCATATTTTGTTATCAGGTGTTTTAAAAAGATCTTTTGTGCTGCCTGTGAAGCATTACGGGGCTAATATGTATGGCTGTTGCGAAAATAGGGAAGAAAATTGATAGAAATCATTAAAGAGGAAGATTAAAGAATAAAAAATGAATTGTTATAAGTACAGTACCATGTCCCACATCACTCCAAGAGTGACATTCTGCAGGTCTCCAAGGTAAAAGGACTCTTAACTGTTTCTAAGTCATAATGTCACAGCATTTAAGGTTACTTTCTCAATAGAACTTTAACCAGAAGTTGACTGTAAGCAGTTTCTTGTTCAATAGTTTTTCAACAGCAGGAAAATGAAGAATTTTTCAACCCTACTGTATCTAAAATTAGCTAGATCAGAGATAGCAACTACTGAATATGTTCTTCTGACTTTTGCCCAGGTAGCAATCTGGATGATCTTCATTTCACACTAGCAAAGAACTACTATATAGAATGTCTCTTGACAGAAACAGTACATTATATAAATGAACAATGGCAAATGGAAAACACCATGCTCAGCTCTTATTTAAATTTCTATTGGTCTCTAATCCCATGAGTATCTAGTATTCAGGTAGAAGCCATAAATAAGAAAGGTCTTATTAACTACGCACAAACTTCCTAATTAAGTTCATCCACACTGCAAGAGCTGAGGACAGAAAAAGGACACACCGTGCAATTGCTCATATCATTGCATTTTATTGTAGCTGGTGAAAGGCTTTTGGAAACGATGTTTTTCATATATTATTTCTGGACCATTTGCAACATTAAAACTTATTTTAAACAGCGTAAAACAAACAACAAAAAACATCCCCAGGGATTAAATTTTGCTCTTGCTTATGCAATAATCAATGTAATATAAGAGAAAATAGTTTGGACTTCAGTTGTGTACACCAAAGCCACTGCAACTGAGTTGCTCTAACAGACTGTTTGGAAGCAATGTGGGGAATAGTGAGAATAATTTCACACTCATTACATGACCAGAGACACAATAAACATAAGAAATCTAAAGCAATCAGCATCAACCCTCATCAACAGCAGACAAACTTGACTGCAACTGTAAAACATAAAATTGTTGATTTCATGTTCTTTCATGAAGCTTGATAACACCAGAGTTCACCACCACTGTGCCCCAATGTCCTGAACCATACAGATGTTTTGTCACATTAACTGTATCTGCTGAAGCTGTGTCAGCTCATTCTCCTAGGAATATGCATGATTACATGCAAGCCAATAGAAAGAACAAAACTGAGGTCATTATCTGGACAAGCCTTTGCCAAGCAGAAGAAACCAAATGCACCATACAGGTAGAAAATGGCATTTAAGAGAGAAGAATCTGTTCTGTGTCAGCAGTGCAGCTAAAAAGTAGCCCTTGGCCAAAGCAAGCTCCAGACTTTCAGTTCTGTCTAAAAGTGGCATTTCAATTTGTTTATTTATGCCTTGCAGACATTTTACTATAAAATAATCTATTTCAAATTGAAAGGTTTAAGGTTTAAACTTGTACACAGAGCTTTTTTTTTTTTTTTTTTCTTAATGCTTTTGGCAAGGTATAGAAACAGAAACTAAATAACAGAAACAGACTAGATAAACAGACTAACTGAGATAAAAAGGAGTGTTTTAGGACTGCAGAACTGTAATGAGCAGTCCACCACACAATATCATAGTGGCCATGGGTAGACTTCCAGTAGTGACTTAATTCTATCTGTTAAAAAGTAAAATAATTTGATTCCCCAATTATATACATACATAAGCCTCATTATTTTCCACTCAAATTTATCTGTGACATGTAGCATGTCACCATAACTTTTATGAAACACAGCTGTTTTTTGGTAAAATTGCAAAGAGATTCCAATTAGCAAAATATTTTCCCCTTGTGATTATTATTAGCTTTTTTTTTTTTTTTTTTTTTTTTGTGCAGTCTGAGAAGACTGAGAATTATCATGAAACATTTTATTGTGCTTTGAGATTCTGATCTGGAAGAAAATTAAGAACTGTATTCCTCAAACAGTGTTTCTATGTTAAAACCTCTTATACTAAGTTACCTTCCTCTAAGACTTAGAAAGGTCTCAAGGGAGGGGAGAGATGATTATCTTAACATATTTGTCACATTCCTGAAATTTGTGCTTCAGGGCTCCTCATATAATCTATGTCTAGATGGGAAAAAGAGCCATTGCTGGATAAAGTGCCTCTAAGGGGAGGAGGATAGATATGAGAAATATCTACCTGTTGTCACCTATCATTCTTACTGAAAGTCCGTTTCAGTGCAATCTACTCTTCAGAAGTACTTATAGACATGCTGGACATCAACCACAGAAGGAAGTTCTCAAATACATTGCTAAATCATGGCCTAAAAAGGCCACTGAGGCTACAGATCTTTGACATTTTCAGGTCTCGGGTGGCTGCAAAGTAGCCTTTGGGATGCAGAAGGGAAAACCACCTGCTTCAATACCACATCTAACATAAGGAATTTGACCTGTACTAGCTAAATCAGAATATTCAAATCTTTAAGCTCTTGCCCAAAACACACTTTCATAGTAGAAGACACTCTGTTTTGAAGTTAGTAAGGCCACATTTTAGATGGACAACCCAAAACTAGCAGTTAAATTTTGTGGAGGTCTAAATTTACCTCCTTGGTTTTCAGAGTTAATCTTTTTCCACAGAAAGAAAAAAAAAAAAAAAACAATCAATATTGAACAATTTACAGAATCACAGAATTTCTAGGTTGGAAGAGACCTCAAGATCATTGAGTCCAACCTCTGACCTAACGCTAACAGTCCCCACTAAACCATATTTCTAAGCTCTACATCTAAACGTCTTTTAAAGACTTCCAGGGATGGTGACTCCACCACTTCCCTGGGCAGCCTGTTCCAGTGTCTAACAACTCTTTCGGTAAAGAAGTTAAACATATATAAATTTGCAAGGAAATATGCAATCACCAACTCTTGTGCAAGCAGATTCTGAATTTGTGCAAGCAATTCTGAATTGCAACTTAGCACTAACATGTTAAAGCATTTTATAGTTGCTGTACAGCTGTATTGTTTCTGGATATAAAAATTACAGAAATTATATCTGGAAACATTTTTATTTTCCGGTATTAACTGCTTAATTCCTGGGAAGGTATAGTTATATCTGCATTAGGGACACAATTTTACTATACAAATTAAGTATTTTTAAATTGATAGTATGCTCTAAATATAGACAGAGGTACGATCTGATCTGTATATCACAGGTTATTAACGTTGACCCACTTGATTCTCTATTCTGCCAAAATTTTATTGTTTGGTTAATTTGTAACATGTAATGGGCTCAAACAGCTCCTCCAGGAAAATATTTTATATGAACATGATGACACACAATAAAGGAAAATCATTTAGTAATAAATTTGAAGGCTCACTGTTGAAAGCACACTCTATTTTTTACTTCAGTTTCTTAGTTCTGGTTATGGCTTTCCAAGAATGGCTTTAAAACACTGCAGGCACATAGTGTTTTCTCCCCCTGAAAGTACTTACACTGTGATTGAATCATTTCTTAATTTTTGTTTCAACACTATAAATCAATATAGAAAGAACCTCTTTGGGGCTCTTTTTACACACACTCCTTTTTTTTTTTCCCCATAGAACCACAGACATGAGGTACAGTTACAGGCTTTGATATCTGTTTCAGAGTTGTTTTCAAATTGTTGTAAGGGTGGCAAAATCCTCAGCAATTCCTACATTTCAGCCTTTTGTGCTCACAGAGCAATTTCCATAATTTCCTTTGTCACAGAAACACATGATGTTTCATCCTCAGCAGTCTGAAAGATGATATCCCTCAAGTGCTTCTCGGAATCATGTATTTCCAGGACATCGTACCTTGTTATGTTACCATAACCTTCATGTTTTGGTCTTAGATCTATGCCTCAGAACTCAGCACTGCTGAAGTCTAACTTTCTTTAACTTCTCCTGGCTTCCCAAGCAATCATGCTCACACACCACAGTTTGCCCTGCCTATTACTTACCTTTATTTTGTTTGGTTGTTTTCCTAACTATCATGCATCGTCAGTGACAGATGTTATGCAGACTTCCAGGCCACTTATAGAAGTGTTACATACATTCAAGCCCAGTACAATTCTCCCACTGGAGGTGTTTCCAGTCAATGAGTGCTACTCACTGGTAATTATTTGTTTTATACAATACTGAGTTTATTAACTCAAGCTGACTGATGAAGAATTAACTATACTCACTGCTAATCACATTTACAGAGTATCTATCAGCTATTAGCTACGGGTATCTCTCGTGAAACCATAGCACTGTCTTCAGTCTGAGTTTTTATCATTGCTTAGACAAAAACACGTATGAATTTGCAGGAGAGAGAATTACAGGACTAGGCCCCTGAAGTGAGGTGCTCAAGAAACCCTTGGTTGAAAATTGCTGTGAGGCAATTGCTATACTCTAAAAATGAATTATTTTCCAAACTTCTTCCTACACCCAGATACAGTTGAAATAAAAGTTTGAGTACAGATTGTTCTTTTGAAAAAAAGGCATATTTATTCTTCTCTCCATATTACGCAACTGCAATTTTGAACTTTTAAACCAGAAGTCTGTTACTGCCTATCATCTCTGTAAAACAGGGGAATCTTTTTTTTTTTTTTTTTTTTTCCCATTCTATATATACACTTAACCTGGAAAACATTGTGTTTCATTTAAATTCTTCATGTCCACTAAATTTGATGCTGCACCAGAAAGGCCATTAGAAATAGTCCACTGAGGAAAATCAGAACACTAAAATAGAACAGAACAGAATAGTTGGAACGGACCTACAAAGATTATCAAGTTCAACTGCCTGATCACTTCAGGGCTAACCAAAAGATAAAGCATATTTTTGAGGGATTATCTAACTGTCTCTTGAACACTGGCAGGTATAAGGCATCAATCATCTCACTAGGAAGTCCATTCCAGTATTTTCAGTGCAAATAAGTTTTTCCTAATATCCATTCTGAACTTCATCTGGCACAGCTTTTTGCTGTTCCCTGAATCACATCATTGGTTACCAACAAGAAGAGAATGGCTTCTCCCTCTCCACTTCCCCACCTCATGAAACTGTGGACAGCAATGAGGTTGTCTCTTAGCCTTCTCTTCGCCAAACTAGACAACCCAAGTGTCCTCAGCCTCTCCTCAAAGGACATGCCTTTACCAGCTTTGTTGCCATCCTCTGGACATTTTCAGGTATCTTAACATCCTTTTTATAGTGCAGAGCCCAGAACTGCACACAATACTCAAGGTGAGGCTGCAACAATGCTAAATACTGTGAGATACTAAATCTTTGTGGCTGGGAATCTGCCTGGCAGAAAAGGACCTGGAGGTACTGGTAAACAGCCAGTTAAATATGAGCCAGCAGTGTCGCAGTGTGCTCAGTTGGCCAAGAAAGCCAACAGCATCCGGGCTTGTATCAGAAACAGTGTGGCCAGCAGGACTAGGGAAGTGATTGTTACCATGTACTCAGCTCTGGTAAGGCTGAACTTTGTTTTGGGCCTCTCACTGCAAGAAAAAAAAAAAAAAAAAAAGTACTGAAGCATGTCCAAAGAATCACAGAATCACAGAACTGTAGGGGTTGGAAGGGACCTCGATAGATCATCGGGTCCGACCCCCCTGCCAAAGCAGGTTCCTCAGAGCAGGCTGCCCAGGTAGGCGTCCAGACAGGCCTTGAATATCTCCAGAGAAGGAGACGCCACAACCTCCCTAGGCAGCCTGTTCCAATGCTCTGTCACCCTCACTGTGAAGAAGTTCTTTTGCATGTCAGTGTGGAACTTCCTGTGCTCTAACTTGCAGCCATTGCCCCTTGTCCTATCCCCACAAACCACTGAGAAGAGGTTGGCTACATCCTTCTGTCCCCCACCCCTCAGGTGTTTATACACATTGATGAGATCCCCTCTCAGTCTTCTCTTCTCCAGGCTGAACAGACCCAGGTCTCTCAGCCTTTCTTCATAGGGAAGATGCTCCAGGCCCCGTATCATTTTTGTGGCCCTCCGCTGGACTCTTTCCAGGAGATCCCTGTCTTTCTTGTACCGGGGATCCCATAACTGGACACAGTACTCCAGGTGAGGCCTGACCAGGGCAGAGTAGAGGGGGAGGAACACCTTTCTTGACCTGCTGGCCACGCTCTTTTTAATGCATGCCAGGATCCCATTAGCCCTCTTAGCCACAAGGGCACAGTGCTGGCTGATGGTCAACCTGTCATCCACCAGGACCCCCAGGTCCTTTTCGACACTATTCCCTCATCAAGGTCGTCGATGAAGATGTTGAACAAGACCGGACCCAGCACCAACCCCTGGCGAACACCGCTAGTCACAGGCCTCCAGCCAGACTCTGCTCCACCGATCACCACCCTCTGAGCTCAGCCAGTCAGCCAGTTCTCAACCCACCTTACCGTCCACTCATCTATCCCACACTTTCTCAGCTTTGCTAGTAGGATATCATGGGAGACAGTATTGAAAGCCTTGCTAAAGTCAAGGTAGATGACATCCACCGCTCTCCCCCCATCTACCCAGCTTGTGATGCCATCACAGAAGGCAACGAGGTTGGTCGAGCATGACTTCCCCTTGGTGAATCCATGCTGACTACTCCTCATAACTTTCTTCTCTTCCAATTGCTTGGAGATGGCATCCGGAACAAGCTGCTCCAATACCTTTCTAGGGACAGAGGTGAGACTGACTGGCCTGTAGTTTCCTGGATCCTCCTTCCTGCCCTTCTTGAAGACCGGAGTGACAATGGCTATCCTCCAGTCTTCAGGCACCTCACCCGTTCTCCAGGACCTTTCAAAGATGATAGAGAGCGGGTTGGCGATCACATCTGCCAGTTCCCTTAGCACACGCTGATGCATCCCATCAGGACCCATAGATCTGTGTGCGTTGAGCCCATTTAGACGCTCTCAAACCACTCTCATGTCCACCAGGGGGGAACCCTCCATTTCCCTTTGTCCTATTGCCAGGGGCGAGGAGTCCTGGGGGAGTGTCCTTGGAGCAAAGACTGAAGCAAAGAAAGCATTCAGTATCTCTGCCTTCTCAGTGTCTCCCGTGACCAGGACACCCCCCTCATTCAGCAAGGGACCCACATTATCCCTAGTCTTCCTCTTGCTGTTTACATACTTGAAAAAAAAACTTCTTATTATCCTTTATCTCTTTTGCAAGCCTCATCTCTAGGTGGGCTTTAGCCTTCCTTGTCGTGTCCCTGCAGGCCCTGATAACACATCTATACTCCTCCCAAGAGGACAGGCCTTCTTTCCACATTTCATAGACCTTCCTCTTCCTTTTGATCTTATTGATGAGCTCCTTGCTCATCCATGTGGGTTTCCTGCCCCCCTTCCCCGATTTCCTATTCTTCAGGATGAAGATCCTGAGCATGGAAGAAGTGCTGCTTAAATGTAGCCCAACTCTCACAAGCACCCTTGCCTTCTGGCAACCTATCTCATGAGATACTCCCAAGCAGGTCCTGGAAGAAGTTGAAGTCGGCTCTTCGAAAGTCCAGGGTAGCAATCCTGCTTTTAGCCTTACTTCCTTGGTGGAGTTCCAGATGGAACTAGGCAATCTCATGGTCACTGCATCCCAAGCTGTCCCCAACCTTCACATCCCTAACAAGGCCATTCCTGTTGGTAAGAACAAGGTCCAGGAGCACCCCCCGCCTTGTCGGCTCCTCCGCCACCTGCATCAGAAAATTGTCCTCAACGCATTGTAGGAACCATTTGGACTGCTCGTGCCTGGCCAAGTTGCTTACCCAGCAGATGTCTGGGTAATTGAAGTCCCCCATGAGGACCAGCGCTCGTGATCGTGAGGCTACTAGCAGCTGCTCGTAGAAGGCCTCATCGACTTCCTCCTCCTGATCTGGAGATCTGTAGTAGACCCCCACCACCAGCCCACCCCTTAAGTCTTACCCACAAGCTCTCCACTTGTCCTTCACCCTCCCCCAGCTGGAGCTGGGTACACTCTAATTGCTCCCTCACATAAAGGGCAACCCCACCCCCTCGCTTCCCCAGCCTTTCTTTCCTAAAGAGGACATAGCCCTCAATGACAGCGTTCCAGTCATGCGAGCTGTCCCACCATGTCTCAGTGATCGCAACAAGATCGTGGTCCCATGACCGAACACAGATCTCGAGCTCATCCTGTTTATTTCCCATGTTCTGTGCATTGGTGTACAGGCACTTTAGGGAAGCAGCAGTGCAGTTACCCCTGGGGGGATGCAAGAAGATGATACTGGAAGCCCTTTCCAACCTCAACAATTCTATGTTTACGAAACCCAAATTCTGGTGGAGGTACCAGTCTGGGAGCAAGGCTTTGATGACCGGCTTTGATGACCTGGACTCACCTGTTTCTTTCCTTCTCTCTCCCCATTACTGCGAAAATTTAGGAAAGCATGATCTGTGCTTTGCACTCTGTTAGTCCATTCACATCTTAATTAAACCAATTTCTAAGGCCATAACTTCACTGCCTTTAATTCAGTTAATGCCCACCAATAAGAGGGTGAAATCAGGATGTGTTTCGCTACGTATTTTACATCTAATAAAACAATGGGTGTTTGATTTCTGCTTCAAATGTGTTTGAAATGGTTTGTACTACAGAATCTAATTCTTGTGCAGCTCGTAAAGGTTCTAGGTTGTATAAATCATACAAGCTAGTCACTTTTTCTGACAGGTAGAATAGTCTGCAAAAAGAAGACTGTGGTTTAGCTACACCTTGCTAGGGTCAAGGTAACTCCCTGAACTTACTGACTTGCGTACTCCTTGAACTTACTGAGTACTCCTTGAACTTAACTCCGAACTTATTTTTAAGTGCATGATATAATACAATTGTAGAATATAACCACAGAATTGGTTACAATGGAGCTGCCACTAATCACAAAATCTGTACTACAGAAAAAGTTATCCTGAAAGTGTGGACACCACAGTTTCTAAATTTCTTTTATATATTTTTTAACAATCATGGCTTGAGACTGCAAAAATATAACCACATGGCAAGATGAAGACATGGATGTACACAGCTGCTGGAATATTAAAATGCTCTCCTGTGTTTACATGTCTCTCATGAAAGAGAGTCTAAAACATGTATATATTCATACATTCAAGACAGCAATGATTTGTGTCCTTCTGGATACCTGGTTAACACAGGTAACCATGAAATCAGGTGTTTGAAACTCTTGAAAATGTATCTAGGACAGACCAAGTTGCTGTTTACCCTGCTGCAGTACGAACACAGCAACTGTTTCTGAATTAGGTTAATGCAAGCTCTTATCCTGAAGACATAAAGTACTATTCTCCTGTCACAACTCACAACACCAGCAAAATACATCTGGGGACATGTGCACAAATGTGTCCCAAATAAAAAAATATCTCATGTTCCAAGAGCACCTAAATCAGAATGACTTTGCAAAAAAAAAATTTTGTTTTCCATATAATAGATTGTCTGGTTGGAAGGCTCAACACTGCACTGATTTGTTCTGTCCTGAGCAAGACTCCCATTTCAGACAGACTTCACGGTTGCCCCAGAAGCTATAGGAAACAAACAGCTTTGCAGGGGGAGCACACGACAGAAGTACACTGTTACGCTTTTCTCTTGCATGCTCTATCAGCCAATGGCAGCATCCATATCAGCGTTAGAGGAAATGCATGTGTATACCCACCAAGTAATCTAAGACAAGGAGCACAGTTACAACCATGCCAATGCTTATACATTAGTATTTGTTGCACACAAGCAGTTTTACTTAAGTTAGTACATATTAGTTTGGCTTAGTGAGTGACATGTTACATAAAATCCTGCATGCTCTCAAACAAGTCAGTTGTGAACCTACTGGAGGACAGGCTGAAAGGAAAGAGAAATAATGGAATATGGTGTTTAATGCTTGGCTTTCACAACATGCTTCTGCCAGACTGACAAATATACTTTAAGACATTAATTCTATCAGTATTACAATATAAAGAAGCTATTGAGTATTAAAAACTACTTGTTAAATAATTGGATTGAATTATTTTCTTTTTAACCAACACCACATTTAATATTTGATTTTTAATTTTTCCTGCTATACTGGGTAAGTTATGATACTGTAGGCTACATGGAAAATTTGCCTCTAAGGTTCAAATTAAATAAATGTGTGGAAAAGAATCTCTACGTATTAGCAGTATTTCATCTTTTGAGATCTGACTTTCAATAAATTGTTAATAATGGCTTTCCTGAAAAGGTGAATGGGGGACCTGCTGTGACAGATATGCCATGTCTCATTGTGGGGTCTGTTTTCACTTCCACTTTCCAGTTCCTTCCTCTAACTTGAATCTCCACAACTTGTGGTCTTAAACTGTTTCCATATCACCTTATGCCTAATTCTTGTAAACAGATATAGGCATCAGCCGTTACCACAAGACACAAAAAGAGCAGATATTCATTTCAGTTAGTATTTTAGAGCACCTCTTTCTGACTCATTGCTCATTTGACATTTTCTTTCTCCTTCTAAACTAGATGCATTGTGCCATCTTGCTGTATTTAACTGAAAGGTGTAATGTCTTCTGTGATCAAGTAATGACAACTGTATCACACGTTTTATCAAGATCTGAATTTAATTACAGGATCTATCAAGTCTAAGAAGGGATGAGCCTTTGTATTTCACCAGGATATCCAAGATGAAAAATAAAGGAAAAAAGAAAATCCGTCTGCTGACTTAATAGTGCTGAGAAGCACTATTATCTAGCATTATCTGACAGGAAAAAAATGATAAACTGTCAAATTAAAAAGCTGATTTGGGAAACTTTACTGAAACCACTTTCTGAAAAGAGACTTACTTTAGTCTTGTTTGGGTATTACCCAGGCTCTTTATTTAAAGAAGAGAGCAGGACAGAACAATTTGTTAATCTCTCAAAGGGCGAGGCTTTTTTTTTTTTTAAAAAAATGTATTTCATTGACTTTGGATAAGCTGTAGAAGGATTTCTACATTTTCTACATAACAAAAATCACCATTTTTGTTAGAATCAGTCTTTCACGTTTACAATAAAATCATACTGGAACCTGGATACATGCTGGAAAATACATTGGGTCATGATTAAACAGTAATCAGAGCTGTATACATCAGAAAAAGGTGCAAGAAATCAGTTGTGCAACCACATATTAAGAAAGGTAAGGTAGCATACTGGCCTAGTTACATCCATCACTTAAATGGTGGTTTGTGTCTCAGAAAGTCTGATTAATTTTTAATCTATTTTAATTCCTGCTAAATTAGCTTCTTGCACCTTACTATGCTCTGGAGGACTTGCTGAAGTGAGTGTCACAGATTTCCTTGCCTTATTTTTAAATTGTTTTACTTACTGCTAAAATACCTTCTTTCATTCATGTTATACCTGAATTGTATGAATACAAGTAGAGATCAGCTTCCTATAATACCCATTGAAGATTTTGTCCAGTGAAAACAAATGAGAAATAATGCTATTTTAACTTGACTTTGAATAAATAATGAAAGCAATAGAGAAAAGTTAATTGTAGGAGACATTTTTGGATTGAGTGATCGTGAGTTGATTCAAATTAATACAAGGACAACTAAAAATAAGCCTGTAAGTCAGATCTTGATTTCAAAAGAACAAAATTTGATAAAGTGAAGGAAACCACATTATGTAATCAGTCTGAGGGGTTGATGGACTCAACCAGGAAGGTCATTTGGAAATTCTTTAAGGTAAAAGCATAAAAAAATATAATTTGTACTTGCATCTGCAAGGTTAAAAACAGGCTGAATAACTACTAGGCTGAATAACTATGCTATCATAGAGTATATTGCAGAAAGAAGGGAAAAAAACAGACTTGATCCACAAAAAAAAAAAAAGCAATGCATTTCAGAATTAGGAACATAAATGAGTTGGCAAAACTCAAGCTAAAATGTCCTTTCAAAAAAAGTAAAATAAATTTAAAAGACAAAGGATCTTGAGACTTAAACAAAAACAAATAATCTGGGTACCTGTGGTGTTAAAACAAAAAGCCTAAATTCTAACAAAAGAGGTTTCAGGGCTCTGGGAATATGGCTAAAGGATTGAGAAGCACAGATAAAGTTTTCCTCAATCCTCACAGTACTGTTGAGACACTTCGAAAAAAATCAGGTGAGCCCAGGTCATCAATGCCCGTCTCCAAGACCAGTGCCTCCACCAGACTTTTGCTTTTATAATCATGCAAGATTGTCTTTAAGACAAGAGGTCGGCTGAGGCTTGACAGGATCCACCGGCACGCAAGGAGGTGCATCAGACTCACCAAGGTGATCAGCTCCTGGTGGGTGAATTCCACAGAAGGGCAGAGGACTGTGGCCTACAGCAGTGTTTCCTGAGCCAACGAAGCCTGAGGGGAGCACAGCGACCTGCCAGGGGCCAGCCGCTCACATGAGAGGTGTGTGTCTGTGTGTGTGTGGGGGCAGCAGTAACAGCAGAACCCTGCACTCCTCTATAAGCAGCCTCTAAGGAGCATGGTGACCAGAGGAGGGGTGAATGCAAATTGGACATGGCTTGTCAGCTAGGTTGTGGTGAGGCAGTGTCTTCCCCACAGCCTGAGGTGCCCTTACAAAACAGCTTCACCCTTCTGGTGACTGAAAAAGAAAGATCCACTGCAGAGAGGTGGAGCTGAGTAAGGTAGCCTGGTCTGCTCCCTGTGTAAACCAGTGCAACTAAGGAAAGGAGACAGTGGTAGGAGACTTTCCTCTGAGAAGTACAGAGGCACCCACTGGCTGATCAGTTCTGCTCTTGAGAAAAGTCTGCTGCTTACCCGGGGCTTGTATCAGGGATGTCCCCAAGAGACTTCCAAGCTTCATATAGCCTAATGACTATTATCTGCTGCTGTTGTTCCACGTGGGCACCAATGATGCAGCCAGGGGAATGTTGCCCCTACTAAGTATTGAGAGACTTTTAAGTTTGTGAGCTTTGCAACTCATCAGAATAGGGAGTTCAAATCCCCAATGTTTGCCACTGGGACTGATCTACCAACATGACAGAACAGACTGCAGAGTCTCAAAACTCTGACCATAGCAAAGAAAAGCATGGGAGAGAAAGAATCAGGAGGTATTCTATCGAATGAAGGAAACGAGTCTGGAAAAAAAAAAAAAAAGCGAAGATGATGTGTTTCCAGACAAATAAATAAATCAATAAAATGACTCATAATAGTTAAGAATGGAAAACACCCTGAAATTCCCAGGTCCCAACAGCAACAGCCATGGAGGTTTCAAAAATGACCCTACAGCAAATGCAAGGCAAGGCAAATGCTGAATGACCATTTACTTGTTAGGTTCCTGCCTCCTTCACCATTATCATTTTGCATGGATATGTTGATAACAGACTGTCTGTCCATTTTATTAGAATATTCAAAAGCATGTTTGTGAAAGAGCCCAAAATCTCTTCTGGACACCATGCTACGACCTGAGAAACCGATCTTTAATTGTATTCAGATTTAGCTGTAGGGGGCTTGAATTTGGAAGGTATTTATAAGCCTAAAGGTATGCATGTTATACACTTACATGAATTTCTTGAGAAATACAAATCCATTCTGGAGAAACAAGTGTACCAACACAAACGTCTTCTGTTAATTTTATGGTCAATCTCGACTTACAAAATCGAGACAAATGGATATCACTTATTCTAAATAGGGTGCGTTGTAATAGCTGACTCTCAGCATATAAAGTCAGGTGTATCCCATGAAAAGGTGGCAAATACACTGTCTAGTTTCCAGAACACAGAGAACAAGAGAAGCATTTAAATGTGATGTCCCCTTCACCTAGCTTTCAGATGTTCTGCAATTAGAATCTAATTTAGCCCACAGATTCAGGGAAAGTCCCTACGACACCTGTGCTCTCAGGGTATTATCTTTAAGTGATAAAGAAAAAAAAAAAAACAACACACAAAAACAAACAAAAAAACTAAAACCCAAACTCATGGCAGAACTGTTCTGTATTATACTCAAGTCCTAAGAACTTCAGCTGCCAATTGCCATATCACAGAGCTACTCAGCACTGACAATATCGTTAGCCTCTGGTTCAATCTTCTGTCAATATACAAGGACTATCGCATAGACACTTCTTTGGTATGTGTGCTCATTCATTATTTATACTCCATAATCACAGAGATACATCTGTTCCAGTAGTAGTATTTTGGACAATCTTTGTGTCAATCGCTTGTGTGAGATGCCTGTGTCATCAAATGTAGGTCTATGAGACATGGCTATGACAACATGTGCTTAACTGTGGAGCACGAGTACAGTTGCAATTTAGTATTAAAGTTATGTAATTAGTTATGCTTTCCTAAGGCTGGCCAGAAAGAACTGGGTTTGACTGGGAAGGATTCATTATAGATATTTGTCTACAGCAGACTGTGTCTTCCAAACTGCTTCTGGGTCTCAGGAATTGCTGTGAATAGCTTTGAAACCATGGACCAGTAGGCCAATAGCTAGTAGATCATCTTATATCCATATGTAACAACCCGATTTATGATGAAAATCCTGAAGGGAAGGCTCCCTCTGGTAAAATGCCTTTTTTTTTTTTTTTTTTTTTTTTTAAGGGTCAGCATTGGGCAAATTCCCTCTGACAGCATAAAGCATAGTGTTATTCACAGAAAAGTGATTTTGAAAATTCTTCACAATAAATGGTGATTATTGTGGTTTTAGAAAGTCAGCTAGCTTTTTCTGATATACTTTCCTAGACTGGTAAATTGTACATCCTTTGCTACTAAAGGAAAAAAATTAGAAAATTAAGAAAATTGTTTTTCTTATTATGAAATATGGTTATGAATATAGCTGTGAGAAAGGTGTTGTGTACACACACACAACCATCTGATTTGAACTGAAACAGATTTTATTTCAGGTATGGAAGAAAAGGTTGCTTCAAATTAAATGAAATGCTTTGTTCTCAGATCACTATAATTGCTTATAAACACTGGGCAACCCTGACATGAAAATTTAGAACATTTTATTTAGAAAACACTGAAATTAATATTTTGACATTACTAAACCCAATTTCTTGTTATTCTGTTATTCTGTTTCGCCTTTGGCCATAATTATCAGTTCACTTTGACCCAAATTAATAAGTCCTTTGGTTTCTTCCTATAAATGCATTCTTAGCAAATCTATATTTCATTCTGTAATTGTTAACTAAATTTACAAGAGCAACCAATTCACAGTAGTAGCTGGAGTTGCTATTGTGGTGCAGTACCATAGCCACAAAAGCAAACAGGCATTCAAAAGAGCAAAATAAAACAAAATTTTGAAACAGAGAAGATAAGAAAACCATAGAATCACAGAATCATAGAAACACAAGGTTGGAAAGGACCTACAAGATCATCTAGTCCAACTGTCCTCCTATCACCAATACTACCCACTAAGCTACCAAATCAGATCTTGTAGCACCTTGTCCAGGCGCTTCTTGAACACTATGAGGGATGGTGACTCCACCAGCTCCCTGGGCAAGCCATTCCAGTGCCTGACCACTCTGACAGAAAAAGTTTTTCCTGATATCTAATTTAAATCTCCCCAGGCTCAACTTGCGGCCATTCCCTTGAGTCCTATCATTAGTTATCTGAGAAAAGAGGCCGATGCCCTCCTCATCACAACCTCCCTTCAGGAAGCTGTAGAGTGCAATGAGGTCTCCCCTGAGCTTCCTCTTCTCCAAACTAAACAACCCCAGCTCCCTCAGACACTCCTCACAGGATTTGTGCTCTACACCCCTCACCAGTTTTGTTGCCCATCTCAGGACATGCTCCAGGGCCTCTATGTCTTTCTTCTAGTGAGGGGTCCAAAACTGAACAGTACTCACGGTGCGGTCTCACCATAGTAGGTGAGATGGGCATACAGGGGGATGGGCATACAGGGGGATGATCACCTCCCTGCTCCTGCTGGCTACACTATTCCTGATACAAGCCAGAATGCCCTTGGCCTTCTTGGCCACCTGGGCACACTGCTGACTCACGTTCAGCCAAGCATTGATCAACACTCCCAGGTCCCTGTCCTCTTCACAGTCTTCTAGACACTCTGACCCAAGCCTATAGCATTGCATGGGGTTATTGTGGCCAAAGTGCAGGACCCAGCACTTGGCCTTGTTAAATCTCATCCCATTCACCTCAGCCCAGCAGTCCAACCGTATCGAGATCCCTCTGAAGGGCCACCCTACCCTCAGACAGATCGACACTCCCAACTTGGTGTTGCCTGTGAACTTACTGAGGGTACACTCAATCCCCTCGTTCAGGTGATCCTCCCACTCTACTCTGCCCTCGTCAGGCCTCAACTGGAGTACTGTGTCCAGTTCTGGGCTGCCTGGTACAAAAAAGACAGGGATCTCCTGGAAAGAGTCCAGCGGAGGGCCACAAAAATGATACAGGGCCTGGATCATCTTCCCTATGAGGAAAGAGACCTGGGTCTGTTCAGCATTGAGAAAAGAAGACTGAAAGTGGATCTTATTAATGATTACAAGTATCTTAAGTGTGGGAAACAGAGGGATTTGGCCAACCTCTTTTCAGTGGTTTGTGCAGACAGGACAAGGGGCAATGGCCACAAAATGGAGCACCAACATGCGAAAGAACTTCTTCACAGTGAGGGTGACAGAGCATTGGAACAGGCTGTCGAGGGAGGTTGTGGAATCTCCTTCTCTGGAGATACTCAAGGCCCATCTGGATGCCTACCTGGGCAACCTGCTCTAGGGAACCTGCTTTGGCAGGTGGGTTGGACCCAATGATCTCTTGAGGTCCCTTCCAACCCCTACTATTCTGTGATATTGGACAGGCCCTCCCTTTGGGTCATGCTCTCTGCCTGGGGGAGACCATGGTAAAAACTGCAGTCACAGAGACTGCCAGCAGACAGGATGGTCTCAGAAGGGAGGAGGGACAGAACCCCTGTGCCCCACCACAGGAACTCCAACAGCCACCACTGCAGCACGCTGCGGGCGGTTGTAACGCACCGGGCGCTGCTCCCCGTGCCTTGCAGGCACCCCGTGGCACCGCCCTCCTGGGGCTGTTTCTAGGCCGGTCTGGGTGCCGTCGCCATGGCTCTGGCAGAGCCCCCTCCTGTCAGCCGCTCTCCGAGAGCCGGCGTGTGCGGCCGGCTTGGTTGTGCCACTGTCCTGGGTCGCCCCTGGTGAGGCATGGCCCCAATCCCCCCATAACGCGGGGTTGGGTGCTGTGGCTGTGCCGAGGGGGCTGGCCTTGACATAAGGAGCAGAAAGGATGTGCATTGGGTAAAATTGGGTTAGTCTATTGATCAGGAACTCTGACTGCACAGTCGGCAGTTTTCTCATTCCTGTTTAATGTGACTGGAAATTATGCTGCATCCAGGTTAGGATAATCGGAAATCACTATCCAAAAAGGAAGCCAAGGTGAAATATTAAAGTTCTTCAGGCAGATGCAGGGGGATGGCAAACATTAAATAAGCTTAACATCAAATTTAGTTAAGATAGGTGGAACATACAAATGCATTACAGATCTGGACATTTTAGTCAGATATCACAAAATTATAATATGACATTTCTAATCATACGGCTACCCTTCAGAAATTGACAGAATGAGAAAGGGGGAAAGCAGGATGAACATTTAACAAAAGGCAGAAATTGCACTGCCACTGCACTCAGAGAAACAGCAAGAGAGGAACTTTGCCGTCACACACACACACAAAAACACTTGGACAGGAATCCAAAAGCATGTGTGTACTGAATTTTAAACCCATGTTTCTGAAAATCATCCAGCCCTAATCTAATCATAGAATCATTCAGATTGGAAAAGATCTCTATAATCATCTAGTCCAACCTTTAATCCAGTACTAAAGTCCACCACTAAACCATGCTACTAAGTTCTACATCTCCACGTTTCTTGAAGAGCTCCAGGGATGTTGACTCAACCACTTCCCTGGGCAGTCTATCCTAATGCCACACAAACCTTTCAGAAAAGAAGTTTCACCTGATATCCAACCTAAACCTCCCCTGGCACAACTTGAGGCCATTTCCATTCATGTTATCCCTTGTTGAAGATCTTCAAATATCTAGGATTTAAAAAAAAAAAAAAATCTCCCCCTATAATCCAGAAACAGACAGCAACCTTTAAAAGGGTAGCTATCCTCGACAACTGCCCATCCCACCTGTTTCCCTTTTATGTCTCTCTCATTTCACATCTGCTCAGATACAAACTGAAGGTGGATTGGCCCAGACAATAGTCCTGAATATCGTCAGAGAATCATGTACAAAAGAAACATTGTAGGTTGTAGTCATCAACCAGGATCATGTCTGAATTTCATACAGCTCTAGAACAAATTGCAGAAACTGGCTGTGGAAATCCAATGGAGCACTGAGATATGATACTTCCTGCAAGACGTCTACTTCTTTGACTGCTGATGAAGCAACACTAGAGAACCATGTGTGTTGCACCAGCTGGAAGACCCTTTACAAGAGAGTTGAACTCTGAGCAGCTCCAGAGACATAGGACTGAATTCAGGCTTCCTACAAATCCCACACAGTCTTGTGGCAAGCTCTTTTGAAAAAGTTGCTTACTAGAAGTATCAACTGGGGTGCCCACAGGCATCTTTCTAGCAGATAACACAACACTGACTGTTAGTTGGCCTCAAAACCATCCTCTGTGCCATTATCTGCAGCAGTTAGATGGGGCTGTGGGAAGTCTATGTAGGCAATGAAACAGGAAAATCCTGAAACCCTGACCAGAACTTCCTCTCAGAAAATTTTCACTCTGTATTTTTAGATGCTGATCAAAACCAAGCAACGTGCAATGTCTTGTACTCAGACACTCCAACCAGAACTGTAATTCAGAATATATTTTTTCCTTGTAGAGAGAGGAAAATTGATTAGTTGGTATGCTTTAGGCAACCATTATTTGTTTGTTTGTTTGTTTTGGAAATCCAGTGTATTTAAGAATAGCAAACTTACTAATTAAGCTGCTAATCTTGCTTCTATTCTTAATAAAAAATAATAATTAAAAAAATCAACAACCAAAATTAGAAGAGATAAGCCTTTGCTTATGTACAGTGGTGTGGATACGTTAAAAATTATGCAGGAAAAAATACTAATCAGAAAACAAGCACAAAGCAAAAAGAATATTCTTTCTAGCACTGAACTGAAAGCTAATGAGCCCTCACTCATGCAAATGACATTAAATTTGTTTCAACTTGTACAACTGCAAAATGTCCTCCATCAAAAACAGGAGCAATTGGCAAATTTGTTGGTTAATCACTACTGCCAAACACTATTGTCAGTCACTAAAACAGCAACAGCAGCAGGACATCTAAATTGGGTGCAGCAGCATTTGCCAAACTGTGTTGTCTTATATCACACTTAGAACTGAACTGGCAGTGATATCTTTTAATAGAGTGCCATTAATCTCTTCAGAGCAGTATAAACTTTGGTCAAATGCATTATAGTCTTCTGGACAGGCCTGTGTCTTTTCTATAAGTTACCTCAATAGCAGTCTATGAAGAAACTAGTTTAAAAAGGATGTAAGTGAAGAATACCTAACCTGATGGAAAAGCATGGAAATATAAAATAAAGGTATGGCTAGACACTTTCATGATGGAAGGAGAGGAAAAGAAATGGAAGATGAAAATGGGGAGGATGGATTTCAAAAGCAATGCTATGGAATAAAAGAGCCATAAAATATTACTAAAGGAAAGTAAATTAAAGAAACTTAAGGAAACTGAAGACCAACAGTAGTCTTGGAAGATCCAGTAATAACATAAGTCAAGGAATTCTGTACCCTCTCTGATGAAACAACTGAAAATGCGTTCAAATGTAGGTTGTGTATGGATTGCTTGAAGAAACTCAGAAAGTTCTAGTTTTTGTCACAGAAAAAAATCGACCTCCAGTAATCTTATCCCAAGGAAATCACTCTGTTTTCTGTATCAATCTATGTTCAGTGTAAATAAATTCTGTGTGCCAATATCCTCAGAACTCAACTGCAGTTCATCCTTGTTGTAACCATGTTGTATTTTCATGAAGAAACAGAACAGACAAGAAAAAGAAAATGTTTTCAAACTCATAATTTATGTATTATATATATATATGTATTCCATTCTGCTACATACTGCTCAGACATTAACTGAAACATGCTTCTCCCCAGCTTCTACCATCTTATTTCAGCTACCATTTGTCAAGCACTGTAAAAGTTGGAAAACAAGGAGGAAACAGGAATATCTGAAAGATCATAGGACATATTTCATTCAGTATCTTCCAAACTCTTTTCCCAAGAGTTTAACACTTCTCAGATATATCTCTAACCTAAAGCCATGAATCATGGCTAAGAGCCAGAACTGTCACTCTTTCATAACATATTAGCATACAAATTGTTGTCTTTTTTTTTTTTTTTTTTTCAGACAATGCCTGCTATAGTAATTTCACTTGAGATCCATATTTTCATTTTTATATTTAATTCTAAATTATCTCCAAGAAATTATCCGAAAGATGGTATTTCACCCAAGGAATATTTTTCTATTTATTTATTTATTTTGATCAGTTTAACTGTTGGACTGCTACCCAAACACCAACTTAAAAAAACAAATCCTAAATACCAATAATTGGAACAGAGAATGGCTTATCCAATTTCCTGTTCCACCATTAAAATGAAAAAAACCTTTACTGTTAAATCAGAACCATCATTTCTGTAATAGCAAATAGGCAACCCAGAATACCTTTCACTTAGATCTCTGGATTTGCTGCTTTTTATTAATAGTAAAAACACTTATACCAACTGTTAACAGATAACGTGCACATTTGTAAGTTACCCTTCATAGCTTAGTAGCAGTACTCAGTGAGAAAGGGTTTGCATATCTGAAAAAACTGTTGCCTTTAACAATGAATAAAATAAGTAATAAGGTAATCTTCAGTGCATGACATTTGCATAAAATTAAATATGGGCCCAATCAAGGAAGCTCTATATTAACACAAGTGGTCATGTTGAAGTAACCAGCATCCCCTACATAAATAATATAGCATAGTTTGCATTTTTAAGTGAAGACATGTTAATTTGGTTGGTTGGTTCTTCAACTAATATCTGAACACCTTTTGGTTTACACTTGGAACAATTCTACTAAATTCAAACATTTTAATAACCTTTTGTAATTAAAAGAACACAGATAACCGATTCCTCAGAAATGTTTTACCCAATCTGTTGGAGATCGATTTGGGAGTCACTTTGTAGCTTTTGTCAAAGCCTTTTCCGCTCCCTCCCCCCTTCCCCCCAGAAAAAAACCCAAACCAAACCAAAACAAACAACAACAAAAAAATTCCAATAAAAAACAATGAAAACAAGGAATAAACTCACATTTTCAAACGTTGATAACTGTATTTTTTCACTTCCAGTAATAACTTGAATTTATGCTTTTAAATTAATTAGGAAATGCTACCATCATGAACTGCATATTGCTCCAGACTCTTTAACTACTTAATTAGCTACTAAAACACTGCAAAGGAGCATTAAAAGAGGAGCAAAATGATCAATTCTCTACATATCCCCCACCCTTTTACACACAAAAGTTTGTGTAAGCACTTACCTGCTGGGTAGCGTTCAATAACTGGCCAGTTGTCCACCTGTAATGTGGCATTGCCACCACTTCTCGTGAAACGTACTACATGGTATTTTCCGTCATTAATGATTGCGTTGATCTCTTCGATAGAGATGTCATCAGTTCCAACATTAAATTTAACTCCAATTTTTCCCTGGTGCTGCATATTAAAAAAATAAAATAAAGGGGGAGAAGGGAAGGAGAAAAAGAAGAACTAATTAAGAGTTGTTTTAGCAAGACAGTGTGTCATATAGGAAAAGATTTCCAACAACATCTTCCCTCCTCAGATTTAACTTCTGAAGGCTTGCATGTGGCAATGACAAGCCTCCTGACAGTTCAGTACGTCCAGGACGTTGCTTTGATGGATAATTGATACTCCAAATGAGTTATTTCACCAAATTGAGTTCTCTCTTTTTCCAAGACCAAGACAAGGAGGGGGAAGGAAGATGAAAGCTCATTTTCTTTCTTTGTCCCCCTCCCTCACCTCCAAGAGAATTAAACACCTTTCTTTCCTTTTAGGGTTTCAAAATGGAAAGCCTCAGAGTGTCACTTGGAAACTTGGAAGAAGTATGAGGATTTGCATTTCGTGTTTTTTTTTTTTTTTTTTTTTTTCCCCCGAGTGGAGAAAGTCTTTTCATCACATTGTGCTAACTCCAAATCATTAAGACAAGGATGTACCAAGTGACAAATGGAGTTTCCTGATCTGAGCTTGACAGGAATGAAAGGCATTTGTGAAACAGACAGCATCTTGTTCTCACTGATGAGCAAGACTCATTCTTCTGCTGAGATTAGCCTGTAAACTCCTGTGTGTGAGAGTGCATCCACCTAAGGAGGCTTCACAACATTCATACCCAGGACTAAGGCTGTTAGTTTTCCAGAGAATTGAGATATTGGCATGTCTTCATTTTTAATTATTAAAGTGAACATGTGAATAGGACATTTAGAGTTTAACAAAGACTTTTAAAGAGCATTAAAAGTTTAACTTAAGGGTTTCATGATTTTTTTTTCTCCTCTAGAAGTAATTATATTCCTGAATAAGGACATTTATTAAATTAAGGAGAAAAAGAAAGAACTGCACAGCATGACATTAGGGGGTTGTGCATAATAAGTGGCAATCTTATGTGAAATTTCATGTTGCTCGTACTGGTACTTTTCTTAAAAGTTAAAAAACCCCTTAATGTTTTTACACTACCATGTGCAACGCAATGAAACATTTCACTTCATACCTCTTGGTATGAATACCACTTTGATCTTTCCAGACTCAGCTTCACCTCTCCAGCAAAGCTTTTCTGTCTGCTCTCTCTTTCTCTTACTATCCTGGCAACATACCTCGTAGTAGCTCTGCACCTCTGGAGGTCTCCCACTCCTGAGTGGTTAACTCAGGAGTTCTTCCACTTTAATTTATTTTTAAATATCTGACTGCAACTTCCAGTACTACATGCATTTTCCATTTACACAGTTAAGCAGCTGCTGAACACCTCTGTAGAAATTTCCACAACCCTGTGGAAGCTCTTGCCATACTAAATTGTACTTTTCTTCATGTTGCTATCACCTCTTCAGCTATGATTTTTTTTATAAACTATAAAAGGACCATTTTATATTGACATTTGCAGAATGAGTCTGAAAAACTAATTTTTAAATTTATTTACTTTCTCAGTTGCTTAATCAAGTTCTAAACATACCTATTCTCTCCTTGTGGTTTGTCTTAGCATTTCACTATTGACTTTCTCTATCTCCTACTTTTCCATGTCTATAAGGTGTCAGTGAGGGATCTGCCTCACCTAGCACATGCACTCCCCTTCTTCCACCTCAGGTGTGAGTTGCAGAGCAATCTCCCAGTTATCCTGGGAGAATAACCATAGCTTTTCTTTATTGCAGCTGGTTCAACTATGGTTTAGAATAGATTTCAACACTTTTCTCCCATGGATCCAATAGCTTACTTGCTTCACCTGTTTCTTTCATATGCTTATATAGAGAAATATATACAAAGAAATACAACATTGTTTTGGCCCTAATGCCATCTCTTCTTTTGAAAATATATGAAATGCAGAAAAATGGCATGCTAATGATAATGACATATGCACCCTTTCACAACACTTACAAGAAATCAAAGGCATTGAGGATTAAAAAAAAGCCGACTAATTTCACAGTGATTCATAATTATACTATTCATAACCTACACTTTGCATACCTGCTTTTCTATTTGCTATATATATTTCTATACATATATATATATACATATTCTTTTAGATGAAAAAATGACAAAGGAAAAAAAAAAACAGAACACCTTTCAGTGAATAGGACAGGTGCAGGCAAAATGAAGTGGCATAAAAGGTGAATATATTATCACCTTTTCCAAAATAAGATAATGTGGTGCTGCACTGTAAATGGCAAGGCACTTTCAAGTGAAATTAATGTTTTACAGACACAAGTGCAGACCTTTATTTAACCTTACTTGATGCATACATACCTGCAAGTGAAAAAATAAGTTTCCCTGACTTCCTTACATTTGTGCAGAAGTACTGTGCACAGCGCACAGCTGCATTAGCAAAGTATATTAATCTAATAGCTGATAATAGACTGTAGAGATTATTTTTGGTTGTATTCCTAATCTAGTTGTGTAGCCGAGAATGTGAAAAACTCTAAGGGAGATGTTTCTTTTTTTTTTCCTCCACCCCCCCCTTTTTTTTTTTTTTATACCTCTTCAGCATCTATAGGAATTTACGTAACCTCATATAAAACAAGGAAGCAAATCTGAGTTTCAAGTTTAAGTCTTAATAATAAGACTTAAAAATATTTAAGTTTGGCCTCTGACTATCATGCTAAACATGATACGGAATAGAACTCCATTGTGCATGGTACTTTAAAACCTCAATACACAATTATTATTGTGGATCAGCTGAAGTACAGTAACCTGTTGAGATAACCTGATCTCAGCCCCATGATATTTAATATAATTAGAAAGGACTGCCTTTTTTAAAACTGAAGCATACTGAATTACTATTTCCACTTCTTAACCTTTGCGAGCCTCAGTTACATAGTGCAGTAGTAGAAATACCATTTCCTTTATCACTTGTTCATCCATAATAATATTTTACTTAGTCTTCCAATCAGAAATGGTCTCAGACAAATGCTCAATCTGAGTTTCCCTCTTAGCACCCTCATGATGGGTACTACAGGAATGTTTGTGTATTACCAAGTATCACAATAAGTCAGCATTACTGTTGAATGATATTGTCCTTGCCTGTGACCTGAAATAGGAGAGCATTTCACACTCATGTTTCTAGGGGTTTATTTTTGCCCTCTAGAAAAGATGATCATTTCATAGCTCCCTGGTAAAAATCAGATCTGTTCATAGAGTCTGTAGAAGTCTACCAGACTGTTTACAGCTCAGCCTGGTTTCATTTTTCTCCCAGTTGAGAGAGAACATAGTAATGGAATCAACTAATTTTCTACTGTGTCTTTATCTAATCTGAACCAGAACAGCCAAAACAGCGTAGACATGTAGGAAATGGGAAAGTCTCCAATTTTCTCTTTGATAGGGGATAGAGAGAGGACACTTTCAGGAGACGTAAAAAACATTTCAAGTAACAGTGTAAACGTTCTCTGTCTCTGGAACTTTGAACTTCAAACCAGAAAACACTATGAATATTGCTTGCAAGCATCACACCACCACCACTCCCCAGGACAAAGCAGCAGAGGAACCTCTGATTCACCTACAGAGAAACTCAGCAACACTGAGCCCCAAACAGCAGTTCTTCAGAAAAACAAAACTTTCAGTTTGCAGGTGTTTTGTGCTTGTGGCTCTCCTGAGATCAGGGTTAACTTTCTCTCTACAGCATCACCCAGGAAGATGAGCACACTTGGTGTTACCTCAAGTAACCCTACACGTTAATGCAACACGTAACATAAGCTTTGCCTACAGTTCCACCTCTGCAGTCCAGCCACTTGTAGGAATCCAAACTCACAGGGTGAAGATTAATATGCTAATGCCTCAAGTTAGCTTCACATGACCCAGCACGCTTGCAGCCCAGAAAATCAACCACATTCTGGGCTGCACCAAAAGAAGCGTGGCAGCAGGTCAAGGGAGGTGATTCTCCCCCTCTACTCTACTCTCAGGAGACCCCACCTGGAGTACTGTGTTCAGCTTTAGGGCCCTCAATATCAGGAAGATATGGACCTATTAGAGTGAGTCCAGAGGACAGCCATAAATATTATCAAGGGGCTGGAGCACCTCTCCTACGAAGACAAGCTGAGAACCATTCTATGATAAAAGTGTGAGACCAGTTAGATAGAAAGATAGGACTTAGAGGTGGAGGTCCAATTCTATATTCTCAACGAGCTCTGAAATGTTAATAGTTTTGTTTACTCAGACAGTATAGGTGCACGCCTATATACCAGTCATGTCAATGTATTTTGTCTTCAAAAGCACTGGTAGCTACTATTGTACTCTAGCAAATTTTCAGGAATTGCATGCTTTAAATTCTTCTACCTTGGCTTTAACAAGATTCTGACAGCACTGTAAATGCTGATAAACCTGAGAACCAAGTGAGAAAGGTGAAATGCAAAGCAAGCCAGCAACTGACAGTGCAATTTGTTTCCTGCCAGACCCTGCTCCTGTGCTACCGATCTGCCAACTCCAAAAGCAATAAAAGTTACAGCAGTATAAAATACACATATATACATCTCCAGAATAATGATATTTTCTATGGCATTGTCAGGGTTTTGCTGCTCTCTGTAGTAATAATTCTGGAATCAGTCAAACAGCTACGTGCAAATTTGGCACAACAGTAGTTTTAGAAGAGACCACAGACAACCTAAGCTCATAATACTTAAAACCTTTAACCACTTCCAAAGAAAAGTAATAAAACTGTGACTCCCCCAGGTGAACAAATAGAGGGAAAAAACAAAACAAAACAAAACATTCATTCCTGCCAGCTTGTATCTTATAAAATCACTGCCCAGAGGCACAACTTTCTGGTGAATGCAGGTAACAAAATCTTAGAACTAACTGATGGCTTACTTTGATTTTATTAAGGAATAAATTTATTGAGTTCAACTGAGAAAACTGAGACCAATTTCACTGAAATATAATCAGAGGCCAATATTCTATATTATAGAAATGCATGCAGAATCATTAAAATAATTATAGTATGAATCCTCTAGGGACACGTCTATGTATGAATAGTACTCTTTTCTCAGGAAGTGAGGAGGGGGATGTATAATGGACAGAAGATACATTTGAACTGCAAGATTAATTGAGTAACTACGTATGTTTTAGCCAAACGATCCAATAGTATTTCTTATTAACATCTATTATCTTCCAGAGGAAACGTTTCCTGGAGAAGGGCTTTGGAAATGTTGTCGTGGTTTTGCCTGGGAAAGTTAATTTTCTTCATAGATGCTGGCTTTTTTTTTTTTTTTTTTTTTTTTGTTATTTTTGATAAAAAATCTGGCAATAACACACCGATGCTTTAGTTATTGCTGAGCAGTACTTACACAGAGCTAATTAATGACTTTTCAGCTTGTTGTGCTGCCCTGCCAGTGAGGAGGTTGGGGGTGCCTAACGAGCTGGGAGGGGACACAGCCAGGACAGCTGACCCAGACCAACCGAAGGGACATTCCTACCATGTGGTATCACACTCAGCAATAAAAGCTGAGGTAAAGGAGGAAAAAGAAGGAAAGGGACATTCGGAACAATGGCATTTGTCTCCTCAAGAAACCATTACGCATGATGAGCCCTGCCTTCCTGGAAGCGAACAGAGATAATAATCAACCTAATTTTCATCAGCGGTAATAAAATATTTCAGTCTACTGCAAGAAAGTTTTTGGTCTACTGAAGGAAAACTTACTATAGGCATAGACATTCTTGCATCTTCCCTCATCCTGAGTACTTACAGTGGGGTTTTGTCTCTTCATGAGCTCAGAAAGGTAACTATTTCCTGCGATGAATTACAGCCTGCATCATATCACTGCTTGACATACTGTAGAAAACATAGGAGGGGCTTGAAAACTATCATACAGCTAGCAGGCAAAGTTATCAGTTCTAGGTTGGCACTTCAAGCAAGGAGGAAAGGTTTTTGCTAATGTTTGGTAGGGTACATCCACTCTGTATTCAGTCTTTTATGGATTGGTATCTGACAAGACCAAAGCTGTTCAGTTTCTCCTTCTTTTCCCAAAAGCTGTAAATACTTAGCTATGGTGGAGGCAAAAAATTCTTTTCCTTTTCCCGATTGCTAAGGGAAGAGACTGACCTATTCCCTATGCTCCTTCTTTCCAGTTCTCAACATTTTTTGCATCTTTCCTCATATTTGCTTATTTCTTAAACCCATAGCTCTGCAGTCCTTGGGATATGAGAAAGTCTCACTTTTCATTTTAAAATAAGTTCCTAGTTCTAATAATTATACAGAAAAGCTTAGAACCCAAAGCCTTATGGGCTACTGCAAGAGAAGGCTAATAGAAAGAACTGAAAATCTGTTAAATCCCATGATTTTAAACTAAATGCTTTACTTTTTTTTTTTTTTTTTCTTTTCTTTTTCTCTCTCTATAGTTGGAGGCATGACACCATGCAATTGACAATTTCATTACTTTCATATCAAATCTGAGCAACATGCAGCAAAGTGGTGCTTCCTTTCAATTCACTCTCCTAGCAATTTTGACTGCTCCTCCTTTATCACTGGACCCTACTTCTAGAAAGATTTGTTCTCCTTTACTTGGTTCTCAGCATCCTGCTTCCTAACAGTGGAACTAGAGGGATGGATGGAAAATACTTTCTAAACTACTCTACAAGACCTTATCTACAGTTGACTGGTCTGGTTGCACAGCTTTCAAGGCCCTGGGGAAGAGTCTGTTACACAGTGTGCTTGCATTTAGAAATTTTTTTCATGACTTCAAGGTTTGAGCTATGGCTGGAATCCCAAATGCTACCACTGGATTCCTGCAACAAGCACAGTGCAGTCTGTGGTACCCATTCACACACACCACTCTAATTTATCTCAGCAACAAAACACTGTCTACTACTACACTTAGTCACTACTCAAACTACTCAGAGAGGAAAAATGCTGTCTGCAGAACCACCAATGTTACCAGTATTTCCTGCAGCATCTGTACATGCTCACCTAAGTGAAAACCATAGTGCACATTTTTCATCTAGCAGTGACAATACAAGGCACTTCAAAACCAGATCTTTAATCATAAATATACATAAGCAAGCCCTTTTTCCCCCTCCCCTAATTTTGGAGTCCTCAATCCATTGTTTAATGTATTTTGTTAAAAGGAGAGAGAGAATTTGCAATATATCTTGTTCTAACATTTTATTCAAAAGCTCTGTAAGATCATCTCATAAACCTTTAAATGACCTCAGTCACATGCCATTAAGGTAAATATATTTTCTAAATTAATACAGAAAAAATAATAATAAAAAAATGTTTACCTGATACCCTTGGTTGATATATAAAAATAGCACCATCAGCATAACAATATTATGTATGCAAATACATACAGATGCCACCAGAGGTACTTCACTCTTAAATGATGTTCTGTAAAAATTAAGAAACTTTGTGCCTTAAAGCAATGACCCTCACAAGAAGTAAGTGAAATACAAGTCCAACGTCATACTAATTTACAACTGAGGCATACATTAAAAAAAAATAAAATCTATAAAAGGCTTACTAAGTGGAGGAAGTGACACATGACTTTATTTATTTATTTTGTCACAAAATGTCATATATCCACAGAATAAAAATCCTCTCAATAATGTATCATGGACTGCCATGCCCACCATCTTGGCATTTCAGAACAGGAAGAAGCTAGTCTTTACTGCTATGACATAATGACTTGTATCACTTTCTGCTTTAAAATATCACTTTCTGCTCAGTCAGGTTAAATCCCTGGTGACTGGAAAAAGGGAAACCAATCCCATTTTTGAAAAAGGGTAGGAAGGAGGACTCGGGGAACTATAGACCGCTGAACCTCACCTCTGTACCTTGCAAGAACATGGAAAAGATCCTCCTGGAGGCAATGTTATGACACATGCAGGACAGGGAGGTGATCCAAGACAGCCAATATAGCTTCACCAAGGACAAATCATGCCTGACCAATTTGGTGGCCTTCCATGATAGAGTGACTGCATCAGTTGACAAGGGAAGACTTGTCGTCTACATGGACTTCTGTAAGAGCTTTTGGTATGGTCCCACTCAACATTCTAATTTCTAAATTAGAAAAAATATGGATTTGAAGGGTGGACCATCCAGTGGATAAGGAAGTGGCTTAATGGCTTTACCCAGAGAGTGGTGGTCAATGATTCTTTGTCTAGGTGGAGGCTGGTGATGAGTGGTGTCCCTCAGGGGTCTGTATTGAGACCGGTGCTTTTCAATATCTTCATCAATGACATACACGATTGGATTGAGTGCACCCTCAGCAGGTTTGCAGATGATACCAAGCTGAGTGGTACAGCTGATACCAAAGAAGGAAGAGATGGTGCTATGCAAAGGGACCTGGACAGGCTGAAGAAGTGGGCCCATGTGAACCTAATGAGGTTCTACAAAGCCAAGTACAAGGTGATGGACGTGGGTGAGGGCAATCCCAGACATGAGTACAGGCTGGGAGAAGAACTCATTGAGAGCAGCCCTGCAGAGAAGGACTTGGGGGTTCTGATGGACAAAAGGCTTGATGTGAGCCAGCAGTATGTGCTTGTAGTCCAGAAGACTGCATCCTGGGCTGCATCAACAAAGGCATAACCAGCAGGTTGAGGGAGGTAATTGTGCCCCTCAATTGCTCTGCCCTCGTGAGGCCCCACCTTGAGTACTGCATTCAACTCTGGGACCTCCAGCACAAGAAAGATGTGGACCTGTTAGAGCAAGTCCAGAAGAGGGCCACAAAGATGATCAGAGGGCTGGAGCACCTCTCCTACAAAGAAAGGCTGAGAGAGCTGGGACTGTTCAGCCTGGAGAAGAGAAGGCTGTAGGGAGACGTCACTGCAGCCTTTCGGTACTTAATGGGGGCTTATAAAAAGGATGAAGCACTCTTTACTTGGGTGGATAACGATAGGTCTAGGGGGAATGGTCTTAAACTAAAAGAGGATAGATTTAGATTAGCCATTAGGAGGAAATTCTTCACTGTAAGGGTAGGGAGTCACTGGAACAGGTTTCCCAGAGAAGTTGTGGATGCCCCATGGTTGGATGGGGCCTTGGCCAGCCTGATCTAGTGGGCGGCATCCCTGCCTATGGCCAGGGGGTTGGAGTTGGATGATCTTTAAGGTCCTTTCCAACCCGAGCCATTCTATGATTCTATAGTGCTATATAATTGTTGTCACAAATTGCTCTAAATATTGTTACAGCCATTTGATTTACACATAAAACTCAGTAAGCAGGAATGTAGAAATATGTATAAATCTGCAATTCTGACACTGCATTTTCAATTTCCAGACTGCGCTGTTTTTGTTTAGATTTAAACATCATAGTTCTTACTGCTATATATCATAGCAGTATTATTCCAACTTATTCTGATGATGAATTACTGGGATGATACAATTACCCTAACAACCAGCCCCCCAAAATGCAATAGTTAGGGAAGACATATGGTATAGAGCCCGCAGCAGCAGCATACTGCATCTTATTATCCACTCAGCATCATTACTGCAGTACACAAAATCAAATTTTTCTGACAATATGTAATAAGGAACAATTTAAGTAGTCAGCTCTTAATGTGGTACTTTCTGTCAAAACAAACTTGTAGCACAGAAATGCCTTAACCTTACTAACATCTCACCCAAGAATTCCCAGTTGTGGTGAGCTGGTATGGATGGGTTGAAGAGACTACACATGCTGTTATGCCAAACAGAACCTCATTTGAAGGGAAAGAAAACCTGGCCAATGTAACTCACGTGCCTTGACTTTGCTCTTGCACACTTATTTTACATGCAGACAGGCACCTGTGAGCCTGTACACCTCAAATATAGTATGCTCAGCCTAAGAAATGACAACTATTTGGGAGCTCTAGCTAGTCAAAGATAAACTGCTTCTCCCCTCACATATGTCACCATGTGTTTGCAGATGAGCATCAAAGTGAAAATTAGGCTTGGTTTTCATCTTTTTATAGGGTTTTTATACTGAGAAAATTAGCATAGCTTTCCCAGGACTGGATACAGTTGTCTGAAAATGTAAAGATACTCCGGGGGGGGGGGGGGGGGGGGGGGATAGGGGGTGGGAACAAAACCATAGCACCTTGATGTCAGAATAATTTAATCTGCACTAGAAGCTGTGTAGCTTTAAGGATATTGATTTCTGTGCTTAGAAAAGCTTCAGAGAATTCTTCCAATAATTTGTGTGTCTGAAACAAATCCAAAATCAGAGTCAGTAGGAGGCACAACTGGGACCAGAAGCAATTAATCAGCAACTTCTCAAGCAGGCTTTCATGCTAAATGATTAATAGCCATATGATCAACAACACACATGCTCCTGAAAACACAAGTAATATTTTTTTTTGAGAATCTGGGTCAAAGACTTTTTCCATATTAAAAACAAAAAATTGTGTTAGACACCCAACTCCTACTGAGCTGTAATGAAAACTGAATTCCTACCTATGATTCAGGCTTTTAAAAGCTTCACATTAATATGAATCATAATTTTGAATATATCCACAGACCACTGACACTGGGACAAAGTAATTTAATCACTTTTGTTTAAATGTGGGCTTTGCGTTTTTTTATTCTTCAGTTTGCCTGTATAGAAATACATTTGCAGAGGTGTTTCCTAACCCTTCTCTTGGTTTAGGGTCTCCAACTGGAAACAACCTGGTCCTAATTTATCTTGGTGGCTAAGTGATTTGAAAGTTTCACACCTAAACAGTGAACCCAGATTAATATTTTCGCTTCTTACTTGAAAAATAATAAAAAAATGTGATAGTTTCACTTCAGAAACTTACTGTACATCTGAAACAATACATACCTGCAGAAATTCAAAAGTTCAGGAGAAATTATAGAACAACACTGAACACTGGTCTATGAAACACACATAGTGAAGTGAAAAGGCTTTTCACAAGAAAACAGAGGTCAACTATGTAACAGATAGCAGAGCTACATATAAGGGCTGGTACTACATGCAGAAAGGCAAACCCTGGCCGTTGTCTCATTTTCTGAGCTCTCCTGTCTTTTCCTGTAACCAGCTTTCTCTCTCTTACCAACAAGTGTAGAGTCATCCTATAGCAAGCTTTAATACTATGTATTAAATACGTTACATTAGTCGTCTCTTTTATCTTTTTGTCACCTTGAAAATCTTTCAGAATCAAAAGCAATTTGACAATTTCCCTGCATGCTGTGCTGAGATGTGCAATGCAGAGTAGCCTATTACCAATGCTACAACAGAGGATCTTACTTCTTTTGATCACTTAATGCAGCAGAGCATGTAAAAACCTTACACTGACTACATGGAGCACATGAAGTGATCAAACACTGCCAGTTGACTGGACTGTGAAATCCAACTTGTAGCTTGAAGGGGAAAGCAAAAGCTGATAGCTGTCTCCACAGTTTCCTCTGCTACTGCTGCTAACAGTCCCCTAGGTTTGAATGAGATTGCTTTGGCATCTTTAAAACAAAACAAAACAAAACCAAAACAAAGACACATGTAAAACAAAACTAAAGCCAACCAAGCAACCAAACAGAAAACACTCTGTGGAAGAGAAGTGCCATGAAGTAATAAAATAGCTGTGTAAAGGAAATCAACAGCTTCCTACGAGGGAGAAATATTTGAAGGGAAACATCACAAAATAGCATGAGCAGTTTTAACAATGTGTTCTTCAACATGTATGAAGCTTGAAAATGAACTTGTATGTCAAACAAACCTGCCAGATACTTGAAAAGGCTAACCTCAAGCAAACCAGACAAAAGTAAACCAGTTCACCCATGGCACAGGGGTTTTGCATGCACAAGAGTTTAGTACTGTCAGGTTCTGGATACCTCTCCAACGAAGGGAACAGTTAGGAATTTTGCTGCTTCACTGGAATGATCAACATCAGGTTGAATGATGGCCAAATACATTATTTGTTTTCATGAACACAATGGTATTAAAAAAAAAAAAAAAAAAAGAAACAAAACAACAACAACAAAAAAACTATCAGTATATAAATAATTGCTTTACACCACATAAAGCAACAGCCACTAGCAGCTAAAATTGTAAAATGCATCATTATCTTCAATTTGCATATAGAAATTAAATAATGTCATACTTTTAGTTACAAATTCATCACTTCTTATATAATTTACAATAGACTTACAATATTATTGGAAATTGTCACTTTTTAAATGAGGTCTTTGTCAGGCAACAACAGTCAACTTTTGAGTATGTTACTCTAACCTCACTGAGAGTGTATTCCTGTTTGCTGCCCTTAGTGCATCTTCTTTTGTCCCTTTGTGCTTTTGATATGCCTGGCAGGTGTTTATCTCTGAAAATTAAAAGTAACTCCACTAAAGACAGTGCCATTTCAGAAATAGTGAAATCATACAACCAGATCTCTCATTAGAGTTACTCATCACTTTTTTCAGAGGTTCTGCCTCCTACTGCTATTCTCATGTTCTCCTAGTACCTCAGCCATTCCAAAATACAGTGGAGCTGGCTGGCATATCTATGACTTGTGTCATGCAAATCTTTGATTATTGTGAAAAGCTTTGCTCCTATTTGGTCAGATTCTAAGCCTTAGCAAATACATCAGGGCAGCAGTGAATCATAGGATCATCTAGGTTCGAAAAGACCTTTAAGATTATCAACTCCAACCATCACCTAACACTGTCAAGTCTACCACTAAACCATGTCCCTAAGCACCACATCCGCACATCTCTTAAATACCTCCATGGATGGCAATTCTACCATTCCCCTGGGCAGCCTGTTCCCATGCCTAGCCACCCTTTTTTGAGGAAATTCTTCCTGATATCTAATCTAAACCTCCCTGATGTAATTTGAGGCTGTTTCCTCATGTTCTCTCACCTGTCACCTGAGAAAACAGACCAACACCCACTTCACTACAACCTCCTTTCAGGTAATTATAGAGATGAGGTCTCTCCTCAGTTTCCTTTTCTCAAGACTAAACAACTCAACTAAACAAAAGAGAATGAGCGTCTCTAAAAGGGAGGACAGAAAACACAGGTGCACTTATGAAGGGGATTCACTGACCTGTTGGAACAAGTGTTAATCTTCACATTTATATTAAAAAAAAAAAAAAAAAAAAAAAAAGAGCAGGGTAAAAATTGTGTGTCTGAAGTAGCCTTCTAGGTAGCTTACTTTTGGTGCTCTGCAGCAGATGACCTAATGTCTTGCTGACTGTGCTAACATTAGAGGTGAGATTTCCACATATGAACTAACCACTCTTGAGCGATTTTTTAAAGAGCATGAGACTCAGAATGTCTTTGGTGTAGCATCGGGCAAGGTAGGTGTGTATGCCTGCATGTGTAGCTGGACACACGTACAGCCCTTCAGACATTCTTCACTAAATGTGTAAACTTTAGGGCTATAAAAAGCAAAATGTATTCTCATTTTCTTCTATTTTATTTCTTCCAAATAGTTCTTTGCCCACAAATGGTCCAATTAAGCAGTAGTATCATTAGAAAACATCATACACATGTTTTTTTCTGATCTGAAGTGAGGCTAGCTTCTTGCTATTTCTGCTTGGCCTGTACAATTGCTATCATTTTCTGGCTCTTTCCCCATAACACAGGGCATTTGTAATTGATAGATCTCCCCAGTAAGCATACTTCTATTTCCTCTGGCAGCTCTGCTCCTCCTGGGGACTGCTCAGGCAAAGCATTGTGCAAGTAGTACTGTGCCCATTCTGCTGTGAAGAATCTTCATAAACTCCAGCAACGGAACATACCACAAACAAGGAAACAACTGGAGCTGCTCTTCCATTACACTTTGCTTCTTATATTACAGGTGGACTTATTTTGCCTCTTAAATAACTATAATTATTTTCTGTGCTGTGTCCTGCAGTCAAAAACTAAACTGAAAGAAGAAAGAAAGGCATTGACTATCAAAAAACCTTTTCCACCTTTTTTTTTCCCACCTATTTAAATACATCATGATCTATACAAGTATGTAGATGCCTCTGTGTAGGTATGTTTATATATATGTGTGTATTCTATGTACACATATGTTTTATGTATACACACAAATGATGAAGTGAGACAACACATCCTACTGCACACACTCCATACAGAAGGGTTGAGAATGCAAAACAGCATAACATATTTGCTAATACTACCCAGTGAATCGTGTTCAGGTATTATGATGATGAGCAGAGTAGGAAAAACATGGTAAACCAGATTCTAATAGAATGATTATATTTAGTACAACTATTTGTAATCACCTCAATGCACAGACTGTCTTCTCTTTTACTGATAGACATGTTTTTATTTATAAGCAACAGGTGACAGAGCTATGACATTTACAGATGCATAGTCTTAAGCTTTGCAATTTTACTCTTTGAGTAATTTAACTAATGCTGTTCTAATTTAAAATGTTCTCAGTGCATCGTTTTCAGTGCTGATGGATGCTTGCCTCCTGCAGAATTCTATCAATTAAATGACTTATTCTAACCATAAAAATAAAATAATGCTCTGTTTATTGTTAACAGAGAGACTAAACTATAATAAGGACTCATGATTAATTACCTATCAGGAAGAATTGACCTTAATTAGGGTCAAATTCTATGGCAGACAGCTTAATTTATTCTTTAATTTCTGTGTGTGAACACATTTCTCTCTACAGAACAATTGATTCAGAGCTCAATTCAAACTCTTCAATTGGATTTTTTTTTTTTTATATAATAAAAATGGTATCTTTTGAAACCAGTATAACTGCTGAGAGTAAGACCCAACTGCCTTAGGTAAGTAAAATTAATGTTTACTGTTTCTTACTCTTAATCCTGCTGAAATGATTCTTGCACAGATGAAACTACTAGAGTCATTGGGGCAGTTTTTGTACCGTTTTGCATCTTTAACCTAGTTCAGGTGCAAGACTGGGGCACATCACCAGACAGACGAATATCCAGACAGTCACCCTATGCTGCCTTATCTCTTCAGTGTTCTTCCACTGTTTGAAGTGAATGATTTTAAAACAGCTTAGCTATGTTGACAGAACTAATTGTCACGTCTTTGACTGAAGCAGCGGCAGACCTTTAACTTTGTTAGCAATAAATAGTAAGAAGTAAGAAGCAGTAAACTAAAACAGTGTGTAATAACACTGTACATCTAGCACAGACAACCCCACCCATACATATATGAGGAGCAGCTGTGGCATTAAAGAAAAAAAAAATCTGTAGCTGGCTGCCAAACTGGTCTAAGAAGCTGGGTAAATACTCCAGAAATCTTGAGCTATGTGCTGTCACAGCTGGATGTGCATCTCTACACACCCCAAGGGAGGAGGGTAGCAGGATTCTGTTCCTTCTTGTGTATCCTCATAAAAATTATTTCTAAAGATTCATTTCCTAAAATAAAATAAAGCAAACAAGAAAAAAAGAAAAACAAAACAAACAAACAAAAACAAAAACAAAAACAAACAAACAAACAAACAAACAAAAAAACCACCATCACCATCTGACTTACAGCTAAAATGGCTCCAATTGGAAAGGTAACATGGATTCATTGTCTGAAACTACAAAATTCACACTGCCTACTATGTTTACCTTTATTACTTTGTACTTATTAGTAGAAAAGATTCTAGCTTGACTCTTAGTAACCGGGATTGAGAAAAAAACAGGAAACAAAGGATGTAAACATTTTTTTCTGTTCTATACGTCAATGAAACAACATGAAGCCCCAGAACTTAAGTTGTGCAGAGATGGCCTATGATCCAATAGAGTGGGTTTCTGTGAATATAAAAATAAATATATGAAAAGAAAAAAAAAAAAAAAAAAAACAAAACACAGGAAAAATACCCATAGCCAAGAGGTATGAAGCACTTAATACACAGTTTTACAATAAGGGAATATACTCAAAAGCTAATACATTGAGGTAAATATTCCATATCTAGTACCCAAGTCTTGTTAGTATTATTCTGGTTGGAAAATGGACCTAAAGTTTGTTGGATAGAGAAGCAAACAAGAAGTACTGGTAGCAGTGAACTACAGAGAACATAAAGATTTAGTTTGCAATTTGCAATCTATGATTTTTTTTTTTCTGGCCATTTGTAATCTGTTGATTATAAATCCATGGTATGAGCTAGATTCCATTAGTAGTGAAACACTTTTATATCATGCTTACAGCCCATAAAAGCCATTAAAAACAAAACAGAATAAAAAAAAAAAAAAAAAAAAAAAGCAAAACTGGACAACTCTTTACTCAGAAGGACTGAGAGTTGATTTAGGAAACGCTATACTTCTGTCCCATACAGCGTCACTGCAGGGTAGAGTACCTCCCCCTCCAGCAAGTCCAGGAGGTCCCACTCAGTGATTCCCAGCCAGTCACCGCCTTTCATAACCATTCTGCAAGTAAAGTAGATCTTAAGTACTGTTTCTATACACCCTCCTCACCACCCCACCAAGGAGATGGTGGTGATGGTGGTAGGGCTTCTGGCCAAACTGACATTTTCAGGTTCCCTTCATTCTCCTCCTCTTTTTGTGACACAAGTCTGATAAAAAGAAAGAGTAAACCCATTACACACCTCCCTTGCTCCTGGAGAAAATCTATACAAAGGGGAACTGTAGCATGAAGGGCTGGGTCAGCAGAGCATGACAGTGACTTCGAGGATCTTCAAAAACACATCGATAATTAAAATATCAACACACTACATACAGTATTATAGTATTTCCTACACAGTGTGGGGTCAAGGAGCTTTCCTACATATCAGTGCCATGAGATTATGAAATTAAGGCTTGCTCTCTACTTGCCCTCTTTCTTTCTTAGATGTTTTCTAATTCACATATGCCCTCCAAAAGCACCTCCAAATGTATTTTCTAAAGAGTGTATGGCAAAACATGCAGACATAAAAATTACTACACATAAAAATTGTTTTTCTGCCCCCCTTTGGCAATCATTATAGCAACATTATTGTTGGTAACAATTTGTTTTGCTTTGAAAAACAAATAAGTACAAAATAACAGAAGCAAACATAGAGAAAATAATGCAGAAATGTGTACTGAATGATTGTACAGGCTTTCAAAATTATTTTATACTATGTAGAGTTGAGAAGAATAATTTAATGTGGATGTTTGCTGCAAAAATATTTTATACCTTCTTACTACCACCAGAACAATCTCAGCGAACAGTTCTAACTAACCCAGTGAGCCAAATCATAAAGCTTCAGGCTGTCATGAAAAACTATTGATTTAAAAAACAAAACAAAATAAAACAAAAATACCACCACACACAACACTTTCTTCAGCTGCATATTTATATTGATATGTGACAAAAAATGTGCAAGTGGCATTTGGCAGCATCGCTGTTGTGGGAAAAGTCAAGATTGAAACCTCTCTAGTTAAGCCACTTAGAAGTTTAATGTGGTCAGCTTCAAACTGCTCCATCCAATCTTGGATCAAATAAAACATAACACATACATTTCCCAATAGCAATAATAAAAACTGAGGTTTTCAGATTTTTCTGGACACAAATTACAGCAAGATGAAATGAGCAGGATATTTTATTTTTTTTTAATTGCTGGGAAACAGATCCTAACAACCAACCATGTGGATTTATTTTATTTTTTTTTAAAGTCAGCTCATTTATCCCATGTCAGTACATGATTGATACCTCCCTTCCCTCCCAGATAATACTCTGCACTAAGGGGATGTGATCCTCACTTGCTTTGGCTGACACATCTTCGTTCCCTCCAAGCAGTACTATTTCAAAAAGCCAGTGCTGGGAGAGGAGGGAGTGCAGGAATCTCTCTATTCTGGCTTTATTACCAAAGTTGTGGTGTGCCCAGTTCTTTAAGCTTTGGTACATTTGAGCAATTCCTGGATGGATGTCAGCTGTTCACACCAGGAAGAGCCAGACAGGAAGATGTTCCACACTTTTGAGAGATGATGAAGCACATCTTCTGACAGAAGATGAAGCACCATGACCTGTATTAATTAGATATCAGACCAGATTTTTGTTCCTCCCTTCTAAATATGGTATACTGAGAAACACTGTGCAGCTACAGTGGTTTTGTCCTCAAGTTCTTCTTCAATAGTAACTGAGGTTCAGAGCTGCCCTCTCTTTATACCCCAGCCCAACCCTTATAAAATATCTAACTGTTTTAAGGGTTCAGAGCCCATTCCAGAAAATTTGGATACTGCTGATTTGTATCTGCAACAAACCAGCTCTGCCTCTCACATTCACACAGCCACAGAAATGTACAGCAGCAAAGCAGCCACAATGAAAGCTGTTCCTCAGTCAGGTTGTCTGTGACCTTCCCAGACAAGAGTTACAGCTGCAAAATGATGATCATACGTGGCTCTGAATGAAGAAGGGATATCATAAGGCTGCTCTACATGTTGGTCCTCCCTTCCCTAAATGTAATCCTGTTTATTTTTGCTCTTCCTAACAGTGGAAATAGGAACTCATTCCCATCAGATCTTGGATCCTCTATTCACCATCATGTGGGACAACCCATCAGTCAATCTCTGCCTGATTCTCTGGGTTGACAGAAAATTTTTGAGGTTGAAGGTGTGCCTGCAGTACAGGTTGGGCCACTCTTGCCTGAAAACAAAAGCTAGAAACAAGAGGTAATAAACTTCTAGCAGTGACCGCCATACTCAAATGAAAAGCTGCTAGCAGCTGATGGAGCATTCAACACTGCAAACCGTCTTTACTACTGCTCTTACTCATATGAAGAGGTTGATTACATCTACCCATGGTATATTTACATTTCTGGCTGGCTGAACAGTGGCTTGAACTTAACTTCTTATCTTAAACATTCTACCGAGAAAACAAGAGTTGTGAAGGTCCCAGAAGGGCAAACTGATTACAGTTTCTAAAACTGAGGAAGGGAATTCAAGTAAATATTTCTTTTGCTGCTCATATAGCAAAATGAGCTACTGAAATTATATTACCAGAGTTTCTAGATAAATGAAGCAAAATTTAAAAGGACCGTGCATTTAGCAGTGCCTGATCATTCAGGTAAAGCTCACATGGGAGTAAAGCAAGTCTGGATAGAGCCACACAGCAGCTGAAAGGATAAAAAAACATTCATTGCAATTCAAAGGTTACACAATTTCTTTCCTGACCTTCATGTTGGAGCACATTGCCTAAAAGATAATAAAGACAGGAAGCTCCAAAGAGTCTCCGAGCTTTCTATTGCTCTCCCGAATGCCTGGAGAGGCTGCAAATTGCTCCATTTTCCAGCTGCTGCTCGTACCACATCCCACGGGTGGGACGGACCAAGTCCCATGTTTAATTTAATATTGTCATTCTTGGAAACAACTGCAGCAATCTTTCCACTTTCCAGAGTTGTAGTCTGGAGAATTTCTCTGGGTTTGCTACCAGCAGAAAAGCTGTGTCATTGAAAGGGCCTAAGAGGGGAAAGTGCACCTACCTGACTTCCCCACTAAGACTGGTCTTGCTGCTTTTACCTCTGCTACACACTACAAAGGGAAAAACAAAACAAAACAAAAACAAAACAAAACAAAACAAACAAACAAACAAAAACAGTATAATAAAACACCACTAAAAAAATCAACAGTGCTTCCACAGCTGTTTCAGAATCTCTTTGCCTCAGCTCATAATTTGTACAACAGTGATAACGTATACAATGCCAGGGAGGATGCAAGGACACAGAACTACTCCTACAATTTGATAACAAAACTGACAGAGATTGGCAAGAAGATGAAGACCTTTCAATCACCCATCTTGGTCTTCAAAGTGCAAGGCAGGACACCTTGAAAAGAGATTATTTTTTGGTGTGCCTTCACATTTTCTCCTTTTATGTGGCAAATAAAAACAGACAAAAAAAAAAAAAAAATTTAAGCAGATGCAAAGTGCATATACTGATTGATCACATTCATATTACACCTAAAAAAATGTTTCTTCCATCTCTTCTTTAAGATGTTATTTTTAGATTTGGGATAGAAGCATGTTTAGATGGAAGGAAAAATAAACATAAGAAACTGCATCTGCAATCACATTTCCTGATTAGATCTTAGAGTGCCGTCTGTCTTACTGCTGCTGGTAAATATGGGGCAGTAAATGCCTTCAGTACTAGCTCTTTCTCATGTTCTCTATCCCTGTCTCCTTTGGAAGTCAATACTGTAAATTTAAATTTGTAAGTACAGGAAGATAGGGTTCAGAGCTATGATTTTTTATTATTATTTTCATTCTTCAGCTATTACTGTAGGTCACAACTCCAGGCAGAAATACCCTGACTGTGCAAGGGAATAAATGAAATTAAAGTTATTTTTTTGTTGTTGTTTTTTTTTTTTTTTTTTTTTTTTTAATATAAGTACTACCTCAATCATCCCTTGAACAAGTGTATGACTTTAGAAAGCTACATAAAAAAATGAACACAAAGAAGTGGAAAGGTGCACTTGATCCCTTTCTTCTTGTTTGTACTTAAAACAAAGTGCCTTTTATAATACTGTGAGGTTATGAGACGAAAGTATCATGAAAATCTGCAGTAATCCCAGATTTAACTTTACTTGTTAGTTGAAATGGGATCAAGATAAACTTTGAGGATTTTACATGCCTCAATAGGCAGTTACAGGATTTCCATACCCTAACTTATTCACAGTATGTACTTAGATAGATAAAAATAAATATTTCACTAAATATTGTTTTTTTGTTTGTTTGTAATGTGGATCAGCACTGAAAAATAAAGAGGAAGTTTCAGTCTTCCAAGTGCTGGAATTTTATGAGCTTTGTTATTAAAAAAAAAAATTAAAAAACAAATAATAATTAAAAAAAAAAAAGAGGACCTGAAGAAGCAACAATCAGCTGTATGACAGGCACTTCATTAATTCACATACTTTATAATTTGCTCACTGAACTATCTGCTTTTCCTATTCTCTCAGCAGGAACATAGATAGCAAAGACTATCATGAGCTGTTGTGCTACTAGAGGACTGTTAATCTTACCAGATATACCACAGAGCATTTACTGCTACATATTTATTTATTTTGATTTAGAGCATGATTAAAGAGAAATCCAAAACTCAACTGATACATAACTGCAGCACTGCAATTCAATAAAACTCAGCTGAGCCAGAGAATTAAAGACACAAAGCGTCAAAGTCCTGTCAGCAGTTCCTGTAGGTATTATGGAGGTACCAGCAAAGATGTTCTTCCAAGGAAATATCCACCAGGTTTGCAGATGGGATCAATATGCAGGGGATGGAAAGAGGAGATGGAGTGAGACAGAGTGAGATCAGAAGAGCTAGTCCAATGCAGTGGGCAAGGAAATTTGGTTGTGAGCTTGCACAGGAAGGGGAAGATAATGGAAGATCCAAGCCAAGTCAGCAAGATGGGGGTTGAAAGCACAGGGAACAGTGCTTGAGGTAAGATTTTAAATAGTTTGGGAACCAGACGCAATTTTAACAGCCAGTTCTATCAACTGGACTGAAGTGCCTGCCAGACTGCATATAATCTCCCTCTCCCCAGGGAGGAGCCCTGTAATGTGCTCTGACAGTGGGATCGGATCCTGATGGGGAGAGGGAATGGTCAGGGGAAGAGCGTGAGGGAGATAGAGAGCTGAGAACCACAATAATACACACTAAAAGAGTGCTGTTATTCAGCTGCAGAAATAAAGGGCATTCTGTGGTGCAATCTCTTTGCTTTTTTCCTGTATTTATTTGTTATGGGTCTGAGCCAACGTTCCTCACAGTGGGAGATTTTTGATGGCCTTCGGTAGGCTTTGATGAGGCCCATATTTGCTCATTTGCACAATGTATTTATCTGCACCCCCGGCTGTGTCAATCAGCATGTAGTGGCAAAGTTCGCTGAATGCTTTAAATAAACCCCCCACTTATTAAACAGTTCTAAGCTCAGATTTAACAAGCTTTATACAGCCAACATTACCTGAGTCATTCCTCTGGGAGAATTATGGACTGAATGCTGAGAAGACATTTCCAGAGTGCTTAAATGACTATTAATGGCAGCCACGCTCCTAAGTTATTTAAGGGCTTTTCAAAGTTCCAAACAAAACACAGCTCAGCAAAGACAGTACTGACTGAATGTTTCTGTTACACTCATTGCAAAAACAATGAGATACAGTCAGATTCAGCAAAAAATGAAATGTTTCTGTATTTACACCAGCAAACAACTCATTAAAGCATTATGCAGCAGAAATATGTGTGCAGCATTATTGGTTTGCATGACCACTGCACTTCCACAGCTGCTTCAGCAATTCATCAGAAGGCTTTACAAACAAGCATTTTACTCCTCTAGTTCTCCAAAACTGTAAATACCTCCCACTGTTGGGGTCACAACTCCATGCCAATGTGAAGAGCAGAAACAAGGAGTGATGTCTTGGGCTGACTTTATAAAAAGCTCACATTTGGAGCAGGATGACACCACAGATTTCCTGTTCCACCACAGGTAGGTTACACAGCATGAAGTCCTGGTCTGTGGCTAGGACTGTGTCAGAGACAGCATGCTAGGACATGAACGATCTTGTAAAACGATTTTTAAAAATAGTGCTTCATTACACAATTCAAATAAATAAATAAACTTTCAGAACTACTTTCTCTTGAAAGGGACTTTCTAATATATACTTCTTTCTGATGTGTCAGCACTCCAGCCAGTAAGTCAGCTTTATCAGGAGCCCAACTTAAATGTCTCAATGCTAACACAGGTAGCATGGGGAGTAAACAAGAGGAGTTAGAGATGTACATGTATGCATGCCTGCAGGACTACGAGCTCATTGGCATTACAGAGATGTGGTGGGACAACTCCCATAACTGCAGAGCTGCAATGGAAGGATACAGGCTCTTTAGGAAGGACAGGCAGGGGAGGCAAGGAGGTGGCATTGCCCTCTATGTCAGTGAGCAACAGGAGTGCACAGAGCTGTGCCTGGGAATGGATGTGGAGCTGACCAAGTTGGCTTGTGGTTCAGGCCTAAAACAAGGGCAGGGACAATGGACATTATAGTGGGGGTCTGCCACGGGCCACCTGACCAGGAAGACCAAGCAGAGGAGGCCCTCAGTAGACAGGCAAATGCAACCTCACATTCACAAGCCTTGGTCCTTGTTGGGAACTTCAACCACCCTGTATCTGTTGGAGGGACAGCACAGCAGGGCATAGGTAATCCAGTAGGTTCCTGGAATGCACTGATGATACTTTCCTTCTCCAAGTGAAGGAGGAGGTGCTATGCTGGACATTGTTCTCACCAACAAGGAGGGGTCATTGGGGAATGTGAAGCTCCACAGCAGCCCTGGCTGCAGTGACCATGAAATGGTGCAGTTTGGGATCCTGAAGGCAGCAAGGAGGGAGCACAGCAAGCTTGTTACCCTGGGTTTTGGGAGAGCAGACTTTGACCCCTTCGGCGATCTGTTTGGTATAGTACCATGGGACAAAGTCCTGGAAGGAAGCGGGGCCCAAGAAATCTGGTGAATATTCAAGTATCATCTCCTCCAAGCTCAGAAACAATGCATACCAACAAAGAAGAAGTCAGGCAAAAATGCCAGGAGGCCTGCCTGGATGAACAGGGAGCTCCAGGTCAAACTTGAGCAGAAAAAGGATACCTACAGAGGGTGAAGCAAGGACAGGTAGTCTTGAAAGAATACAGAGACACTTTGACCAGCCAGGGATCAGGTTAGGAAAGCTAAAGCCCTTTTAGAATTAAATTTGGCCGGGGATATCAAGGACAAAAGAAAGGCTTCTACAAGTATGTCAGTGACTTTTTTTGCCTCAGACTTCACCGACAAGAGTTCTAGCTACATAGCACAAGTCCCAAAAAGCCTTTATCAGGGAGTGTAAAGGGTAATGGCTTTAAGTTAAAAGAGGGTACCTTTAAATTAGACATTAGGAAGAAGTTCTTTATTGTGAGGGCAGTGTGGCACTGGAACAGGTTGCCCAGAGAAGCTGTGGATGCCCCATCCCTGGAAGTGTTCAAGGCCAGGTTTGATGGGGCTTTGGGCAACCTGGTCCAGTGTGAAGTGTCCATGCCCATGGTGTGTGGGTGGGTTGAAATTAGATGATCTTTTAGGGCCCTTCTAAAACAAAACCATTCTATGATTCTTTGATTATATGATTTTAACCTCCCTCCAAAACAGTCTGTCAGAGATGTTATCACTGCTTTATTTATTTGTTTATTTCTGATTAAGTACATTTGCCAGTTTTGCCTGATTAGAAAGACCAGATCCTTTATGCGTTACTGTTCACTAAGGTACAGGTTTTAAAAGATTCATACAAGAGCCTGAGTGTCAGGTTACAGAGACAAGGCTTGCATGGAGAGGAAATCTTCCCATTAGACCAACTGAAAAAGGAAAAAAAAAAAAAAGAAAAAAAAAAAAAAAGGAAAAACTCTCATACTGATAAGCCCCTGTTTAGATATGAGCATCAAAAAGCAAAGCAAAGAAATGAATTTGGCTCTTCCTATAAATCTTGCCTCTTTTGTAGCTTTACCCATGCCAACCATGCTGCCATTGTCACTGAGTGTCTGTGAAGCCTTTAATTCATAAAAGTCTTTTCTTCCACGAACTACATTAAAAAGAAAGTTTCATATATGAATATGTGATTGACACATTATTAGGAAAAATATGACAAAAGCAGCAGCGTCACATTAAGATCTGGTGCTGCAGCCATCATCATTCCCAGTATCTCTGTACCTACCCAACACAGTGAAAAGGCAAAAGGGAAGAAAAGACTGTGCTCATTAGGAAGAAAAATGGAAGCAGCACTTCTGAGCACCCCATCTGCTGCCATCATGTCAGAGATATCACATTTTACTGCTGTCACCAGCAGGTGCACGCAATTAGGTGACAGCAAAATGAACTATGGCTTCCTGGTGACTGTTTCAAGCGGATTTCAGACTATTGGCAAGTGCGTGATAACAGGCTGTGGGCATTTGCCTCTGAATAATTCCTGGAATTCACATGAAAAATGTACAGGTAATTCATTTCATTGTAGAAGACTGCTGTAAAAAGTGACAAAGACGGCAACTCCAGGAAAGCAAAGGACTACAGAGGGCATGGGACAGGCTAATTCTCAGTACTGTGGTTGTTATGAGGACAGCTACGGCCAATCTGTTCATTTCTGATCTCATTTACACTAATTTATCAGGACAATCAAATACAAAACAAATACTTAGAAATATATTAATGGCATATTGAAGGACTAAGGAGTGTTCTAGGATCTTTTCTTCTAATTTCAACTAAATACATTGCTACTGCTCAAAAACTGTGGCTAATTAATGGATTGGTTAATGCTCAATAAAATTTCCCAGATTTTCATGTGAGAGGAAGAAAAAAGTGTTTGGACAATGCTCTCAGACACATGATTTGATTTTTGCGTGATTCTGTGCGGAGTCAGGAGTTGGACTCTATGATCTTCATGGATCCCTTCCAAATCAGGATATTCTATCAATTTATGAAGCAAAACTACCTTCTCCTCTGTTGTCCAAGGCAATCAAGGAGAACTGCAGAGCCTTGCCAGGGATTGTGAGATCCCTTTGCAGTGCTCTCAGAAAATCATCCCCCCAAAAATGGAGCAAAGGTTAAATTTTCCAGTTAAAAAATTGTCTCCCTGGGGAATTACATTAGGCAGGACCAAAGCAAAGCAAAACATTCAACTGTATACATTAGCTACATCTGAAGATTAGGAATTTTACCTAGTGGTAGCTGATTTCTGAGAGTAACAGTTATTTTCTGACATATAAGCTATGATTCCTCTGGTATGCCAAAAAAAATGCTGTTTTCCTTCACTGACTCAATGGCAAAACCTTTTTTTTTTTTTTTTTAACCATGTCTGACATAAACCATTTGAATAGATTAGTGCAGCAATGCAGCATGCCTGGGCAACTTTCTTTAATTTAAATCAGTATATAACACTTATGACAACAAAGAATTGCTGGTTTTGGAAGGCACAGCTTATTTTAAGAGTAATTACTTTAACAGAGCTACAGAAATTGTCTTCTTTCTCCAGTCAAAAGTGTTAATGTTACCACTCCAACAAAATTGTTTTCCATGAAGATGTTCTCTCCTCAGGGATAAAGAAAGAAATGCATCTTTTGAAATCATAGGGTATTCCATAATCATATACAAGTTTCAGGGAACCTGGGGCATTTTCAAAAAAGTCAACAATAATAGAGCAGTCCCCTTAAATCATATCTTAATAAGCACATATAAGTTACACACTGAAGTACAAAGCCATTTCCAAAGCAAACAACAACTTGTTAGGTTCTATGTCTGACTCCTATAATTTTATTTTATTGAATTTTATTGCAAATCTTGTAATATCTTGCCTTTTATTGTGAGACTTGAACTACTAGAGTTATGCTATGAGAAAATCTCAACTTTATTATTATTATTAAAGTTTCTAGCTATGGAGGAAACCATGAAAAATATAGCTTAAATTTCAAGACACCAGAGGAGTTTAAAAGGGCTCTGTTTGTTTATTTATTTATTTTTGTGAAATCTAATGATGCAAGCATCACAGTTCACATGCTGAAATGCCATAAAGCATGTGAGGCTTGAGGAAAAAAAGAATCACTTATAAAGAAAGAAACACTTGCACTAATAGTTGAGTAAATCCATGCCACCAAATGCTGCAGCAGATAAAATATCATTTCCAATAGCCAAACAGAAACATGTACAATTATTTTTTATTGTCTTCCTAAGTCAACATATGGACATGGTGTTGCTATTGTTTGCAACTTTATCAAGCAGCAATTCAGCTGCCACCTTTAACAGGAAACTCAGAAAGCCATGCACCAGATATTTGCAAATATGATACACTTTTGAGAACGGCAAAGGCAAAAAAACTGCTTTTCTCCACCTTGCCCCAGCACATCAGCTCCACACAGGCACCACTTGCCTTTCCAATTTCAAAATGTGCTCTTTAAGTCCCTATTCTGTGCTCTGAAACCCTGTCCTAATAAAAGTAACAAGACAGTAAAATGCATGTCCACAAATGTATTCTTTTTGCAGCAGCCTTGGCTGGTAAGAAGGAAGAGGAATCAAAAAGCAGTAAGGATTCTTATCAGTTAACTTGCTATGCCTTTATTTGGTCCCCAGTCACTTAAATCAAGGAGAGGGTCTAAATCTAGGGCAGCTCTATGAACTGCCTATGCAAATTAGCTGTTCTGCCTGTAAACTAGAAGCATGATTTTCAGCCCCCACTACAATGATGTTAGTGCCACGAGAATATTCCAGGTCAGGACTGGAATTCAGAGTGAAGTAGCTCTCTGTTTCATTTCAACTTATGCCCATGTGAGAGCAAGTAGGTGCCTGTGTGCACACAGCGACTGTGTGGGCTGGAAAAAAACAACAGGACCTCACATAGGATACTACTTTGCACGACAAACAGGTCACCTAGCCACTGAGACATAAAATACTTTGATTAAATTGGGGCAGCTTGGAGGCAAGCAGGCAAAGGCAGTATTAGTGTTTTCTCATATGTAAAGATATTAGCTAAGATTCTGACTTCAATAATGTTTTCAAGCATAGCTGAGCTTTAAATTTAATGAGAGCCTCATTTATATTCTGGAAAAAAAGGAAGAGACCAGTAAATACATTGGTACTAGAAAGCAGAAAAAATAACATTGAGCAAACAAATAAAAAGACATACTGATAACTTTTATCCTTCTGTTCTCACTTGCCTTATGAAAAATCTAGTTGGAGCTGCTATCACACAAGCTCTATCCTGCAATTCTAACATGCCATACTGATAATCTCCTTGTTCAGTAACAGCTGCAGGGCTCCACTTACTGAGTAATGGCTATAGGGACAGACACCCTGCGGGGCTGCTATGCAAGAGAGTCTCATCATAACCAAAGTCAGTGTCTGAAACAATATAAGGAAACAACAGAAAAGAAACTGCTTTTTCCATTCTCCAGCTCTGAAGTTTCATAGGACTGCAGACTTTTCTTCAAAGGATGACAATAACGAAGCAATAGAAACAACAGCAGAAAGGGTGGAACAATAATAAACTCCAATTCCATATGGGAGAGTTTTCAAAAGTTTGTTATTTTTATTTTTTTAATAAAAAATAAAAATTTTATCCTATAACTTCAATATTAAATTTGGCAAGTAGGAAAACCAAGCAATCAAATCTTAATCTTTCTGCCCCCACTTTTGACCTTGAAAAAAAGATCAAGATAAGCTTTTTATTTTCTCTGTCTTCTTTCGTTTCTGTAATTTACATTTACATAAGTATATAGCAGAGCTTCCTCCACCCCTAGCTCATTTTGGGTCATTATTTGAGGCTGCAGATGCAATTCAAGCAACGGGAAAGAAAACAAGTATTGAAATGAGTTAGGATAAGAGTTTTTTTGTTTGTTTGTTTAATTTTAAAAAATAAACCCCAGGAATATTGCATTTCCTTAGCTTGCAGTAGAAACCCATTTCCAGCTCCTAACAGAACATGCTTAGTGTAATAATGACAGAACAGGCCAATTGGAGTCAACGTGTACAAATCCTTTTCTTTGGGATATATGCTTCTCTGTCTCACATCTGCAGGTAGCTCATTAACATTAATGAGAATTAGGTACCTGAACAGAGAAGTGAATGCATCAGTTAGGAAAGCTTCTGCTTCGGATACACCAGCTACTCTTTTGGCTGCCCTGAACAAAGCATGAAATGAAATCACTAAATACATTTTATTTAATTTCTTTAAGTTATATTTAGCTGTAAATTGTATTTAATAAACCTATTATTCAAAATCTTATGAGAACATTTAAGTAGCAATAATGTTTACTATCTATGTGTACTGCAAGCTTGTATGAGTAATGTATCTTACTGAAAGTCCCTGGGCCAGTTTCACAGCCACGAATCTCATGAGCTTCCTTTTGTTCTGGCAATTAGGCCATCTGCCAGGAGCTGAAATGATTAGCAATAAATATAAATGTAATAGCTCTGCTTTGCAGTCTTTTCAGTCAGTCCTGGTTCCCTTATCCACTGGGGGCACTATGAGAATCATGTGAACAAAGAGCAATAACAGAGAATGTTGTAAAAAAAATGGGAAAATTTAAAGAGGCACTGTAAGGTCAATGTGAAAACAGGAAAAAAATACTGATTCTGATTGAGATTTTTTTTTTTTTTTTCAGAGCAGCACAAGGGATTTCATCCTATCCTTTTCATTAATTTTACGTGCTGTGATCCTTGGTAGTCCTGACAAAACTTCCACTTTTCTCTCACTTGCTCAATAAGGCATTTTGATCACAACTATTTCTTATTATCTATACACGTGCACAGAGGCAAACATGGATCACATTCTTTACTGAGGAATTTAAGCACTACTGTGATTCAATTAATAGTACTAATAACAGATTAACCAGCAGTGGACATTAGTGCAACTGATGATATTTAGCCTCCTGCCTTGAGCCAGCAGGAAACCAAAAGTCCTTGTCCCTAATTAGAGCTGAGATGTACAAAGAACAGAAATGCCTTTTTTCAAAGGAGTTTGAAGTTCAGAGCTCTGTTATTTAAATCAGCATGAAATCCCCAAAATTTAAATTCTTCACAGAGAAAATAAACAATTCTGATACATTAATACCAGTTTGATGGAACAGTATTTTCCAGTGGGAAAACAATTTTATAGAACTTTCATCCACTTAGCTGTAATATAAAAGAAAATAACACTACTGGTGCTGCCTAACAACAACAACAACAATTAATCATCATCATCATCATCTCTTGAAAGGCCCCAAACAGGGCTGCTGAAAACCAATGGGCACTAAGTTGAACTACTGCACAAAATGAAACACCACATCACTCAGCAATTTCCCTTCATAACATATGAGTGGAAAGCTACCTTGTTTTTAATTAAAAAAAAAAAAAAAAAAAATGCCCCAAATAACCTCAAATTTAAACTGTGGTAATACACATCCCTGTATTCACAGAGTATTGGCTCAGTGCAGGAGACTGTCAGAAGTTGAAGAGTGATAGAATTTCAGTGATTATAAATATAATCATTCACCAGAATTAGCTATAATTTAGCCATGGCAAAACATTTCTAGAACTGCCAGCTGATCCCCCAAGACAGTTACGTGCACATGCTCTCTTACTGCATCTTTGAAGAGAGGTTACAGAAAATTACATTTCTGCCTAAACTCCAGACATTACATTCTCTTCGGCAATAAACAAACAGATGTTCTCATTTTTCATTTTTATCTTTTATGACTAACATCCTCATGCCTCCTAAAATCATGAGACTCCTCTCCAGACAAGGGGGGAATAGATACATTAGATGATAAACTCAGGAATTATCTTTTTCCTCTTTAAGACATAGGGCGTGTCTTCTACACACTCATTCACCTCTCTTTTAAGTTCATCTAACAAAGTGTTTCCTACACACCTCTAGCAGTAAATATATTGTAATAAAATAATTCAGTTCACAGAGCTAAATCAAAGATCGACGTGGAATAAATAAAACAGCAGCGGTAATAAACAGGACCGTGGTTGTATTAATCACAGCATCTTTTTCTCTCTTTATCAATTAGCACATAATGCAATAAACATGTTAAAAATCCAGAAGATAATTCTCAACAAGCCTTGGCTCTGCATTTACTTTTGCTTCTCATAACTGAAAGCCACTTGCATCAAGGTAGCAAGTCAGACAGAATTTCACTCAAGGGTGTTTGTTGTTAAATAATCAAAGCCAGTGGTTAGAGAAAACAAATTGCCAACCGTCAGTCCAGATTCATTATGTCTGGCAGCTTACATGCAAAAGGATGCAGTAGAGACATTGCAACGAAGTGCAGAACAGATTGTACTTGAAAATCATGTTCTTGCTTTCTGGTATCTCTACATTTTTCCCAACAATCTGTCTGAGCAAAGTCAATTATAACACTCTATTTAACTTTTCTTGTAAAGTGCATATACCAACTGCTTAGGAGTCAAACATAAAATACTGCTATGAGAAACAACCACTCTATTTTCCAAAGAGAACACCACAAAATTTCCAAGGACAAGGCAAAAGGTGAACTAAAATAATAAAATTTATCACTGTCAGAGATGAAATGCTATTGGTTTAAAGTGCCATTAAAAAAAGGGAAAAAAAAGGAGAGAGAGAGAGAAATATTGCACAGAGTGAGAGAGAAATATTGCAGAAAGGGGGAGGGGGGAAAGAGAGAGAAAGCAAGCGAGAAAAAGAAAGAATTATTGCAGAATATTGTCAGTAAAAAACACTTGATAAGCCTCAGTTGATGGTTCTAAAATAAGCTATAAAGAATTCAGAGAAAAAGAAATAAATATTTGGTTCTGCACAGCAGATGTCAGAGTCTCAGTGGTTTGATCCAGTTGTATCTGGATACCACACTGTCCCCATTGCATGCATATTCCTCTGTAATCCTAATCCTCAGAGACACCACTTGTGCAGAGTTGCATCTTTTAGGAAGGGACTGACAAAAAGCCTGATTTACAGTTATGATTGAAGAAAGACAAAAAGGTCTAGAATGCATGAAAATTCACCTGAATCATTCATCAAAACCCAAATGTATTTGAACACAGATTTCATCTAGAAGCTAGGACCAGATTAATTTGTAGAGGCAAAAAAAATAACAGAAAAACCTTCAGTAAGCCAATCAATACAAAAATTGTTGCTGAAGCAGATGTCAAGACGCAGTTCAAATTAAAAACTGATGCTTGGTGTGACACTATAAATCTTCAAATGCACCTCTAAACTGCACAATTTTACTCTAAGCAAAACCAAAGTTTTGTTCTCTCCACCTACAATGACCTGACAGATGTCAATGGTATTACATGCAGAGAAGTTCAGACTTCAACCTTCTGTCTTACATCTGTCTTCTCATAAGTCTCTCTCAAGTGTTCTCCCACACTCTTTAACAGGCCAAGATGAGGAGACACTTCAGATGAACATCTCATTTTACTTCAACCTTTGAGGCCACTTCATCCATGGGCACCCATGGACACTTGAGCACATTGAGACTAAGGTGCTTTTTAATGTAGCTGCAGTGGTGGTACTCTTCACCATCATTCCTCTGCTCCTGCGTAACACACCAAGTGCACAGCTGCTTACTACTTCTTTACATGACATCTTCACTTGTAAAGATTTCTGGTTGCGAATTGCTTGAATTAGAGGTTGTTCCACTCTCATCCCACATGCCATGACTAACACTGTGAATGGGTGAGTTCAAGTGCAAATAACACGGTATCCATTATCTCAAAACCCCACTACTATTCCATTTCATCTTTTTTATCTTTTTATTCCACTGCAACTCCTCTCCTAGATGCTACATATCCTCCACCAGCATTAAAGAAGGAATATAAGATGAAGGAAGTGTTTTCAGTTAAGGGCCATTGTCAGTATGCAAATTTGACCAACCTCTTGTGCAAAACACTGGTTTCAGTGGGCCTATAGATGCTATGTTTTGGCTCCTAAATGTGCAAAGAGAAACACGTGGACAGGCCTGCTTTGCTTATATCTTATGCAATTTGTATATAGCACCGTGACAAATCCGTGATATATGTGGTATCGGGACAGTATGGTATCCAGATACAACTGGATCAAACCACTGAGACTCTGACATCTGCTGTGCAGAACCAAATGTTTACACCGTGACGTGTAAGTGAATTTTCAGAACTAGGTGGAAGTGGGAATATAATTAAACCAGTAGCCAGAGGTAGTTCCAAAGGCCTGACACCATTGGGTCAGAAACCAAGGTCACAGATGTGCTTGTGCACATGTAGCTTATGTGATCATAAGCTTTAGCTTTACAGTGGAGACAGATAGAGCCAACCTGCAAAAATCAGCTTTTCTCTTGGGGTGCATAGTGGAGGAAATGACAAGACAGAAACAGGAAAAGAAAAAAAAAAAAAAAAAGACATTTTTCTGAACACTCTTTTCTCCAGCAATCTTTTCTATTTTAGTGGGTCTTAAGGCTATTTACCTTATGTGTAGAGTGGAAGAACCATAATGACTGGAGGAGAACAAAAAACAGAATGCAATTTCTGTTCTGGTCAGGAAAGTACGAGCCTTGCAATTGCTACTGACATCATGAATATACATTAGCCATTTATACATTCATGGACTTCAGCTGCACCACAGTACAATGTCCCACTCTCATTCAAAATGTATCCTTCAGGCAATTAAATACATATATATATATATAAAAATGTACATTGTGTGTATGTGCTTACATCATAAACAAATGCAAATGGTAAAATGACTAATTATCATACAGGAAGCCTATAGCAAACACTGATTTTTTGATGCGAGTTATTTTGCTGCAAGATCAGCCTTCTTTTCTATGATGCCAGAATTAAAGACTGAATCATTAAAAAAAAATCAGGTTACACAAACTTGTAGAAATTACTTCCCATGATCAGGTATGTATCCACAAGCTACAGAACAATGCAGAGAAACCTGAGTTAGCTTTCAGTGAGCTATACTACATCCCATCTGTGACTTTGCAACTCAGTAAATCAACCTAATGTGAGCTCCACACTGCTACAATAGATTTCTCCTGACCTCCAAGCACTACATTTACAGCCAGTTTGAATACTCTTTGTATCCCACACTGCAGTCATGAAAGTTGATATAATCCTTGAAAGCTTACCAAAAGCATTAAGAGACAGACTGTTATATTAGATAAGAAAAATAGATACAATAAATCCATTAACCACACTCTACTTTGGAGACTGATGACTGTAGCAATTGGCTGCGGAATACATACAGAATACAAAACATCTTCTGTTCTTGGATTCTGGTTTATGCAACAAGAAGAAAACAGGAAAGGAAAAACAAACAAACAAACAAACAAAACAACACAATATCTGATGTTTATTCAGATATTCACAGGGGAAGACTTGGGTTTTGGTAATCTCAGATTTGTTGCAATTAAATGGTGACTCTATCACAAAATTTGCGGCAAATTTTGACTTTAGTTGAAGTACCGCACACATGTCTGGGCATCCAGGCTAAACAGACCACTGAGAATTATAACTAAAAGTTACTGAAGGCAGTATTCATTCATCTGGCATTTGATAATGCACTGATGGATGTAGACTCAATAAAATATTTCAGAGAAAGCTAGCTATCATTCCTCTGCCATCTAAGGCACCTCATTTTAAAAGAGATGTTTCCCTAGGCAGACAAATATGGTCCCTTTCATCTCTTCCTTGGCTATGGTGGCTACAAAGGATAGCCAGCTTAAGATACTGTGGTTTCAGATATGAAGCATCCCTGCACTTTAAATATTCCTTGGAGTCCAGTTTTGTAAGCATGCACAATGCTGCAAACTACTTAAAGGAAAAAAAAAAAAAAAAAAAGGAAAGAAAAGAAAAAAAAAAAAACAGCAAAAACAAACAAAAAAGGTGTTAGAAGAAGCTGCAACAATAGTTGTCAATTCTACAGTCTGGTAAGGACCAGTGCTGGAACTAGGTATCCTCCATCCACATCAACGCTAAAGCCAAGTTACAAGATATCATTTTCAAGCAATCACTCACTAGTGAAGCTCTCATAAAGAGAGTAAAAGCAACTACAGGGTTGGAAGCCTATCCCCACTGCCTAACTGCAGCTCTCTGACTGTCCTACAACATGACTTTTTCTGCTTTTCCCTAGTAGCTCTTAAACAGTTCCATCCAACACAACTACACTTAAGCTTTTTTTTCTACCCACTTTCATAATTCTGTCATTACGTGATTATGTGGGCTGGTCAGATGACAAACTGAGTTACATGCTGCTGTGTAAGAGCTTTAATCACCTGCTCCTGATATTCTTCTCCTTCGGGGATGACTGTGAAAGTTCACAGTGTCTTAGAATAAGGCTTAGTGATGCTTCCTGACTAGCAAACCAAATTTTTTTCACCAAGCATTATTTCAAATCCTAGTACTCAACTATTAAAATTACTCAAATGAAGGAGCTAGCATACAGCCCGTTCCTGCCAGAATTTATAAGTATTATGCTTAAAGAGAGTGAAACCAGAAAGCTCTCTCTTAGATATCATATAGATACTCAGAGCAGAGAAGTCTAATCACAGAGAGATATCTAGTTACTTAGCGTTCATAGTGTTTTGTGCTGCTGTGTAGGAGTGTGGCACCTATATGATTTTTCTAATTGGTTTTCAGTCAAATAATTCCTCTGAAAATAAGATCAGAGCACTTGCACGAGACTGAGTTAGACTGGATTACTGAAATGCTACTCTGGCTCTTGAGTTTTTTTGCACCTGCATTTTGAATACTTTCTTAGCTCCTATTTGTTTTGTAACTACAAAATGGTTGAATGATGCTTTACTTACAAAAATTCTCATTTATTTATGTTGGTTCCAAATTATCCTATTTATCCAACTTTTGGGCAAAGTAGAGGGCTATTTTCCTTGTGAATGGAATGAAAGAAGCAAGTAGAAGTGAAGTGGCCCTTGACTGTATTTTCCCACTTCTCCTGACAGTCTGTTCTGTGAAAGGCACAGCTCAGAGTTACTATGCACCTTTGAGTTAACTGATCATTCAGGTTGAACTTGAGGACAGTTTTACATGTATTTTTTACACATGGAATTTAAGATTAATGTTTTTAAGGTATCTTTACAGCCATATTCTTTAATCCCGAAGGAGTGACTGGGGACAGAGTGGACCAAAGCTTGAAAGCAAAAAAAAAAAAAAAAAAAAAAAAAAAGTTAAATGATTCATTGAGTGAGCTTGGATAGCTGGATTTCCTTAGCAAATCTGCCAAAGCCAGATCTTAAGAAAAAGTAAAATAGTTTAAAAATAACTGGTCTAGGGTCCCAGCTTTCTAACATTATCAAGAGAGAGAGAGAGAGAAAAGGAGAGAGAGAGAAAACCACAAACTTTGATGCTAAGAAAAGCTTTTATTCTTGCAGCTGAAAAGGAAGAGATTCCTGGAGGTCAATTCCATCAAGGAAACTGAATTCACTGTTCAAGCCCATCACTTTCAAAGCTAGGATGCAGCTCTTAAGAACCTGAAAGAATCAGCTCCTTCTGTGTAAATTGTAGTGCAGACAGTTTCTTTTAACAGATTTATCTCTTTACCTATTTATTGGCTTGGTGGCAGGCTGCTTAATGGCCTAAGGTTTTAAATAAACAAGTAAATAAATGAAAACATGCCAAACAACCAAATTAAGGTAGAGAGATTTAAACATGATGAAGGGGGGGAAATGTAGATGATACATGATGGTGGCAAAAGGTGACTTTATTGAAATATTCATTGAAAAAAAAATAAGGCGTTCAATTTTAAGGAACAAAATAAAGAATAACCAGCAGGCAAACTAAAACCAGCTCACTTTTGTAATGGTACTGCATTTATGAACATCTCAGCAGCTTGATTCCCTTTATGTCTCTCAATTTTGCTTCTTCCCCAAGAGTTATGCAGCTAATAATAAACTTAATAGAAACAGACAAACCTGCCAAATGGAGGACAGAACACTAGAGGAATGCAATGCCCAGCACAGAAATGAAAGGCAGTAGCAGAGTACGTTCCCCCTACCATTGCCTTGTGGGACACTTTTGCAATGGAAACACCCTAAGATTATTCTTCAGAAAGCACAGGGGGCCAAAGTGAGCTGCCCAGCCAAAGTCACGCAAAGGAACCCCCATTACACAACTCATTTTCAGAAAATGAAGTGGGACTGCTAAATTAACCACAAGAGAGCCCTGAGACCACGAGGTACTTCACTGCGATACTGAGACAGTCCCCTTGCTGGAGGTACAGTGGGAGAGCTGGAAAACAAGGATATAGAATCATAGAATATCCCGAGTTGGAAGGGACCCATAAGGACCATCAAGTCCACCTCATGGCAGCATGTAAGAGGGTGCAAGTCCAGCAAGACTTTTACTACTTCTCACAAGGGTTTCCAGTAGGGCCAAAGAGATCACATAGACAGACTAAGCCTCACAATTAAAATGTCACATTGTTTTTTAGTGGAGCCGCACTGGGCAGGGAAGATGGATATTCCTTGCATTGGCTATTTTAGCACCCAGCAAGACAAGGACCATAGACAACTAAGCTCTATACTATAAGGTTATGTAGAAGAGACTGTCTGCTCCTTTAAGGATGCCTGGTCAAGAGCCTTTGCCAAGACACCAAAGGATAAGAGATGGAGGCAGTGATGGGAATCAAGTCTGATCATTCACACTGATTTATGAGAGCAGATGAGAATGTAGGAATGTTTATTCCAGCAGGGTTGTCTGATGAATAACTTCTATGGTGGGAGACAATCACAATCAGCAGACCTCCCAGTTACACTGACTGGTGGACTAACAAGCTACAGGCACCACTTCCAGGAGGGGTGAAACTTGCAGCTGAAAAGATTGTGAACCAAGGAGTCCCAGACTGTGAGTGAGGGTGCAGAAACTGCAGAGCTCTGCAAACCCATGGGGAGTGTGCAGGGGAAAGGGGGAGCAGGAGGAACAAAATGGGGGGAGAGGTAGAAAATGGTATAAAGGAATAGTTTCATGTAAGATGGGGACTGTTCAGTACATTTGTCTGCACTTGATTGCCATAGTCTGTCCTGTGCTGTCTCTTTTCTCATTAAACCTTTTCTTAACTTTTTATCTTTTATGTGAGTCCTGTTGACAGCAGCCCTTGTCTGGGGCAGCCTGTGTGACTGCTTGTTTCAGTGTCCCATGTATCTCTAGGACACATGCTCAACTTTAGCTTTCCCCTTTGAACTTGCAAAGTTCAAAGTTCGCCAGCTGGAGGCCTGGGCCATGCTCTGTTTGCTCTTTACGTCACTTAACCCACACTGTTTACATGTTCCCCAGGAAAAGTGAGAAGCTGGAACACTTCCAGTATACATGGTTTAGGAAGGGGCTGGTTGAGATCCAGAGATACTTTATCCTTTCCCTTTCTTGTCTCTCTCTCTCTTTTTTTCTTTTTTCTTTTTTTTTTAATTTTATTTATTTATTTATTTAGAGGAGGCACAGAACTCATGGATTCCACATTTCTCAAATGATTGCTGAAGCCACTGGAAGTCGTTCCAGCATCTTTTTACATGTAGCTTTTTGCAAAGATATTATTCACATGAAATCTCTAAACTCAGGAGACCTATGATCACAAATACGGTACACAAGAGCTACAACGGCACTTGCTTCTCTGGCCTGGCATAAAACATAACCCCAAACCCATGTATGATCATTTTAAAAGGGCTCTTAAAAGGACTGTGTCCTAAATGTAGCCCTCAGAAGTGCATCTACCAAAGGAAGATTTTTAATTTAGGGTTTCCCCTTGTATCAGTGCCGCAAGCCTATTTGCCTCTGCTCCTCACAGCTACAGTTACAGCTGTTGCTCTCAAAAAAGTAACTTTGTGCCACATATTTTAGCTAATTTTTGAAACCCATAATAGACTCAGGTTAAACAGACTGATGGTGAAATATCTTGGTACGTTCATAGTTAAGAGGAAGACTGAATTTCTATGCATTTTATTTTCATTTAACTTTATCTAAACTGCTTTGTTTAGTCAGGCTAGCCAAACATACTTGTATACAAATACCATCACCATCTTCCTTGGAGAAAGCCTTCCCTACAAGGAATTTACAGCCCAAGATCAGATGGACTGGGACTAGATAGTGTGAAAAGCAAGAGACTGCACATGAAGATTGAGCAAACCAGTATTTCAGGCTTGCATGTACTGCAGCGGTTTTCTAAAGAAATCTGAAAATGGGAAGAGGATAATAACTTCACGTGATTTTGTAGACCTGTTACTTCAATTTTGGAGCAGCCACTGCAGGCAGTTAATGTACATACCATCACTTGAATAATACTTCAGCAGAGGCACATGAGCTGTGCTATGGCTCAAGAAGAGAGAGAGAGAAAGGTGATGTGTGTGAGATTCAAAATCACCGAGGGCTTATCTGAGTGAGAATAGCAGCACAGCAAACGATACATGTACTGTGTACAGGGTGGGTATTAAGTAACACACAGAAATTATAAAACTTGCTGAAGCCAAGTCTATCTCTAATGCATCTCTTCTGCTGGGTCTATCAGCTAGAGTTAAAAGTGACCCTATCATTTCCAGAAGAGTTTTTGGTGTGTGTATTCAATATTTGACAGAAGCAGCAGGAACAATCCCTTCTAACTGAATTAAATATCCTTATAACTCCCCCCTCCCACCTTCACCCCTCATTCTGTTCCTGTTCTCATTGCAGGGAATTCCAATTCTCACAGCCACTTTACGTCACCTGTATTTCTACTGACTCAAACTGCAAGTACAAATGCTTGGCATGTCTGCAAAACCCAAACCATTCCAACTCTGCATACACAGATGCCTTATACATTTTTATTGGCCTCAGTTTTCCTATCTTCACAACTCACTCAATTTTTTAAGAACTCATCTGTCTTTCCTCTTCCTCTTTTCTGTTGCTACAAGTTCATGACTACTTTTCTTCCCATCTGTATCTTTGGTGATATTCAGTAGCTAACGTATCAGCAGTTTTAGGTTTTGGGTGGGATAATCACTGAACTCAGCTGGAATTTTGCTTTTGGCAACTGTATACCTAGGACCCTGAAGCTTTAACATCATCATTTGCCCCAGGGCAAAAGAAAATGTATTCTTAGCTTTACAAGAACTCAATTGAATTTAACAGGGTTCATCCCAAGAGGCAGGAATCACTTGCATAAATGCTGAAATTTCAAAATAAGATGCTTTCTAAAGCTTTCCAGGTCTTCTCTCTGAGTGCCTGCATTGTGTAAGTGCTGACATAGGTATGCAGATTGTGAGATGGGGTTTCATAAACTTGGTCATAAATAGATTTAGCCTAACGGTTATTAAGAACAGAAAGTTGTAAAAAGGTTCAAAGAGAAATGATACTAAAATACAATGACAACAACAATAACAACATAATAATAATAATAAAGATACAGGATTAACTAACTACCTGGTCCTTGTTTGAAATTGTTTGAAGAGAATCGTTTAAGCTTTCTAGGACAGAAAGCTTTGGTTTAGGAAAAAATTAAAATTAAGTTACCAAAACCAAAGACACTGTACATGCCACCAAATGAACTGATGTTACCACTTGCAAAGAACACAGTCATTAGTTTTACAAACTGACATTAATTAGCTATTTCTACTGGTACCAGTTAAGCTCCAGGCAAATATGCCTTTCATGTTAGATATGACATGCGTTTCAAGAAGAGAAGTTAATTTAATTCTCTCTACTTAAATACTGCACACATCGTTGTTAATGCTGAGTAATTCTGTAGTTTAAAACGAGACAAAGCAAACTGAGTTTCTGGTTTGAGAAATCTGTTATGGGCCTATTTGGTAATTTGCAATGACGGTTCAATGTGTGAAGAGCAGGCATTCCCCAAGCATATTACACCCCTCCCCAACCACATTTGCTCTTTCAGTAACAAAACAGGACAAATAAGGGCAAGGCATTTACAGACTAGGTAAAGAGGAGAGACTGACAACTGAGAACCTGATATGAACCTTGCATCCTATTGTGCTAATTCACTGAGCAGCCTCCTCAGTCTGTGTCTGCAGCACTTCTTTAGGTTACATCCTATGTCTGGGTACTGGGCTCAAGATATGACTGTGATTACACCACCACTGACTGCACTTGACACCTGCCTGCAGAAGATGCAACAGGATGTTTAGCCTATTTTTGTCTAAAATCAAGAATGTTCTGCTTGGATTCTTGCAGGGATGGTGAAAAACAAGAGTTTCAGAAGAGGCCTGTTGTATTTAACAGAACTCTTACAACTCCGATTAATGAATATTTTACACAAGGCCAGAAGTCATGCAAACTGAAACTTGAGACAAGTCTAGAAAAAGCGGGCTCAAGAAAAATGCAAATTCTGCAACTTTGTCATTAGCTGCAGAACTGTAATGTTCATTTCATTATCTTTAAGTGCTTAGACGTTTATGCTGCTGAGAGAATTTGCAATAAAAACAGAAGCACAGATGTTTTGCTACATCAGCCTGGGAGACATGGCCCTCAAGCTATATTTCTGGGCACCATACTTAAAAGAAAAAAGAGGGAGAAGAGAGGAGATAAAAATTTAAGAAATTGGGTTTTAACAAGAGGTAGAAAAACAGAGGTCAGTGTAAGAATGATTAGAGTTCTACCTGTGATCAGACAAGCAAGAACAGGAGGGGGATGAAAAAATTTATAAGGTGGTTTTAAAGATGGTGGGGACCAATTACTCTTATCTGCCAATGAGGACAGGCTAAGAAATAATGGGATTAAAGTACAAAAAGGTAAAATTAGGAGAAATACTAGGGGGAAAAAAAAGATTTTCTGTAATTAGGTAATGAAAGAAGTTACTGATGCAGTTAAAGACCAACAAAGGTCTTTATTAACAAAGGGCTAAAGGAACTCTGGAAGTGAGAGTCTGGGAATGACTAAATGCACGCTGTAGTGCAAACAAGAACCCTGTAGAAATTCTAGCTCATTCACCAGGACAGGAGGATTCTGGTCTGCATGAAAATATGACACGAAAAGTGGATAGAAACTATCAAGAATGATGTGATGTGGCCGCATATATAGGATACAACGCAGAACACAAGGGGATTCATTTTTAATAGCTGCTATTGACTTTCTCTCTGAGCTGGTTTCCTTTCTGAGTTGCAACATTTCCTAGGATACTCCAGGACATGCAACTGAGCCCTGTCCCTTCTTCTGGGCAACCAAGAAAGAGTCATCTTAGATTCCCCACCTCCAATACCTGACTTTAAGGATGCCCAAGAGAGGAAGAGTGGATGTTCAGATCAATAAAGTATGCAGGAAAATTTTAAGACTTGTGTCACTGCAGTAGTTGTGTTTCCTTCCACCCACAAAAAACATTAGCAAAATATAGTTAAATAAATAATTTATCAGTATAATCAAATAAAAAAAATATACATAAAACATCAAAAAAATCTTAGGTTGAATTCCTCCTATGTAACAACAGGTCCAGAAAAAATTGGTTTTACTCAGAACTGAGTAAAATCCAGCATTTTGCTTTAGTGCAGCTGCAAGTTCTACAAAAGCAATAATGAGAACTTTGATTTTTTATTTATTTTATTTTTTTTTTGAGTGCATTTATAAGAGCTTCAGAAGGTTGAATTGAGAAGAAATGTAACTCATTTGTGCACTGGATGAGCAACTATCATAGGTGTATGTATGGATATAAGCTATAATATCATTATTTTCAAAATCTAAGTATGAACTATCAAGGTCCAGAAAACTAGATAGATAAAGAAAAATGGCAGTAAAATTCTGCCAGTAAGACAAACACTAATAACATCAGCCATCTAGCTTTGTCATCCAATTCAGAACACAGTCCTACAACTTCAAATTGTTCTATAAATGTCTATCTTTTCATTCAGACTAGGGAAATAAAAGCACAATTCAACATTATTGAAACAAGGGATCAGTGATGCAACCCAAGAAGAGACCCATGAATGTAGCAGAATTTCTATTTTGGTCTGTGTGTGAAATGAAAGAGAAGCATAAGTCTGGGTGAACCACTATTCTCTCCTTCACCCTTGCTTGTATTTCTAGTGCCACTGCAATTAGCACATATTCATAATCTCAGTGAGTGGTTGATTATAGAAAGTTACACCAATAAGCAAACATTTTTCAACTCTGACAGTCTTTTATAACCTTAACCTACAGCTATAAAGACTCTTCACTATTTACGCTCTACTTATAAGAAAAAATAAGCACACCAATTCAAATATTCAGAAATTATGAACTGCACCCCCAAATTAGAAGACTGGACTAAAATATAGTTGTATATTTCATTTTTTTGCATTCTTCTGGATAGTAGGGCTCATGTTTCCAAATTTGTTTTCAAAATAATGACAGTGATATACAAATGCCTGACTTTAAATAATAACTGAGACTCTCAAAGACACACATCTTATAGCAAATAGGACTTTATAAAAACATCACTTCCTGTAAGGTCCATCATAAGACTGAGTTAGAATCAATAATGAACAAATGCTTTCAAAATTGACGCCTTGCAGGAAAGAGGTATAATGAGTACATGTTCAGACTACTCATAGCAAAATTACTCATTTGTCTTGATTGCTGAAATTCCTCCTTGTGCAGGAGATTAAGCTGAAATCCATCCACCTCTGAACAAGATATAAAATAATTTAATTCTATCTCTGTAATTCATTATTTGCTAGTCCATTGTGCAAATTTCTCACCCACAGTTTTCACAGAATTACTGAAAAGAACAGTATCAGACACTCTACAACATGACAACATGGTTCAAGTGATTGAGCCAAGTGAAAAACCAAGAACATTTTTTTTTGTTTTTTTTTTTGGGGGGGGAAGGGGGAGGAGTATTTGTAGCTGGAAAGTCATTCACAAGGTTAAGGCTTGGATGACTTGCAGCTATGAGATATTAAGTGTATACAGAAAACAGTCTGCTCTAGGAATACAAGTAATAATAATAATAATGAAAATCTGAAGGTTTCTAAAGCTGTTGAGAGTTGCTAAACCTGGGGAGAAATGGGAGCTGTGATCCTGTAGAGAACCAAGACTGATTAAAATACATAGCTCAGGAGGAGGAGAGGAAAAAAAAAAGGCACCAACAACAGTAATAAAAAAAAAAAAAAAAAGCAGCAACAATGAATAGATCATATAGAAGAAAATGATTCCAGAAGACTCCAGAGATAGCTGAGAAAGGATAGTCCACAAAACATCTCTGTTGGAGAGTTTGATAATATTGGCATGCAAAATTTAACAGGATACACCAAGAATTAATGATCTGTCCTTGAAAAGACAGGCTTGCTCTGTTGAAGCAGGAATAATTGACACAACATTATGTTCTCTCAGAACAAGAAATACACTGAGAAAAATAAACTACACACAACAACAACAACAACAAAAAACGAATCTCAAACTAGCTTGGTAAATTTCTAAATTTCTTGAGAGAGATGAAAGAATATACATCCTGTGTGGGTCCCCTAGGAACATTGCATCTTGCTGGGAAAATGTCATTTTTCCAGCAGGATTCCACTGCACATTTTTGGAAAAAAAAACAACAACAACAAACAAAACAAACAAACAAACAAAAAAAACATACCACTACCAACAAAAACAGAAATAAAAACGTATATCCTTTCAAACACTGTTAGTGAAATCACATAGTCACGACCAAGACAGAATAGAAGCTTTGAAATACTGGAAGTGACATGTCAGATGATTTATATTTATTTTTATTTTTGGATATTTCCGTGTGACTGACTTATTGAAAATATGGCCTAGACACTTAAGTTATTAAAGACTGTAGAGGCACACAAGCACACAGCATAGGTAGACAAAGTTGGTAGAGTTGGATGAATGTTACAAGCAAGTAGTTCAAAACATTTGTTCCAAATACATGTAGGTGAAGGTAATCAGATTTTTTTCTGTGATAACAAATATCTGTTAATAGGTCTGTCTTAAAGACATATTCATGCAAATACCTATTTACCTGTAGGCAAATCACAAATCAACATAATTTATTCATAGAAGTCAACATCAGAAATGCAGAAGACCGTCTTCATTGCCAGTGCAGTCTGATCCACAGCATGGAGAACGTAATAATCCAAAGCCGGAAAAATGCTGCAGCAAAGCTGAAGGAACTACACAACTGTGGCTCAGATTTAAGTCACATTCGCTTGGTTCAGCTTCTAGAATGCTTCAGGTTTGGTTGCTTCTTTCTCCTAGCTAGTAAAGGGTTATCTTAGATAATGCATTTAAAACTACAAAATTAGCAAGGAGTTGTAAAACTCCAGACTAGGCTAACCTATTAACATAACCTACTCAGCTACATAACCTAGCTGAACTACAACACAATTAGTAAATGGTGAATAGCCAATCCAGAAAAGAGTAAAAAATTGAAGTAGTCAGTTTTTATATATATTTTTTAACATATTTCTTAATAAAGCATTTATTCAGCAAAGTCTGATACAGAAATAATCAGGACTTGATACAGCATTTACTAACATTTGTAAATGAATCACAGTAAGAATACCTCACACCAGCCTAGCATTCTTCCTGTGGACAAAGGCTGCAATATCCAAATGGGAATGTCTACACACTTAGATTTTCTAACCCTTTTACCTTTTACTAAGTTACTGTTACTCCTTGAAAAATTTAAAGTTAACAATGACTATAAATCCTCCTGGTTCTTTTCCACCTATCAATAGATACAAATTCATAGAGATTTCCACAAGAGACTGATACGTTCCATGATTACATTTACATAGGTTCTACTAGAGGTTTCCTTACAGTTGAATTTCTTTGGTTCAATACTACTCTGCCTACTTACGTAGGCAGATAACTATAAAACAAAACAAAACAACAACAACAAAAAAACAACCCCCCCAGCACCTGTGAATACTTTGTATATTTTATATTTTTCTGGGTCACAATTGAGTTTCATCTTGCATCATAAACAATACTGCAGAATGCCTGGCTAGCAGGAAGCTTCTATAGGAATCATCTGGTCATTAATGAGGCACAAGTTGGATTTTAATAATGATGTCACAGTAAAACTTTGAAAGGAAATCACTTGGTTTGGCTCTGTGATTTTCTTCAGTCATTAATCCAAATATTAAACACCACAGAGTGATATTTGGTACCATGTGCATAAGATAATCATATTAAAACATCTTCATACCAACTAACAATAGAAATCAAAAACTGGAAAACTGAATTTACTTGTCTGCATGCTGACCTCTTTTCTAAGATCTTAGAAGAAATGGATTTCTCAACCTGTAAAACATTCTGATATCTCACGAACAGCAGAAGTGTGGGAAACTCAAATGGGCTTTTTTTTTTTTCCCATCTTTGCAAATTTTATTCCATATCGTTTCTCTATTGATTGTACCTGATAACTTTATTACTGCAGCTTCTGCAGAAGAAACTAAAACACATTTCTAAATAAACTCTTTCTTCCTCCTTTCACTTCTAAGAACTAAAAAGAGGACTGTGAAATTAATTATACTCTACTTGTCAATTTATCAAATAGATGAGTAACAAACTGATGACTTCTAGAATACAGTTGTCAAACATTTCATGATTACCTTAACCTAATTAAAAGGAGGGAAAGCAGTGAATCTTTAAGTAATTAAATGCACATCACCAGCTTCAAAGCTTTTTGCTTTGGTCCTTGTCTGCAGTTGACCAACTCAAAAACAGAAGTAGTACGAAGATTTGATTAAACCCTTGCTCTGTTTCTAAGCCAAGAGTTGACAAGCATAATGCAGAGTAGCTACTAGGTAACTTGCACGTACCAAATCAAATCGATGCAACAGATTATTTGTTTTACAGCCCCCAGTCTGTAATGAACAACTGGGCACATGAATTCCTATTTATTGGAGAATTTAAGTTTTCATTTATTTTTTCCTTTCTGTCATTTTCAGGTACTGTTTTTAGAACTTGTAACAAATGGGAACTACTATTTAAATGTAAATACTTCAGTTATTTAAACAGTTAATACAGGAATATTTTGAGTTTGAGTGAATTTTACAAGATTAAAAAAAAAATAATTAAATCATCTTTCAGTTTCCATAAACTAAGGATGGTAACAAGTAGTTTTAAGTTCATAGCCAAAGTTAAACACTCAGCCACTATCTTATACATGCAAATATTTTTTTAATGTAATTTTCATTCCAAGTCTGAAAAATGCATTTTTACATCTTCAAATGTTTAGACATACTCTAAGTCAAATGGCTTTCTGTTTTGAAAGCACATATTTATTATCACAAAAAAAAAAAAAAAAAAAAAAAAAAAGAATATACCAGATGGAAAAAGAATACTCTGCTACTCTTATGGAAGCTTCTTGCACACAACCATGCCAATGTTCAAAAATCACAGCCTAAAATACCACCTTTTGTCACACAGCCTACAGTAAGCAAAGCCCGTTGTTCAGTGCATTTGGAGAGAAGTTATTCCTTACCTTACTGGAAATACAATACTGACTGAGCAAATGGCAAGTTTTCCATAAAACCTTAAACATATACTGTTGACAGATTAGCTTAACATAGAACAATAAACCTTATCAAAACTCTTTTATGGCATCTTTCTTAGAACCAGGTAGTTAAAGAACATACCAAAGGCAATTTAAAGAAAAATATTGACACTGTATAAGAATTATGCAGTATAAAGAAAGAAAACTGTTCTCAATTGCATCTTGTGCAATGTGTAGAAAATGCAGCATCTTCTTTGTAAGATAACATGGAAGAATTATTGTATTGCAGTGAGGACGCAATTGTGCATGAGAAACCAATAGACAATCATCAAGGACAAGAAGCTGTGATGAATTTCAAATAGCTAACTTTCAAACCCTCTAAAGGTTGGTTAAAAAGTGATAAACAGATCATCTCTATAGTATCCATAAATACCTATAAAATATCTAACAATGAAAGCTGCTGCTTATTAACCTCACAAGTAAAAATACAAGCAAGATCAAAGCAAAACAGCAGAAATCATTAGGGCTACAATAAATCCCCTACAAATCGTGCTCAATAGTTACAGAATGGATTGGAAATGGACGCTTGTTAAAAGAGACAGGAATGGAAACAGTGGGTAGACACAAAGGCTGTGGGCTAGAACAGCTGGGCAAGCTGTGGAAGGATATGGGTTGTGGCAAGAAAGACAGATATGTGCTGGGCAAGCAAGGAAGGATGATGTGACACAGCATGTAGGAAAACCCTTCTCAGTAAGTCACTATTCATGCCAGTAACTCCTGAGAAATCATGCTGGTAGGGATAATGTACTTCACACCCTGCCTGCTCTCCTTTTTTGATGCACAAGACACAAAAGGTGATCCTTGTCTCTCTCCAGTCCAGAGACCTTCAGAAAAAAAGAAAGAGGTAGAGATGGCATTCTCTTTTCATCTCTCTTTGAACAGCACATAGTCTGTCCAGGTTTGGATGACAAAGTCTCTTTCAGCAACTCCATTTGTGCTCCTGTGATTGAGCTGATCAGAGTTTACCCCAAGAACAATTAAGAAAGATCACTGAAGAACAGGCACATAACTACTATGAGATATAAAAAATGCATTTAACCTCTTCTCATCCAATACAGAAGTACAGAAGGGCCAAATGCACACAGGCATATTGTAGTGTAGTTTTAGCACAGTAAATGTTTCAATGAAAAAGAACAATTTGAAACAGATTTCTGAAGGGTTTAGGCACTAATGATGTTGATGATGTCAGAAGAGTTGAGTAATTAGAGATATCATCAAGCAAGAATCAGATGCCCACGATAGCAGGGAAATAACCAGGTTTGCCAACAGTAATCAGATTCCATCTATACAACACCATACAGTTCAAAACTGCACCATGGAGTCTCTCATTGCACCAAATATAACAGAGATCATTTATGCACAAGTCACTCACATGATAGAAAACATCTATTGTTGCATGAAGGATGCGATGAACAAAGTTTTTTAAACAGTTAATGATATTCTAGGTTACATGTTACTTAAGGGAGCCATAGATAAAAATCTGAACTCATGTTCATGGATAGTCATAAGGAGTCAGGATAGTTGCCTGAGCTGCAGGATACTAACACTTTCTTTTTTATTTCATTGTTCATCTCATTAACAGTGTTTCGTTATTTCATTAAAGAAAATACAAGTGATTGGTTAGTATGAAAGCCAGTGTATGGCCTACAGGTCTGGGTTGGTATCAGCTGAGAGAAGAAACACCTTGAGGAAAATCAGTCCATTGTTGGCTAGTTTTAACTGATGAAGGTAGAAATGAAAGACATTAAGATGATAAAGAGTTAAATGATTTAGATGACTTTATTTATAAAAGGTCTGTCCAAACTCAGAAGGAAATTGCAGCATGATGTCAGAGACACAAATCTACACAACAGCTTGAAAAATTAAATGCCCAGGGCCAGACAGTTTGCTGAGTGCCTGAAGACTATAAAGGAAAAGAAGCAGAGCAAGAAGGAAGAAAAAAAAAAAAAAAAAAGCTTAATCACAGGGAGTAAGCCAAGCTGTTCACAGATATCCGTCTTCCAACACAAAATAAAAAAGTCATACTGTCTCCTCCAGAGAGCTAAGGGTTCAAACTCTCCCCAAGCCATGAAGCAGAACTCTGCTTAGCAACAGGACCAGGAACTCACTAGTACAGTCAGCATGAGTCTTCAAGATAGCTTCAGCTAGAAACCTGCAGCACCAGCTCTGAAGGATTAGGTAAAGGTAGGATTAGGTAATAGTGATAAATATAGCCACAGAAAACTGGCTTCATAAAGAAGGCTTGCAGTTTCTAACTTATTCTTTGCAAGACATTTTAAACAGTAAAAAGTGGGAGTCTACAGCTACAATCAGAATTTTAATTATTTATTAATTATTTAATGTTGGTCAAGGCCTTTCACAAGAGCTTTTGCAGAAAAAAAAGGAGAAAAAGATAATGAGCTATAAATTAATGGCGACTTAAGAGATAGAAAAAAGGATAATTAATGTCTGCCTTTTAGAAGAAGACTTACTATTAAGTCTTTTCAACAATCAATATTGTCAAACACACCTTTAAAGTTACTTGAACTCTGAAATTGGCCACAAGATTATGAAATATACCTCACCACATAAATTTACCTACATTAAACTAAAGAGAATTTTGAGGGAATCCAAAAGAACTTTGGAGCAAAGAGGTAAGCACAGTTAAAGGCAATGAACTGTACAATGAGAATAATGAATTGAGATTTTAGGGTTTATTAAGATGCCATAACTTTGATCGTCTTTAAAATGGGGCCAATTTACCAGTATCCTCCCTGTGGTGTGCTGGAAGAATTAAAAAATAATAATGGAAAAAATAACCAGGGAATGAATGGTAAAAGAAAAATGACAACATTGCTGCATTCATTTCTAATGGCTTCCAACCCCCCAGAAAGAGATGAGTTACAGCACACACTGGCTGAGTCTACTAGCCATTCCAGTGTAATACTTTGTGTAGGAGCAAACAATCTTAAAGCTGCTCTCCCATCCAATCCTTAAGTATTCCTAAGGGTTTCCAGACATAATATCTGGGAAAGCATCACTGAAAGCAAGTACCAACCCTGAGAGTATTTGTTTCTTACTTTGAGAATTATCAGACTGATAACAGGAGCAAGACATATAGTACTAGCAGATCATTTCTTTGCATCTCCTGCAAGCATCGTCTTGCTGAAATGCACTACTTTGCCTACATCTGACAACCAGAGGAGTTTCACAAAGGGAGAAAATACCCTGAGAAACTAACTGAAAACCTATGTCTCTTTTTAATGCCCTTTTAGCTTTACTAATGGGGACATGCGTCACAAAGATCTGTAAAACATGAGCTTCATCTACCAAGTTATTTCCTTCATAACTAATGCCCCATCTGAACCTTGGTCACTGAGATTGTGCTCACTCTTCTTTTTCACACCTCTAAATGAAAGACTTTTTTTTTTATTTTTAATATGTAATTAAAAAGACCTATTAATATTAGCTCTTCCCACACCGATGGGTTAATAAACTAAAAGATTAGATAGATAGCTATCTAAGCCAAAACTGAAGCCTGTTTTTCTGCATGTGGGTGCCTGGCAGGCAACTAAGAACCATTGCATTTTCTCTCCCTAAGCCTATGCTACAGTTCACCAAAAAAGCCTGCAAGCCTGACACTGTAAATGCATTGGTCTGCTGGTACAATGCACATACTGACAGGAACTAAGAATAGTTCATTCTTGAGGTTAGTGATTTCTAGCAGAAATGGGAAAAGCTGTTTTAAAAACAGCATGTTCTGTCATCAAGAGATGACTTCCCTGAAGCAACTCCTTCAAAGCCAACTGAGCAACACCTGGCAAAAGCCTGGCAAATTGTTAAATCTATCAGATTAGCACATTGCTCTTCACCTTTCAAAGAGAAGTATATTCTGAAGTATACTAGATTATAAACTTTAATACATCCTTGCTGGTTCAAACTGCATGACAGAGGTTCACGAATACACATTTGGTTTAAGATTCAGAATAATCGAGAGTTTTGGCTTCTGACTTCCTGTAAATGCAGCTTTTAACCTAAATTTCCTGCAGAGGCTAAAAAGCATTGCACTTAAACACTACATCATGCCCTCTGTCTGAATAAAACTCTTTCCAATTGACAGGGGCAGAAAAAAAGAGACACCCTAGGTTGGAATAAAATTTATGTGCATCTATTGTCAATCCTGAAGACATGTATATTTTTACTAAAAATTGCTTCTCATGTAATGACCATGTAATGTGTTCTCCCACCTTCATGACAAATAGCTGTCTTCACTGTTTAAAATCCTTCATATCAAATACCAGGACCAAATGTCTGCAAATATGCTATGAAGTAGAAAACATTTATCCAAGATAATTTGTAGTTTTATTTTTCTTCTGTGTTATAGATAACACTACTTTTGCACTTATAATTGTGACACCATTGAAGACTGCTAGTTCCACAACTACGACTGGATTCATTAATCATTGTTTGAATGTATCATCTTCTAAAGCATTATGGATTAGGAAAGTACTGCTAAGTACAAAACTCAACATGTACATTTTTAATCCATTTATGTGTAACACATTTATTGGAGATGCTACTTGTTACTACTTTCTAACCAACATTCACAGTGTGTAGTCTTGCATATACTACACAAAACAGCAATCAAAATGAAATGGTGTTGGAATTGTCTTGCTGCCTTGTGCATTTTCACTTTAAAACAGCATGAAAAATAGTATTTGGCTTAATTTTTATATAAACAGTAATCCTATTTTTTCTCTCTCAATATTATGATGTTTAATTTCTATTAATAGACTATTTGTTGAGCCAAAGAAGAAAAACATCAGCTAAGATGGGCATCCTTACGCACTGAGGAGTATATACAAAGTGAAAATTGGAAATAAGATAGCAAGTGAATAAATTGCAGTACAATAAAAACGAATCTGTTTCAGAGAAGACAACTGGTTGTCTAGTAATACTGCAAGAACCATAAAACACCTTTAGTAACACTATTGCAATTATTTAGTAACTAATACAGTAATATATTAGTATATATTAGTCTACCGTAATACTGTAAGAACCATAAAACAACTTCAGTAATGCTAATGCACCTTTAGTTACACTACTGCATTGTTGCTTGGGATACTCTTTCTCTGATGTATATATATATGAGCATGACATAATAAAGATGTCTCTATTAAATGATTGACTTTCTAATGCAATTCAGAAACATGAGAAATAAATAATTCAATTAAACGTTATTGGTTTTATTTAGGCTGAGACTAAACTCTAGTAAGATATAGACCAAGTGTCATATAGCATTCATCACGTATAAGGTAAATGACTTCTTCTGAATTCACTCAGAAAATGAACAGCTGCCAATGCTAATCAGAGAGAAGGAAAATGCTGCATCTAGGGATGAAGCAGACTTTTGTTTTCTTTTATTTAGTTAAAATAATGTTTTTTCTCTATGGAAGGAGAAATATCAGTTTGGAGATAATATAAAAAAAAATAATTCTCTGCCATACCTTTAGTGTCTGTGCGGTGTTAAAAGTGTTCCAGTAACTCAACTTCCACATCTATAAAAGCATAGACTGAAGTAATCATTCAAAGTCTACTTTAACACAATTCATTAATATAATCAGTTATGTAATAACAAGGGGGGTCTGGTGGGGAATGTGAAGGTCAAAGGCAGCCTGTGCTGCTGACACCATGAAATGGTAGATTTCAAAATCCTTAAGGCAACCAGGACAGCACACAGCAAGCTTGCTGCCCTGGACTTCAGGAGAGCAGCCTTTGGCCTTTTCAAGGATGTGCTTGGTAGTCCTGGGAGGTAAAGCCCTGGAGGGAAGAGAGGCCCAAGAAAGCTGGTTCAAGGATCAGGAGCAATACATCCCAACAAAGAAGAATCCAGTCACAAATGTCAGGAGGATTGTGTGGATGAACGTGGAGATGCTGGCAAAACATAAACACATAAAAGGAAGCCTACAAAGGGTGGGAACACGGACAAGTAACTTGGAAGAAATAGAGAGACACTGTCTGTGCAGGCAACAACCAAGTTTGGAAAACTAAAGCCCAGATAGAATTGAATCTGGCCAGGGATGTCAAGAGCAACAAGGACTTCTAGAAATGCATTAGTGATAAAAAAAGAAGACAAGGGAAAATGGAGACCAATGACAGGACACACAGCAATGGCACAAAGCTGCACCAGGGAGGTTCAGACTGGACATGAGGAAAAGTTTCTTTACTCTGTGGGTAGTCAAATACTAACAGGCTTCTTAGCAAGGTGGTTGATGCCCAATGCCAGTGCTGGCTAACGCTTTTAATAATACATGTATGCTTTAACTTTTGGTTAGTCCTGAGGAGGTCAGGCAGTAGACTTCATGATCTTTGAAGGTCTCTTCCAACTGAACTGTCCTGTGTATTGTAACTACCTCAAGGGAAGATACAGAAATGATTGAGCACCCTTCCTCAGTGGTACCCAGTAACAGAGGCAGTGGACAAAAACTGGAACACGGGATGTTCAGGCTAAACATCAAGAAGTACTGGACAGGTTGTCCACAGAGTTTGTGGAGCCTCCTTCCTTGGAGATCTTCAAAAGTGGAGGTCATGGTCCTGTGCAACCTCCTTGATCAGGTTGGTTGGACCACATGACCTCCAGAGGTTCTGCTCAATCTTAACCATTCTATGGTTCTGCAATCAATATTTAAGTATTTGCATGACAACTTAGATACAAATGCCAATAATTTTTACTTTTTTTTTCTTTTTTTTTCTTTTTTACTGAAACACTAGTAAGCCACTATTTTACTCACGAGGTAGCTGAGGCAGAGCTCTAATTGACATATCCTGGACTTCAAGACAGCAACAAAATCATGGTGATATAAGCTCCCACATGAACTCTACAAGCCCAGAAAGGACCTCAAGTATTTACTCAAGTGGCTGAAACGCTGCCGCAAAGTTACTATCACAGCTGCTACACAAGTAATTGGACCGCTCACACAGACATCACGCTCACCATCTACCATCCACCTCCAACTCATAGCTCTAATACAAATCAGACTGACTATGCATTGTTAGTAAAATGGAATCTCTTTTTATCCCATTAAATCCTCTGGATACAGCAAAATGGGATAGGAGGAAGGAAGGAGAAAAAAAAACCTCCTCTCAGTTCCTTAAAAGCTTTCTGACACTGATACTTGTCAGGTCCAATCAGAGTTTATCAATAACTTCAGGAAAGTATTTGCCTGCAAGAGAAAAGCTGTTCCTGGGGGAGGATGGAAATCAGACCATGCCTCCCTGCCAACCATTTTGCTACCCATTCTTACAGGGGTAATTTAATTTTACTGAGATATGGATCTGGAAAAATTTGCTGTCTTAACAGTATGTCTCACAATACAGGCAGTGCCCTTACTATACTTTTTAGGGGGAAGAAATACAGCAAAACAGATTGTGCAGAGAATGAAGGCAGAGTGCCTTACATGTCTAATTTTAACTTTAGCAGTAAACCCTGTTCTGTGCATACAAAATATGCATTTTTGTCCTTTAATGAACTATCTTCATTCCTATTATGTTCAGTATTTTCTTCTTTTATTTGCAAACACTGTAACAACAAGCACTGCATTACGTCCTCTTAAAATTAGCAATTGTTGGTTCACTTATAAAAACATTACAAATTCCTACAAAATTTCTTTCTGTGCCAATATAATTACTAATAAACACTTCGCTGCCTTTCAGGCTTGCCAAAAGTTTAGTGAGGTTATAGTAACAATGAATATAGTCAAAAGTGGAAGTACTTATCTGTCAATTATTTGTTCTGTCATTAAATTTCTTTCCAAACTGTTAATGTTTTGAGCATGAATGTCTTAAATAATGATTCCATAACATATACTAAAGTGAACAAGACTGATATAATTTGGGTCAAGTCAGTTCTGATTTCTGAGCATGTACTCACCTAGAATTGTAGGCACTTTAAATTTCATGTAAATCTTACTTGTGACATTTCTATCCAATTTACATTGACCTAGATTTATTGAAGGCTCGCTGAATTCAGCAAGTTGCTTACAGGTAAGAACCATCTTAGATGCATAAACTGATCAGAAATGCTCACAACACTTGGTGCAGGAACAGGGATGTGAACAATTTTTCTACACTGCAGAAGGTAGCTTTTTTAATTAATTAATTTTTTTTTTTTTTAAGAGTAATGGGAAACTAATCACATTTCTTTGGAAGATAACTACTAGCAGAGCGATAAAGAATGTCTTTTAAAAATCATTTATTACATAGAATGCCTAAAAATAATCAAAAAGTGTGTTTTTTTTTTCTAGCCAAACAAAATCATTCATTTCACACCCAAAGCTCTTTTCAAGAGAGCCAGAAAGGGAGAGCAATCTGTTTTGTTCATCGTAGGTACATGCCCTGCATATCAACCCTTGTGAGCAATAATTGAATCAAGAAAATCAAGAAGTAAGGAACTTCAGTGAGTTACCCAGTATTCACACTTCATTTGATTAACACTGGACTTTGGTGAACTGAAAGAAGAAATAATGTCAAAATAAATCTAGACTAAACATGAAAAAGATCAGTGGAAGAAATGAAAATGAGTCTAACCTACTTATTTGTTACAAAAGATGACCCAAAAGTTCTTGTTATACTAGAGTTTATTACAGTAGACACTTTTATACTATATTTTTGTAAAGCAGACATTAAAGATGAAATTTTGAGCCCTCTCTAGTAGATGAGGTTGTTGGACAAGCATATGGAAATGCAATGCCTTCTCAGAGAACTGATGTCTTCTTACAGATGCCATCACAGAAGCTGCTCTTTAAAAATTTCCTCCCCAGCCTGGCGTCATGCAAGTAGGTCAATGCATGTAGCCAGTTACGTAGAAACAGAGAAGCAGGAGGTCAAAAGATAACAGTAACTCCAAATACTATTACAGTTCTAATCCTTTTTTTTTTTTTTTTTTTTAATTTTAAAGAAAGATTTTTAAAAAAGAAAAAAAAGCTAAACAGGTTAAATCCTTAACATAGGAGTATCAAAAGAAGCACTGTGCAGTCACAGGGCAGTATATAGTCTTGCAGAAACTCCTACAGTTCTTGCTTGAATTTCTGTTATCCATTTCCGTTAAAATCCCAGTTGACTTCTTTCAAGATTCAAAGAGGCATGTCTTAGAATTTTAGCATAGGAAAGGCTTCTCAGGTTTCTGGAGTACAGGTAAGGTTCTCAGAAGACAAATACAGAGAGGATTTAAAGGTGTTCATGGTACCAATTCTTCTAAGTAGAAAAGTAAGTAAGAGTACCAAAATATCAGGCGAGCTTGCCATGTTTTGATACTTGTGGTTGTTCAGGGAAATTTATGGTAGGATACATGATGGGTACAGCAGGTAAATACAGCATTTCTATCTTAGGATAGAAAGCACTAACACAAATTCTATACAGACACCCTCACATCAAACATGGTTTCTGCCTCTCCAGTCCACTTGTGATCAACACCATGGAGCTGGTGCTCAGCATGTCCAAGTCCAGACTGGTGGCCTGGCTTTTACACTTAGTGGTTTCAACTCAGGCTCTCCCTTCTGCACGATGTTGTGATGGATATCTTCGGATGTGCTACCATCTCAGCTATGTGTATTCTCCACCTTGAAGGGTCAGTGTAAGCTGCCAGAATCATCTGGTCAGTTAAGAGCAGGCCTTGTTTAATCTGAAAGGTTCCTCAGGGTGGCCTTAAGAGCAGGTTTGTAATTTTAGGGGTATTTTCTGCAGAATGCATGTGGAAATCAAAAACAAACAAAGAAACCACACACAATAATAATAATAATTAATAATAATAATAAATAAATAAATAAACCATGCAGGACAATGTATTTTGGGATATATTGCTAGATCTGGAAAACCTCCCCCAAATCAAATCTGTAGCTACTACCATTCAGAAACTGAAATACCAACTTATCAGACAGAATATTTTATAATCATACTGAAATCTGATAAGTAAAACTGGCCTCACTAATTTAGAAGAGAGCAGTGTTAAAAATGGCGCTGTGGTAGTACCAGCTTCCTCTGTATATGACCGATAACCAAGAAAATCAGTATGACAAATTTATCAATCAGTAGTCAAGATCAATCTGGATGTTCATTTTTCTAGCATAATATACTGTTCCTCTCATGCTCTGGTCATATTATTTTTATTTCTATTATCCTGAGGTTAAAAAGTGCAGAAGCAAGCTTACTACATCTGCTCTTCAGTTATGTTAGAAAATGGATTGCTCTTTCTTAGGTGACCAGACAATCAGTTCACACTAAATTCATTGTTTTGTCACTGAAAGTTCATCTCACAGCCTTAGTGTCGTGTCACTACTTTGTTTTATATAATGCAAGGGAAACAAACAACAACAACAAAAAACAAATAGAAATGACTTCTAATGGAAGTATGTTCTTCCATCTCTGAGACTGATATCATATAAAAATACAACAAAGGGACAGTATTGAGTAGGCAAGATGTGGGTGGGTTCAATATTTAAAAGTTGCCTAATTCATGTACAAGCAGAGAGAGAGACCAGAACATATCTCCTCAAACTGCATTCTTTTAAAAATAAGTATAATGAACAACTTTAATGATCTGTCAATTGATTTCTTGCACCTTCCGGGTAGCTTTCATATATTACATTTTTGATCTCTGGTCAGTTATCCACTGAAATAGCATTAAATATAATTAAATTATTTTACTAGAAAATGCTTATAATAGCATTAAGAGTCTATTTAAATTAATATGGCACTGTATAATCTACAAATTAGCCATATGCGCTATCCACAAGTGCAAATATGCGGAAGATTAATGTAGACTAACACAATACCATAGATATGGATATGAACAACAACGCGGGCTGTTTGCAACTGACTAACAATTAGCTCATTTCCTGCACTACAATGATTTCACTTGTCCTAGATTAGTGGTTGAACTAATGTTTTGGACAAATGTTCTCATCCTGGTTTTGACCTCAACAAGCAAAGAAAATATGCATTGTTGGCCAAGTATTTCTATCACACTAGAAAAGTGTCTTATTATATTATAATCTATTTCCCATTAATAAATTACAAATAAATCCTACTCTTTCTTAAAAGTATTCAATATGAGATCATCCATTTAATTCAACAGGAGAATCTGTTCCTAAAAAAAGTTCTTGCACAAAGTTCTTGTCCTCTCAGCGCACCTCAGGGGAGAAAGAGAAACCATATATATTGGTATTTTTGTTATATCTTGAAGTGTTGTATGTATTCCTATAACTTAATGAGTCACTACCTTAGACATAGGCCTGTAGTGCCACATGAGACAGACTGGGAGTTTGAAGCATCTGCCTTGTGCTGGCAGATTTGACACTGGATCTAGAGATCTTCATCCCTCTGGATCCACAGCTGGAGGCCAGGATGGCATTATATATCTGTCTTTTGGTGCTGAGTCTTTCAGTGCTCCTTTCTAAGGATAAGGCCTATCATCTAGCAAATTGCAGTTTACAAAATTAGATTGGGCATCAGTTTTAGGACTGGTTAATTTCACACTAAAACATTACAAAGCAGTCTGTGATCCAGATCTGCTATGGTCCTCAAAGTATAACAAGATCAGGATGCATGGGACATACTATGGTTTTATTTATAAGATAAACATGCTGTCACTTTTCTCATAATGCCAGTGGGAACTTGGTGCCACTGACTAACTGCTATGAGATACTGCTGATCGGTACCATCCTAACAGGTAGCAGCTACAGATCTCAGTTCCAAACCAGTCCTGATCTCAACACCAACTGTAATCACCTGCTACTTTTCACAAGATCTAGCTTGCTGAGAGAAATGGACTCTCAAGCCTCATCCAACATTGCCACAGTAATGTCTATCAAAGTTACAAGTGCTATATTTCTGAAGTGAGAGGAAGTAGCTGAAGAAAAGTAACCTTTCATTGTACGATGACCAAACCAGAGTTCTTGAGCACCAAACCACATTAACAGCCCATTCTGACGCCAAGTCACGCTTGGCTGTAGAAAGTCAGTAAGTCATGTCATATAGCCATGGAAAAGCCTAAAACACAAATGATTCACTCTGCACAGTGTACACTTGTATTAAGTGAAGCACATGTGACTTACAAATTTTAGTTTTTAAGCTCTTTGTAATCCATTCTTAACCAGTTTACACAGATCCCTGTGTTTTGTTCAAGACAGGTGTAGATATTGCAGGATCAATCAGTAGAAGGCTCCAAACCCTCTTCCTCTGGCAGGTACCTCATTCAATCCCCATCCATTTTTTATGTTTTATTTTTAACTTTCAGCACCTTTCTGTACTGACAAAGAAGTCATCTGACCAAGCTGCTCAGATGACATCAATCTCCCTTCCTCCCCGTGCACAAATTCTGTATTTCAAAATCAGCTTGTTTTCCTTGTTGCTTTATAAGGAACCAAAAAAGATGTCAACGCTGAAAATTTCCTGAGGTTTCTATATCGTTTGACATTTGCCTGTCAATATGAAGAAAGTTATGCATAAGTTATTTATTCTAAACAGTTTTTCAAAATACACACTTAGTGTCTCTCATAGCAATCTGTCTGTTACATATAAGCCAAGCATTTTTCTAACACGTTTATAAAATCTGCATCCTGAAGCCTCATTAACTCAAGGAGATAGAAATTACAATTGTTACTATCCCCACTACACAAGGAAATGAAAGATCTGACTCAACAAAGCACATAAGCAGTTAAAGTGTTAAACAACTGCTGTGCTCTGTGAAAGCTAACAGGTAGATTTCATTTCCTAGAGAAGGTAAATAACACTTCATCATCATCAGCCTCTTGATCTCTTTTCCCTAGGGCTTTCATTTATTTTGTAATAAAAGCATCCCTGAAAAAAACATCAACCTACAGTTGTAGATCCTAATTGCCAGAGGTCATTCCCATTTCCAAAGCAGCACAGAGGAGAAAAGATCATCATTAAGCAGTTCCCAGCAAACCAGTGCTACAGGGAAGATAAGCCTATAACTATACTTCTGGAGCAAACTAGCTCCTTAAATACTCTGGAAGATTTGAAAGTTTTCACTTGCCTTCTTGAACAGAGATTAAGGTGATTTTTCCATCATCCAAGGTTCTAGACACTTAAATAGAAGGTCCCAACTGTGCAATTTCCAGTCATTCTGTAGAGGTACATCCACCCACATCTCTTCTTATACAGAGGACATCAGTTACAACAGTCATCACTTCCATCACTACTAGAAGACGCAGTATTGATATTTCCCTACTCCAACACTGGAAAGTATATTGTGTTGTTTATTGCAATGCATATCAAAGGCATGCCCCTCCATTACAATATTTATAAAATACTTAGCAATATTGCATTTTTTTAAAAATCAAAGAACATTCTCTTTATGCAACATGAATTACACTAAATGATAAATGAATGCAACATGAATTATACTAAAATCGTGCTTTCTAATTTCAGATCTTCAACTGCCTTTAAACTTCTTTTAATAATTTTTAATAAAAATATTTAATAAAAAAAGTCTCATGTCACATGACCCAGAGAAGTCGTAGCCTTAAAAAGAAAAATTCTGAATTATTAAAAACTCATTATGAAATCACAGTTAACTGAAGCAGACCCAATCCTGAAAACAACAAAATCCCTACAAAACTGAATAAATAAGGATTCATTGAAGTCCAGTACTCAGCAGTGAACTTAACTTCTTCAAGCTAACAGGTTCCACAAGATCAAATCAGTGATAAATAATTACCTAAAACAGACAGAAACATCATTTTTCCCCCCACAAGGTGAATAAGGACCATTCCTTTAACTCATCTTTATTTCAATTTGCCTTTTTTGTTTGTTTGTTTTTAAAGTAAAATAAATAAACAATATCAGTTACATTACAGCCTGTTTCAGGTTTCCACTCTCTTCTCAGCTCTTTCTACACCAAACCCAACACTCATACAAAATTCCTGTCTGGTCTGAACAAATAAAACTATTTGTCAAGCACTGCACTAGTTCTTGTCAGCCTCCTACAATGTAGTCTGTATCTGTTGAAAACTTTCTGCCAGCTGGATAACTAGATTTTTATTTATTTATTAAATTCAAGAGTAATATATTCAATTTTGTTCCAGCTTTTCATCACAAAAAGGCTACTGAGAGGAAATTAATTAGAAACATATGGGTAATCACCATCCCTCCACCCCCCATCCCTTACCCGGACTTCTCTTTTATGAATCTGTCATTTACTAACACAAGGCAACTCAAGGCCTCATCCCTTAGCAAAGAGATACTGAAATACTGCCTTAGGTTCATACAGATATGTTTACGTATTAAACAGATAATTATATTTTTATGTAAAGAAGAAATGCTGTAAGATTTTGATAACAAACTAGAAATGCAGGTTTTGCCTGTTTGCTCAGCACATTTATTAATGATATTTTCCAATTCTTGTGCTGCCAACAGCATAAAGTGACATCTCAAATAAGATTCAGAGTATTTTGTCTTGAACTAACCTTTAATAGATTGTTTTCTACTCATGTATTCTCAGCTTCATCTTGGAATGAATTTCAGTTCAGAGCAATAACAGCCAAGTTGACAAACACCAAATGTAAGAATATAGACACATTTTAGAACTGAGCACGTTTTACAATAATGACCACACAAGGTAAATCAGCAAAATACAACACATCCAGTGAATGTGCAGCAAATTCCCTTAACATTAGAAATCTGCATCAAAAAAACACTACCAACAACAAAACATAGAAAACATAGAAAAGACGTGGCCTTAATTTCCTTGCTCTAAGGATGCATTTCTCTTTCTTTTTATCTGCTCTTGCATTTAAATTTGTGTTTAGTGCAATAAAAACTGTCATATAAGAGCTGATAGACTGGTAAGGAGATAAAGGTTGGACAGAATGCAAGCGTGCAACAGGCACAATAGGTAAGTCCTTGAAGGATGCATAGTCAGCTGCCATGTCTTCTAACTGCTCACTTGGCTGACCATGTCCAGCTACCAGAGATGACAAAAGCATGGAAATTAAAAACAAACAAACAAACACCACAAACAGCAAGGTCATGATCAAAAACATGGTTACATTTGACTGTTTCCTATGGAAGTTTTCACCGGTATAAAAAACACGTTAGCCTCAAAATATCAAAGGAATACATGGCGTAGAAGGAAATCCAATGCATGATAACTAATTATCAAATAATGCTGTATAGTCTCTTTAAGAGTAACCCATATAGACTTGTATCAGATTTTATTTAAAATTCATAAACTGTCAGTATACTTCCTCACAGCAAAGATATGGGATGTCAACAACAATAGCAACCTTCTGTACAAGAAAAACAAAGCAATGCTATCTGCAGACCAACTGAGGCTCAAAGCATCATTTTATGAACTGTGCAGGCATAATTCCAAGACCATAGGAAAGAAAGGTGCTGCAAATACTAGGTCCAGCAGCTGGATGCTCATAGGCTGCCATTACAATGGGGTTTGTCCAGCATCACACCTGATAATGTATATACGCTGATAAACTGACAGAAGGAATTTTGTGTGTTTTACTACACTGCATAACTTAAAGATGTATGTAGAAGCACCTTCCAAAGCAATGACTAGAAAGACATCCTACATTGCTACATCTGAGCCAAGAGCAGCTTGGATTGATGGCAACACAGCTGCTCAGTCTGCTTCTCCTTACACTCACTCTTGGAGCAGCAAGAACGCACTCCATATCCCAGCTTTCAGAGGGTCTGGGATGATCAGGCAAAAGCATCATTTGATTTTGATGGAACAAGTGTGTGAATATACATAATGTGATGACGCACATTCAGAGAAGACAAAATCAGGCTAATAGTACCAGTCACTTCAGAAGTGTTGAAAACATAACTATAAGACACTTGTGAGGAATCCAAGTCCAATGTCAATAAATACTTTTTTTGGAAGATTTGGTTTTGTATTATTAATCAGTTACTGCAAGAAAGGTTCAAACACACATAGTTATTGAGCTGGATAGTCTGTTTTCTAAGATAAGGAACAAAATGCACTCCTTACATAACCCTCATTTCTGAGATATAAGGCAGAATGGATGGCTCCCACATTCCCAGACTCTGCATCAGCCACGTAACACAGCCAAAGTTAAGAACCCTCGAAGAATACCACCAACAAGGAGTCTATGAAAAGTCATGATAACAAAGCTGTGTGTGAAACATGCTTCCTCAATTAAACATGGAATCCTGGCATCACTGAAAACAGTGGGAGCTCTGCTGTTAATTTCAAATGAGGAAGTATCTTTTTTTTTTTTTTTTTTTTTTTATAATTATAATGTGGAAGTCCTCAATGAAGTATGAAAGAATGCAGTGCTTAGCAATATTTTCTATAAATTGAGTTATCATGCTGCATGACTCTAAGGAAGATAAAAGCTTTTACCCTGTTTATATAATTCTTTACTCCTAAATGCCATAAAGCTTACTGTAAATCAACTTATGCGAAATTTTAGAAGTTACGATTTACAGCTGAAAAGTGATCCCTTAAAGAGGTATCTACAGGAATTAAATATATATATATATATATATGATTGAAGCTTATTACTTTTATTATTAGAATTACATCTACAGGGATAGATATTTGTTAAGAGCATCTGCTTCTCATATGACACAACAGATTATGAGTTGGCAACTGAAACAGTGATGTTAATTGCAAACATTTATTATACTACCAGGTTTTACATTTAGCAGCTGTCAATGTTACCGACAACTGTAACAGAAGTCAGAAAAAAACAGAATATTCACTTGCCAGAAGGGCAGCTGGTGCTTGATTTTCTTCTTATTGTTGCTTATTTACTTTTAAAGTGTATTTAAGAACATTCTTTACCTAACTAAAAGAAACTTCTTAGTAGATGTATTCAAAAATATTATATTAAAGAACACTTATATTACCTTCAAACTCTAATTTCTTTCATTGTTTTTCAACTTTAGTGAAGCTATATTGCAGAGAGATCAAAATTTAATAGGCTATCCATTCTACAGTACTCCAAACTAACTCTGAAAAAAATACAGAAAATATAATCTAGAACTCAGTAGTTACTTAACCTAAATATTATCAGAAAAAAAAAAAAAAAAAGACAAAAAAACTCATATGCTTCAACCTAAAAATATGGTAAAAAAACGATGCTGTCACAGTAGTGTCAGCATTTATTTTTAAAAATCATATTTACATGGATTTATAAGTTGAGATATGGCTAAACTAATAATCTTTACCCTGAACAGAGCTGCAGTAGTTGTCAAGACTTGTTCTTAACAGTACATCTCAACAAAGTGAAAGAGAGAGACCATCCCACAGAAACAATTCTACTTTATTGGAGTAAAGACGCTCTTCGTCTACCTGTCTCATCCACCACTACACCTACATGTATAACTACAGGGGCTAATAGTTTAAATACAAATTAAATTTCAGTGCTAACATGCAACCACTTAAAGCTACAATGTTTGAGGAGTCAGATATACTGGGTTAATGGCAGATGCTTAGCCAACAAAAGCCTTCTTTTTTTACAGAAGCGCAATCTATTAATCTCCAACTCCTCAGATCCAAGCAAAGGAACCGCAGTAGTGGTAAGGAATCTGTTACATTTCACTAGCTCCTTCCCTAGGTTTCCTGCTAGTGCTTGCAAGAACCTCTCCCCCTCCAAGTGCTTCTTCAAAAGCAATTGAAGAGGAACAAGACCATGTTATTACACTTATCTGATAGGACAGAAGGGAAGTTTTTACTCTTATCACACACATCTGGGTCCTTACATTCTCAAAGCTATGCTGAAGACCCTTCATTGCCAAGAACAGAACATGCTGTACTGCAACAGAGGACAAGAAAATTTAAATGATCAAATGATACTCCCTCACTCATATTCATCACAGTTGTCTCTGTTAGAGCATGTAGCTTTCTTCCTTTTCCACGTCTATCCAGCTAGTGAGAAAATGCACCAAAAAACTGTCTTTGTTCTGTACTCATCAGTAACTTCTCAAGGAGAAGTAAACAAAGAGCAATTCTCTCCAATTTCATTGACTATCCACAGAAGGCTATGCCTCCAGAAAGCTGCTTATATAAACCTCATGAAAAAACGTGAGAAAAAATGATCATCTCGTAGAAACTAAACGAAGTATTTCAAGTTTCTCGTTAACTATAGTCTCCAGGAGCTACTATAAGAGTATCTACTACATCTACTGAAGATGTCTCACTTGCTGGTAGCTGGAAAAGTAAGCAAACAAACAAGGCAGTGTTCCATGTCAGTGATGGGATTTCCCAGGATGGAAGAAGGAAGACATTCTCCCAGGCAGATCTGTCCAAATGTCCTGTGTCAGAAGGACAGTTGGGGATGGGAAGATATTTACACAGCTGTATCCTCTTCTGAGATGTGCTTTTTTACTGTTTTGATTTTTTAATTCCCTCCAATATTGTAAACTTACTATTATTTAAAAACTTTGAAACCATAATCCTATGTAAAGTGAGATGTGTCTTACAGCATCTTTTAAGCCTTAATCCTTAAATCAGTCTTTAATATTGTGATTATGAAGTAGTTAAACAGACCCTGAAGAGATTTTCTACTTCTTTACATATCTTTTCCCATAAGGGCTATTTGTCTTAACAATTTCTCCTTGCTTTTTTTGTGTTTTTGTTTGCTTTCTTTTGTTCTTTTCCTCCTTGCACAATGAATTTTTATTATACTTTTGATATTTTTCAACAGCTTTCTTGAATAACATATCAATGCATCAGACAAAAAAAGAAAAAAAAGATACACGTGTAACTTGTTATAAGGTGATAATTTACCTGTGTTAGGTGGGCCCAAACAACTTGTCACCCTGGGTTGCAGTTTTTTCATACTGATACAAAGGCATCCTGGATGATATGACACAGAGTGCAGAATCCCAAACTTTCTTGTCATTATTTACAATTGCGTTTGATTGGCATAACACTGTTCTTTTAGACTACATCAGGCAACAGCATGTGACATTTTACACATGGCTTATTATATTCCTTGTGAATGAACACTTTTAGGAACCTTTCATTTCACTGGCTTATTTCAGACTTTAAAACCAGATCTATTTTTTTCCAGAGCCTACATTGCCTGCAGTGACAATAATTATAAGAAGGTAGTGAAATGTGTTGCTTTCCTCAAACTTATTATTTGCCCCAAATTTGAAGAACAGAAAGTTAAGAGATTACATTCTTTCACTGAATCCTGTACTTTTTATCTGAAAATATGCCAAGGTCATTTGTGTTTAATCTTGGATGTCTACTAGATTTGACACATGTACTTGCAAGCAGAAACAGTCTAAAAGAAACCCAAAGCTTCCTAAGTGTGACTTTTGTGTGCAGATTTTATTGCATCAAATGAATTTGGATTTTCAAAGCATATGGGCTCTTCATTTGTACTGTAGGAACAAAACTGACCTGCTGACTGAAGACCCTCTCACACATCACATCTCAATACCAGAGGTATCTTCTGTACAGAAAAACTTCTGTTCTTAGAGCATAAGACAACATAAAAGCTATTGAAATAGCTAAACAACAAAATAGGGAGAAGTCTTCAGACCAAACTCACAAAATACTTTCAAATAATACATTTCTTCAATTCTACAACCAAAAGCCTTTTTGTTTCAGTAAACCAGTGACTAAGACGCTCAAGAATATAACCTCATGGAAGCTACCTTTGTTACCAAAATACTTGCTTTTTCTACAGATTCGCTGCTCTGACATTGTAGAAAGCTTGCACAAAACTGAATGAAGACTCTGTAATTTAGCCCCTAAACAAGCTTAGTAATACAAACTGCTACACATTCCAGTTCTTTTGTATTTATATAATCTTCATTGAAGACTTCACAGGGAAATTAGCAGATACACAGTTAGGGTCTTAAAATATTGCTAGTTTATAGGTACATATATGGTTTACACAAGAATAAAAACAAATAAAGACACTTATTCAGGACATATTTTAGGCTTAGTGTCTCAAGTGTTTACTGTATGTTTTTATTGAACGATTGATTTCCTTTCATTTCTGTGTACTTTTTTCTTTTGTACAATCAAGAGGCACTGACATAAAAAGAACAATTTGCCCAGAAACTGCAGGATTGATATGAGACACAACCAAGCATCTTTGCACTGTGGAGAGCATAGCATGCACAGCTAGGGAAAAGGAACAACTCCATTCAAATTCCACACCATTCTCCCACTGACATAATGAGCATAGAGAGGCAAATTTATTTTTTATTTTTTTAATTATTGTCCTATGGAAGGGATGGTCCAAGTTAGAGATACTATTTTCTCAGCTTCAAAGGATACCAGGAAGAAACATCACTGTGAGTTCAAGTTACTTCAGTGCTACAGTTAATCATAGAATCATCTTTGAAAAGACCTGCAAGATCATTATGTCCAACCACCAGCCCAACTTACTGAGTTCTATCACTAAAGCATGTCCACTAGTGCCACATCCACATGTTTCTTAAATACCTCCAGGGATGGCAACTCCACCACTTCACTAGGCAGATCATTCCATAACTTGACCACCATCTCCGTAAAGAAATTCTTCCTAATATCCAACCTAAATCTCCCCCCTGGTGCAACTTGAGACCATTTTCTCCAATAGTGTTTGCCTCTCAGTAGTATTCCAGTAATGTCAGAATCTCTCACATACGCTTTGGAGGTTAATTAGTCAACGCTTACACTTTTTTTTTTTTAATAGCACTTTAAGTAATTTTGTAATTTCTTGCAGTGATCTCAATAGGCATCAGAAATTGAACATCTTAGCATGCAAATAAAAATTTTACATCTGTGTCCTGTGAGAAATCATAATTCTAGACTTTGTCCCCTCTTTGGATCTACACCAGAGGATAGAAGCCCGTAACTCCTTGCAGAAGGAATAGCTTCCAACATTTCAGTTCAGAGAAAAGTTGCAGTTGTCCAGCGTTAATCAGTAACTGCCTAAGCTCTCAGTGTACTTTGCAGCATACACATGCAAGAATTTCTACATGTTATTTTTAACATATAATTTTGACACCGAGCATTCATAAACTTTGTTTCTAGCCTGGCCAAACATACTGCAATATAAAAGTAATTTTTACTTTATGGTGAAGGAAACGCTGCGTTCAGGGCATAATGGCACATTACTTATAAAAGTACAACACATTATTACAACCATTAGTTATAAAATAGAATTTCTTGCATGAATAATCTGAAGTTACTCCCTTTTTAGCAACTAAAATGTCAAAGTGTATAAAGTGTGAAACATTACAGAAAATACTGAATGTGGTATTTTTTGGTGTAACTACTAAAATACTTTTATTTACATACAATTTCATTTTTAGTTCAGTGTCTTAAAGGTATTCAAATTGCACAGGAAACTGCAAATATATTCACAGACTGCACAGTAATGATAGAATTTTTCTTGACTGCTCTGAACTACAGTTACACAATAATTCAGTTTGCAAGCAGTGTCAAATCACTTTACCTTCCCATATTTTGCTATGCCTCGTGAAAAATACGAGAAAAGTAACCCAATTTCTTTTTCCTGCCTCAGATGTAAGCTAAGTTATGCCCTCACCACATCCACTAAGAGTTGCTAAAAACCAGAAAAAAATAGACTATAGCAATTCCTAGAAACATAATGATTCAATTCACTAATCATGCAAATTACTTGCAATAAGAAAAAGTACATGCCCAATGTACATGAGTGGATACTGTAAGAATATGTTGAAAATGTCTTTGTTTATTAATTTTTCATGGGAGTGTTTTGACTTCGGATTTCAGTAGCCCACAGAAAAACAGATCAATTACAGTGCTCAAGTAAACACACACACGCCTTCTGCCTAAATCCTGTCTATTCCTCAGCAAGGAATATGACTGTGTGCCTCTGCTTTATTGAGAGGATGTCAGCCAAGATGCAAACAGGCCAAAGAACAGGTGCATTCCCCATTTGTCCAAGACGATTGCCAATACCCATTCATTGCACAGAAGACCACAGGTGTAGGTGATGGCCACCTATAACAACAGATAATAATGTCCCTTAATTTATTTTTCTTCCCACATAGTCACTCTGAAACCTGCTTCAGTCTTTCATGAGACCAGTGCTTCCTCCAGACTTTGCCTTACAACCCGCAGGAGTAACATGACAGATTCCTGAAGAACTGCACAACTGCACCAGTGACTACATAAGCTCCCCCCCCACCTTTCCTCTCCCTCCTCCCCCCCCCCCCCCCCCCCCCCCCGCCCCATTTTGTCCAAACTGACCATTTAGTGACAGCAATCTATCAAAACAGAGAAAGAGTTTTGGAGGTTAGGTGTTTTACAGAGGATGTCCTAAAGAAAGGTCTATATCCACCTCTGCCACACATCCCATGACAAGCCTAGGAAGGAAATCTTTGTCACTGTCTGAGCTCTAGCTTGTGTCTGAATGTTTGTCACTTCCATACCAGTGTAGCAAATAGCTCAAAATCTCAAAAATGAGCAAGAAGTGCTACCTCACATAAAAGAGATCTCACAGCAATCTACTACTACCCCACAACAGCGCTGTCTGCTGGCAGAGAACTCACCTCACCATATTTCCTGAATTTTCTAACATATTTCCTTTTAAAAATACAGGGATTTGTCCTATTTCAGAGAAGCAGAAGGATGACCACAGAAGGACACATCATGCCAATATTTTGAAGCATCTATGAAATACAACATTAAATGATAACAACATTTTTTATTTTCTGCATGGTTCCCTTTCACTGTACGTTTTAGATGTATGCATTTTGCCCATAGATAAAGTAAGCTGTGTTTGTTGACTCACTGCCTATTCAAATTTTCCCCACTTACTGTACATCTGCTAAACATGCCTGAGAAGCCCTCGCTAGCTTTTCAATACCCACAGTACACCAACACACTGAGTAACAACACATGAAAGATTTCTACCAAACTTGTAAGTAAAAGAAAATGCAACATGATTTTTTTTCCTCTTCAGAACAAAACTGCAACAAGAATTATTTAATAAAAGTCAATTGCTCATTTTGAAGGATTTTTTGCTACTGTATCTCCTCCTAAGAAATTCACATCAAATTACTTTCAAGTAACGTTTCACCAAGATTTCTTGGCCGATTTTTTCCACATTGTATGTTCTTAATTGAGTCTGGCCCTAATCCTAAAAGGCACTTAACTTGCCAGCTGCTAATTGCTATGTACAACTCAAATCCTATCACTTATTGGTACATTTTTTTTTTCTTATGAACGAATCGCTGATTCAAACGTTTTAGTAATAACATAACATGAAGGCAAAAAGAAGAGGACCTTTGAAGTTCCGTACACTGAGATCTCTCTCTATTTAGGGAAATTCAAGATTTTCTAAATGATATTGCAGTAGAAGCAGCAGATGGCGGAAGTCATTTCTACCAGTTGGAGAAAGGCATGCATGAAACTATTGTGGAAATAAACTCATCTGGGAGCATAATATCTCTAGGTATTTTGTCTATGAAGAAGTTTGATCTCTAGACAGGGCCTGACTTTAATGGCTATAACAGGTAAAATTTTTAATATAAAGCTTGTGTGTGATACCAGGAAAAATCTGATTCTCCATCTAAATCAAGGAATTCTTATTGATCATATTTACTTCTACATTTAGTGTCTTTTTTAGCATCTTTTAACTGTTTAGGCATCCAGCAGTTTGCAGTCTTTCTTGGTGTTATGATGGAAAAAAATCACAAAATAGTTATCACCAAAATTGAGAATTTTATGTTAAAAAGTACACAAAATTATAACTATATGCCCACCTACAGACACAAAAACAGGCAGCAAATCTTAATTTTTACATTAATGTGCACTACCTGTCAGAGTTCCAGGCAGATTTTTTAATGAAGAGCCTTGTTCAGGACTGCATATACTTTCCTCTACATACATAATTAAAGTTACTCTTATTTTTGCATCCCATAAATATTCACTGAAGCAAGAGGGAAAATGGAACATTCTTCTCCTAAGATGCTGATGAGACCAAGCAGAACATCAGGAATGACTTCAAAGATGCATTTCTCATGTCAAGAAACAAATTTAAATGATCTTTTGTGAGTCTACTGTTAGCAATGGCACTCTTAAATTATGCATTATTTTTGACTGCTCAAAATACAAGCAAACTGCAATTTTATTAGAACATTTCAATTACTGTAGTCCTTTTTATTCCTTGTTTGTTAAAAGGAACTTTCATTTCTAGAATACACTTTTGCATGTATTATCAGCAATGAAGTCATGTTTGGAAAACAGTTTATTAGACTCCTTCAGCATTCTGTGCTGTCCCAGAGCATGTGAACTAACCGTAAACTCTAAAAAGTTTGGCAAGTTTGTCTCACAGAAAGTATAATAATTACCATTGGTCTTCTGTGCTGGTAGGGGTGCACTTTGCCTCAATACAAGGATTTGAATTTAATCCCAGATCTGAATCTTATGAAACATTAGTGTCACTTCATCTTTGTTAGAGTTTAAAGCATTCTAGTTACCACAATACCTGCAAACCACTGCAAGACATGTTAACTGTAGACTAATTTTGACCACATGTCAAAAACCTTAAAGCAACACGTCAGAAAGTAAGCCGCCATTGCTCATATAAATAATTACACAAAATCCTTCACCTTACACTGATACAAAATTCTCGTAAGAATGCCTTGGTAAGAACGATATCAGTCAACAGAATAAAACAGACTAATCCTAGCCTGGAGAAAAAATCTGCTGAAATACATACAGTGTTGGTACGGGTCCGCTGCATCAACCACCCCTCTCTAAAAACCTGCTGTTCTTGAGCTGCATTACTTGCTAATGCAGGTGTAGCTGATATGTCAAATAGGGACTATGCACTGATACCAAAACCAACATCACTTCAGCCAAATCCCCACTTGTCTACAGTTGATGAGGAGAGTAAATCTGCAAACTAAGTGAAAACTGCTCATATAACTTAAGTTTGGACAAGACCATGTGTCTGGGAGTCAGGGAGTTCCTACTAAATCTGTCAGAGGCTGTGACCTTGCAGAGACAAGTCAGGCTCTGCTGGGACACACCACTGCACGTATCACAACACATACTGTTCTCCTGCAACACTGACTTGAGCTGAACAGATTTTCTATTCCACATTTCCTCCTGTGTTTTTTCATCAATAAATAAACATACATGCTGTCACCACAGCTGCTCTAAATCTACCTAACCTCTCATTAGCTTACAGCCACACACGCCCTCCCTACCCTAAAAGCTACACCAGTGGCAGAACAAACACCAATGGAACAAAGATATTTTCTGTGTCCAACCATTGGCTGTTTGCATGTTAATAGTTAAAAATCCCTCAGTATTGCCACCATAGATCTGTTGGAACTGTTGCTGCATACAAATTCAGAAATGCAGTATGAAAAAAAATAAAGCATGAATTAGTAGGTGCAGAGAAAGCCAGAGAAATATCTGTTTGAAGAAAAAAAACTTTCAGACCCTGCTCAAGTTAAAATTTAATTCATTAGTTAGATAAAATAGTAAAAACCGAAAGCAGCCTGACACATCATTAGTTTGACAACGAGAACACGTCTAAGAAATTTGGGAGAATTTGGATTATTCATCTGAGTAAGACAGAAGAAAAACTTGAGCCTTTGTCTGCCGAGTCTGCTTTGTCTGCCTAACTTCAAGTCTATCAGCTGCATGACAGGACAAGGATCTGTTCCTTCATTAGCATCAACCAGAAATTGCACCCTCTACTTGAGCAACATATACCATGCAGGTGAAGACAAAACCTGTACATTCCCAAGATAAATTCTGACTTCAGCAAGTTTGGTGTAGCCACACAGAAACCTAAGCAAGGAAGTCATTCGAGAGCAATCTGCATTTCATCCCCTTTCTGCTGGGCTTGCCAAAAACCAGTAGAAACATAATGAGTGCCTGCATTTTATCAATGGAAGGAGAGTTATGGTGAGTTGTGCTCACCAGGAAAGTTCTCTCCATATGGTGAGAACAACTCTTAAAATAGCTTTTTGTCCACTTATCTTTTTATTTCAACTTTAAGTCACATAAGAAAGCACCTAGCACAAAAACAATTATATGTAAAATAATCTGATATGACAAGGCTGCATACCAGCTCTAAGACTCTTAATGCCTAACTCAGTTGAAGTAAACCAGTATACTTCGTATATTTCAAGACAGCTCCAAAGTAACACTACAAAGTATTGAAGTTTTCAAAATCATAAATGAAATAGGATGCTTCCCCTGAAAATAAGACTCAAATTGAATAGAGATGGACAAAATTCATATGCATTAACTAATTATTTAACTACTAGGGGACACAGCTACAGAGGTCCTTCAGCTCTGGCCACATGATTACCAACTTCTGTCGTCACCAGGATTTATTCCCTTCCACATATCCTAATTTCTTCCATCAGCCACATCAACATACTCCACAAGAAAGCCAAGTATGGGCCTCCTCTTACTCATTTTTCCTAAAAAAGGTCTACTGTTTTATCTACTGTTTTTCCTAATTGTTCACTGAGCATGTAACAATTTCCAAAGCATTTTATATTTATATTCACAAGGAACATCTGCTATATGCCCACAAAAATCATCTAATCCAAGTTGATCATAGAGCAGCGTACAATAACTGATATTACAGATTCATTTATTCACATACTTAAAAAGCTGTACACTTCTATTCGTTTACATACATTATGTTCTCATTTTTGTTAATGTTGCCTCACCATTATTGCTTGTTATATGCAGGTATAGGACATTTTTGAAATTCAGGCTACGATTTTCAAAGTACTTATATCAGGAAGGGTTACTAGGGCTCTCATGGGCATAAATCCCTTTAGTATCAACAGCTCCCAGATTTGTGACAGCAAGGCATTCAAAGAGACCACCAAAAAAAAAAATTAAAAAATTAAGTTGCAACTCATTGAAAGCCTTTGCATCCCTGAAAATCTCCAAAGGCCACTTCAGAAAAACAAAATATAACTTCCTCAGACACTTAGGAGGCTTTCTGGAAAGCATATGCCTCATCTCTATGTTTCTCTTCATTTTATACCTATATAACCTTTTCAAAAATAGGACAGTATCCTTAGTCTTGTTATTACTTATATTAAAATGACTAGTGAATGAGTCATTCCCATAAATGAAGACGCTTTGGTTCAGTTTCTGCTTTATTTTTGCAAAAAATGGTTGTGGGAAAGCACAAATATTTAGAAGTTAATGACAAATCTAAAGATAATAACAGAAATAGATCTCAAACATAATAACTAAGACAAATAAAATAAGTAACAATGGTGTTACACTTACTTGAGCAAGTATGCCAGTTTCAAAAGGAAGTAACTCAAGATGCTTACTTATACAAATAGTCCAGTAGCAATATGAGCTCACTTCAGCAAGCATGCTCATATGCAATGTTTACTTATGCCTAAATGTAAGGAGAATTTGGATCTACAACTATTACACGAGTATCAATTTCTCTTCTATAACACATAACAGCTACGGAAATACAGAGTCAAACTTCCATGGCAATTTCTGTGTGCCTTGGTCAGAAATGTAATCATAATTACTAGGGAAAAGAAAAAAATATGCTTTTTTAATTATTATTTTTTATCTGGATGAATTCTTTTAGTGAATCCACTGAAATGTAATACTATAATTCACAGCTGCAGTGATAATGACTAGAGAAAAGAGGAAACCATTAAGAGACAGCCTTTCTACAGCTGAATGTTACTAATATTCCCACTATCTCATTTTTATGACTGCATATTTTATGAATGATAATCCACTCATTACATCTTGCTATAAATATTTTGGTTTAGCAAGAGAAATATACACCAATAAACAATATAATCTAGAAGCTTTTCTTCTAATGCAGAAAGTCTACTAGAGTATATCACAGCAATATATCGCTGGATCCAAGCACTGGGGAACTCTGTGAACTATTATTTTTAGGTGGAAGAACTTCATACATAACTAACATTCTTTCTGCAGTTATAAGCCAATTTTGTCAGGTGCTTGAAATCACACTGAATCTGCCTCATTAATTTGCCTCCCTGCTGCACAATATAGCCTTCCAACATAATAATATTCTTATGGCTAGCATAGCCTTGACCAGCAATGAGAACATGGTAATTTTTGCATCTGAGCACTACACATAGTACTGTATATTGACCAACTTTTGCTATCATTCAAGCTATTACAATCACAGGTCGACACGATCCAAGCTACTTAAGAAATGCGGATGCACCATAAAACCACTGAATTTTAGAAGGTATTTTAACCCATTTGAAACTACTGCCTTTTTTTTTTTCCCCTCTTATCTTCATATACATCAAGTCTATCTGCTGTTTTCAAGATTCAAGAAGCATCAGGGACTCTTAGTCACCTCTGCAATGACCTAAGGCAGATGTCCATCTTTCCTTCTCGAATAGCAAACTTTCATTTATCATTCTTAGTTAGTGCTTACTGTCTTAGTCCCTTTGTAAAGCCATGTTCAAAATTACCTGGTAGTTTGGTACAAGCTGGGCTAGGTGTGATCCCCAAAGGAAATTAGAAGAGATGCATAGCTGGTGGGGTAGAACTGAATGCAGCTGAATTTGTGTAATGAATTAGCTTACAACTGTTGCTAAGCTTCACAAACATAAACTAATACTTCAATGTGGAATGCACTGTGGGATTTCTGCTCTTATTAGTGTGTGCTGCTTTATCAGAAGAATATTCAGTGTCCTAGCTGGCACAGAAATAAAAGATTTTGCCATACTGAAAAGAAGAAAACAAGGAAAGCTGGTTTGGGTTTAGGATTTTCTGATAGGATTTCTGGATCTTCAGACTGTTTTGTAAGCACAAGTAACAAAGCCATTATTTCTTAGCAATTCGTCCTCAATGTCCCTCATTCCCTCCCATGTCAACAGGTTCCACCTGTACTCCAGCAGCCTCTCAAAACATTTTATTTTCCTGTTTCTCCTACTGTCTTACGTCCTGCCATATCAATAAAGGACAGCAGATGTCTTCCCTATACTGAAGTTGTGCACAAGATGACCAGAAGGCCAAAATGTTCAAATGCTTACAGACCATTCAGCTACTGCCAAACAGAATGGATAATATCTGAGTTTTCCTCACCTTTCTACCAGTGTCTCCCTCTATTACTGAGCTGATAATTTTCACCAAAAAAAAAAAAAAAAAAAAAGGGGAAAAGGCAAGAATTTACTACTGTTGATAACAGACTTCTGCTACATTTTTCTAAAACAGGGTTCCTGTCTAAATAAAGAACAAACAACAAAATCAAAACAAAAAACAACCCCAAAACATAAAAACTATTCACATTCTTGAGTTTACATGCTAATATGACCTCTCAAAGCTCAGAAGCAAATGTATTCATTTTCTGAGCAAGAACAAATCTTTTTCTAGGGCAGATCATTCAGAAAAGTTACGTGTATGAGTAACATCGGCTTCTTATTTATGACCCCACTAGAGCAGTTGCTCTAAAAACACAACAGCAGTAACAGACAAAATCTCTCCTTATTAATAACCATTTTTTCTTATACAAATACTTAAGTGCTCTGAAATATTTATTCTCATTAAGAATGTCTTTTTAAAAAGTACATCTAAAGATCACCCTAATTTTCCAGTAAATCCGAAATACAAGCTTATGATTCTTTGCCATTAAAACATTGCTAAAATTTACCATGGAGTTGTTCAAAAGTGGAAGAAAACTTCACAAGTAGACCTATTTCTTCTTTTAAGAACTCACTGCAAAAAATGTGTCCTGGATTTTCCAGGTAGCTCACACATAGAAAGAAGGATGTTATTTTTAAGAAAGACATTTGATACATACTTTCAGGGTAGCAGCTTGGCTGAACTGAGAACAAAACAATACTGCTTTAGTACATTAATGCTGTTCAAGCCAATAAACTGACAGAAAAGCACAAGAATATTTTCAGTTCAGGAACTGCCATAAAGAACTTCCCATTACAAATTTAAGTACTAAGTTGTTCCTTTCTGTTTGGGTTGGTAAAAAAAAATGGATACAGATTTTTTTTTGTTAACAATAATGACAAGAAATGTAGCAGAAAACCTCTGAACCTCTCATGAGTCTATACCATATTAGCCTGAAACAAGAGCTGACTGTAATATTAAATTTTTACTTCCTGAAAGCCCTACGCTGTGCCCACAGCTATTCAAAATAAGCAGGAGAAGTACTACTAGAATATGCAGTTCTGGGGGAGGGATTTGGAAGGAAATTAATTCAGAGCTCTGTCTTTGAAAGTATAGGCCAAATGACTGTTTGCATTTGTTTTCCTGAATTATATTATACCCCTTTATTCCAAACTGCATTTAACAAGTAAAAGCATCAATTCATTTTCTTCCACTTAAAAATATTCTTACACCTCTTTATGACTCTGCAGTAGAATCCTTCATTAAAGTCTTTGGGAAAAAGCAAATATAAACCTTTATGAAGGTTTATAGGGCTTAGAGATCTGATGGCAAGTACAACAGCAATATAATCACAAGTGATGTAGTACCTGAAGGATAAAGTAATAGAACCTTGACAAAAATTAGCAATTAACCGTGGATATTACATAGAAATATAGCAGAAGGGAACTATTTGCAGCTATCTCTTAGAAAGTTAAGTGCCCAGTATGTAAAATGTAAGAGGAAAAAGCAAAACAAGTGACAATGGACGTACCTTTCAAGTATGATACAAAATAGCAATACAATTATTGCTTAACTTACATTATGTATTCTGGACAACTGCATAATACACATTCAGCATTCTCCCTATAGACTTAAGGAAATTGCACAGTTTTCGGGGACATTTCAGGATTACGTGTTACATCATTTTTGTCAATCCACAGCCTGTCTGGTCTTTATGGCAACACTGATACATATACAATTCATCTCCCTGCAAGAAACAGAGCAAAAACACATTGCTTGGCTTAAAATCACAGTGTCCTCAAATAAGCCTTTCTTTTGCCATGGTAGAAGAGCGAGTGCATTTGCATCCAGCAGCTCAGGATCCACCACTTTATTCATGCTTGTTTAAACTTCTCCAAATCCCAGAAGTCCTTGACAGAGCAGAGGTCCAGCACATAATGCTGAAGGACTCTCAGACCTTCCCTTCATACCATATTTATAATAGACCTCACCAATGCCTTCTGACTAAAGAACATCCCTGAAGGGAAAGGAATCTTCATCCTTTCTGCACAAGCAGAACAGGGGCAAAGCATGACCCACCCTTTAAACAGGCTACTGTTTGTGTTTGCGGTAGTTCTGACCCAGACGCTTGCATGTTCATTTGAGGGAAATAATATCTTCATAACTCTTTATATATATATATTCCCCCCCGCCCCCCCCCCCATCAGTATCAGTATTAGATATTCCACAAACAAATTTATTGTGTAAATTAGAAATGCCAAAGCTTTAAACAAATTAGCTCTGGCAACGCAATAAGTTTAAGAACAATAGGGTTAATTTAATCAACTAAGAATAAAAGTTGGACTCTCTCCAGTTCAACCAACAGCTGTTCTAACAGATTATTTACCATCTTCACTGTGCCCTTGCCTAGATCAACTTTTCTTTGGCTTCTTTACTGAACAAAGAGATGGGGTTTAGCTCTTTAACGAAAAAATAAAAATAATAAAAAAAAATCTAACACCTCTAAGCTGTATATGATCTAGGAGAGCTAACCTATGACACAGAGCTCATTCCATCATGTTACTCTGAACTTCCTAGGATTTGAAAAGGCGTTTTCACTGTTGAAAGCAAGTTAATAGAGACAAGTTTCAGGGACATGATAAAATTAATTCGCACCTTTCCACTTCGTCATAAATCTCTTAACTTACCAACAGTCCTTCTCCAAGCCTACGAATTGGTGGTAGTGGAGGGGAGAAAGTACCAAAGCAGAACAGCACACAGCCCCAAGATGCATGTGTCTACACTGCTGAAAGTAACTCTAGAGCATCACTGTTTAATAGGTCAGAGATTTGTCTATTTTAATGGGCCAGGATACATTGTTGATTCTTTTCCAATCAATCCTCAAGAGAGAAAAAAAAATAAATAAAGAGACCAAACTAATCAGGCTCAACTGCTTGTATCAACTTTGTGAAACTCAATGCTAAGGTGGATTTTGAAAGTTCATGCATTGCTCTATGCTCATATCTACTGACTTTCCCTTCTAAACGGAAAGGGAAGAAGGAAATTTGTTGAATAAGCAGAATAGAATACCCCTCGTCAGAATTCACAAAGATCACTGGGTCCAACTCCTGGCTCATCAAAGAACTACCTAAAATTAAACCTTATGTCTGAGAGTGTTGCCTATATAGTTTCCAAACTCCAGCAGGTTTGGTGCTGTGACCATTTCCCTGGGGAGCCTATTCCAGCGCCCAACCGCACTCTTGGTGAAGAAACTTCTCCTAATATCCAACCTAAACCTCTTGACTCAGCTTCATGCCTTTCCCTTGTGTCCTATCGCTGGTCACCAGACAGAAGAGATCAGTGCCTGCCACTCCCCTCCCTCTTGTGAGTAAACTGTGGACTGACTAAACACTGTCATGCTCATGTTAATATAAATAATCAGCTTAAGTTAGATCACTCTGACTGGCACACAACTGAATATTTTTTAAAACTCAACCCCAACTCCAGAAGGTCAGTTGTTTTTGTTTGTTTTAGTCACTATTTGTGACTTTCTAACCAATTTATCTATAGAGATGTAGGAGTGTGAAATTTATATTTAAGTCACTACTATGTATTAAATGCACTAAATGGAAATTCCCTCTCCATTGAGAACTTTATAACTAGGGTAATAAAATTTTTATCAGGTTGTAACTCAGAAGATTACAAGACTGGTAGCACATTACTCCAAAAATCAAATCTGATTAATGTTTAATTGTAGCAATGAGCAGAGGTATTAATTAGGTGTGCTTTCTATGACTCATATACAGCTATTAAAGCAAAAGAAAGAATAATTTTAAAATTAGCATAAATAGAATGGTATAATTGAGTGGTACATTATAATTAAACTGAATGGACCTTGTGAAAATAATAGAAAATGTCATCCAATATATTAATTTTGACATGTAATGCAGTTTCAACAAATTTTCTAGCAATCAACTCTGACATCTTTTCCTCAGAATATTTTTTTGCAGAAGCCAAAGGTGTGAATTAAAGATTCATTTGTGTTTTTCAATGAGAATCACAGGACAGATCTTAAAAGAAGTACACCCATTTGGTTCTTATCATACAAGTGAAGGATTCATGCATATACCCAGAACAAAGAAGATCCCAGCGAAGGCTCTAGATTTGTATATTTAAAGAAATATTGCATTTAAACATGAAGCTCAATACATTTTTACCCTGCACTTTGTTTTTTTAAAGAACGATCCTCAAAGTCACACAAGTGTTAGAAATGTTTCAGAACTGTACTTCTGCAGTGAGAAAGCACTTCCTGCTAAGTTGTTTACTGAGGTGTGGCCAGGCATTTTTTTTTCTGGTCATTCCTCTTCCTACAGCCTTGCCACAACAGTTTTGTTTCCAATATCAGAAGATTCAACTTCAATTTTTCATTTTTTTTTAAAGGAATTCATTTTAAGTAATATTCAAACAAAGAAAAAACAACACACAAACAGTAAGCTCCTAGACTTCAAGGCATTCCAGAAAAGGTTTAAAACATGATGAAGAGGCAATAATATAGAATAAAATGAATTCATATTTTAATAATATCATGCTAATTTTATGCCAACAAAACAAGCCACAGAGATCTGCTTTTGGCATGAGCTATGCTTTCTAAATTTATTCTAACTAAGACAGAAACTGAAATTAGCTTCTACTGCTCTGGAACAGCAACAGAAACTGGAACAAATTCATAATCTTGCGTCTTATGAAGGAAAAAAAAAGAAAAAAACATTCAACAATGCTTTCTGTCTAGTTCTATTATTTGTATGCAATTTCTTACAATTGCATTTCTTGCATTCATTACAAAGACTAATTTTTTAATAGCAGAGAAGACAAGTAAATGGTTTTAAGATTTAAAAAAATAATTTAAAGAAGTGAACAGAGCAGTGATGCAACAATAGAAACTTCTTTGGCTTCTTATTTCCATTTAACACTAAGATTAGTATCTTAAACTAAGAAGCTGCATGTTGGTTAACTGACCCTCTGGATTACCTAACCCTAATGCTGGAATCACTTATTTATTTCTCTAAATGTGGAAAGAGTTATAATGCAAGCTTGTTTCTGCTTTAAAGATCACATTTATTAAAAGCTGTAAGTGCTCACATACAGAGGTACATAATAAAAGATTGCTGTTTTGCACTGAGTATATGTTGAACTGGAAATATCTCTGACATTAGAAAAAATATGATGATACACGTTCATTGACCTTCTCCACCAAAAAATATTTTGCATTATCAAGAAACAATCAGATTTAATATCAGCCATTAAAAGATTCTCCACTTGGAACCCACAGCTATTTATTTTATATTACTCTGAGTGTGTAAGGTGAGGGAACATTGACCAAAATGTTCTGCATGAACAGTGATGCATGTTTTCTCCATCTACACATAAACCATCAGAAATGTCATCTTAATTGCAGATAGCCAGTAGAAACAAAAAACGACTTAGTTCTCTATCTAATGTTAGAACCTTAAACTACTTATAAAAGGAATTTGTTATGAACTGGGAATAAAACAGGGAGTTGCAGCTGGCTTTTAAGTTATTTATTGTTAAACCATAAAAGTCTTTAAAAAATATATCTTTCAAATGTGTACTAATGTTTCTAATGCATTCCTTTTTGGTTAGAATTGCTAGATCTCCTGGAAGTTTTATAACAAATGACTGATACAGAGGATCATTACATTGCTTAAGTTTTGCAGAAGGTTTTAATAAATCAAAGAAATATGATACATAATACAGATTTAACATATCTTAGGTGGCTGAAATTAGTACTGCAAAATACATAATTCTGTCTCACAGCTAAGGGAAAATACCCACTACAATGTATCAGAAAATGTTTCACCTAATTGCTCTGTCTTTTCCATCACTATGGTGCTTTATCATCAAGTCCCTTGTCACTTATCCTGATTTATTCAATTGTGCTATGGAAACGTACTAAATTCTGTGGTATAGAGGGATTTAGAAAAGTTTTTGGCATTTGTAAATGTACAGTGGGTTCTAGGAAGTGCAAGTATGCCATGTTTCAGGTTAAGAGCTGGTGTACTGTGACATTTTTCTTTTTATATGTACCTGATGATGTGCAACTGTTGCAGTGCTCTCCAAGTTCCTTGCCTCCTGCACTTGTAAGGAATTTTAGAAAAAACAATTAGGACTTTACATTTATTTTACCAAGAAATAAAGTAAATCTCCATCCTGAATTTTGATTCTAAAACACTTCAGTCAACTTTCAAAAGTGTAACCTTTGCCACATGGAGCAACACTATGGTTGGAGTTTAGCAGCACTATGACGTTGATTAAGAAACAAAGCAACAACATTTAGGACTATAAAGACCATGTAATAACAACGACAATTTTGTCATCCATATATAAAAGGTATATTTTTACCAAGACTGCCTAGAAAACAAATTTCTTTCACAAACACTAAATAAATAAAAACTTTGGAAAAGTATTTCCTTTCCGATGTATAACAACAACAACCTTTCACAGTTTTAGAAATACTGAAGAAAAAAAAAAAGAAGATTCACTCACCAAGGCAAGTCAAAAGATGACATTTAAAGTCTTCAAGCTACAATGTGTGAGTCTGGATCAGTTCCCTATGTGAACTAGGTAGGGAAAGAATTGGAATCCAGATTTCTCAAGTCCCTCAGAAGTCAGCACCAACTGATGAGTGGTGCCAAAGAAGGAGTTCTTTCACCTTCGCTTGTAAATTCTAATCAACCCTTACATTTTTCCAGCATCCAGTTTCCATTGAGAAATAAAAATGGAAAAACATTTTCTAACTTACACAGTACCACTACCTGGATCAGATGTTTGATCTTTCTCCTGAATCTGATTCCTGGCAGTGAATGGAAATACATGGACAGCAGGAGTTAGTACACCCAACTATTAAACATGTAACCCTTGCCTTGCACCTAGAAGGGTAAGATTTTGTGTTTTTAACTTGTATTAGATAAAAAAAAAATAAGTAAATAATAAAAAAGAGTTTGAAAACCTACGTAATGTTTTTCCTGAGATGGGTGCATATCCTTCAAACACAAGAAAACTAAACACCAACATATCAGCATTCTACCCTGCACATTTATAATAATTGAGCCAGCCAAATAGTAGACAAAAAGCCTTCTACCTTCTTTAGTAATCAGTTGGGCTGGTTTTATGCCTTAAGAGTCAAAACGCTGCTGTCAGTAGGACCAAAGGGACTCTGTAGGGCAAAAGAGATGAGTACCAGTTTTTCGCATTTATTGCACAATTTAGCATAGCTTAGAACCACTCACACCCACAGAGAAGCCTAGTGGGGTGGGATGGAGGAAAGGCTTTACTGCCTTCTCTACATCTTGAAGAAAGAATAAATGCTTCCAGGAATATTCTGCACTTTCTCTGCACTCATCACAGCTAAGTTATTTGCTTGTGGTTAGGAATTCTCTTGCAAGATAATGCTGAAAAAGCAATTAAAAAAAAGCACTCCAAAGTATAAATGTGCAAAATTCAAATGCAGAAATTAATCTCACTTATAATTTCAAAAAATAGTAATGATGCATGGAATGTTTTTGATAACCACTTCATGTGTAGCACGTGTGTGGGAGAACATGATTCACACAAGACCATTTCTCTGTCTAGATTTTTAACATTTCTCTATGCTATTGGAAAAACAAAGCAAAAATCTTTCAAATATTTTCATATTTGAGAAAAGAAGAAACTATTGGGAACCAATTAGGTTTTCCAGCAAACCAGAACTGTTTGCAACCAGTAGCTCTGAGGGTCAAATGTAAATAAATTTGTCATGCACTAGTATTCCCAATATTACACCTGTCTCAGGGGATAGTGAAGATTAATATGTTAATTAGAAATGCTGAACAAGACTTCCATTACAAGACAGATAAACTGACCATCCTGACATACTCACAGCAGTGATTTTATTCATCATTTTTTCTTCCAGCTCAATGAAAGGACACACATTATCAGCCTGTATTAATTTACATTTTGAGGTAACAAAGTAAATCCATGACCTACCTTTGTGACTGCAGAAGTGCAAAACAGTTGGATGAAGCTGCACAACTGAAGTTGGAGAATGGGGGGTAGGAAGTATAATTAAAGGACAGGGTAACAGAACTAGGGGAGTTTTACCTTCCTCATCACAAAAGCATGCTCATCTTCCTCTGCATGTGGCAAGGAAAAGAGCAATGCTTCCAATTCACATCTAAATAGACCACAATAGCTGTCACTGCAAAATGCTAACTCAAACCCCAAGTTGCTTCATTTTCACTTCACAAGTTTTTAAAGATGCAACATGACTTATGCTCAGGGCAATACTTACTTTGCCTTCGTGCCCCCCATATAACCACATTGTGATAGCCATTAATAGCTAAAGGAGATTTTTTTAAATCAACATTCTGCTAAAAGCATTAAAAAGCCTTAACATAAATAATTACTAATGTTAACAGAGACTCATTTTTAGAAAGGAAACAGAAAAGGTTAATGCCAGTGATTTATGAACTTTTTTTTTTTTTTTTAAATCTTTTAGATAATCTGCATACACTATTGTGACAGGGAAACTTAAATCAACATTTCACATCAGCTGTATGGCTATATCTGCAGCCAATGAACTGGTCACATAGCTCAAAAACCTGAAAAGTAAATTCACCTCCATTGTACACTATTCTTGCAACATAATTGAGTTTTGAATTTGGGTTACTTTGGATTTACACCAGGACAGTTTGAATTACCTCACTACTCCCACACAGCACCAAAGCAAACACTTGCTAACATTTGAGAGGTGGGCGAGGAGGCAAAGTTAGTTACATCACCACCACCTTTTTTACAAGCTTAACAGGAGGCCAGTGCCAGCATCTAGCAAAGAACACATTAACAGTCCCTTTGCTTGGAGGGTGAACAGTTCTCAGATGTACAAGTTTAACTTGATTTCTAGATCACTGACTGGCTAGCATTAAACATGAGGGGATGTGGATACAGCAAACAGAAAGTTGGTTGTGCTGCCTTGTGCTGCTGTAGTCTTACACCTTCACAGAATCACAGAATTTCTAGGTTGGAAGAGACCTCAAGATCATCAAGTCCAACCTCTGACCTAACGCTACCAGTCCCCACTAAACCATATCCCTAAGCTCTACATCTAAACATCTTTTGAAGACTTCCAGGGATGGTGACTCCACCACTTCCCTGGGCAGCCTGTTCCAATGCCTCACAACCCTTTCAGTAAAGAAGTTCTTCCTAACATCTAACCTAAAACTCCCCTGGCGCAACTTAAGCCCATTCCCCCTCGTCCTGTCACCAGGCACGTGGGAGAACAGACCAACCCCCACCTCGCTACAGCCTCCCTTGAGGTACCTATAGAGAGCGATAAGGTCACCCCTGAGCCTCCTCTTCTCCAGGCTGAACAAGCCCAGCTCCCTCAGCCGCTCCTCATAGGACTTGTTCTCCAGGCCCCTCACCAGCTTCGTCGCCCTTCTCTGCACCTGCTCGAGCACCTCCATGTCCTTCTTGTAGCGAGGTGCCCAAAACTGAACACAGTACTCAAGGTGCGGCCTCACCAGAGCTGAGTACAGGGGGACGATCACCTCCCTAGCCCTGCTGGCCACACTGTTTCTGATACAAGCCAGGATGCCGTTGGCCTTCTTGGCCACCTGAGCACACTGCTGGCTCATATTCAGCAGACTATCCACCATCACTCCCAGGTCCTTCTCTGCCTGGCAGCTTTCCAACCACTCATCTCCCAGCCTGTAGCTCTGCTTGGGGTTATTGCGCCCCAGGTGCAGGACCCGGCACTTGGCCTTGTTGAACTTCATGCAGTTGACCTCAGCCCATCGGTGCAGCCTATCCAGATCCTCCTGCAGAGCTTTCCTACCCTCAAGCAGATCGACACATGCACCTAGCTTGGTGTCATCTGCGAACTTACTGAGGGTGCACTCGATGCCCTCGTCCAGATCATCGATGAAGATATTAAAGAGGACCGGCCCCAGCACCGAGCCCTGGGGGACACCACTAGTGACTGGCCTCCAATTGGACTTGACTCCATTCACCACGACTCTTTGGGCCCGGCTATCCAGCCAGTTTCTAACCCAACGAAGCGTGCTCCAGTCCAAGCCAAGAGCAGCCAGTTTCTTGAGGAGAATGCTGTGGGAGACGGTGTCAAAAGCCTTGCTGAAGTCAAGGTAGACCACATCCACAGCCTTTCCCTCATCCACCCAGCGTGTCACTTTGTCATAGAAGGAGATCAGGTTCGTCAAGCAGGACCTGCCTTTCATAAACCCATGCTGACTGGGCCTGATCGCCTGCTTGCCCTGCAATTGTCAACCTTGTTGACAATAAAACCAACAGGTACTAAAAGAAAACACAGAAAAGGGAGAAAGTAAGCTGCTGGAAAGTATCTTTAGAAATGAAGACAGGGAACCTCACTGTGCTGAGATCTAAACATTCACCTTAAGTCACTCCTGGACCTAAGTCTTCCAGTTAAAAAACTGCAAAATAAGCAGGACTGTACCACTTAAAGGAACCTCACCACGTCCATACTGGAAATAGTAAGTACCTGTAGGATAACTTTAAGAAAAATATACCAAACTAGTCTACATGGCATTCCTATTACTGATATGAATGTAATGATCTTGAAAGCATAAATTGACAGAGCCTACCTACATGACCGTGTCCAAGTAGTCTGCGGCCCCCAGCACAAGAAGGATGTTGATCTGTTAGAACGGGTTCAGAGAGGGGATAAAAGTTGATCAGAGGGCTGGAGCACCTCTCCTATGAAGAAAGGCTGGGTCTGTTCAGCCTGACAAAGAGAAAGCTCAGGGGTGACCTTATCACAACTTTAAAGGGGGTTTATAAAAAAAAGATTGAGAGTAACTTTTTGCTCAGTCAGATAATGACAGGACAAGGGGGAATAGTTTTATACTAAAAGAGGGGAGATTTACATCAGTGGGTGGGAGGTCCTGATAACGCTGTTTCAAATTAAACCAACCATTCCTTATGTTATCTTGACAGACTGTTACTATATACTTTATACATATATATTATATATTCTTTATATATATTACATATACTTTCAATATATACAACCTGGATATATTAAAAGGCTGACATTCAGTCAGTCTATGTCTTCTCATTTATGAAGAAAACAGTACTTTCTTTCACTATATTATTTGGAACAAGATGTTAATTAAACCAGAGTTTCCTTCACTATCTACCTAATTTGTTTACCTCCTTTTCTAAGCAGATCACCCAAAACTGGACATGCTTCTCCAGCTAAGGTCCCAGCAGACTGAATAAACAATTAACTTCTTTGCCTTCTCTGCTATTCCACCTGTTGTCAATACATCCCAGACCAATTCCTGTCTTTTCTTGCAGCAAATTGCAATCAGCTGTAACTTCCCAATCTTTTCTGCAGAACTGCTTCTTGGCCACAATTATTCCCTATTTTATAGCTGTGCATTTGATTTTTCCATCTCTGTACTTTCCTTTGTAGAAATTCATCTTCCTGATTTCAGACTATTTCTCCCCTTTATCAAGATTATTTTGAATTTTAATCAGTTCTCCACGGTGCTTGAAACCTCTGTCTCCCCTCCTCCCACACTAGCACAGCTTGTTGTCATCATGTACTCTACTACAGCTGTGACAAGGAGACATGCCTGTGTTCCTTGAGTTTGAAAGTGCAGTGAAAAGCAAGAAAGAAGAAAAGAAAGTCAACATCTTAAGGATTAAATAATTTAAATACCCAGCAAAACTTTTAAAATGTAGATTAGGAATAGAAACCTGGAAGTCTTAAATATCATTAAACACAGACCTGTGGTCATGTTTTAGCTCTGAGTAAGTCATTGCCCATGAGTTTAGCCCTCGAAAATGCCCTTCCCTATAACTGTATAACCACATTAACAAGGAATAGGAAGTATAACCAAGGTGTTTTGTTTTGTTTTATGGACCAGGCAATATGGATGGGATGGATCACATAATTCTTGCAACACCTTCAGACTTGTTCTCATCTTTATTATATGTTTCCTGGAAACAAATACCCAAACCATATTTCCAGGGTTTCATTACCTACTCTGTATTGTACTGGTTTTACTTTTTTTTTTTTTTTTTTTTGGAATAGAGTAAGTGTTAGCCATCCTATTTTAGCCTCTAACTATATACTCAGGTGTTTTTCCAGACAAGCAATTAGAAGATTGGAAAGTTTCACAAAATGTTCTTATGAATTGATCCACAGAGAGCAAACAACAAAGCAACAAACGACTGCAACATCCCATGGTACTATTACAGACAAGAGCTGTTGCTCACTGAGCAAAGTGACTTGCAGACATGTACACAAAATCTTGCAATTAAAAAAAAATAAACACAAACCAAAACCTTCAAACCACCTCCAAAAAACAACATAGCTTCTATCCTACAAGCAACCTCCGTATGCAGATACACATCAACTGCTAAAAACAAACCCTTTTCAAAACAAAGACTGACAATTTTTCATTAAAACACTCCTTACAGTATCGTTTTTAGGAATTTTGTTGTGGTTCCACTAAAAAGTCAAAAAGTCTCTTTCTTTGAAAACAAGCAATACAGAGTCCCTTTGCCCTTTTCTGCTTGCTGAATAACAAATCAAAACACTACAGAAACTTGGGATAACAGGGAAGGCTCTCTGGAAAGGAAATAAAACAAAACCAACTTGTCAAATGGGACTCCCTGCTGCTACATACCATGTGGTGCTCTACTGAGCTGCATCTGTTCAGCTATTAAACATAGTGGTGAATATGATACCAACAGCAGTGACATTATCAAATATGCTGAGTGGTTATTAAGTCTCTATAGCATAATCTTTTCACTTTTTATTTTAATTGGTAGAAGTTACTGTAAAGTAACTTCATGTATGATAATGCTCTTTGTGCTTGTCCCTAAATGAGAAGGCACTGCTACATAATCCACAGTGAGCCTTAAAAACTCCATCTGCTATGCAAGGAAAAGGCTGGCAACTTTTCCCCCAGGAACTCTGTTGTTCCCTAAAATTCACTGTGTCAGGAAAGAAACCTTGTACAGGGAACTATAAAGTTTCGGGATAAGAAAAAAAAAAAATAAAAAACAATCTATAGCTTTCAGTGCATAGTCAGTTAAGTTGCGAGTCCACCAAGGTTGAGGGCTGAACAAATAATTACAAGACTCCAGCCCCACAGGGGAGTACGATAAGGTCCTTGATGCTGTAATGCTTCAACCCCTCCCCTTGAATCCAGAATGCCTAGGATAAAGAGGAGTACCTGACCCAACAGTTCTCTCCCCCAGCAGGAAATGCAGAAAACCAGTCCTGTATGAGTAGCATTTCTTAGACCACAGAGAATGTACAATGCTACAGCAGCAACACAATTTACATCTCCACAACGGAATATCTGGGCTTACATTTGGTCCCTTATCGAATACATAATATCAGCTACAAATTCTAGCACGAGGAGTTAAAGATGTGTTAGTAGGTTCATGCTGATGCTCTGAAGACTTCTGGCTAATTTCAGAGAGAAATGGCAAAACTGAAGGACCTCTTTTTTTTTTTTTCTTTTTTTTTCTTGGCACACCTTATTCAGTGTAAGCTAGGTAATTATCAGAAAACAAGAAATTCATGAGTCGTTCCTTGAGCTAATCTCACCCTCTGGAGCATAAGCATTCTTCAGCGCAAATGGGTTTCATGAACAGAAAGACATTTAAGCTTCCTTAAACACTTAACAGGAGAACTCACCAGTTGTTAGTGCAATTGTTATACACTAAGCATAAACGACCAGAACACTGACAATATCAGTTTGTTAAACCCTTAGCATGACTGTTATTGCTGCAGAAATGCTTGGGATCGGCCTGATCTAAGTAAAACAAAAATGAAAACATACAAACAAGGAAAAAAAACAAGAGACTTAATAGTGGCAGCGGCACATTGTCAAACAGGAAGAATCACAGTAAGATTCATAAGGAAGGCAAGCATTGCACACCCATGACCGTTGTTGGGCGTTGTTGGGGAGAGAAGGTTGGGGAGAGAAAGCTGTTCAGCTCTGGGAAAGCATATACTGTTACACCAGCTGTAGAGATGCTTTAGTGTCAAGCATGTCAAGCTTGGTTAAGAGATAAAAATCATTAATCAGCATAGGCACTTTATTGAAAAGCACATCATAGAATATCTGAGGTGGAAGGGACCCACAAGGATCATTGAGTCCAACTCCTGGGTCCCAGAAGGACCACCACTCCCCCCCCCCCAGGAAAAAAAAAAAAAAAAAAAAGGAAGAATAAAAAAGAAAAGAAGAAAATGATGAAGAAAATGAAAAAAAGAATGAAGATACAATTGTTACCCTGGGTTTGGGGAAATCCAAATTCCCTGCTGTAGCTCTATTTCCCTGGTGCAATGAGTTACTGTCAAGAGACTACAAATGTGAGGTAGCTAAACTGGATGAAAGTAAGAATCAGACCCAGTGTGTCCAGTTCTGCCCTTTGGTACACCAGATTAAATTCAATGATTTTACTCCCTGGTGGCATAAGTGAGAAGTGGGAAAGGCTCAAAGATGATAAAACTAGAAGGGAAAAAAAAAAAAAAAAAAAGAAAAGACTAACTAAACAATAAAATGAGTTTCCAGTTTGGTGATGAAACTTAGGCATCAGAGAGCATAACCTGTATCATATAAGTGGTCTAATTAAGTAATTATGAATTACAATTAAGGTAGTTTCTCACAAAACCTGAATAGTATTAAGACAAACTTTACTTATTAGCACAAGTTGATTAACTATAATACCTATGTTTACTTAAACAAATGCCTGAAGCAAAGTAGCAGGTTTTGTGAAATTATCTCTGTACCTTTCACCTTCCAGCAGGAGTTTTCTAGCCAGATATAGATCCTGCTTATACTTACTCGTATTTCTGTAGCTTCTTCAGATAAATTAATAGTGGAAGTGTCAGAATGAGAATTAATTGGAGTTAGGATCAGAATATGTTCAGGCTACCAGCTGTGCTTTCCACTTGCCTTGTCCTGCATTAACAGGCTAATCTTGTTGACTGGTATTAAAAATGATATTGTTCATACTGCATGTTCATTGAAAAACTGCTACACCAGTACTTTGTGCTGCTGCATAAGTAAATCCTTATTCTAATTTAGAGCCCATAAATTTAAAAGACATGGAGATAATATGCCTTATCTTGGGTTCTGGCTATTAGCCCTCAGAAACACCTTGATTCTGTACTGTGCAAACCTGGCCCTCTTTCAGTGGGCCACAGCAATCTGATAGTCACTCCTTTATTCAGACTGCCCTCAAGAGCTAAAAGCACAGTCTAGGATACACTGAAAGTGATGCCATTGCTCACATCTGTCCGTATTTTTTCAAAACCACACATTGTCAGCCCAAAGCGCCTACAACCTGCAAAGTGATGGACTCTAACACCCTAGGTACCTACTCATTCCACTTGGGTTTGACCCCTAGCACTCCCACACATGACTTCCAGGAAGGAGGAGGAAGTGTTAAACTTGTTGTGCTTCTCTAAAATTAGAAGAGAACTAGACAGTAACAAGCCAGGAAATATCAGGGCTGACTCCATTGTATTACTAGATACAGCAAACAGTATATGCATAATAACATATACAACAGTTAAAATAAACAGAAAAGTATCCATGCAGTGATCATGTCCATAGGTGGACATGAGTGGCTAGCTCTTGGAAGTGACCTTCAATCTTCCAGAGCTTTCGTTGTCCCAACAATCACAATCATTTCCTTTGATTCTGTGCTGAACAGTCAGGTTTCAGTCAACTTCTCAACTGTTGCAAACAGCTATTAAGTTCTTTAAAACTTAATAAGGTTGCTAAAATGTCTGCTAAATTTTTCATCAGCTCTTTTTATGCAAGGCAATGTTCTGGAAGAGTTAACGCCAAGTTATTAAAATATCTATAACTTTCATATGCAAGGATGTTGGTTAGCAACCAGTGTGTAAGGATTTTTTGGATTTTGGATTAGATGAACCTAGTTAGACTGAGATAGGTAGTGCCAGTTTTAATAAGAATAACTCAAGGTCTATTCCTTTAAGACTGTAGCATATTAAAAAACATTTAGACAATCAAAATATCAGTAGGAGAATATAATGGCAGCTAGGTAAGATGCTGCTATGGAGGAACAATGGACTATTTATTTATGAACAAATATTTTCATCCTCCTTTCTGAATTCAGAAATTTGCTATTTATACATAAGCAACCTAGACAAGAAAGGACATGTCTCCTAATTGTGGCCACATGCTTATTTGTTTTGTTCTTTATTAGACTGAACCAACTAATGGTCCTGCTCAAGAAGGTCTTCCACATGCATACATTACGCAGCCACCATTTATAGTGAACCCTCTGCTCCTTTAGCTATACAGCATCTCATTATGTGGGAAGGTAAAGGTATGTAATCACTGAGACACTAAGAGGTTGCCACCTGCTTCACAAGAATTTGTTGGGACTGAAGAATATGCACAGGAATTTGTGAATTTGTGTTTGAGGACACAATAGAAAAATACTTAGAAAACAAGGGAAAAGGGGAGAGAAAGAATCTTTGGAAGTAATTATGGGAAGTAATCTGACAGTACTTCAGAGTTTTTAGAGTAACAATGTCAAAAATAAAAGATGCTTTATGAAGAGGTCATGAGCTTCCTTATGTTGATTACACATGCTTGCTCTTTTGCTTGCCTCTCCAAATTAGTCTACTTCACTTCTCAAAAACGTGCATCTTTTGTTTTGAGTATAACATGACTCAGCCCCAAGCCCCTCTAACCGTAGTATTTTTAGCATGTATTTTTTAAAAGTTCTACAAAGCCCCAGAAGAATTAAGTTCAATATTTAAATTCTTTCCTCATGATGTACTTTAGGTCCTATGTGTGTGCAGTTTGTAGCAGTAAAGTCAAAGGAAGATTTGTCATCAAATTCAGTGACATAGCTTTGGATCTTACGCAGTTCAGACAACAGATGGATTCAACTTACAGCATAATCCTGAGATATGCAACATCAGAAGGGATCAGAGAGTCCATGATCTGGTCTGTAAGACTATTTCATATGACTCCATGGCTGCACACAGTTCTTTCCATATTGTTATCAGATAATTTTATTAATAAATACACGTATAGCTCACCAGAAATGTTTTAAGTATCTCCTCAACCTCAGGCTCTAAACCTGGGCCAGAACAGCTCAGGAGATTCATCAGTGTTGAGGGCCAGAGCATTTTGTTGACCCACAGAGTAAGACAATGAAAGGATTTGCTACCCTCAGTCATGTTTTTGGGCTCTCAGAGATGAGAACTGCCATGCTGCTACAATGGAGTTTTCATGCCAGCATTGGGATTTCTCCTTGCACTCCATGATGGCAGTCACAGGCAAGCTGTTCAATTATATCCTCTGTCCAAATTCCATTCATATTTTTGAGACAGTAATATATAAGTCTGTCCTGTGACAGAATTAGCACATTTCCACAGCCTTCTCTCAGCAATTTTGCCTGTTCACAGCAAGAACTGACCACTGTTGCTCAGTGTTAAATCCTGCTTGGGAAAAATAAAAGGTCAATGTTCTTTGAAAAATAATACCATTTGGATAACAGAGAGTGGAGAATACTCAAGATGAGGCATTAACAAAATGCTTATATCATAAAATCTCTTTTCAGAGTTTTTTTTTTTTTTTTTTCGTTTGTTTGTTTGTTTTTTTAATCTATGTCTTTGTTAATACAAAACAGTAACTTAATTGAATAATTTCCAGGCATAGCTTGACCATTTCAGTGGTTTATTTATTTTCTTTCCTACAGACTTAGATCTTTAACCTGATCAGTGAGGTAAATGATTGCTGCATTTAGCATAAATTCCCTAGATTAATTCATTGCTCCCATTCTAATTAACTTAAGTTTGTGTACACTGAATTGCATTCTCACCTGCCTGTCTAGTCCCACAAATGATTCTTTGATTGTAGTGCTTTTCATTATTCAAACCCCATAAGCAAGGCTGGAAATGCTTCTTTCCTAGGAATTTTTCTTCAGTTTGAACATTTACACATAATCTGATGCTACTTTTTTTGATGTTCCCCACACGGAAAAAGAACACTGTGCATAACAGTACCTGTAGTGTTTACCATATGCATATGTTAACAGAACAACATCAACAAAATCAGAATTAACTACCATGTATCTAAACAAAATAAGCATCAATATTAGCAGAATTCTGGCTTAGATAACATCACCCATAAGTAATTTTCTTGTTGCTCAAAGTGGCAGAATATTAAATATCATAAGCCTGTTAAACATAATAGTGTTCTTCCCAGAGTTCCTAAGTGATTTATTCCTGATATACACTGAGCTTATATGATGATAGCCTGATTAACAGAGGTTGCTATGTTTGCTTCCATCAACTCTAGCCACTGATGCACATGCTTAACACTTCAAAAAGATCAGATTCCTGGAACTTAGATTGCCTTTTTTCTTTTTCTTTTTCTTTTTTTTTTTTTCTTTTCATTTTTTAAGGCCTTCCTGCAAGTAAGTAATTAGATTTTAAAATCATTACCATTTCACATAAACACAAGCCATCACTAGCCTTAACAAATCTTTGCATTGCACAGATACACATATAACAACAAGGAATTCTATATTTAAAAGATTATTAGAAGAAACATTATCCTGGGATATACATTCTAAGATTATTAAACTCTTCCTGGGAAAATTAATTACAACCTGATACAAACCACAAAAATAAAAAGGACCATCAGTCTCATTGAAAGTACATTGAACTCTCTAGGCATTGATCCAAATACAGCTAATCAATAGGAATCTTTCAATTGACTTTCCATTTCCATTAATGCTAAGACATGTGAAGTATTCAAAAAAGAATAATGAATTCATTTATCTTAAGACTGCACTTTTTCTCTGTTATGCTCATACACAGATGTCTGATCCTCTTCCTGGCTTTACTCTGAATTATTTCTGTTCACTTGAAGGAAGGTCATTATACTTTCATAAATTAAAATTTCTATATATCATGCACATGTATAATAGACCTTAAAAGTCAGCTATTAAAAACCTGGTGCAGAAGAATACTGCATTTGTATAACTAAGAGACAGAGGGAGGGGAGCAGGAATAATAGTCCTTTATAGTTTGCAAAAAAGCTCCAAAAAATGGATAGGGAGTAATCTGATGGGACTTTTGCAGAAATTTCCATGAGCTTCAAGCTGGAAATGCACACCACTTGATTTCAGAATATATTTCAGATATTGTTCAGAATATTTTTGAACACAAAAATCAACACTTCATTTCGAGATATTCAATATTTCCCTAGTTTATGAAAGTATATCATACCGTATACAAAGCTGAACACACAGACAAGAAAATGGGAAAGCATTGATGTCTTTTTCAACCAAGACAATCTTTGAACCAAAAAGTTACAGATAAAAACTCACAAAAGCTTTCAGTTGATCTTTGTTCATATCATTCTATGGAAAAAGTTTCTAATGAAAAAATGTCTTTCCTGCAATATATATTATAATAGATGTAATATATAAATAGTTGGAACAAAGAGCACAAGCTGAATTTATTCATGATCCAAAACCCAATTTTCTATGAGAAATAATGTGTTTCCTCTCATATGAGGAAACACCTCAGTCATTAATCATGGCCCTGAAGGATCTATAAACACATATTGAAAATCTAAGTACAATCTCATTAATCTATCATGCCAGTACTGCTACATCTTCAGAGTATTTCTGACTAATTAAGTGTAACATACATGGCAAGTATTTATACTGTCTATCTTTAATCATACCATACTTTTTCAGGTAACATTACTACATCTTTTAAAATAGCTTCCCATGCTTTTCTGTCACAGTAGTCATCTTACCAATTTACATTTTCTCTATAGTATTTTTTATAATAATATTAAAAGTTCTAAGATAAAAACCAAACACAACCTACCCTGAGTTTAATGATTTCTTTCTATTTTTGTACATTTACAATATACTAGGTAAGATTGTCACTCCTCTCTCACTGGAATTATGGGGAGGGACGTTTTCCCCAGCTTCTCTTAGAGGAGGTTTAGGATAATGCTTCAAAATGCTTCCACATCAGTCTGATTCCTTCTTTCAAACCTTAGGATGTTTACTAACAGAACAATCCTCACCACTTCACCTACTTCAGTAAACCAATGATATCTGTAGCTTAGTTCAATTAGTAATTCACCCCACTTGAGTGATCCCAGTTTAGCTTCAATAGCTAGTATCCTGTAGCTTAACAGGCTTTTCTGGAATGATGAAGCTCTAAGATCTGAAATGCCCTACTGCCCTTCTCCTCCACAAGCACTTCCCATACTCAATTTCAAAACCAGCTGTAATCATAAAAAAAAAAAAAAAATACTTTTTTTTATGCTTCCAAAATACCTAAATTTTAAAATAAATGACCCAAACAGGGAAGACACAAAAACTGCTGACTCCATACATCAGACAGACAAAATATTACATTTTGGTATATAAAATCTTTCACTTTAACAATGAAAGATAGTAACATGGCATAATTTATAATTAAAATAAATTTTAAAAGTGTTTTAAGTCTATTGATGGAAATCTATTCTTCTCATCTTCACTAGTAGAGCAGTTATTACTTTTGCTGTGATGGAGAATGCCAGTTTGCAATATTACCAGCATTGCCAGATAGAGCAATTTAACAAGATTTCTAACCTCTTTGAAGCAATATCTTCATTGAACTCTATTTTGTTCCTCACCACATAAACGGTGGAAGTTTGAGGCTGCAACAGTACAGCGCTTGTGAAAGACGATGACATGCACCTACCTTTCTAATGACTTTCTGTCTAATGGCAGAAGAGGAGAGAAAAAAAGCATAGATAGGAATGGGAATCACTGACAGAATTACCTAAGGGCTTTAGTAGTAGTTGGTGAAAAAGCCAAGCACAGAAGTGCTCACGGTGATTAATGGAACCCTGCATGAATAAGCTGCTGCCTTTTTCCACTTGCCATGGAGATAGATGCAGATCATGTCAGAAGAGGGAAAAAGGAGGATTATAGTAATTCTAAGAGCTCTCTGTCCTTTTTTTTTTTTTTTTTTTTTTTCTTCTGTCAACAAGAGAAGAAAGTGGCAGTAGAAAAACCCAACTTTTAGACATGGAACATATCTAGATATATTTCCTCTTGAACTAGATCTCTCAACAGAAACTGCACAGGAGGCTACTTCACTTCTATAACAGAAGTCAAGTGATAGCCATGAAAATTAATAGCTGCATCTCTGGATGACTAAGCCATATTAACACCCCTTTCTTGAAGCATAGGTGTGCATACCTATCACACACACACAACCATACCTATACATCTGAGAATTTAAAATACTTGTATTGGAACTGTTAAACATCTTGTAGCAAGGCAGACTACGCATTTTTTGAAACATTTCTCATATTAACAATTGTTTTTTTGGGAAATAAATGATCACTCAAAATAAACGTTTCTAAACTAACGCTAAAGGTGTAATTCAGATGATCAAGTAACAATTTTCCAAATTAGAATATGTTATGAGCTTGATTTCATTGTTAGGTTTACACCATCTTTAAGTAAACATAATAATAAAGAGGGCAAGCACAAATTAGAATACTATAATCAAATTTGTAATTTGCTCTTCCATTGATAGAATGAAGAAGGTTAAGAGTAAACTCCCTCAGAGATCTGTTCTGAAACATCCTGAACAAACACCCTCAGCATGCTAGTGAGGACTATTTAAATTTTTTAGTGCAAAGCAATAGTTTCAAACTTTCTTTCTTTGTAACAACCCTGCTGAAAATACACTTCAAACCTATCTTTAGACACCTGTCCCAGATTTTGTCACTGGAGGAGATCCAAGTAATTAACAGCCTCCTGGTAAAAAAAGATCAACAACAGACAAAAAAAAAAAAAACACAAAAAACACTTTCTATTTTATTGGAAAACTGAATCCCAGCACAATTAAATCATAACTATACCTGTGTTGCAGTGTTATAGTCTGTATAACACAGGTAGGTTATCTATGCACTGTGTATTTAAATATACACAGGCATTTAGTTCAAGTGCTCATGCATATTTATTAGAAAAATATGTATGGAAATGCATGAAAGAATGCATGGAAAAGAACAAGGAGAATTAGATTCTTCTCTCCTAGTTTTTCTTCCTTCTGCTATTCACAACTTAGGCTTGTTTCTGGTTATTCATATAAAACTAAGTCATTCTTACTGGCTTTGGTGGAAGATGGAAGTTTCAAATGACACAATCTTCCCACTACTTTTACTATAGCTAATTTAATGCAGTCATTGAAAAACTTAATTCCAATAAATTATTTTTCAAATATAATATATACATGGGCATATACATATCCATAAACATATACATATCCATTTCTATGTTCTCCTTTATTTTTAAAACCACGATGCTTCACAATATCATACCCGTGTAAAATTCTCTGAAGACCCTTTAGTTCCAATGACTTTAATGACATATATTCTTAGGTCCCATGAGTATTTTTGAAAATGCTGATTTTCAACTTCTTATTTGAAATAGATTCTCAGCAATTATATCCTAGAAGTTTTCCAAGATTTCCAAGATTTATCTAACAGTGATAAAAAAAAATCCTGCAGATCTGACACCTTGCTAGATGTCAGGATTTCAGGTCAATCCTCTAGTGTCTCCATTTTAGAGTGAGAACAAAGCGGAGGAATTCTCAGAAGGTCAAGGCTCGTTCTAGTGAACTTTCTGTATAGTTATCATGTATATTTCTCTAAAGCATAGTATGCTTCAGAGAGGTTCCCAAAGTCCGTTGCGAAGACAATAGGAGGAGGCCATAGTCACCTCACACAGTAAATACATGCAGGAGTTTCAAAAGACTGCTAAAGATAATCTGTGCTTTTCCCCATCTCTACTAAGCTGATAGTTCTTCTGACAATAGAAAACTCTCAATTATTATTCTTTCATTTATATGCTACAGCATAGGTATAAGGAAGTTACTTAGGTAAAAGCAAAGCTCATGACTGGGCAATAATTTTTGCCCTTTGACATCCTACTTATAATTAATCAACCCAATGTTTTGCTTTAAAATGGAAAAAACAAGGTTAGAGAGAGATTGCACAAATATGAATTGGTAGACTTTAGGTATAGCAAATCTAAAATACAAGCATCCCTTCATACGCTAATAACAAAGATAACACTATGAGATGAAAGCACCACAATTCTTCACAGCCAGTGGATCTGGTCTCAGGCTGCAAAGAAATGGGCAAATGATAACTAGGCACGTGATATTAGAGATGGCTTTGGAAAGCAAACTTTTATTTGATTGCTCTTTAGCAATCCAATACTTGCCTTGAAAGATATGGGATCTCACTTTTTCTGGCACCTGGGATAACCTGCTTTGTTCACATTTTTACATTAAGATTTTACAATACCAGCCAGATGTTTTGTCTGTGTTTTTGAATGTAAGAGAATGGTAAACACAACCTCTGATTTTTTAAGGCTTTCTTTCTTTGTCTATTTACTCAAGACAGTAAATAAATAAATAAAATAAAATAAAATCACCTTGGACCACAATGCAAGAGTGTCTTTACAGAAATAAGGAACCTGGGAAGACTGAATACCATAATTCCCTCTAGTTTTGAAAATGATCACTGCAGAATGTTTTCTGAGGGTAAAAGTGTAATTGGTTGTAGATCAATAAGTAATTTCATTCAAAAGGAACTATTCTGTTTCTGAAAGTAGCAAGATTCTTAAATCAAAGTCAAGCTAATATATTAACAAATTTGAGACTAATCTAAACAACAACATTTTATACTGCCCTAGTTATGTTTATCTCAACTGATCATTTATTTATGTTGCCATAAAAATCCAGATGCTTTCAATTTTGATTGCTAGTTATTTGCTTTAGGACAGCTGAAATTACTTTTTCAGACTTCCTAGCTTGACAATCTTGCTTTCTGCTTACAATTTGTCATCACAATAGAATGGTGAAATCAGAGGATAAATTCTAGTATTAACAATAAGCACAGTCAATTGTGATATACTGTATTTCCTCTAGCAGATTCCAGATTAAATCCTCCAGGATTAATACACCTTCTTCTGACATTGCTAAATACCATTTTATGTAATTAGATTGCAGTAAACTGCTATATCTGTACATATGTCACAGTATGATTTTTAATTGAAAAGTCATATAAAGGAGAACTATATAAAGTATACGGTATTTTGAGAATGCCTGAAATCCTGTACACTACTGAATGCTATAAACCATCATCATCTAATTCACTATGAACCCTGAACAGTTCATTAGCGAAATGCTATACTTACATTAAAACAAACAAAAAAGCCCACCCAAAATATAAGAACAATTGAGACAAGGATAAAAACACGCATTTTTTGTTATTAATACTTACAATATGCAGCTCTAAATAATCTCCAAGCCCAGTAGAACTGTCCACTCGTACCAACACAGCTTCTTTTTGAACAGTACTAAAACCTATTGCCAGTCTGTCTGCACGAGTGCTTGGACGATCATTAGGAGGCCACGTGTAAGTGATTTGTCCACCACCTTTGCTAAAGATATATGTTGTTCCCGCTGTAAAGGAGAAATAAAAGAGAATTAGTTCACTTGTGCCAATGCAAACCCACATGGAAATGATGTGCTCTACAAAAACCAAGATGTTCTCATATAACAAATATAGTTGTAAAACAAAACAATGCTATATTTCAACTTGGAGGGTTCTTTATCTCTGAAAATTTTGCAGTAAGCTTAATATTAGTGTTTTTATATAGAATATAGCATAACTGCATATACAGTAATTTAAAATACCATGACTCTGATTCAAAAATGCGTTTCTATCCAAAAGAGTTCTTAAGCATATGCTTGAAATTAAGAACACGTTTCCGTGATGTGTGGAACATGAATTGAATAAAATGGTTTTCCAAACTGGGCCAACATGGAGAAGAAATCAAGTAATTCCAGTTATCTCATGATTGACAAAAATGCAGCTCCATTTATCAACCTTATTTACACTATGAAAATGATACGCTCTATGTGATATGTCATTGTGCACGGCAAAGAGAGACATCAACTAATACAGTCAGATAAGACTTCTACAGATCTGAGGTTTATCAGCTTGTGACAGACGGAGATAACAAATGGAAGGATAAAAACATACCTTACATGTCAGAACAAAAATGCATAATTCTACCATCTAAGAAAACAATGGCATATTTGCATAATGCTTATTGTATAACTTATAAGAGTTTGCATATTATCTCCAAAGGGCACTTACAATTTTTTTTTTACGTATTTTTTTTTATTTATTTATTTTTAAACAAGTGCTGTAATCTTACACCACTGAGCTCTCAGATGCTTTACTTCATCACCAGCACATTTCCTGTTAACTAAAAGAGAAGCATATCTGGACACTTTCCATTTAAAACTTCTATCCTGACAACAGCATATGAATTGTGCATGTGCTCAGTCTTTCATTTAGGAAGTCACTATGGGCTGTCCACTTCTTTTCTACAAAGATAAGTAAATGCTTAGGGAGATACAGAGCATAGTAAATACGGATGTCTGGTTTACTAGTTGTTCTAAGCTGGCTCTCTGTGTGGATACTGTTAATTTTATTAAATGTAATCCAGTTTATGCTCCCCAAAATACTCTACGTACTGTCCATGTCCACATAAGGAGTAAGTGCATAACACTGTAATTGTCATTTTCTTATTTTCTTAGATTGACCAAAAGTGCTGCAAGCCTAAAAGAGTATTTAAAAACCTTTGGAGACGTAGAACTTAAAGCTGAAAACAAGAAGTGTTATATGGCTACACCACTCTTTCAATTTCTAGACGTCTCAAAATCTTACTCTATTGCTGAGTGAGACTGCTTTGAGTCAGTCTCAAAGCAAAAAGGTCACTTGGCCTTTTTGAAATGGTATCCTATATTTATTTCTAACATTTTTTTAATATATATATTTTTTTTTGTGGAATTACCTACCTACTCATTTGTGTTGTGTGTTGTTTTTCTTACCTTTTTTTTTTTTTTTTCCCCAGTATATTGCCATTGTATTTTATGTACTGTGCACAGCATTTAAAAAATACAGTAAAGACCAATTTACATCAACACTTGCAGGACAGCACTGCGCTTCAAATAAATCTCTTGGCTTTTCTCTTGATAGCGAAATACAAACTTGTATGTATTGTAGGAAAACTTGTCAAATCTCTTTAGCAAAGACAAACACAGTAGCAAATCTGGCATTTAAGTTTTAACTTACACTCTAAGAGAAACTGTGGTTTATCATCAGAATGAAGAGTTGTGCAAGATCAGTGAAGGTACGGGCTGTGCCATTAGAAGATTTGGTAACAGACACATGCAAAATGTGTCTGGTTTGGGAATCTGTGTGACAAAAACCTAACCTCCTACTTTACCACCCCAACCTTCCCATATGCAATGCCCTGAAATGCACAATAATCCATTGCAGGCTATTCGGTAATGATGGCTGAATGTCCAGTTGTAGTACATCCCAAAACAAAGATACACAGAACAAGTAATATCATCCTTGATGGTCCCAAAGTTCTCATTTTTGCAGCTAGTGTTGACTTCAAACCTTGAGCCAGTTAAAGAGTGACAGAATTTGGATCTTCATATGTGGAGGTCACATTGATATCCCTATTGAAATGATTTATTCTGTATTGCTGAAAAACTAAGGGCTTGATCCAAAGCTCATTAAAAACAGTGACAGCCTTTCTCTTGACTTCATAAAATACCACATCAGAGTGGGAATGAAGTTCTTGTAAATAACAAAAATGAGAAGGCTAAGAAAAATCAACTCCTTACACCTCAATGTCAGCAATCATAATGTTTGAGTAGTACATAAGATTTAAGTGGGAGGGCATAATTCTCTTTTTCTTGGTTGCAACAGATGTGTTTACCCAATATAAAATACAAAGAAGAAGCCTGCCAAGCGATAGCAGAGTCATACTGAATAACATGACCCAGAAGTAAGTCTCCAGATCTGAACAATGACACACTTCGTTGTTCTTGTTCAGAGTGAATCTTTGTTGTATTTTTTTTTTGTTAAATGCTGCCCTTCAAATAAACAAATGAAGAGCAATTCATTCCATACTGCTGCAGCTTTAATACCAAGGTCAATGTCAGTAGGGCTGATTAAATCTAACTTTAAATCTTAAATCATGTAGAAAAATCATCAAAATTTTAAAAGTTATCTTTTATCCATAACAACACGTGGCTGATGTTATTTATGTCAAACCTTCTCTCTTATTTATTTATTATTTTTTTTTTAATAACTGTACATTTTGTAGCTCTTCACGCTGTGTGTCTGGTAACAGGCTGATTAATCCATGTTGATGAATACAGATTTGCCTTTGTCTAAGCTATACAGGGAGTCTCATTCTTTTAATTTCCTGTATTAATTACAAAAAAAAAAAAAGAAGAAAAAAATGAAAAGAAATAAGTTCATAAGCTATTTGAGAATAGGTCCTCTACTGTTTATATTTCAAAAAAGACAAATATAATAAAGTAAAATATATTATGCTAGGATTGATCTAAGCTTATGTTCCAACCCCCCATTAACTATTAAAAGCCAGAAACTGAGTAGTTGTTCAAAACTGCCTTGTTTACTATCAATTTTGGATGTGAAGAAACAACAGAGGAAACCTAATTCACTTGCTCCATAAAATGATTTTATGGTCTCTGAGAAACCTTGTAATGTCTCTGCTGTTCTTTCAGAACATTGTCACTGAAAACCAGCCATCTTCCTTTCCTCTTATAGCTTATGGCACTGTATTGTTTGGGATTTATCATCTCCAGAGAATTGAAAGCAGCAGAATTAGTCAAGAATAGCAATGCCATCAGCACAGTACTTACAAGTAGGCAAGTTTGTAATATGCCAGGATATATCTCTCAGCCACAGAATTTACTGAGTAATTCTTTATGTGCCCATGCATCTACACAATGTCCATACAGCTCTTTGAAATTCTGAATAGTGAATGCATGGTTCCTATTGTAACAAACTGCCAGTGGTCAAGATACAGTAACGGTTTTTAATGGCCTCAGTCTCTCAAGTCCTGTTTGTTTGCAAAATTCATCTTTATGAAATAGTGTGTTTATTTCAGCACAGCCTAGCAGCAACTCAAGGACATCTGCTTACCTACACAGCATTAAGCAGATAAATATTTTGTTTAGTATCCATTTACTGTATTTATTACTGTTTAAGACTGCAAAGCTTTTCAATATTTATCCCTCTGAAGTCACATCTAATATAGTTTAATAGTTTTCTCAAATCATCAACAAATCAACAGCTTTCTACATTCCTTGTGTTCATCTCAATTTGGTGTTTAAGGTATATTACACCAAAGGGTAATTTATATAGTTCATTTTTCCCCCTATAATGTCAGTAACTTAATGGTTATTTTCAACAGGAAAATGGCAGACTTAAGATGCTTATGAAGTGAAAGTGGTGGTTTTATGGAGCTTTGGACCCCAGCAGACTATGATTCTACCACAGTACAGCTTGAAAACAAAAGACTGAAGCTTGTAAATGTCAATAATGTAAACTGTTAGCTGCACTGTCATTAACAGTAAAGTAATTTTTATTTTGTTTTTATTTTTATTTAAAGAAGGATAAACGTTACTGGTTATAACAATAAATTACCCAATAATGTAATTTTCTTCCTTCTGTATGTTATCAGTATTTTCTTCATTCTGGGCTAGGATGTGAACCCTTTTATTCCCATTGGTAAGTAATTACTTGCATTGATAAACCTGCTGAATCCAGTGAGACTCTGTGTGCAGGCTACTGCTAATTACCAGGAGTGAAGAATTTACAGTACAAAACGTGTATACACATTTGCACAAACATCTATATAGAGACATTAATCACACTTGTGGTGTTCAGTGGAGCGTATAAGTCTCGATTTAATACTTCTCTTTATACTTTGAAATATAAAGAGAAGATATTTTCATCTTGTCCACGGCTGAAGTTTCAGAAAAGTACAAAAATTTCCATATGTATTACTTTACAGATTTCTAATATAAATAAAGAAATTAAAGCTTTAAGTCTAAAACGTGACCTTGCCATGGGAAGCAAGAGGGAATGATTAAAATTAATCAGTTGATCATTTTTATGATGGGTTACAAACCAACTCTTCTATTTCTTCTTAGACTCTGATGTGTTATTAATTATTTACAGAAAACAGATAACATATGCCACAGGGCTGAGGTCAGGAGGGAACAGCCATTAGGGCTAACCATAGGAAGTAGTTTGGAAGTGCTGCTGGAAGAAGTTTTTCAAACTAAAGATTACATTAAACTGAACACTTCCTGAAAGACTCCTGACCTCTCCCCCCTAACCCAGTAAGGAGCCTGAATATGGAATGCAACTGCTTTGCTGTAAAAACTACGTGAAGCTACTTTAAGTACCATCTGTTTAAAAGCAGAGGAGGTGTACTGGATGGAATTTTTCAAAAAACTCAAGCTAAAGTTATAAGAATGGAGAAATGTCTCCTTTTCTGGCCAGGTACCTCTTAGACTCCTGGACAATAGGGTACAATAGTATATTTAAAATGTTCCTTTGACCACACTCATCTTAAAAAACAAACAAAGAAACAAACAAACAACAACAACAAAAAATAGAAAGTTTTTCCTGAAAACTGAGTGCTTCATCTCCACTGCTCCTTCACGGTCACTCTCCACCCCTGCTCCAATATAGGGTCCCCCCCACAGGATGCCGTCCTTCCCAAACTCATCCTGCTTGGGCTTCCCACAGGCAGCAGCTCTTCCAGAACTGCTCCCACATGGCTCCGTCCCACGGGGTCCACCCCCCAGGAGCAAACTGCTCCAGCATGGGTCCCCCATGGGCGGCAACTCCCCCCAGAGCCCATGCTCCTGCATGGGCTCCTCTCCATGGGCCGCAGCCTCCTCCAGGCCACATCCACCTGCTCCACCGGGGGCTCCTCCATGGGCTGCAGTGTGGAGATCTGCTCCATGTGGGACCCATGGGCTGCAGGGGAACAGCCTTCTTCACCAGCGGCCTCTCCAAAGGCTGCAGGGGAACTGCTGCTGTGTGCCTGGAACACCCCCTGTCCTCCTTCTGCACTGACCTTGGGGCCTGCAGGGCTGCTTCTCACTTCCCACTCTCCCAGCTGCTAATGTGCAGCAGTTTTCTTTCCCTTTCTTCAATCTGTTCTCACAGGGGTGCAAACAACATCATTTATTGGCTTGGCTCTGGGCAGCAGCAGGTCCCTTTGGAACTGGCTGAAACTGGCCCTTATCTGACATGGGGCAGCTTCTGGATTCTTCCATGGAGGCCACTCCTACAGTCTCCTGCTACCAAAACGTTGGCATGTAAACCCAATACAACTGTAAGCTCACCAACTGTATAGCATAATTTCTCTGTAGTTACATTAACTGACACTATGATACAATGAATGATCAATGAAACTGTAAGAAGACTCACTGACCAAACCAGTATTAACATAGGCTGTTGGTGGTTTTGCTTATGAACATCTTAATTTATAATCTCATCTTGTCACTGCAGGTAAAGATACTGAAGAAAATACAGAGAAAGGAAGATGTCTGTGGGCATATCATCAGCCTTCTGCAGCACCCACATTTCACTAAGCTGCAGTAAAGCTCAAAACTCAGCTTTTCTGCAAAAGAGACCTTCTGAAGCAACACCATGTGTACAGCAGTTTCTGCTAGCTGAATCCGCAAACTTCCAGCATTGCTTATGATACTACTGCAATCCCTGCATAGCTTAGTACTGCATTGATTGTAGTCTAGAACTGGAGCCTATTTCATAGCATGGGACGTGTCTTAAAAGTTCTACTCAAGAGGTTTCACCCAAACAATAATTAGATGAGGATGACCTCAACCAGCTCAATGATCAGCTGAATTAATTCATTAAAATGAATAAACAAAGCAGTATGCCTGGTACATAAAAGATGCTAAAACAGAAGAGTCATCACCTCATTGCTGCTGTCAGCTGCCTCTTCCAGATTACCTATCAACCAGCCAATACCACTATTAAACAAGTAGAGAAGACATAGCCTTCTACACATCTTGGCAAACAGAAACAATGCTATGTAGCTATTAATTCAAGCACGTCTTAATGTTATATTATAAAACTTTCTTCCCAAACCACTAGAGAGACTCTGATTTGCTTGATCATATCCTACAAGGCTTTTCATCACACTACCTCCAAGGTTTGTCAGGGATCTATAAAACAGCACTGTGCATGGCTTATTATATTCAGCTATCCCCAAGGGCTGTCTCCAGGTAAAGGTCTCCGTGATAATAGAACAACAGTCTCAAGTCAAACTGAGCATCCTGGCCTTTGCAGTGACATTTATTGCAGATTCAAGGCAGTAACACAGAAGCAAAGTCTTTTCCTCGGACCACAATAGTTGCTATAGGTATCTTAATCAGCTCAGCCCTACGTTCCCCATCTCCACACACACACATACAAACAACAAAACCACAAACAAAACAAGAAAAACACTCCTATTTTACTCCTCTTTTCCTCCAATCTATGACAATGGTATTTGGACAGTATTGCAACCCAGTACACCTGTAGGTGGCACAATACCACTTTGACTTGTCTAAAACATCTAGGGTCTTCCCACAATTTGATTTTCTGGCACCAGACTCTTGTCTGAAAGGAGAGATCAACCTGACACTGGCCACTGGTTTGATTGACCTATGTGCAAGTCCACATTTGGCTTTAGCCAGCTGTACTAAAGCTTGGTTTGACACTGGTTAAATCTCTGCATTTGCTGAGAACTCAGTGAAATGCTTCTCCATTAACAAAGTTGTATATCTTACCCGCTAATGCAAGACAATTTATTTATATATATATATATATATGTATATATATATATTATGCAGGGAAATTGTCAAATATATTTAAAGCACTGTAAATGTTGAAAATGCTATACAAATACAAACACGCTTGCTTCTGACTTCGTGCTTTGTAACTAATAATTTATATTGTATACTGCATGCCATAATGAAGAGGGGAAATATACTACATTCCACTTCCAATTGGTCTTGTAATTTTAATTCCCTAGTTTTAAATATCCTATTTTTAGAAATTTTCTCTGTGGAAGATAAGCTTATGGAGTTGCACAATCTATCTGATCTCTTTGCTCATCCTCCATAAACTTTTCAATCTAATAGTCAAAATCAGCCAAATTTGAGATAGAAGTAGGCAGAAATTTCAAAAATTTTCTCTTATCACTTTATAAAAATCAATAACCAGGTGAAAGAGAATTCTGTAGAGCTCAACCACTATAATTTTTGCTTGGCAATAGCCTGTAGGGACCTTTAGAGTTGTATATTGGTAGGCCAATCAATACACTTAGTGTGCTGTGTTAGCCAGACATTTGGTAAACAAGGCAGCATTCCATAAGATATCAGGATTCGTTATTTTTGCTGATTTTAGAACAACATATTTCAAGGAAAAATATTTATCTACAATGAGGATATCTAGTTCTACTGATTTCAGTAGGGTCACTAAGGGTCACTAAAATTTGTGTGTATTGACAGTTCGACAGATGGATATACCCATAAAGAACATCTCTTATGCAGTCTTTATCAGTATTATAGGTTACCATCGTTCTTACCATTATAAATAACATAAAAAGTTAAAATCAAAATGTCAAATAATTTAAAGGATTTTCCAACTGGAGTGATTCTAATAGCTTTACTCAAGTAGCATCTTACACCTTGAATGACCCCATTGATTTAGATTAGATCACTTAACTGAAGTAAAGTACTACACAATTTAAGTAGGCATATTAAACTTTCAATTTAAACAAGCTTTCAGTTGTGTCTAAAATGAATATAATTTTCAGAAGGACCTTAGCTAAGCAAGAGCTAGCTGAAAGGACTCCTAACAGTATATAGAAATTAGAGTATCTGTTCATCTGATTTACTAACAAAACATGAGTCAATTTAAAGAATGACAATGGACTTGGTAGTATTTAGGCACCAATTCTATACAATTATTTTGATTAGCTTTAAAATGTGCACAATAAAAAAGTTCTGGGTTTTGTTCATCGTTGATCTCATTACCATGTTCATTTATATAAAAGCTATTATTTCTTTTATGAAATAGTACAGCCTTTCTAAAGCAAATCTGACACAGACTGGCAAAAGATAATTATTGCTCTTCTCCAGAATTTTTCAGATTAATTTTTTTTTTTTTTTTTTTACTGGCTGTGTATTTCCCAGTATGGACGGTAGTTCAAAACTAATTTCTGTATGAAACATAAATCAAGTAATTCCCCATTAATGCCTCATACCTTTATATAACATGGATGGTTAGAAAAATACATATTTTTGGAAATCAAAGCTTGCTTTAAATGTCATGCTGTAGTCAACATGAAACATTTTTACCCATTATAACTCTATTAAAGGTAAAAAGGATACAACATGTCTGCCTCTGAAAGTTTGCCAAAAAGTCAGATGGAAATTGTAAGTCAAATATATGTAAGTCAAATATAAATAAATATAAGTCAAATATAAATAATTCCTCCTACAACCTTGTCTACATATAGGTAAAGATAAATTTCTTGAACAGTGTCCAAAAAAGCAGAAACGGCGTTGTCAGGAAACGCATATGAGAAGGCAATGAATGAGATGAAATTTTTTTAGACTGTATGTAAAGATGGTATCAGAGTGAAGGATTAAATCAGAAAACTCAAGTAGTTTTGAAGACAATAGGACTGCTTTGGACCCAAACTCCTTATATTAAGAAATGTCAAAATAATTCAATTTAACCACTGTTACTAAAGCCCATTCAAAAACATGGACTGTGCATGCTTCTTATATCATTTGCTTCTTAAGGCTTATTAGTGGTGCACACATATAAAAAGAACGTAGTTAGGGTGCTGGTTAGCTGAAGGGATTTGTGACAGGATGCAGGAAATAGGACATTAGCTCAAATACTACACAGGTTGATAGAGATCAAATGATCAAATGTTGATACCATCTTCTGGCTGCCTATGTGAAATCATTCAGTGGTTCTGGTCTAGGGACCTTACAACCTCAATAGATAACTGGCAAATGCTAAAAATTCTGCAAGCCAAGTAACTGGAGTTAGAGTTTCCAAGCTTGCTGACTCAACTGGGAGGCCTGCAAGTTGAAGACAAAACTGCTTATGCACCAAGATCTGAACATATCTCACGCAAAAGTAGCTCTGCACAGATGTGTATACAAATCGAATAAAACATGAAATTCAATTTGAGGTTGTTTTTTCTCTGTATAGGTCCATCAAAATTTCAAAGAAATCTTTCATATTTTCAAATAATTTAATAAAAATGTCATGATTTCAGGCAAAGCAAAGTGTCTGAAGTTTTTTTATTTAAGCACCTACTGCAGTGTCCCAATTTTCAGAAGTGTTGCAGCATTTCTGGTGACCTTTAAAAACCAAACCTCAGTTCTTTAAATGAAGAAATTGAACAAGTGTTTGAAAAAGCTGTTATAAAGTTATTTAATGATGTTACAGTGGTCAGGAGGTCAGCTTCAAATGTCTAGTGTGTTTTTAGCTTAAGTTATTATTTCCTTTTGTTTTGTTTTAAAACCATTCTTACTGGCTTCCTTATGAATACAATATTCCAGTTATCCTTTCTTTTATTAATTTATTTATTTTAAAATAACATTTATATTATCTCCCTCACTAAATGCACTTCCTAGTGCATCTCATTATTTAGTGTTGAGAAATCACAAAAAGTTTAGGGAGCTCTCATATTAGTAAAAACTTAGAAGGCTGAAAATAAAAGTGAAGCTAACTGCAAACCTGTTAAATGCACTGAAAAATGATACAAGCATAACAAGGATGACAGATGCCAGACTACTGGAAGAAGATAAGGTGCTTCTAGTACCTGAAGAAAAAAACACAGTATTGGCAACATTGAAGGTGTTGCTGAGATGGAACCTCTTAAAAATAGCAAGTTGTGCTATGGGTAGTATGCAATGAAGTTTGATATTGTTTGAAAGTGTAGTGAAGAGTAAGAAGTTCTCTGGTGTACATGCTCTCCGACGGATAATTACTAATAGCTATCAGAAAAAAAAAAAAATTATTGTGGTACAAATAGAACTTCTGAATGTTTTTAAGTATACATACATAGGCAATAGCTGAAGAAAACCAGAAAGAACATAATTTCTTAGATCTGTTACATCCTTAATTGTAAAAATTGCAAGCATTCTTCCAACAAAAGCAAAAAGTAACATATTAAATCTTTGGACAAACAGAGCTTAACCATCAACGAAGCATGTGGATCTACCATGGAAGCAGATGATCAATAACAAAATTTCATGACATTTCATCTCATTTTATACATAGTGTAGTAACTGATTTTAAAAATCTTCTAATTTTAAAAGCAAAGTTAATCTTCACCAATATAACATGCATTCAAACCTTGGAAAAGTATCAGGGAAAAGAGGAATATAGTGTAGAAATATCTGGCTGATTTTCTCAAGAGAAACCCAGAAATAAAAATAAGCCTCTCCAAATGATACTCTATCTGGAAAGATTTCCTAGTCATTATCCAAAGGATTGATTTTGGGACATCAGTGTTTACTTATGTTATCAAATTTGCACATGAAATAAATACTGTTTAATAGGAGCACACAGATATGGCTCTATTTGAATCTTTAAGGTGATTATACCATTATAATAAAAGTTGGCAGGTGCCAGCCAGGTTGAGACAATTCACTTCCTTCCTATTTCTTTCCTTCCTGCTACATAATAGATTTCCAGTTGTGGTCTGGCACAAAAGTGCTATATGCCTTGTCATTATGATAATTGCTATCATTCTTCTTTGGAAAGTCCTTATGCTGTTGTTTGTAAGCAACAACTCAATGCCAGCTTCCGAGGATGAAGAACCACAGTGAAAAATAAGCATCTTATGCTTCTCACTGTTTTACACAGTTGCATAATTAGGGAACAGAGTTTTAATCACTGAATCCCACAGTAGTGTTCAGAGAGAACCTGACAAAACAGTTTTGAGGTGTCAGCTAGTCATTCACCTCAATGGGGTCGAACTGAAGTGTCCAATAGGATACTTCATATGCCAGTACTATAAGCTATGACCATTCATGGATGCAAGAAAGGTAAGTAGTTATCACCCTCTGAAGACTAACCTGGCCTAATTAGAACAGTCATTTTGTGTAGGCTCTTGACTTCCAAAGTACTCACTGGAAGAAGTTATGAATGCTTATTTTTCATGAAATGGTGATCAGTCTTCACTAGTTTGGGAAGCCTTACTTCATAAAACACTATTGTAATACACACAAAGAGGTTTATAGCCCCTCACAACTATAAGCAACACCAATGCACTTGAAAAATTATTCTCTGCAGAAATGTGCTGAGAGATAACCAATTTTTCAACAAACATCCATATAATTTTGTGGAGAAAAAAACAAACAAACACACAAATGGAAACAGAATGTTTGCCAACAAAGAAAAAAATAATTAGTCCAACACAATAAAAAAGAATCTTGCATATTCAGCTAAGGAATAATACAGAATTTTGGGGGACTCCTGAACTACTTTATTTCTTTTAGAGATGTTTCTGCATCTCACACAAAGAGTAGATCCACCAACAATATCCAAACATTAAAAAGTGACTGCATGCCCGTCGATTTGATATTCATTAAACTAAATTTTACAATTCATAAGGGAAGGAAGTCTCTCTGTCTGTCTTATAAATGTACCTGTAATGAACATTTATATGAAATTAAGATTTTTTATTTAAATCTAGAACATTTTGTTCATATCCTGTTTAGTTCCCAAAGGACACTACATATCCCTTGCCCACACAGGCTGGAGTCTCAGTAAGGTGGCTATTCAATGAGAGGCTGGCTTTGTGATGTTTTTGCCAGCATTTGTAATAACAATGCAACCTAAATGTTGCAGTTAAACAAGAGAGTAGTATTCTTGGAATACCCTGCTGTTCTAAAGTGCATTGTGAATATTAACATATTCCAGTAAATTAGTTTGTACTCATTATCATAAGCAATTACTTACTGTTTAGATGCTGTTGATATTAAATTGGCAAGCAATTTGCAAGAATTAATACACAGCATAAAAAGCTTTTCAACATTTTAGCAGTATGAAAAGACAAATATTTCTAATAATATAGTCCCTTACATACAGGGATATCTGTATATAAAAACTCTGTATATATCTTCCTATCCTCTTCTACAACAAGTAGATGACTACCTGAGGCTCTGTGACAAACTCCATATAGACTTTGTTTTAACACTGTGGAGTAAAACAGAAATACCTCATGCCAAACGTGGCAGGAACATCTCATTCATGCTGAAAGAGAAACTCTTTTCATGTTTATTTTTGAAAATAATAGTTTAGAAAATATATCAATGTGATATGTAAGAGATTTTTTTTTGCTCTCAAAACTATTACTTGTTCCTGATATCATTCTGTGAGATGACACGGTAAAATTAACATCCTTGTCCTCAAGATACACATAGGAACAGAACAAGGTGTGGAGAACTTGTCCCACTTTTGGCAATGACAGCAACCTCAGCCTGTTTCCCATCAGTCCAAACAGGCAGTAATGAAATAACTGAAGTTACCTCAAAATAAAGTGAGAAAGCAACCAGCCCTCCTTTTCTGAGGTACTTAGTAAATGTTACAGAGAACTTTCTAACAGTTCTACTTAGCCACAGAAAAGGTACGGAACACAGAGCATGAGCCAAATGTAACATAAATTGTTTTGTGGGGACTTTAAAACAGTGGGGACAATTTTCCTTGTTATTTAGTTTGTATTTTGGCACAAGTTTCAAGATAATTGGGTCCAAGCAGAGAAACACAGCATGTCTTTTTGGCTTGCATGCCACCATTCCTCATGTTGGTCCACACAAGTGCTGAGTCAGTAGCATAGGTCTCCCAGAACACATCCAAGAAAGGGATTAAACATCAGAATAGGTTCCTGCTCCCTCTAGGCCAGCCTGCATAGCTGAGGAGCGAAGAAGGATGAGCACCCAACAGTTCTATCCACTATCTCAGTGCCTCAAAGTTGGCCCTCTTGATGCTGGATGGACATATTGATCCTCAAGCTCCCAGTAAGCAGAGAAATCTCAGTATGTCCAAACCTAATTTCAGACCCATGCTTCAGTCAGTAATACAGTCAAAGATCCTGATCTGATGGGACTAAGAATCTATTTCAATTGCAGTGTGCTAGCTGAGGGTATGAGATTGTAAACTGTTTGCATGGGCATTGTGACTACCTACCTGTTTGTACAAAACTGTCTTTAATGCAACTGTGAACCTTAATGGGGACCTTGGGAATCCAGTATACCATAAACAAACCAAGGTAGTTTAAGTAATTCCCAGAAAACATTTCTAAAAATATAACTTCTAATCTCAGGTCTCAATCTTTCAAGGTACGTTTCAGTCTCAAACCAATTACTGTAACCATCTTACCTCATAAAATACACAAGACTGTAATAGAAACACTAATGCACCTTTAACTCTGTGAGCAAAATGGTCCCTGTCTGCCATGCTCAATTATGTATTCTTCTATTATGTATTATTGGGTGGAAATATCTTTGGTAAAAATAGTCACCATTTAAAAAAAGTAATTTAGTCAGTTCTTTAACATATTTTACCCTACTCAAAGCTGAAGCACTTTTTGCACCTTTCTTAAAGGTGCCTTTAAAAGGCCTTTAAAAACAATTTTCTAAAATTCTTTTATGAAAACATCAAACTTTCCAATTAGCCTTGTGAATTTAGACTGTATGACCTTCAGAACTAAAAATCATGTGTGCTTTGGTCTCTGAAACAACATACTGAAGTTCTTATCTGATTAACAAATCCATTATTTTTTCATATTGATCTTGAATAGTAAAAAACATTCAACAACTGTTTACAATGAGAGTGTTTCAGATAAAGTGATATACACAGAGTAGGACCTCAGTCCCTCCATATTTCCCCTTTTATCAGTATTCCGTCCTTGCTTTCTTCTAATCTTAATCTGCAAGAGTTCTGATGAATTGTTTGGTTTCTAATGATATGGCAGAAACCGTGAGCAGCTGTCAGAACCACAGGTTGTGTCTCCAAACAGCTCTCCCTCTCCTGCTTGGGGGAAAAAAAAGACATGACCTTACAGCTGATGTTCAGTATCCGTATCCTCAAGCTACTAATTCCTTGCACAGTAAAAGATAAAAAAAAAAAAAAAAAAAGGCAGCCTCAAAGATGATGTATAAATGCATACAAAGGAAAATTTTATTTTCTCAAATTCTAAAAGAACAATGCCTACATATTTTCGAGAAATCCAGGCTCATCTACATCTAGAACCTTGGCTGTACATGAAATTTAGTAGTAGGATTGTTAGACTTGAATTATAATGAAAAAGAAAAATTACTTCTACAGCAGTTGCTATTAGTTCCTATTAAACTCCACTGACTTTTATAGGTTCAAATTTGGCTTCTCCATTATCTGCATTACACAAAATCTTATCAGTGATGAAAAATGTCATGTTTCATAAAAAGAAATCTTTCCCAAAGTCTCATTATCTTACAGTATAGAAAAACTGGGAGAATCTGAACTTTTACTAACAAAAAGGAGATTTTTAGAATTAACAGCTGAGATAAAAATTTCTATATGGAACCCTAAAATAGCCTTAAAAGTAAAAGAGGAACACTTAATTATGTTTTATACCACTGTAAATTAAGATTTTTATGTTACGTAATAGCAGTTTGCTTTTCAACATCTCACAAACAATTCTCCTTGCAGTTTGCTATAGAGAAGTAACAGTACAATTAATGGGAAGGCCAGACCTGATTCTCTGCCACCACACAAGATGATATTGAGAGCTGGTGCTTTTTAACCTTCTTAACTTGTGTGTAAACTCACTCCCTCCAAGCCTACCTAATAGCAATTCCACTCACAGATTTGGTGTGGGTTTAAGGTAAAGCAGAGGGCATATACATGCCATGAGTAAGAGAAGGGATACAGAAAAGAGCTTTGAATTAGAACCAGCATCTCGTCAACAACACCATCAACAGAACTGAATACAACACTTGCAAAAGAGTCATAAGAAAGTGTGAAATTTACTTTCACTCCCAAGAACCAAGAAAGAAAACATGACAAAGAAATTCAAGTTACTCTCTGAAGACTTTTATGCTTATGCAAACATGTAGCATGTCTTTAAAAGATGTTAGACCTAAAGAAATGGTCTTGCTCTAATTGTTATGCTGGTTATTAGAAAAGTCTGCTTGTGGTACATTGATTCAGGAAGCTGGTGCAGCTGAATTAATGTCTCTTTCTCCACTGGAATAGCTTGGATGACCCAATCTGAAGTCTATGGATTTACACTGACATGGGACTGAACCTACAACCCTGAGGAGCACTCTTTTTCAATGTACCCACCTCAGAGCACACTTAAGTATTTCACAGATGTTTCATTTCCTCAAGGAATTAAACTCATTGTGTACGATGACAACAGTAAAGAAAGAGTGAAAGTCACAAAACTGCAGATAACAGAATCCAGGATGTACAGTAATAATACAAACACAACTGATTGTCAGCTTCTACAAAATGCCACCTAATTAGAGCTATTATCAAAATAAAGGTCATGTTAAATAGTACTAAGCACACCCTGTACTTACACTGATATTCATGTTAATGTTCATCAAAGTAATTCCTGTTTTAAAAGGGATGATTGCTTAGTACCATTATCAGTCTCAGCTTCAATATATTATGCTGTCTCCAAAACACAGAAACCTCAGCTTGAGAAGAAGATTCATTGTGTCAACTGCTGAGTCAGTATGAGCTGTGTATCTCCCAGAGAAAACAGTTTCTGAACAAAATAAAAGTACTGTAGTACTGTTTGAGAAAAACACTGTACCCTTCAGTCTTTCCTTTAACTGGTTCCAGCTTAGATAGGGAACCTGGAACAGGGAACCATCTGTAACTCAGATTATTAATTCTGGGCAGCATATAGTAAATTGCTTTCTGTAGCAATTTTTTACTGATAGAAGAGAGCTATAGAGGAACCTTCTCCTTTAAAGAAGACACTTTAGCCATCACATCAGTGTAACGATCACTGGTTCCTTTGGCTTCTTTCAGATTCTTTTCACGTTGGCAGTCTTAAGAGAGCATTTTAAATAGAAGCCAAATTGGTATGTTTTCCTTGCTTTCTTCTATGCAACGCTTTGTATAAGAATAAAGTCTCATTTCATCTAAAAAGATCCTCTGAACTATTACAGTTTGGGATTTTTTTCCTCAATGCATTCCATTTATTTATGTACACTCAAGACAGACAATAAAAGCACAAGCAGCCTGACCTTTGGACAACTGTCAGAAAGCATAACTCTGCAACTACAACAACCACCGTGACCTTCTTCTCTATATACAGCAGCTAACAATACACAATAGAGAGGGAAAAAAGCAACCTGGTCTGTGTAGAAAAACAGACTTGGTCAGGTAACACATCCTGATCTCAAAGCATCTGAAGATACAGGCTTTTCCAATGATCTGGGAGTAACCAGATGAAGTTCAGAGCAATTCACAATGATGCACTGCCAGCAGTAACTCCTTTTTGACAGAAGTTATTTGAAACCATTTCTGTAATGCTACCTCTCTCAGATTTAGTGCCGGATCATGTATCATTTGTCTTTCTGTTTGCACCATAAGCACCATGTTATTTTTTACTCCATAATCTGCATCCAATTTGCACAGATGGCTGGGTGCAAACCAGCCTTTGAGGGTGTAGTTCCATGGACAGAGAACTCAGACTCTGTGAGCTTTACCCAACACACCACTTGAAACAAGGCTTGCTACAGCAAGTGGGAAGCCACATTATGCAATAAAGTTTTGTTTCCATTGGATTTCAAATATTCTGCAGAGAGCAACCAGTCCATGGTCAATGTACATGCTGGAAAGTAAAACACAACTGGGAAAAAAAAAATGAAGAGAAAAACCATCTTGACTGCTGTTAATTTCCTATCAATAATCCTAGACTCTGAGCAAAATGTCAGCAGCACATCAGTCATGCTCAGAGGAACATAAATACCCACCATTATATTTTCTGACCCCTTCCTATAGTGCACCAATAGTGCCTTAGTCTTATTTGGGCAAAAGTATAATGAAATATTGTCTGCCATACCATAGGCTATACCACTCAAAGGGTATGTTGTTGATTTTATTGATTCAGTTTTCACACTACTGTAACCCCATTATTGTTGCCAGAGCAATTGGAAACTGAAAACAGATTGTAGACTGATAGACTCTGGTATTTCTAATTTTCTAATGTATACAGCTAGCTTTATTTCTGCTTTTTCATTTTACTTTTCCTTTCTAATAAACCCACTGCTATGGGAAAACTATTCAATAGTTTTCTATAAAAGATACCGGACAAAATACAGTACATTAGAGGCATTTTATTAGGCATTAATATCCCATTATTAGGATTTTATAATGTGATAGCATAATCTGTCCATTGCCTGAAGTAAACACTCTTAAAGGAAAACCCACAGGGAAAGTAAAACTGAAGCATTTTTCAAAGTGGTGAATACTAATCAGATATATAGCTGGAGGAAAAAAAATAATTTTTAATAGCACACAGCAAGTAGACCATGTAACAGACATTGATATCAAGGAATCAAAATATGACAATATCACTTTGGAGAGGAAGGTGGGGGAGAAGCAATCAAGGACAAACTGTCAGGAGGAAAATATAACTATCACTAATAGGGGATGGGCAGGAAAATAGAGACAGAAAGGCAAACATTTGGATACTTGCACTGAACAGCACACTGGGAGAGAGGAGTCAGGAATTTCACAGCTGGAAGGTCCAGGCCCTACTACAGCCCATTAAAAGAATAGCTGGACTGCATGAGAGCACTCACGTTGCAAAGGTTCATACACTGGAGGACACATAGATTCCTAATCACTGTACCTCTGCTATTTAAACATATCCAACCTTTCCTGTACTCGTTTAGATATTTAATCTGTGTTTATTTTACCCTTGTAGTGGTTTTGGTACTACTAGATTGTCAGCCACAGAAACAGTAACTAAACTGTGGGCTTCTATATAAATACTTGCTAATAATGCAGTTAGTCATTTCTTGAACACAAAAGAAAAACAGTAGCATTAAAGTGCACAATTATACTATTTATTTGGGTTATGCGAGATAATAATCATAAATATTCACTTTGTTAAAAGTGATCAATGCCAGCTCTTTCTTAACAAGTCTTTCATGTGGCTAATATGATTAGGAAAAATAAAAACAAGAACAAATAAACAAAAACCAGCATCTACTTGTTTAAAATTCAGGCTTTCTAGTTTGTACATTTCAAGGCAGATGTTGCTGTCTCAAATAATTTTGCTCAATTCTTAAAACAAACAATTCTACAAAACACAGATACAAAAAGGCACACTGTACACACACAGGTTCCTGAACTATCACCGAATATAACTTCAGAAATCTTTTAATCTCTATTTGCATTTTATTAAGTTGTTACAAAAAAGGTATTCAAAGTAAAAATACTGAGCCCAGGGATTATTTCTTTTCTCACCAACACCTAAGTAAATTCAGAATGACTTATTTGACAACTGAAACAAAGCAACATAACACTGAAATCAAAAGAGATTGTCTCTGTGGCTATGAAACTGAAAGCACCACTTGGAAGGGTTTGTTTATCATGTGCTTTCTTCACAGAGTAGACACAGATATAAGAGTGAAACTAATATACAGCTTCTATCTTGGAGGCAAGGTGCAGAAATACATTTCCTAGAGTTGTGCCTATCTATATGTTCATCTGATAGTTTCTAAAGGCCTACCTGGGAATGGAATTAATCCCTTCCCCGACTGCCTGTAGACTGCTTAAACTTGTTGCTTGAAGTTTAAGTGCTTGTTCTAGATGTGACAAGTCCCACTTCCTCAATAAATAAATCACCATGCTACTTACTGCTAGCTAAAAAATACTGCAAGTTAAACTAGTTCAGCTGTATGGGGAGGAGCTGATTCCTCCCCCCCCCCCCAGCAGGCGGGGGTGGAGGAACTGCTCAGAGGAAGATAGACAGAAAATTAGGAATTCCCATTGATGACAAAAAGAACGTAATTATAGCAAGTGATAAATAATTATCCTGGCTTTGTTAACTTACCATCAGATCCAGCCAGGCACTAAGAACAGAAAAGCTGTAAAAGGAGACACAAAAAGACTTGCTTTCTAGAGCTCACAGTTTGTACAGGATGAAGCTTAACATTATTTTTGTATCTTTGAATCTTTCATTAAGAATTAGTTCTTTCAAATTAGTTTGTAAAAATCGGCAACTCTCATTTGCTTGTATGTTTTCTTCCCTTCCTTTTAGTCCATACTTAGGCAATAGTCAGCACACTATACAATAGACAGCTAATCAATATCATTCTCTGATCATGTCTGTCTTGGAATTGTATCCATCCATTATTATCTAACCTGGATAATTCAGGTTAGATAACTTCAACAAAAAAAGCCAGAAGATGAATATTTGAAGACGAATAAGGTGATAAGTTAGACTTCCTCCAAGACCTAGGGGAAGTCTGGAATAAGTGCCCAGTAGGACAGAATACTAGACAGAAAAAAACTTACTGGTAAAAAAAAAAAAAAATCTAACTCAAAAATACAATACAATACAATACAATAAAATAATAATGCCTTGAGGTACCAAAAGTGAATTGTCATATTGCTCCAATTTCAAAAAAGGCAGAATGTCACTTAAGATACCTCTTCATTGAAAATAACCCTATTCAAATCAACAAGTATTATTTAAGGAGAATCAAGCTCTACGTTTCTTAAATGTGGCCATGCCAAATAGTGCAGAGTATGAGAAAACAGAAAACAGAAGCTAACTCTTGGCATCAAGGTTAGGTGCCCCATTTAGGGTCATAGTTTCCTGAACAGTATGAAGAATTAAGTTTGCTCTCTACAGATGCTTATTCAGAGCATCACAATTTGGAGCCTACATCTATCCAGTAAATATACAAAGGATTCATAAATTAGACCCATAAGTTAAAACCCCAAAGTTACGTCACTGTATTTACATAGACCTAGTGCTACCATCCCTAGAATAAAAGGCAAAATTGATATGGGAAAACATAGGTTCTCTAATGGCATGGTCTTACATATTCCTTCTTTATCAGTTTAGAAATTGTACGTATTATAATAGGAATAAAATGGCCACCTGCATGTTAAGAAGGACTAATAAAGTCACGTTTGTCTGTTGTGTTTTTGTTTGTTTGTTTTGTTTTTTAATAATGGGGATGAAACATTTTCACCAACAGCAGTTATCATCCAATTTCAGTACATCACTGAACTGCAATCCAACAGCAATGATGAATGACTGCAGATGAGTAGGTACATTAATCCTACACAGTCAGTGCCTTCTGAGTTGTTGCTGTTGTATGTATTTACTATAAACAGAAAATTCGAGAGAAGAGCCTGTGGGAGAAACAAAGAACAAGAAAAGTGTCGACAGAGACAGAATGTGTATTATGCTGTGTCAGTGTGTGTCTACCACAAACAGAATCAAAGAGAAATCCAGTACAACCTGACAACAGGAAGTGGGGACTTTTAGACCTGCAGGCATTTTGCATTGTTTTCTATTACTTTCTATATCTAAAACAATGCAAAACTATGCAAAGCAAATTTAATTACCCTGAATTTCAGTGGTAGAAAGAAAGAGCAACTCAAATGGTAGAAAGAAAGAGTAACTCAAAGCCTAACGAGACACATTGGACACTACCTGTGGGATATTACAGGATACAAATATCGAACAGTGGATTGGGAGTGAGTGCTCCAAAATACTAAAATAAATAAATAAATAAATAAACAGATAAAAGAATAACACCTGATTAAATTAAGCAAGTGGAATAGGTGCAGAGAAAGAAGAGGAAGCATGGAAGGTAAATAAGAAAGTAAGAAAAAAAAAGATGGAATATATCTAGCTAAACAACTGATAGATAGATAGATAGATAGATAGATAGATAGATAGATAGATAGATAGATAGATAGATAAAACATCATAGAAACTGTATCTATGGCAACACTAAAATTGAAATTAGCATTGTTTCTGCATTTTAAGTTTGAAGGTTGAAGGAAAATCAAACCAAGTTGCCAACAATTTTTCTTTGGTCTGCCTCATATAAAACATATCAAGAAACAGAAAAGCAAATATCAATCAGGTCAGAAGAAGGGAAATAGGATGTACTTTTTGTTTTTCTTATGTGCTTTAATTTTTGTTCTAGTTTTCTAAACAAAAGATGGAAGATGTTTCTAAACAAAAGAAGAGAAGAGAAGAGAAGAGAAAAGAGAAGAGAAGAAGAGAAGAGAAGGGAAGGGAAGGGAAGGGAAGGGAAGGGAAGGGAAGGGAAGGGAAGGGAAGGGAAGGGAAGGGAAGGGAAGGGAAGGGAAGGGAAGGGAAGGGAAGGGAAGGGAAGGGAAGGGAAGGGAAGGGAAGGGAAGGGAAGGGAAGGGAAGAGAACAATAGTTTAGTTGGAAGGGGCCTTCAGAGATCATCAAGTCCAACTGCCTGACCAATTCAGGGCTGACCAAAAGTTAAAGCATATTATTAATGGCATTATCCAAATGCCTCTTGACCACTGTCAGCTGCACCATGGGCATCAACCATCTTGCTTGGAAGCCTGTTCCAGTTTTTGACCACCCTCAGAGTAATGAATTTTTTCCTACTATCCGTTCTGAATCTCCCCTGCTGCAACTTTGTGCTGTTCCTGTGTATCCCATGAGTTGTTACCAGGGATACTGGCACCTCCCTCTCCATTTGCCCTACTCAGGAAGTTGTAGAAAGCAATACAGCTGTTTAAACTGGTAAATCAAAGATTAAAAATAATTAATGTAGGTTTTTTATGACAAGGTTTTATACCAATCTTACTTAACAACAACAACAAACATTTGACTAATACGGAAAAAAAAATATTAACAGCTATTTTCCTTGTTTGTATTTTCTCACAAAATAAATATCAGAATGAAGCATTTTTATTTGCATATTATCAAATTTAGTCTTTGTATATATTCTCAAAACATGTTAGCTACATATATGTAATTGCTAACAGACTTTTTAATCACTTACAAAATATTACAATATTTCCCTCCATTTTTTCCCCATAACGTGTTGCGTGGCATGTGTTAATATTTCTGTTGTCATTCCTATTTAAAAAGCAAAGCTTGGTTTTTCATTGCTTTGTCCTTTGTTCAGTCATTTATATATGAGCAAGTGGGTGTGAAGTACTGGCAGATGTGTCACACTGTGTTATACAGCCTCTAACAACTACGCAAGGAGAAAGGTACTGGATACTTAACCTCACCACTTCTATTTTACCAATTAGACAGTAATGTACAAGACTTATTTGGTGGACTTTTTAACCAAAGGAACATACTTGGAAGCCAACTGTCAAGTGCACATGTTAATAGAAGAACTATGTAATGGGATTTTCAGTTTAGCAGTTAAAATAAGCATCCAGCAAAACTGAAACAGAAAAGGTGCAAAATATTGGTGAATGAGAATGCTTCCAATTGAACTATTCTATTCTATTCCATTCTACTCTATTCCGTTCTACTCTATTCCACTCTACTCTATTCCACTCTATTCTAGTCTAGTTTAGTTTATTCTATATTGCTCAAAGTACCCTCCCCTACTTCAGATAACAGCTATGTGTTCAATACAATATTGCCTCAAAGTGGAGTGATAGAGCTGTTGATTCAAGGGCTCATGACATGCAATATTTCCAGTACATATTTTTTTGCATTTCTACATAGTAGTCCTAAAAAATTATTCTCAAGATGCTGCTGCTCACATGCAGAAAATGTGCTAAAACTGCACTTTGAGAAACTGTCATATCAACACTGAGGCAGTAATCCCAAATGCTAGTGATTTATTATTGAAGATTTATCATTGCTATTTTTGCTGAGGAACCCCTTTAAAAATCCTCTATAACTAGGAACTTCCACTACAGAGAAGTCTCTAACACTTTGTGAGCATAAACTAAAACCAAGCAGAGACATAGATTGTGTGATTTAGAACCTTGAGAAGAGAAATAAAGAAATGAAATTGGTAATATAAAGATGGTTAAAATAAAATTTACTACTATTCGATAGAAGGTACAGAAACACGGGATGAAGATTCTTAAACATAATTAATAATCCAGTTGAAGTTTTGTGCACAAAGAACATACCCGTTGGATATGTATATTCCAGACAATGGAAATAGCTTCTTCTTATGCTAGAAATTGGCTCATACATAGTTCACAGTATCACAGAAAGGTTTAGGTGGAAGGCACCTCTGGGGATCATCCAGTCCAACCCTGCTCAAGCAAGGCTACCTACTGCTGGCTGCCCAGTACCATGTCCACATGGCCTTTTATTGTGTTTAGTTCCAAAATAACAGGATGAAGAAAGGATATCACTAAGAAATTACTGTGGCCAATGGTGTCAGGAAACTATAATCCTATGACATCTGCCGTGTTTGTAGCTAATACCTGCCTGTGCATTACATGCATCTTCAAAATAAAGACTGAATAGTGTTTAAAGCAACTGTGAATGTGTTGGGAGGTGCTGTTAAAGCAGAGCACCACACATCCCATCTTGGGAGGACTTGCCATATGCCATCCTAGATGTGGTCAACATATGCCAGCTGATGTACATCGAGAAAGCTGAATAGAAGTGTTTATGACTAGCCAGCAAACTTTCACCATAAATAAATCTCCAGAGCTAGCTTTGGTGGAGAAACACTCAGGTCTGGCTTAAAAGACATCTCTAAACCCCTGGAATGCATTGTTTTATGGAGCCCACACTGTGCTTGCCATGTAGCATGTTTAGATTTGAGTCATCATGTTTATGACTGGACTATGACTAGTGTATTTGACTGCTGTTGTGAAACACAAATCTTGAAAAAATTATTCGGAGTATTGTGCATCATTCTCCTATTACCATGTAGAGCAACTGTTTCAGACTATAGCTATGGAAAGGATTAAAGAAATTATTATTGATATTTCACAATGGAGGATGCATATACATCACTGAAGAGAAGCTTTCTCTCAGATTGTACCCTTGCATACATTTGCTGTGCTATATGAAGTTTATGCAACAATTGCTGCAATGATACACAATATGATGAGTGGCTTAAAGCTTCTGCTTCTGTTCTGAAAAATTTATCAAATGCTTAGTGGCATTTTAGAGATCTCTTCTCATATGTTCATATAGTACTAATGGCCATACTTTGACTTTTTGATGCTTACACTGATGAACCAGGATTCATACAACTGGCTCTACTGTGGTAAAACTGAAGTGCAGCTATAAATACTGAGCAGTATATTGAAATCAGAATTTCCAATATTTCCATAGGTGTCCATCGTTACGTAACAAATATGAATGACCAATTTATTTGGGTATTTTCACACAAGGGATTCCTTCCGCATTCATGTCACTTATGAAGTTTAAAAAGCTGCATTCTAATAGACTTCATCACATATATTGAAAAAAATCTCCCTTTTAAAATTACTATTCTGCCAATAAGTTATCTCACAAGGTGACTTTTTTTTTTTTTTTTTTTTTTTTTTTCTTCTTCACTAAATACCTTTGCTATGTGAAAGAGATAGACAACAGTAAGTAGTCTTGGAAAGGAACTGCTACTCATTTGCAGTACAGGTAGCAGGAAATCAATTCTGCTTTGGCCTAGCTTATCTTCAAGGGTTGTTAACTTTAGCAAGTTAAGGTTCTTTGTTAGCTTTTGTTAAACACAGAGTTATTCAAGGTAGCGTGCAGAAAGAATCCACAGCTTGGGACAGGAAGCATCTGCAACCTCAAAAATACAGTTCTTATTCAAATTTTCAAGCACAATCTGCCTGCTGCTTTTGTATTGGGTTAGATTAAACCCATAATATTAAAAGAAACATTCAGTCTGATTGCAGAGCACCAAAACTGCTAGCTGGATCAGGGATTGTAATGGTTCCCATGGAGCTGTTACAGCCTAACTAGTCAATGATCCCTAAACTAAGAAGGATTTGCATGGCTAGTCTAATAACTCTGAAAAGGTTGTTACAGTCTACCAGATCACAGTTACAGAGCATCACAGCCTCAGAGACAGAAACAGTTCCTGTGGAGTACCTCCCATTATTGGAGTGTGCAATTGCTGTTATCAAATCAGTGTGCATAACAAGATACTAATTGATCAGTGAACTATAAAGGTAAATATTATGTTTACCTGAATACTCTCTGAATCCTATGTAGAGGGTAGAGGGGGTAAGGTGTTTTTAGGTTTTCTTTGTTTTTCACTTCTCTAGCTTGTTAGTAATAGGTGATAAATTTATCTAATCTCCCTAGTCTGTTTTAGACTCCCTGAGTCTGTTTTGCCTGTGATGATAATTGTTGAGTGATCTCCCAGTTCTTATCTCAACCCTTGAGCCCTTTTCATTGTACTTCTTCCCTTTCCCTTTGAAGAGGGGGAGTGAGAGAGTGGCTGTGGTGGAGCTCAGCTTCCCACTTGAGTAAAACCACCACAACTAGTACACTACATTGCTGTATTACTTTTTCAGCAGGAAATTATAGATCTACAGGATTTCTTTTAAAATAAAAGAAATATAGAACTGCCTTTCAAGGCACTCATCCCCACACATGCAAAAACATGAATTTTAAGACATGCTTTGTTATAAAATCATCACAAAGAGGAAATTCAGATCACTTTGGTGGAAGGATGGCTTCCCAATGTGGCTACTTCAAGCCACAGTCTGCAATTCTTCACTTACAAGAACCTTCTGACCTTAAAAGAGTCCTCTTCCACTCTTGATATACTAACCCAATCCTGCTATTTTTAATAACATTTATACTAACTTCAATGACACCAGATTTTGCTTACTATGGGGGGAGGAAAAAAAAAAAAAAAGAAAATCACAGGACCAGAATGAGGTTTAAGCATTTCTCTCCTTACTCAAAACTTTTTTAAGAAACGCTTCTTTTTTTTTTTTTTTTTTTTTTTTAATTCACTTCAGTTTCATTAGTAAGCTAGATACAACTCTGTCTTGCTGGAGAATGCAGCAGATGCTATATGGCAGTGCAGCCACTTGCACTGCCACCCCCCCCCAGCTCCTTCACTGTGGCTTGCAGTGAGAAGACCTGTTTAGAAGTCAGTTAAATCAGACCAGCATCCTATTATTCACTGAGACAATACATTGCCATTCATGTCACAACAGTAACAGGGAACAGAAAAGCTTCACTACATTTAATACTGCCAAGTACAATCACCCAAATGACTGACAACAGTTCCAGATAACTGACAATCGGTGTAATTTTTCTATTTCAACCATCTTAAAAATAGACCTTCAGCATCTAAAATGTTCATCTTGATGGTTTTTGGACAAGTTGTTGCAAAGACCATTTATCCTGAACATGCCCACATGGTGCTTTTCTCTTTTCTCAGTGTTGACAATGATCATTGCAGTATACATGTATTTTTTTTTATTTTTTTTTCTTTAAATCTTTGGCTATTTCAGATTCTTAGTGCAAAATGTAACATGGATAATGCATCCCTAAGACAAGTTAAGGGTAACAGCCTGTTCAAACTAACAAATTTTTTTGATCGTATAGGGGAGTTTACTGCCAGAAGAGTGTGTACTTTGTACATTATTTAACATAGCTTTAGTGTTTAATCAAGCTAATTTGAAGTAACCTGCATTTACATAAAGTTGATAAGTAACGGTGAAAAGAACTAATATCCACCTTTTTTTTTTTTTTTTTTGATACTTAAATAATCCAGTGCAGAAAGATGTAGTTTTCCAGTTTCCCATATTGTGCACTGCTAATTTTCCTACCAATAAATGAACTGGTATTCATGATAAATAAATTATGTACTGTAGAGTAAGATGCCTGCACAGAGTAAAATAGACTAAAGAAAGAAATATGGCTCATGAAGAATAATTTTTGCTCAAATGACCATCAAAATTTGAAATGCAGTATTTGTGATAGGTAGAGGGGAAAAATAGTGGTACAAAGGGAGACCCTTCAGCTTCTTCAGCACATGTGAAATGATCTATATAATTTGGCTTTTTTTTTCTGGACTGACCCCGCCTTTGATTAAGTTTCACACCTGTCTCTAGTTCAATAAGAAGAAGATACCGAAGATTGTATTTGTCATAACAATAGTCTCCAAAAACCTTCTTGTCTAATTAGTTCACTCCCAGATAATGCACACTGAGTTTTTTGTCTCTTAAATGCTTGATGATTCTTAAAGAGATTTTGGCCAGCTTTCATTTGAAGAGTCAAGCTTAGTTAGTTTTATATTGGTGGAGACTAATGGGAAAATATGAGGAAGAGTAAAAAGGTCAAAGCAAATTGCAGAAGTATTTCTCCTGACAGCATTATCAGAAGCATAACCATTTAAGGACACGTTAAGATAGGGGGCCAAGGGAAAGGGAATCATTTTCCTAAAGGCTAATGGAAAATGCAATACTGGCAACAGAGCATTCTCTTTCTCCTATCAGTCTGGGCTTACTAGGGAAATAAAATACTAAATGAGAATATAAGTATACTCAAGGCTTTGCCTAGAACAAAAAGATGCATGGAACAAAAGTTACGAAGGATGTTCTGGCTGACTGCTGTCTTGTGGAACCTATAGTTTGAATTCTTTAAAGGTCATTCCAGAATGAAAGCAAAAATTACTAGCTAGAGCACAACAAGCACTGAATGGACAGATGACCACAAAATTAGTTTTCTTCCAGTAGTTCGCTCATTTCTAGGCTGGACTAGAAATGCTGAACTAGGCTAGTCAAGGCTGGACTTCATCCAAGCCAACTGGACTGAGAACTCCAGGAAGTATAACCAAGTACTCCTAAACTTCCATTGGCCATATTTTACATTACAAGTCACTATGTTTGCAAGTACTCTCTTTATAAAAGAGTAGGACCTCAGCTCATGGTGTTCACTTTGACTAAGACAAAATAAGGCAAGTGAAGTTAAAAAGAACGTTTAAAAAAACACTGAGATTCTATCCATTGTGCTGGTATTTCCTTATTCACTATTAACAGTAATATGTCCATAGCAAAGACCATGATCATGGGCCATCATATTGCTAAACCAGACAGTGTGCAAACACGTGGGAAAACAAAGCTGACATCACCCAAAAAACTTACGAGTTGAACCTACCAAAAGTGTGATGGATATCAAAAAGCCTGACCTTCTGCATAGAAATGCTCACTTGTTATTAGACTATCAAATGTAATTTCAGAATTTCGAAAACACCTTCTAAACCTCCTAGAAGAGTTTTTTTCTGTTCTTTTTAATAAAGTGTTTTCTTTCCCAAGATTTACTTCTTTTCTTGCATAAAATATGTTATGTTACACATACAGGTAGGTCTGGCTATGTTAATGGTTTAAATAAAATAGGAAATACCTCAAAGTCCTAAACAAACACAAACAATACAACCATTAGAAAAATAACAGTATTTTGGCTTTTGTTCAATTTTCTTCTACGAATATCTGCGCAAGATATATATAAAAATGCTGCTTATTCACTTACCTAGAAGGTTAATTGGGAGTTGGAATACATGATATCCAGAGGTCCCTTTCAACCTCAGGTATTCCAGAAAATTTAAGATTCAGGGAGAGGAAGGAAAAAGCTAAATATCCACCCATCTTATTTTCCAATAAAGCAGCTGTGAAGTGAAACTACTAAAAAGCATTAGCTAATTGAATAATACTAACCATCAACAACTGATGCAATTATGGACTGCAGAGATGCTGTTTAATGTCTTCTACAAATGATATAGATTTCAATATTACTTTCTTCTAAAATAATTCAGTAATCATATACTGTAATCTATGGTTCTTCTCAGATTTCACTGAAATCAAGGTATAGTTTGCCTTGCATCTTTCCAACTGTGCTAATCTAGATACCACATCAAGCCTGAAGACACACAAACTGCCTACAGCTCTTTAGAACATAAGGATATATGTGACACAGAACAGTATTGTAACAACTTTCCAGAATTGTGTGATAAAAAATGAAAAACAAGTTCTAGAAAAGTAAGTGGGCAACATTATCCTCTTTGTAAGAATCTGCTAATTTTTCATGTAATAGTTCTCTAATTTCTCAGAAGCTGTTTGTTGTCTTGAAACAACAAAACCATCATCATTAGTTGTAGTGTTTTGCTCTTTGGCTATGTAGTATCAGAAATTTAGTACAGTACAAAGAAGTCCTAGATTTTGCATAATCTTGTGGTTTGCAGCTCCCTACAACCTGCAAAATCAACAGTGAGCCATATATAAATGAGCCAGACAGTCCAAGAAGGAAGTTGAAAAAATTGGGAAAATTGACTGATTTCAGTCTGCACTTTTAATTTTTGTAATTAACAAAATTCTGTCATCCTATTCTGATGACACCTAATACAATTTCCTTTGTGCTAGATGCTATACAAAAATAAAAATAGATGACAGCACTTACCTCAGTTTATATGCCTGAGGGAAACACATATTTCACTTCTGCATAGATCAATATGAGACCTGTGCGAACTATAAGCTGAAGCTAAATGAATGAAAATAAAATTTAACTAAGGATTTGAAACCCAACAATTTCAGCTCTTCAGAAAGTCTTTTAATTCAAATTCAGACCTTTTAGCAATATGGTCAGATATACACTTGAAGTGTGTATCACTGCAATTTCACTCTATCACACTATTTGAAGATCTATTCCATTAATTTACCCTATTCAATTCCTGCTTTTACCCTAAGGCTAGGGGCTAGAATATCTTCTTACATCATTAAAAGGTGCCTGTGTTAACTTCTGCCCTGCTTTTAAGTTTTGAAGAACAGAGTGAGAAAGATGAATAGTACACGATAACAACTTGCTAAAAGTCCAACACAGGGAAAGATAACTTGTTGTTAATGTTGACCTTGGAAATCATTTGCTTATTTAAGTTTGTTATGGGTATTTTTTATTAAGATAAACAGCAAACTCACTGCTTACAAACAATTTTAACATGATGTAGTGGAATCTCCCAGTCGGTATAGTAACAAGAACAACCAAAAAACATTTTATCTTTTCATACAGTGTTTAGTCTAAAACTCTACAAAACAGTGTTGAAATGACACCAGTTACTATATTTATATTCTTCCTTCATTATTCTACCAGCAAAGATACTCTAAAAAAAAAAAAAAAAAAAAAAAGATCTACAAAGCGGCCTCAATGGTTATTTTTATCAGTAAAGAGAAACAAGATTAGAAATTATAATTCTCTTAATGTATTTGCATAATCTTCTCTGAAAGTTGTTCACTTTTTTTTGACATCAGCATAAAGACTGCCTGAGATGAGGTTGCTGCAACATTTCTAAACTAAATCTAAATGACTAAAGGTTTTCTTTTTCATCAAGAGACTGTGGAATATGAAATAGTACTCATTGCCTGGATACTAATTAGCCTCATCTTTTCCTGTAAGGTTAAATTCAGCAAGGAGGACAAGAGTGGAAGTTGCAGCCCTTTCACTTAACATATACGTCCCAGCACAAGATTTTAGAACATTGTGTTTATTATATAACATTTATTTGTTTATGCTCTCAGAGTTTCTGCCACTTGGTTTTCATAAGAAGGACTCCAGAATAACTGGAGAACTATTTGAACAACTCCTAACAAGGCTTCTCAGTGAAGAACATGGATGCAGATTGCACTCTTGGATTACTGCAGTATCTAGCAGAGTATGAGAACAGGGAAAAGAGCAATACTTGAATAAAAGCGACAAAAGAGACAGTCAAAAGTCTTCTAGTCTTTGTAGTTATCAAATGCAATTGAAGTCTATACTTGATTTCCTTATTGGAAAAAAGAAGCATAATTTGTGAATTACTCTTCTTGTGTGGCATTCAGGAGTGATCCAGTAGGGAAGTGAAGGGAGATTAGAAATTATCATCTTGGAAAAAATCCTGCCAGTCAAGTGGGTAGAAGACTTACAGAACATTCACTCCAGCATTTTGTTTTCTTAGTCTTTCTTCACCTCAGTGATACTCTTCACTTTTACTAGGAGGCTCGTTAGTTACCAGGATCTGCCTCAGACAATACTGACCCTATGGCATTCAGGATCCTCCAACACAGTTCACTGCTTAGTTAGCCAGTGGATTATGTGCCAACTGGCCACTCACTACCCCCCAGATCTCCCTACAGTGATATCCAGAAACTTTCTTTGTTGTTACCATAGGTCACCAAAATTTATGCTTGCAACAAACACAGCAAGAAACTATGAAGTCTTTGCTCATTGACATTCTTTGTCATTGTCTCCCAATGGAATTAAGGTAAACTCTGAGTGTATTTTATGTGAATACAGAGGAGTTAGATTACTGTAATCTCCAATAAAGTACAGCATTCCTACCTAAATATATTATAGCCACTTCTCAAACCCAGTTTAACTGTTTGTTCATACTCAAACAAGTAACATCTACTGTTTCTGTTTCATATGAGGAGCATAACACAAAGCCAACTACGCTACTTACGTTTGCTCAAACACACTTATTCACTGCCTAAGCATTGTACAAGGAATTTAAGGTGTATATATATATATATATATATAAAAACAATTATGGACACTTGAAAAAGACTCTGTTTTAATTTCCTTCAGTTTTAATTTCCATTTTTAGTTTCAATCCATCATTAAGTTTCTTTGTATTCCAATGTTTTTATATCTACAAGGAATGCAACACAAAAGTCCAAATTCCAAGCAAAAATATTATGTCATCAGGACTCAACAGTGAGGTGTGCTGAAAAATATATTTGAATAAATAATAAATTCACATTAAATGCAAAGAAATTTGCACAGTTAGGGCTGTACAGTTCATAAACTTCTGTCAATTCAATGAGTAGCATCAGTCAAGAAAAGAAAGATTGATGGTTTTCTTTGCAAAAGAGTTGCAAGAGTTGGGAAAGGTTAGGCAAAAAGTCAAACTGATTATCTAATTTGTCTGATTTGTCATTGCAACAATTTCTGTTTCATTTAATGTAATAGAGCCCTTCTTTTCCTCTTGTCCTTCCTACTTGTTTAGTTCAATCATGCTAGTGAGCACATAAGTACTTTTGAAAAAAAAAAAAAAAAACAAGATCATAAAGCTATAAAAAAAATCAATACAACAGATTCTGCAGGATACAAACATAAAAAAGACACTACCTTATAAAAAAAATAAAGACATTGCCATATAAAAATCTGAATGACAATGAAGGCAACCATGTCAGTAAAATATAATTTCTTTCCATATTTATACATACGTGTAAGAGACAGAGATGAACTACAGGTAGAGATAAACAAGTAAAGCACTATTGTTGATTTCCAATAGAATCAAGTCACTTGAAATAAGCAGACAGGAAGGAAATCATCAGTTAATCTGTAGTGAATTCATTAATTTTTAAAAAAGGAAAAGAATTACATCTAGAATTATGAACCTCAAATGGCAATGGTGTTTCCTGAGCAAAACAGTTATTGTTAGCACTTACCACACAGAGAGGCCATTAGAAATTAATTTTTAAATGGAAAATTAGAAGGCTGTTTTGCAAGATGATTGAAAAAGATAATTTCTAACAAAGACAAAATTTTCCCATATTTGTTTCAATAAAATAACAGCTTTACTTTTGGCTGTTTCAAATCTATAGAGAGCAGGGTGAAGTTTTCTGCATATAACATAAAGTACTAACATTCTGATGAGGTAATGGGAAATTAAAAGTTATCCAATAAACTACTTAAAAATGAATATTCCATTTTCCACTTTTCTGTTTCTTAATTAAACATTCATGTTGCATTTAATTGCTAAGTTTGCAAAAAGTGTAATAAGCAACTAAAGAAGCCATTGAGTACTAACAAATATACATTTTAGGATGACATGACAAGAAATTATTGGCCCAATTAACAAGTGTCCGGGATTCTTTAGCTGAGAGTTTAAAAAAAAAAAAAATCCTAATGAAAATAAGGTTCTCTGCAAAGCCAAAACAACATTTATCTCTTGTATACTTTGAAGTATAAGTATTTCCCCTGGGAAAACTGAAAATAACACACTAAGATATTACAGAATAGAGCCATTTACTTTGTGTGATATTTTTCATCTGTGTATTGTAACAGTGTATTAGGAAGGAACACTGTTATCAGCTGTTCAGAGAGAGTGTTGTTGAAAAAATGTTAGAAATGCTCACAAGGATTATAATATAAACTATGGGTTTTCTCATAAGAAGTTGTTACTAGTGTGATTAATCTCTTGTTTTATAAAACCATGCACTTACAGATAGGTGCCTATTTAGATTGGCTTAACACATTTGCCATCATTGCTGTCCCTTATCCACTCTTTTCAATCAAAGGGAATGTTGAGGGACCCTCTCCTGTGATGTGCTGAGCATATCCGGCATGCTGGGAAGTCTGTTGGAGTTAAAAGCACTTGATTCTTCCCAAAAGACACCCAGAACCTCATGGTATCAGACTCAGAGTGTTAATAATCCAGAAAAATAAAAACTCATCTTTACTTGAAAGGACAGCATGTCTGGAAGGACCATGAGCTACAAACCAGAGCAATTAAATTCAGTAGCAATGCTTCTCTCACTTAAAGGCTGTTGCAAGAACTACAGTCCCATGATAGGCAATTTTGCTTCTGTGGTGTAAAGTTTTTAATGTTTCACAGTCAGCTTTTTAATGTTAGTGCATTAAAATCCATAAAAACATGTAACCCCAGTTTTCCCCCAGATCCGAGCATATATGAGGTCTCTCTTTACAGTAACTCTTCTCTGGCCTGATAATAGGGAATAGTAAATCAGCTCCCTCAGATTATCTTCAGTCTTTTATGAAGCCACTTGAGGGATATTTCCATGGTTTGCAATTCAGCTGATAATAAGGACAAGGTAAATGAGGACAGAATTTGTCTCCTCAAATCACACAGGGAATCAGTACCAACTTTCAGTACGTCTTCAGACTGTCACCTTCACACTGAAGAAAAGACCTTTAATTCAGCAAGATGCCAGTGTGGAATTTCTTGGTAACTGGATTTGGGAATAATTATTCTTCTCAAGAAAAAAAAAATAATAAAAAAAATATCTGTGTGCTAATGGGTATGGATCTCCATCTATGACAATTCTGCAAGTCTTAAAGAACCTACAGTGACTGAAAATTGAACCCAAGGACAATTCTGCAATCTACTGAACATAAAAAACACAAGCAGAAGTTCAGTTCACAGGCTTTATCTTCCCTCTAGTTCCTCTTTCAAGCTTTCTCTACAGAAAGCGGTAGAGAGAGAAAACAAGATAAGCACGGGAAAGTCCCTTTGTTTCAATGAACTACCACTGTACTTTACTTCCAGTCTCTGAATTCTTATCCAGAGGAATTGTGTTAGTTTTGAAACCTATTCCTAAAGAACACAGCATTTAGCAGGCAAGTCAGAAAAACAAACAAACAAACAAAAACAAACAAAAATAAATGATCCCAAACCCAACACGTCTGCTTATGAAATTACCTGCATTGATTTTATACCAATATAACTTCACTGACTGAATAGGTATGTTGAAAGATTGATTTCCAAAGAAAATCTCTTTTTAGTTCTTGCTTTATTTTCTAAAGGCCTAATTCTATATACATGTTTGTATAACTTTATTTTAAGAAATCCGTTATAACGGCCTCTGAGTGCAGGTAATTAAATCCATATATCAAGTAACACTGTCCACATTAGGAAATGAAACCTACCTGTCCTGCTGCTTAACCTAGCAGCAGCAGAAAAACACACTAACACCTTGAGCTGGAGTGCAAAACTAAAAACACATTTGTAAATTATCCCATTACCATAGATCATCCTTTCTGTAACTCAAGCAAAAAGCATAAAAAGCAAATATGTAAAGCACAATGCAAACACATCACATGTACATAATAACAACGAGACCTCACTAGCACAGAAAGCATTTGAAATGAACTAGAAACTTAAAATGCTTCACTAGTGAGGCTTTGTAAAGAAAACAAGGACCTACATGGAATTTTTCTTTGGAACAAATGAACAAATGATATGGCTAATGACATTCAACTTTCCCACACACTGTCAACCTTTTCTCCTGGTCATTAATCAAAAATAAAAGAAAGGGGGAGAAAAAGAAAAGCTTTCACTTTATCACATAATTGAACAGAATACTGTAGAAAACCATTTTAATTTTACGGCATTGCTAAACAGGATCAAACAGCTACACAGAGAGAATCATAAAATCTATGCATCATCCACTGGCTTTTGGGGGGACGATTTTCTCTATATTAGAGTTTATTAGAAGTTGAAAGATCAGATTTATGTCTGTTATTTTTTCCATATATATGTTTCATGGACGTCTGTTTATTTCAAACTGATGAATATAAGCTAGATGCATAGTGGACTTGTTTTGTCCGTCTAACACTTTGTTGCAAACTTAGGACACTTTCAGCTTTGTTGGAAATTTAATTTTTATTTGTCTATAAATAGGTGGTAGCACTCTGAGGTGACCCAACCCTCACATTATTTTATGTTATCTTTATCTCAGGTCAGTCCCTCTACACTCAAGTCAGATAATTCATAAATCTCACAGAAAGCTTGCATGTATTTATTATTATTATTAATAATAATTTATTGGTAAGAACCAATGCCATCAGGCTTCTCTGCACAGGATCTCTGAAAATCTGAGGAAGAAATAGCCATCCCCATTATTAGAGGTGCCACATTCTAAGTGCAACACTTGGGACTGAAAACTAATCTTTTTATGTAATGACTTTGCTGCACTGAATTTACAAAATACAAAATAAGGCTACATATTTCTTTTATTAAAATCCCTGGAAAACATAAAATTATTTCAAAATAGGATTATGAATGAGTTGCACTGAATTCATTTTCACTTGATTTTACAAAATAAGAATACATAAACAAGTGTATTTGTTGTTTTCCTACTGTTCATTATGTAAAACAGTATCTGTTAGAATGGCTATAATGTTGTTCTGAAAAACAAAACAAAACAAACCACCAATAACACTTTAAATGTTTTCATAACACGGATGTCTTCCATGTGCATAAAAAGTATTTTCCACCCTTTTTAAAGTAGAACCCCTCTTTTAACCTGAAATCTACATGTATGCATATTCAACATATCAGAGAGTAGATGTAATGCTAAAATATTCAAATACAGTTCAAACATGCCACTTGTTAATAAACATAGAACTAATGCAGTGTATATTAACCAGCTAGCATACTTCATATATAATATTAACTGTTATACCACTGCTAATAGACATTGCTACAGAAAAGTGAATGAATAGATGTCTTTCATTCGTGTTTTGTATGCAGTTTAGATTAGTCAAGATAGATTATGGTTTGATTATATTTAATTACAAATCCACTATACTAATGAAATTGTTTATTCTAAATATTAACCTTGTTAAACAGCATAAGAAAAATAATAAATAAACCCACCCAAAAAAGCAGGGGGGGGGGGGGGGGAGGGAGTGAAAGAAATAATAAAACTTGTCATTAAAAAAGCTACCAACAACAACAGAAAAAAAAAAAATCACTACCGCCAAATGATTGTACATTTAGGAAAATTAATTTATATGGAGATTGCCTACACATTTTAAAACACCACCTGTTAGAAAAGCAAAGGCATACGAGTATTCTATTTTTATCAAATAATTACTTCATGCAAAATTACTGTATCATATTTTTCATTAGCAACCTCTGCGCAATGGATTTCATGATATACAGCAACTCCACTCTTACATTCCAATTTACTCATGACTTAATGGTCTACCAAGCAAACCACCTACAAAGTCTGTCTTTTTTTCTACTAAAATATAGAGGAATAAACTGTTCTGCTTTCTAGAAAAAGCCAACACAACAACACTAACACAGACATGGGCTTTCGTTGTTACATAATAAAACAAAATCCATACAAAATTCATACAAAAATTACAACTTATTCCCTTTCTATTTATGAGAGACTTCAATTTGCATCCTTTTCCTGGAAAACCCTTATGGGTGGTAAGGAGCACTCAGAGAACTAAACGGAATACAATAGATTGTCAGTGACACTATATAAAGAGCTGGGATTTTGCTGAAATAGTTAAAATATTTTAAAGTAGAAAGGTTATTCTTCTTTCCAACACTGTAAGATTTCAGGCTGTTTCTATCCACATTCCCTTGCATAAGATTCTTATACAAAGGACTCAGCCTTATCTTCCTTGGCCATGACTTTGAGTATCTGCTCAAATATATTGCTCTGGTATGGTTTTCATGCAAGATAAAAGGAATTCGGTTAGCTCCAAGGCTGTGGTGAAGACTTTACTGAACTTTACACATTTATGATGTATCCAAGAACTGAGACAACCTACTCAAGCCTTATTTCTATAGAACATATTGAATGTCCTGGAAAGAATAAAACTCCTCAATAAGAGCTAAGCTTACACTGCAGTAGAAGAATAGGCCCAGCAGATTGTTGTTAATTGAGATCCCTAATCCTTGCCCTTGGAAAGAATATAGGTGCTCACAAGCCATTCACTCCATAGGACTGGGAGCTCTAGCTTCCTGGGCATGCCCGTCTTGTCCCAGTTCTGCTAAAAATCATTCATCTCCTTCAGTCGATTTCAGGTAAAAATGAAAGGTCTCCATTACAGGAAAGTCCTTTAAAATCAACACACTTTCCTCCAGAAGGAAGGAAGAAATTCACACCAAGTTCCCTATTTAAAATGTGTTGATATATTAAAAGTATTATCTCTCTCTCTCAACAACCTTTTCTGATGACTTGGGTAACTTTCAGAGCAGTCACACAAAACCCTGTCTCCTGTCCACCTGACACTCATTAAAATGTGAATCTCCATTAGAGCCTGGATGCGTATTAACATTGCCTAATTCTACCACTAATAATCATTAATAGCTAAATATGTTGATTTATTTTGGAAAAAAAAAAGAAAAAAAAGAAAAAAGAAAAAAAAAGACTATTCACAAGTTTTGATAAAATTATGAAGGGCATCAAAAATTAATTTCCAGAAGTAATTTAGATATTTAGAAAGCTATACATAGTACTACATTATATTTAGGGTGTTTCTACATGGTCTTGTACTAACACATAAAGATTCACACACCTTGTGGCATCCAGAAACCATGCCTTGCATAAGGTGAGGCTACTGAGTCATGCTCATAAGCCACATAGTTTTTGATCAGTTCAGAAAGTGGGCACAGTTCACTTGGGTTTCTCATGTAGACATATCTTCTGACTATTCTGATGACTTCAGTGCTTTTGCAAACTTTATGCTATGCCAGCACAGGTCAATGCACTCAACCAAGAAAAGGGCAGATGAAATAGGGCATATGAAGTATCCATTCGAAACTGTCACTGAACCTCAGCATCTGTTTGGTTCTAAGGTGGTTTAGAGACTCAGCTCTGATGGGAAGAGATTCCAATAGCACTCCCTAATGATGTCCTTGTTATGCAGCTGAAGACACAGAGCCAAGAGGGAAAATTCATATATTCAAGAAAGAGGAGAAAGGTAAAGGGGATTTCCTAATGAAGAGAGATGGCAACAAGAGGTGAAGTAAAACAGAAACAAAATGAAGCACAGAGAGAAATAATAAATAAATAAATAAATAAACAAACTAAGGACTTGTTAGTAGTAACCAAAAATACAATAGGCAAGAATAAAAAATAAAAATAAAAATGTGTTGGAAAGAAAAATATAAAAGTGGGAGATGAAAACAGGAAAAGAAAAGTCTAGTTTTAACAGCTACGTTATTAGGATTTTTGCAGACCCTACAATAACTTTTCAGAGTTCTCCTTTAGGGCCTTGATCCAAAGAGTATTATTTTGACTCTAATGGCAGGCACCCTAGAATACAAGATCATTTATCTAGAACAAGTATCTTGTATAATTCAGCACTGGCTAGCGACTGCACAATATTCTGTGTATGTAGCTCATAGAGTTCCTGTTTTTGAACCTGCACAGAAGTTCACCAAAATGCCATTTGTCAAATTGTTGCCCCATTTTACTCATCCTCAAACAAGAAAGCAGTAAGACTCTCTTTCTTAGGTTGCATTATCATAAACTCAATCACTTTAAAGAACTCTGATCATAACTTATATCCATCTGGTGAAAGAGAGCAGTGTTTCCATAAGACACGTAAAATACATGCCACAGAGTAACTTGTTCTATAACCAACACTAATGAGTGAAATATAATAGATGAAAAATAATATTTACTGATAGTATGATCCCTTGCCAATTTGCAGGGTATTAATATGCTTTAATGTTCTTTTTATAAGTTGTGCCATAAAAATACATTTTTATAATGTATTCTTATGGAATACATTAAATCGGCTGGCATTTAAATTGAATGCCCAAAGGGGAGGCATTTCCTGAAGCATTTATTCACCTACATTAAGAAACAAGACTTCCCAGTTTAGCAACAGCTTTTATAAATGTGTGAAAATTCTTTATAGATGTATTTGTTAACAACATGAGATCTTTTTCACACTTCTGAAAGGCATTTAATAATCCTTAGGGAGACTTCTTCCACTTTCAACAAGGAAGGCATTATATTTGCTGTAAGTTGAAATGTAAGCAACTCCATCAGATTTTCTTAATTCTCCTGCAAAGAACGGTTCTTAATGTTCTTAATTAAATTTACTTCCAGTTATTATAAACCAATGGAGAGGCATGAAATAATACTACTTTGCAGTTCAATAAATGAACAGGATCCTGGGTTTGGGGCACCTCTGAGGCAGGGTACATTGAACAAATCACTAGGGGAAAACAGAGCTAGAGTAAACACTGACAAAAATAACTTTTTGTTGTTGTTGTTGTTGATTAAACATTAACTCCACATAATAAAAGTTCTCCCTATGAATAGTTTTTTTTTTTTTTTTTTTTTTTTTTTTTTTTCTGTATTTGTCAAAAGATTATTACATAATTTAGAGAAAAAATGTATAGGCTTTGCTTGTTTACAATATTGATTTGACCCTGACACTACTACTTTTGGAAACCAATTTTCTTAATCATGTAGTCCTCTTTATGCAACAGTTCATTTTGAGATTCTTCTTCTTTTGTAAATGGAGGCAAGGTCAGCTACTGTTTAGCACAACAATTTATTCCATTATGTCCATGCCTAAAATGGGACAATTAAAACAAATTTCTCTCTACAGAATACATTATATGTCTTGTTTCAATAGTGCATAATACATCAGTTTTCCGATATATTTAGTGGTCTATATGATATATTGGTCCATATTATCTATCATGTATTCATTCCCATTCGGCAGTTTTAGATGCTGTTGCACTGAATAATGTAATGCAACTGTCAGTTGTTGTCTTTCATCACTTTATTTCATATCATGTTACTTCATTCTATGTATGGTTCTTTCTCTACTATGGCAGACTTGCAATATATGAATCACCATAACTTCGACGTTCTCTCAATATATACCGAGTGATAGGTACTTTTTGCTATGTAAAATTAGAGGTGACAAAAATGAGCAAGACAAAATGTTACGGGGTTACTGAGTGTCCCTTCAATACATATTAACCATAGCTGGATTTTTGCATGACATATTACTCTTCTTAACTGCATGCATCAGTAAACAAGAAGTAAACTGCTGCGTGTGAAATAAATGTTTTCAGAACTCATTTGTGCAAGTGTTCTTCAAAAGCAAGTGTCATGGTCCAGAGTTTTAATTTATATTAATAAGTAGAGAATAATCTATGAATAACTATGTCATGAATAACCAATGTCTCATTAGAGCTATGAATCATGGAATGTGAATGAAGTGAATTAATCTTTTGATAGTAATACACCTCAAGGTCTTGTATAAAATACCACCTTTGCTCAAACTATAATACTTTCTTGGGCCACAGCTGTTTCTAGGGCAACTTGGTGCTGAAAAAAACTGGCAAGCACAGGCTGCAAAGGGTTGAAGAAAGGAGAAAAGGAATAAGACAAAGTAAACTGGAATGGAACTCAAAAATTATACAGTTGATGAGACATTTATTCCTCCATCTAATTATGACAACCTATTTTTGCCCCAAAATTTCCCAAATCAAGTAACGAGGTGAGGAATCTCTAGTGATTTTTTTGTGACTTATCTCTCCACTTTTTTTTTTTTTTTTTTTTTCCTAGAGTTACAGATGGAAAGGTGGAGAAAGAGAAAAAAGAAACTAAGTGTTTTTATAATCCTTTCTTAATTTCTATTTCCCAACTCATTAATGGAGAAGAAGCTTTCAAAAAATCACTGATAGCGAAAAGGCTAGACGTAGGCCCTTCCAGAGTCAGTCTTCTCCTAAAATGCTGTATAGGATTTCCAACATAAAATGAGGCTTTGCAGTGTTCCAGCTTTGAATTCTATACACTCTGCTCTCAGCAACCGCAGAGATTTATTAATCTTACTAAACTCCTCCATTTTGGCAAACCCCTTTTGGAGGAAAAAATATTAGCTTTAGATACTTTTAATTACAAGTTTAAGAAATGATCAAAGACAAAGGGCATTTCTCAGATCCTTCAGTCTTCTTAAAAATAACTGAGTCTTTGATAAATACACATTTAAGGAAAATGATTAATTATATCATCAAGACACAGTCAATCACAGGCTAATTCCAATTTTTATGGACATTTAATGTGACAAAACTTGCTGTACCACAAAAGCTAGGACTGGCCAGTCTAGCAATTAATTATCTACACCAACTTTGCTAAGGCAGCTTAGCTTTCTAGTTCCTTAAGAAAAGTTTCTTATCAAGTTTGCAAACAGGAAGTATCTATCAAATAGATCAATATTCAATCAAAATTGTAGTTCTACAATAAGTCACCAGACAGTATTTATGCAGGAAAAGAAACAAGAACTTACAGAATATTTATTTATTTAGTCAGTGTATTTTGAACCAAGAAGACTGACTCCTCCACAGACCTGTACCTATCTTTCCATGCATTCACTCAATTCACAGGTTTAAAAGAACTAGGGTTAGGATACATTTAGGAAAAAAAAAAAAAAAAAACACATGATTATTTCCCTTGTTTTGTAAAGTAATACGAGTTTGTGTAGTATATAAACATTCTTTTCAGATATGTGATATATTTCGTATAGGCTTACACATAAAATAGGTATCACTAAATGAATAAAATAGTCTTAATAACATAGAGATCTCAAACGAAACTACATATTCTGCAACAATAAAATAAATAAATTTGTATATAACTCCTCCACGGAACTGATGAAGATACATAAACAAATAGCAAATAATTTTACTCATAGTTACCACAACTGTGTTTTTTTTTTCTTCATGACAAGACTGAAGATTGCTTTCTGAAGCTTCTCCTCATTATTTAACCATATTGTAACACTGTATGGCATTGACATGAGGTTGAGATGGGGCAGAGAGGGGTACGAAACAGATTCATAGCACAAAAAATTCTACCATTTTATATCCAGTGTAATGCTACTGTTATTTTTCCTATTGCCATTCTGACAAGTGCTAAATGGTACAAAACATTTTGATTTTAAAATCTAAAAAAAGTTTTCCCATATTTGTATAGTACACAGTCATATACATGTAGTGTGTGTGTATATATATATATATATATGTGTATATAAATAGCTATCCTGTTTTTAACAATGATAATTGGCATTAAGCTTGAAGAAATGACTTCTGTCATTCACCTACCACGTCACCTAAGAAAAGTAGCTTGGAAGAGTAGAGGAGGGAAACAGAAATAAAAGAGAATTTGTTCCAATTAGTTTTGATGTAAGGAAGATGAAGGTTGGAAGGATGAAACCTGTTTCAGTAGGGCTACTCATTGGTTGATATTTGGGACTAAATGAGAGACCTAAGAGGAAAAAATAGAAGAGGCCAAGCCTCCTGACAGAGCTGAAATACTTTATCTCCAGACTGAGAGTAGAGCAGAGTAGAATAGAATCGTTCTATTGGAAGGGACCTTCAAAGATCATCTAGTCCAACTTCCTGACCACTTCAAGACTAAAAAGAGTTAAAGCACAAAGCTTTAAAAAATAACGATAATAGTAATTATAAAAGTTAACCCCATTTGTTATTCTGTCATGCTAAATCTGCAACACTGAGTATTAGAGAATGATTAAAATCCAAGAGTCCGTTATCTTTGAAAAGTAGTTAGTCACAGAACATGTGGAAATTGGGAAATTTAAAAACTGTACACACCACTTCGGTAATCATATAGATCCTATTCTTATTAAATGAGGACAGACATAGATTGCAACCATCAGGCTACCAATTCCAGTTAGATTTCTATTACAAAAAAAAAAAAAAAAAAAAAAAAAGTAACTTCACCTACAAAGTACGACATTTTTGATTTCTGAAGTCATGGTTATATTGTAACACAAGATGGCAACCCCAGAGGGGAAAAAATAAAAATAAAAATCAGAGAAATTGAGAAGGAACATAGGAACAAGGCCATGCATTTTTTAAGACCCTGGGGACAATTTCCACCTGGCTGCATGAAGCTGTGAGTGCAGTGGATCTCCTGATCCCAACTGATCCAGGGGACCATGCCACGCAAAGCAGCTCTCATACTCTCAGGCGTACTTATTTATGTTTGTGGTTATTTCTCTTCTGATTCATATGGCCAGAACCACTCTCACAGTGACAGGAGGATGTAACTACTTGTGACGAAATTACTGTGGTTCCTATGCTGAAGCACCAGGGCACACAGCAGTTTTTCATCCAACAGCTATGAACTGATGATATAGCCTTAACCACGTCTCTTCAGACACCTTTCAGGATTTACTACACCTGGATCTGGGTCATATTACCTATACTAAATGGCAGCCTTAGCGTAAACTCAGTAGCCTTAATATGTGCAGAAACCACCTGTGTTTGTGAAAAGCAATGGTTCTCATCAAAATACCGCAATATCTGCTACCATAAGGAAATCCATCAAAAATTATTATCTAGTTTAGGACAAAGCAGCCTTTTATAGACTGTAAGAGTAACTGGAACACACATAACTTATTCCAATTAGCTGGAAGTCCTGACATAGCAGGTGGCAGCATTGCATCCATTACTATAATGCAGAAAATATATGGTGCATGGCAATAGGCAGTTGTATTTGTCTTGATTACAGGACCTGAAAACAGTGCTTTCTATGCTATCTGCTGTGGACAAATTATTTTTTCTGATCCTAACGTGGAAAAGAGTCTTGCACAACATATACCGGAGACACGTTCATGTTTTCTCTGTTAAATGAATGTCAGAACTATGATACTGTTATGCAGAGAGCAACTATGGAATTGTGTTAAATACCAATGACAGGGTATTGATTAGAGAATTTGATTGTGAATAGAAGTAGAAGAAGGTCAAAAAGAATTTTAGACTATATGACACTTCACAGTCTCCATAGCTAGAGAAGCAAGGATGAAAAGATCTTTCACACAAGGTATGTACATAGGCAATGGTTGCACGTGTGCTACTAGTGCATAAGAAATAATAATAAAAAAGTCCATTCTGGAAATAGTGATTATTTGTCATTATTGCTCTGTACCCTTCCTGTACAGATTTACAGTTAATTACAGATTCTAGTTAATTCAGCCATAGGACAATGGATCTGAATTCTGTGTATGTCTCACACTTCTGTTATAACAATGAGGATTTTACGAACAGAGCAGTTAACAGCATCATTCCCATAGATGCCTGGAAGATAGGAGATCAAACATGACTAACCAGATTCACATTTTGCTGCATTCTGCAGCCTTCTACTGTTAGACAAAAAAACAAGGCTTTTTGCAACTGGGAGTGAGAGATTCTTGCCATACAGTTGAACAAGATATTAAAACCTCTGAAATAAAAATAGCCTAACACTTACACTGACTGACCCTTCAGCTTAGCAATATTTTAAAGCAGAAGATGATAGAATGTTGCAAGTGCCTAACCTAAGAGCAAGATATGTAAATCATTTTTTAAAATAGCAATCACAGAATATTATGCCTTCCTCATGCATTCACAAACACTCAAGACTGTTAACAGCCCTACAGGAGGCAGAGAGGAATTCTTAATTTTCCAACCAGGATGACTGACAATATAACTAACTTCCCAGAGGTGCCACAGAGGGTGAACCACAGATCTCTGTTCCCAGTTCTGTGCTTAACACCAGTTGTACCAATAAATAAATTATATAAATATGCTCATCTGATTGCACAAAACTTACAGACAGCTACAATCACACTTTTGTATACAAGGGCAGCTTTTGGGCTAAGAAGACAGATTCTAAACACAGGTAAATATAGAGTAATATAGTCTAACATGAGGCTAACACCTCAAATGGTTGTCATTTTGAATCCTGTACATTGCCAAAAATGATAGTTGAGGACAGCTGAAGATACACAATCAGGCAACTCTTAATAAATGGATAATACTGGGGATAATACTGTTGGTGAAGAAACTGATATGTCTGGTATGTTCGGACAACCCCATGTATAAAGAATTTCAGTCTCTCCTGCAGTCTCTGCTTTCCTTTAAGACTTCCTTCTCAGAATATTGACCACCCCTGAAAGAGACTGATTTGACTCTTATGTGTGTATATATATATATACACACACACAAGTTCTTGTTTTGTGTTGCTTTGTTTTAAGGAAAGCATTACTTTCTTCTCTCAATACAGAAGTTTTGGTTACAAAAAATAAATCAATACATAACAGTTTTCCATCTATAGCAATTTTCCCTGCTAGAAACTGAGTAAATGGCCAAAAACTGAAAGTATAATAATTTCGTTTCACATGCATGAACTAGTATATGGGACAGCTAAATGCCAACTACTATCACCATCATGCCTACCAGGTTCAAAACCAGCATCTTGTTATTTTTACTAGCCACTGGGGGAAGAGAGGGGTGGTTAATTCTGAAAGCAAAAGTGGCCTGTCAAAAATTTTCTGTTATAAGAGCTCTTCATTAAATTAATGCTTATATAGAGAGTTCTCAATTTAATGGAACATTTAAGAATACCCAGCATATAAAATGATATCTCTTAAATTGCTAAAATACTTGGATAAGATTTCAGGATATGTACTTTTCACTTCGTGGGTAATTCATTTAACTTTCTTGGCAACAGTACTTAACATTGCTTACACAATTTTTACTCACTAAAGATTGTACTGCTATATTGCTGATTCACGAGAACATAAAATAAGCAGCAGTTAAGCTGCAGTGAAGGCTTTTTGCCTAGTTTCTTAAATTAAAAAGGAATGTCCACGCCATGTGTGACACATTAGCTTCCCACTGTAGCTCCCAGTGGGGGATCTTGGTCAAGCTGATAGCAGAACATTAGCTCACTGACACACCAGTATTTGTTCTCCTAGCTTCAGAGTCTGTGACAATGAAGATCATATTTTATCCAGTGGTTCAGTCACACCTGTGATTAGATAACTCTCAAAGACATTTGGAGAATCCTGTGTCTTCAACAAATCTGCCAGCACAAATGCTGTAAAGAGCAATTTAGATAGCAAGTTGAAATGGCGATTTCTCTGGAAAGTATGTCCATAAAAGACTGCAAAATACAGCCTCCAACCATCTCTATTAGCAGAGGATCAGACCTAGATGTTCCTGGCTCCTGATACTAGACCACAGTTGACAGCATCCTTCTGTATCTACTGACATAGACACACCTCACAGTTAAGATTAAAAACAAAAAACAAAAAACAATCTGGTTCCTGAAAGCTACAGCTGAGAGCACCATGAGTTAGGTATATGTTCACTCAGCCTCTTCATTATACACAGTATATGGAAACCTCATTCAATGTTGAAGTTAATCCATGAATCATTTTCTTATTTTCAAAGTATCTGAGTAATCATGTCAGAAAGAATTTTCTTGTGCATATTATCTCCCAAGGAGGAGATCAGAGGTTTTTCTTCTATATGGTGTTTAATATTACAATACACAATTAAGTACATTCAGCTTACGTAAGATTGCTCACAGCCCTACTGTGTCTCATTTTCCTCCTAGACTTTGTTACCATTCCTTAGATTGTTTTGCGTTCACATAATCCATTGGACTGAGCTTTTGGGATGTTGGTGATCCAGATAAAGATGGACAGTACCTGCATTTATATACCACATTTGCCTGCATACCTTTACTCCTGTGATAAACATTACAGATCAAATAAATCATTTTAAATTCATCAATGAAAATATGAAAGAATCTGTATTTATCATTATAATAGTTTGTGTATATACAAATTAAAACTAAAGCAAGTTCACTGATCAAAATACAAAACCTTGAACCAGCAACACTGAGTGCTAGTACTTGAAAACACTACCTGAAAAACAAAGGAAAAGCAGGGAACTGGCTCTCATTTTAAATCTGCTAGAAACTTGGTTTCCATTTCCTAGGATACTATTGCTAAGGCATCAGCTTCCTAAGAAACTGTAATCAGTTTTATCCTTACCAGAATTTAATACACTTGATCAGATAATTAAAATATCAAGACTGCAAGGTAAATGTTCTACAGGGTCTTTGCCAGTCTGACTGCAAAAGAAAACACAGAGACAATGCAACACGGATTGAGAATTAAGATAGAATGGCTCAACATAGCAATACATCCTGACTTCTTTAAAAGTTATCTATAAACATTAGACATACACCAGTAAATTTTAAGTACTGTACCTTTATAGCACATATTTAACTCCTTGACAATTATGCAATATAGCCCAGAACATTTGGATTGATGTCTCTGCTGAAACTGAAGGCAAGAAACATTTTATATATTACTAAATGACTGCCCGAGAATATTTAATGGGTTCTGATGAACACATAATAAAGGTATTTCTAGCATAATGGAAGAACCTATCCTATAGCTGTGTTTATTAGGAAATACATCACTATTAAATCTTAATCCACTCTATAAGAAAATAAGCAAAAGAGGTGTATCTGTAGCAAGAAGAATAGCTTTGCTATAAGAAGATCTAAGAATACCTCTATTTCAAAATTGGATTAGACACATGACAGAATGTGCCACACAGCAAAAAAATGTCTGTGCAATTAATCAAGGAATCTAAAATTTGATGAAATGAATGTGTGCAGAAGGGCCATTTCAAAAGCACATTTAAGTGAATATGATGGAATAAATTGAGCCTATGGACATGTGCTGAATAAATATTTATGATAGCAGTAAAATGTGCCAGTGATATTTATTATTTCAGAGTTTTCTCCTTGACAGGGTAATGATTTTTTTTTTTCCTTCTAATTACAATTCAGTGTTACATCTTTATTTTTAGTTTCTCTACTGCATATATGCACTGAACATATACTGTATGGAAAAAATAACACTTTTAAAATGCCATAACAAAACCTAACACTTCATTCCACTCTGCAAATCTGGAGTCCAAGGGAACACGCCTCCACATCATTGAATATAAATTGACCTACTACCTCAAGAAAGCTGCTAAAATACCTCATCAACAGCAAGTCTGTATCAGGTAAGAGTACTGTTCCCTGATTTCTCATTTCTTTCTGCTATCATTGAATAAAATTATACAGATGCTAAAGAAACAAAAGGACACTGATTCAAATTTTATGCCTAATAAACCTTGTTCTGAGGGATTACATGGACTTCACTGATGCAGAGATCTTGTAGCGGACAAATTCCAGACACACTGCTTTTATGCATGTTGTTAGAGTGCACTCATCATCCACTGGACTCAGTAAAATCTGGACTTTCAGGTACAATCTTCAACCCCCTCCTCTGGCATATCTTATTTGAAGCCCCTCCTCTCTCTAGAGATCCCTCCTGCCAATGCAATATGAAAAAGGATTTCAATACATGAGGAACAGCTTATTAATTTTACACAGCTCTTGAGCTATTTTGAAATCTACCCTGGGGAGTACTGTCAGCAGCAGAGTGATTATTTCCTCAGCTTTCTTGTCTTTTTCTATGCAATCCATCTGCTTAGCACAATGGGCACACAACCTGTGACTGAAATTTCCAAACAACATACAGTCTAAACAAACAAATTATATTAAAATTATAGCATCCACTAAGAAAGAAAAAAGGACAAAAATAATGAAGCATTGTTTAAATATATATATATATATTAATATATATATATAAAATGTATGTATATATATATATATATGTGAAAGAAAAGTAACGCTGACCTTCCCTCTGTGACTGTTGGCTCTGCTGGCATTACATACAATAAATCACAGACTCACTGCAAGCTAGAAAGCAGTGTCCCAGTGATTCTCACAAATTGTGGCCTGTGAAATCATGCTGATAAACTGCTAATGATCTTAACAGTCCTAAAGTAGTATAGGGAAGCAACTAATCCTTTCAAACAAAGCTAGATATGCCTTCAATGAAGGAAATCTTCATTCCATTCACATTCACTTATGGAACAGAGAGAAAATACCTAGCATACCAACTCCAACAATCAAACATCCAGAGCAATTATATGTACAGGAAATGGCAAACGGTATCTGTAAAACAAAATTACATGATATGAATTCACCAGTTTAAATCTAAACTCAATGCATCACGACTGCCTTTCTTACTTAATTGACATCAGACAGCATAAGCAATTGGAATTACAACACAAGCAGAGAACAATATTTAAGGGAACTGCTCCACATATGGACCCCAAAATGTAAGCACTGATGGCTTAGAAAGATTTGATCTAAACCCCTGATGGTTTAGAAAGATTTGACTTATACCAAAAGACAGGAAAGTCTCATCTATAAAGGCATGGGAGCTCTAAACTTAGTGCACTAGAATATACAAAGATCAGTATTGTATGTCTTTTCTGTATTTCAGATAATTACAGTAGCTCTATAAAAATAAAACCAAACAACTGAGAAAGTATTCCATGTAAAACAAAACAAAACAACAACAACAACAAAATGACCTAGGCACTGATGGAAGGAAGAACAGTATTTGTTCAGTAAATAGCACATTGTTTTAATGCACTGTGTCTTAGTATCAGCACATCACAACAGAAAGTAACAATAATATGGAACTCTGTGAGTCTTTGTTTAATTCCTTTTCCCATTTCAGGCTGTTTTGTGATTTATGATTAGAGGCTTGTCACATTTGGGTAGGTAAAGCTACAGACTCCTGGATGGCTATTTGTTAACAAGCACAAGCAAGCTGAAGCAGACAGTCCTTAACCTCCGCTGCACTTAGTTCTTGTTTGACACACAGCTGTGGGAAAAGCATCAGCCAATGAATTGCTTATGCAGGGATGAGTGAGTCATGGCATACGCTAAGCCAGCATGGAGCCTGCTTTAAGCTATGCCAATTGACAACAGAGTGTTACACACTCTGGCTGTGCCCCAGATAAGTCTCTTATATCATGGGCAAGTGCACAAGAGACACACAGGGAATTTTCAGATGGCCAATCTAACCATTGCTTGATTTCTTTGAATCATTCAAGAAGGAACACAAACGAGAAGCTGATTTACTGTGCCTTAGCTCCTCTCTGAAAAACAGGAATAACTATTCCAGACAAGCCTATTGCCAAAATATGCTGTAGCATCATAGAGATATAGGCACTCATGCAAGACTAGGGCTAATGTAGCCACTTGTTTTGATGTTGCAGTTAAGAACAGGGTTATTTCAGGAACACTGAACTGTTTATATATGAAATTTATACAAAAGTACCATTTAGAAATGATGATTGCTCTTTCCCCCCCAAATTTTTCCTTCTTCTAAATGATGTTTTGACAATTAACTGACCCCTACAGAAGAAAAAAATTAACATCATACACTTTTTGCATATGTAAATTTATTCATATATTATTACATGTAATTCTCTTTTTAGTATTTCTTCTGATTCAAATAATGTGGAAAATGGAAAAAAAAAAAAAAAAAGAGGTGAGAGACTATGAAATAATGAGCAGAGATCAAGATAAAGACTTGAAACAAACAGAAAATATTTACAAAATCTTGACATGTATTTATTCAGACTGTACTTGCTATGACCAACTGGGGACAAGCCTTTTCCACTTCTACAGCAGTGACTTTTGATGAAATAAAGTGACATTTGTCCCTAGTTCAAGGGCCAGCAAAAAACATATGTGACATTGATTACACTTAAACCCATCTTCTCTAAATCTAAGGCATAAGCCCTCGGACAGGTAAACTTTTTCCTACAAGTACATTGAGTAACTAGGATCTGAGCAGTCTTTGAGTCACTTACAATTTTTGTCAGTGTTAATAACTGTCTCCATACCCAAAATAACTGCCTTTATAGATGTCTAACAGATTTATCATACTTTTTTTTTTTTTTTTTTTTTTCCTCATTTAATTACTTACCTCTGCGGATCTCAGGATCTTTAAGGTTTTTTTTGTTTGTTTGTTTGTTTGTTTTTCCCCCATGTTTTGGATACTTATGTCCAATCTAAATTTTTCATTTAGCTGATCATACAACTCATAAAATCATAACCAACTGCAAACTGAGCTTTGAGTGTCCATGTTAGATATTTATGGGCCACAATTCTTCTCAATGAATGAACAACTTACTTAACTGCATTGTTTTACAGTGCCTTGCACAATAAGAAATTCGAACATCTCACTTCAAAATATTTGTTGTTGCTGCAAAATAATGTTGTTACTATTCTTTCATCACTAACTTTTCCCTCTAAATGAAATACAGTAGATTTTACTATATACATGTCAGGCATCAGCTAAAGCTGTCAGATTGTGCTGAGTGATGAAAAGCAAACTTTTTGAGGAGAACTTATGTGAGGAGATTTCTACAAAAGTTTAAAATTACCATAAAAAAAAAAAAAAAAAAAAAAAAAAGTTCTGGCTTCAGTCCTAAGTAAAAGACTGGTTTTCTACCAGAAAAAAGCAGCACAGCTGAAATGAAAGTTTGACCTATATACCCTCATACATGTACATAACACTTTCTACACAACAATTTATAACAAAAGCATATTGCATGTGTTTCTCAACCACATTACTTGAAAAATGTCTTCTGTTTGATGGGGTGTGATGTAACAATTAATACTCCTTAGATGTAATATTATGTGAAATTTCCAAGCAATAAGAAAATTGCTTGGAAAATTTTCCAAGAAATAAAATAATGGCAGATTTCTCTCCCACTCTCTTTGCCCAAATAATGTTTTATTTAACCTCACTTGCTATAGGAGACTATTTTGGAAAATAAAGATTCACAGCATTTCTAATTTTGTAGAATCAACATTACTATTTGAGAGAAGCTCTGGATGCCAGGGCTGGTGCACATACCCCAGATCGACATAAAATCCACAGCAAGGCAAACCAGCCTGAAAAAAAACATGGGATTGGCCCTGGACAGGAGATCCAGTATGTTCTCATCAACTGGGACACTGGGATTTTAGGATGTATCCATTTAGATACAGTCAAAGTGGCTAATCTCACATCTGTTGTTTTGTCACAACTCCTAAACCTCTCTCTGTGGACACTGAATATCCAAACTCAAAATAACAGCATGATTCACATCATACTCATATGTTTTCTGTAAATGTGGCGATTCATTATTTTCACTGAAAGTTCCCTTATAATTCTTGTCTTGTGAAATATAGTGAAAACAACCACTAACAGCATTAAACCAATTTTAAAAACTCATGAGTTTGCATAGTTATCTTCACTACTTAAAAAAAAAAACACATTGCTTAAAAAAAAAACACATAGCTTAAAAAAAAACACATTGCTTTGGTGGAGAGCAACCACATCAGAAGTACAACATGCATGAGGGACATCAGATCAGACAGAGGCACAGTAGATCAAATTATGCAGATGAAATTCTGTGTTTGAACTCAATAAGAACAAATCGGGCCCAGGCCAACAATAAGAAGCGGTATCTTCTCTAGCCTTTAATTCCTTCACATCTCCTCATCTCCACTGGACAGTGAGGAGGAGCCCATGGACTTTTCTTCCCATCTCCTACTTACTTCGCAGGGCTCTCTAGAGCTGTTTTGACTGAGAAAGTCAGCCAAAACAAGTGATTCACTCTCAGCAGGTTTGCTGATGGCACCAAGCTGCATGGTGCAGTTCACATGCTGGAGGGAAAGGATGTCATCCAGATGGACCTTGACAGGCTTGTGTGAACCTCATGAAGTTCAACAAGGCCAAGTGCAATCTCCTGCACCTGGGTCAGGGCAATCCCAAGTACAAATGCAGGACATGTGGAGAGCAGCTCTGAGAAGGACATGGGTGTGTTGGTTGATGAGCTCAACAGGAGGTGGCAACGTGTGCCCACAGCCCAGAAGGTGGCTGGTATTCTGGGATGCATCAAAACAAGTGTAGCTAGCAAGCTGAGGGAAGTGATTGTCCCTCTCTACTCTGCTCTCATGAGATCCCATCTGGAGTACTGCATTCAGTACTGGTGCCTCCAGCATAAGAAAGACATGGACCTATTAGAGCAAGTCCAGAGGAGGGCCACAAGGATGGTCAGAGGGCTGGAACAGCTCTCTTTTGAAAAGAGGGTGAGGGAGTTGGGGTTCTTTAGCCTGGAGAAGAGAAGGCTCTGGGCCCCTTCTAGGGGCCTTCCAGTACCTAAAAGGGGTCTACAAGAAAGCTGGAAAGGGAATCTTTATCAGGGATTGTATTGATAGGACAAGAAGTAATGACTTTAAACAAAAAGAAGCTATATTTCGATTAGATATAAGGAAGAAATTCTTTATTATGAGAGTGGTGAAGCACTGGAACAGGTTGCCCAAAGAAACTGGGAATGCCCCATCCCTGGAGATGTTTAAGGGCAGATTGAATGGGGTTTTGAGCAACCTAGTCTAGAGGAAGGTACCCCTGCACACGGCAGGGAGGTTGGAATCTCTTGGTCCTTTCCAAACCAAACCATTCTATGATTCTGTGACTATAACTGACTCCTCTTCATGGTAGACAAGGTTTCTCCTTTTTTTCTTTCTTTTGTTTTTTTTTCTCCAAGTCTTGTCATTAATTGTAGGTGAGTTGAAGGAATAACATAAACGATGCCCAGAGAAGACCTAAGTCAATTTCAGATACGCAGAGATAAAAGAACATATTTAGAACATAGTCAACTTGCTTTAGAAGCATGTTGGTTTTTTTTTTTTTCTGTTCTTTTTTTTTGTTTGTTTGTTTTGTTTTTCCTCCAGATACAGCTGTAGTAAAAGATAGCTAAGGAAAGAATTAACACTTCTCTCATTTCTGTGTAGGTGTCTAAGTGCATCCCCCACTAAGACCCCAAAATAGCAGAATGATCTGGGCAAATCTTTTATTTCTTAGCCCTCCATTTCTCCATGTTTCTGTAACAAGCCCTCAAGTAAAACACCTAACTATGTATTTAAAAGGAAGATACGTCAATGTGCCATTTACGGTTCAAATATATGAAATAATAGACTATGCTTATTCCTCAGAGGCAAACCTTGCCTCAACTTGTCTTCTGAGATTCAGGATCACAGATGCCATGTATCTATTGTATCAGTACGTTTTTCTTATCCTACCTAGACTGCACAAGCCATTCACACCCTTCAACGGGGCTATTTTTGTGGATTTGGAAAGATTAGTCTTTGCAGAAGTAGTTTTGTGCTTATGAAAATTCAGAACTGCTGTTTTCTATGGTGATTTGGTGATTCACTGATGGTGGGTCCATAGCAGAGACAGTGACTGCTCCTAAGAATGACATCCTCCCCACCAGTTTATTCTAGCTCTGCAGAGTGACTTGCAGCAACACCACTTCTCTCCTCCTCCTTTCCCAGTTTATTTTCACTAGGTATTTTTTTCTGTCAATTAACAGGGAAGAGAATAATTAATTATATTGTTCTGACCAATTACGTCTATGGTTAATGACTTTTGTTACTGAACATTTTTCAACATTTTCAACTGTTAGAGAAATTTTCATTTTTTCAACTTACTACTGTGGAGCATATTCTCATTATAAGGAAATGTCTGTGATATATATATATGTGTGCATACAGATGCTTGCACACAAATGCATAACAAAGTTATGAGAAAGAGTGATAAAAATTACTTTGGGCCATCCATATTGCTATTAGTAAACAAAGAAAAAGTGTAAATGATGATAAATACTTGGCCTCTCTTCTTTATGTTAGTTACTTTTAACTTTATAGAGCAGTGTCGTTATTTATAATACATTTTCTTTCATCAAATCAGATTGTTCCATTACACTTATAATCACAGCTACATTCACAAGTCAACTTATTATCACAGCAAGATCTATCAGCTCTGCCTACACTGTATTTACAAACTAGAAAGGAAGTTGTTAGCTTAGAAAAAAAATGCTACAGATACTGTGGCAGACCTGAGGACATCAAACTTAATAATAGAAAGATAAATTAACTGATACTGGGGAAAGACAAGAAAGAGGTCAACAATGTCATCTTGATTATTTGAAGAGGTTAAGAACTATTGCAAGCTTTGACCATGAAGACAAAAAATGAACTTCAATAAACTAACCTATATGATATACAGAAAATAAAATGATCAAGCATGTTGTCCTATGGTTAGACATTGTAATGACCATCTGTGTGAGAAAACTGATAAAATATTAGGACTATAGAATTGTTTGCCCTTACTCATGCTGGGCATAAGAGTCTAATATCAGAGTTTAGTCTAGAGAGTTTTCCCTGGATTAAAATGAAGAGACAGAAATTTCCCTTAAAGCCAACACAACCCCTTGCTATCAGTAAAAATCCATCTTTGAAAATTAGAAGCAGCGGGAAGTACACTGTATAGAATGCTAAATTAATTTCTTCTGATAACTTATTTCAAACAGTATTTGATTAAAAGACAATGAAACATGCTTTAAATCTAGAAAAACATGGTTACCACAGGCTGAAGCAAAAGTGTTATTACTGATAAGGGACAACAGAGTGTTGTTATTTATTTAGGTTTTGTAAAAGCACCCCAGTCAATCAATAGCTCTGCATGTACTGAGGCAGCAGGGCTTGTATGAAGATGCTTATCAGAAATCCATGAGCAACATTCCACTTTTGATTATAGTACTTCAGACTGTCCACAATACTGCTTAAGACTGTATGCCTCTTTGACAAGCCATATTGACAGAAATAATAATATAGAAACCACGCTTCCTAATTTGCATATCTAACTGCACAGCAAATTAACCACTATGCTAACTGAAATTGCTTTGTTATTCATTTTATTCCAATTGATGCTAATACTTTGGCAGTTGATGTGGATAATAACTGATGGAGCATATTGAAAATTTTGTTATAAAATCTGTATAATTTAAAGACCTGGAGGAAGCTGCTATGCTTTACAGCCTTAAAGTGGAAATGCCTCAGTTATACATACGTGCTCATAGCAGAAGAACTAGTAGCTATTTGGAAACTCATGAATGAAAAGGAGATATAAAATAAGAAGACTGATATACAAACAGATTTTATATATATATATACATATATATATATATATAAAAGAAAAAGATCTAAAAACAAAGCAATTGAGACATGACAATGAGACTTTTTCACTTCTACCTCTAATATCACGTTGTGTAACAATGCTTGAACATCTGGAAACATTTACATTTGATGTTTAAACAAAATATAACCCTTTTCTGCCACATAAGTGCATTCTAAATGAGAAATGTTGTTTCATTTAAACTAATCTTAAAATATTTATTTTATTATCATTATATTCAGAAATAGCAATTCCAGCATATGAAAAATAGAAAGTAATAGGCCATAAAGTATTTTACCTATACCAATAAGTCTTTCTTTACAGTGTTTTGTTTTTGTTTTTAACACAGATACTTCCATATGCACATTTTTCAAAGTTGTTTTCATTATATTCTTCATTATGGTAGCATAAATGATTTTACTGCAGTGTTGCTATTCTTACTTAGTGAAAGCTCCTGGGGAGTTCATTTGGCATCTTCACTGAACAAGAGCCGCCTGATCCAGCCCACAGAGCGACACGCTGGTAAGGGTGAGCTTGTTAGGACTCTGCTACAGAAGTTTCTCTAAACGGACATAATTTGGATGCATCCAGTGCATGCGAACCTCAGCCACAATGGCAAAGCAGAGACTGGAGGAAGTAGGCTTAGTTTAGAGTGTGAGGCCTTCCTGTATGCCTGTGCTCCTACATCAGGTTCTAGGTAAGAAAGACTGGGGGAGGGAATGTGTTATGGTAACACACAATCCCTCTGATCCACATCAGCTGTTATCTCTGAGACTCCACTGCTAACTTTATTTTTTTCCCCATGACCTCATTTTCCACATACTTTCAAACTCTTCTTCCTGCTCAGGAACTTTGTTGCTAAAACATTTTTTCACTCAATCTGCTTGACAGCTTAAATCCCTCTATTTTTTGCACCACAAAGGACGCTAGCACCTCCCAGTCCCAAACTCCCACTTTCTTAACACCTGCCACCAGTACCCTATTCATTCCACTTCAGACACCCTCCGCTCCTCCTAAACCATTTGCCTATATCTTTGTCATTAACCTCAACCAGCTGGATACACTCTGGCCTCGTGCTAATCCAGGTACTTAGATGAACCATGCCTACACATAATGCTCACCAATATTTGTTCTGCCTGTGAACACAAAGATCCCATTCCCTCCCCATTTTTGCATTTTCTTTCCAAGCACATGGACATGCAAATTTCATTAGTTACCTCCTGGGTCCTGCTCTGGCAGATTTGGGAAAAACAAACAAACAAAACAAAACAAGCAAACAAACAAAAAAAAAAACCTACTTTCATTTCTTAGAAAAACACCTGCACAAGAACCTCAGAGTAGAGAGAGAAGAAATAACAGAAAAACAGCCATACACTACTTGACACTCAGTAACTGAATGAGAAGTTGGGGTACAGTAAAAGGCCCAGTCCAGTAGAGAAAAAAGAGGTTTTTGCAGGAAGGAAGGGGTGAATGAGGATGGTGACAGGGCTGCTCTTGGCTTGGACTGGCGCACGCTTCGTTGGGTTAGAAACTGGCTGGATAGCCGGGCCCAAAGAGTCGTGGTGAATGGAGCCAAGTCCAGTTGGAGGCCAGTCACTAGTGGCGTCCCCCAGGGCTCGGTGCTGGGGCCGGTCCTCTTTAATATCTTCATCGATGATCTGGACGAGGGCATCGAGTGCACCCTCAGTAAGTTCGCAGATGACACCAAGCTAGGTGCGTGTGTCGATCTGCTTGAGGGTAGGAAAGCTCTGCAGGAGGATCTGGATAGGCTGCACCGATGGGCTGAGGTCAACTGCATGAAGTTTAACAAGGCCAAGTGCCGGGTCCTGCACCTGGGGCGCAATAACCCCAAGCAGAGCTACAGGCTGGGAGAGGAATGGTTGGAAAGCTGCCAGGCAGAGAAGGACCTGGGAGTGATGGTGGACAGTCGGCTGAATATGAGCCAGCAGTGTGCTCAGGTGGCCAAGAAGGCCAACGGCATCCTGGCTTGTATTAGGAACAGCGTGACCAGCAGGGCTAGGGAGGTGATCCTCCCCCTGTACTCAGCTCTGGTGAGGCCGCACCTCGAGTACTGTGTTCAGTTTTGGGCCCCTCGCTACAAGAAGGACATTGAGGTGCTTGAGCGGGTGCAGAGAAGGGCGACGAAGCTGGTGAGGGGCCTGGAGAACAAGTCCTACGAGGAGCGGCTGAGGGAGCTGGGCTTGTTCAGCCTGGAGAAGAGGAGGCTCAGGGGTGACCTTATTGCTCTTTACAGATACCTTAAAGGAGGCTGTAGAGAGGTGGGGGTTGGCCTGTTCTCCCACGTGCCTGGTGACAGGACGAGGGGGAATGGGCTTAAGTTGAGCCAGGGGAGTTTTAGGTTAGATGTTAGGAAGAACTTCTTTACAGAAAGGGTTGTGAGGCATTGGAACAGGCTGCCCAGGGAAGTGGTGGAGTCACCATCCCTGGAAGTCTTCAAAAGACGCTTAGATGTAGAGCTTAGGGATATGGTTTAGTGGAGGGCTGTTAGCGTTAGGTTGGAGGTTGGACTCGATGACCTTGAGGTCTCTTCCAACCTAGAAAATTCTGTAAACGTTTTACTCATTCAATGTGCAATATTCACTCCACACAATCTATCATATTGGTGGACTCTCAAAGAAACTACCTTTCTTGTTTAAAGTTACTGTGCAAGCTGCAATCACTTTCCTTTCATGTGGACTTTGATACGTATAGTCCATGTTTTTACAATCTAGTGGCACTGCAGTGAGAGCTACTCTACCTACTCAAAAAATAAAATAATTTTTTTAAAAGTTTGCATGGTAGATATAGCTATATCAAAAGTGATAACCTTTCTCTCAGACGGAGCAAGGAGACATGAACACAAGTCACCAAATGCCCCACATGCTGCAGAGACCACTGGTAAGCACTGAGCAGCCCAGGACTTACATTTGTGAACATTATTCTCTTACTTCTCTGCATTTCTCTTTATGTTGCTGATGTCATGACCCAGAAAATTACTTTCTTATTTCTTCCTGTGGTTAAACTCTTGACTCCTTCAGCCATATGCCACCTTTCCAAGTTTAATGTGAGTCAGAAAGCTAAGTTAAAAAAAAAATCATTCGGTCAAGCTTGAAAGATGTTTAATTTTAATATGTTAAAAGATTGTGTGCTGATTAACTTTTTTTTTTTTTTTTTTTTTTTTTTTTTTTAAATAGGGTGAACTAATTGCTTGGTTGGAATTCTGTTTGTGTCTCTGTGAGACACAATACTGACAACTTAAACCACATGAGATCATACTACTAAGCAAAATCCAAGTAAAATTACCTGAAGAAAGTGTTAGCAGCACGATTGTGGTCTGGTTTGTTGAAAGAAGTGGCAAGAATCCAACCATGCAGGGCTTTTGGCTTTGCTTATACTATTAGCTGGAAATGGGCTGGCTGAAGGAAAACTGAAAGAATAAAAAATCAAAGCAAAGCTGAGAGGATGGGGGTGGTAGGGCCAGCTGGTGCCACGGTTAGAGGAGGAAGGTGTGGATGTCTGAGGACTGTAATGACATTTATTGAATGGATGGGAAAAGTGATTTTTTCTCCTTCCTTTGACACCACTGACTCACAATATTAGAGTGCAATGCTTTCAGGGCATCGACTAATTGACCTACCCTAAAACATCTTTTCAACTTTTAACAGGTATGATGCTACAGAAAACTGCCAAAGTAACAAAAAGGCAGGTATGAGGTCACCACAAAGACTGCAGCCTTTATGTAAAGGAAAAATGGAAGAAATGCAAAATGGAAAAATTGCAAAACTGAATGGAGCTAATGCTGAAGCCCAGCCAATGCAGGATACAAGTCTGAGAGTCAAATTCTCACTCTCACCACACTTAAACCTTCAGGGACACTGCAGAACTGCCCTTTGATGCCAGGGTAAGGAATAAGCATCCACGTCACCCAGCCCTCTCCGACTGATGTTTAGAGATGTAGGGATGGGCTCCACAGGAGCTGTGTCCAACCCTGCTCAGCCAAGAAGACAAATGTTCCTGTTAGACTTGTAGAAGCAAATGGGAGCAGCTCTTTGAAGAATTAATAATGAAATGAATGAGATGTTTTAAAACACCACCCAGTTGTAGAGCTTCTGATAAATAAAGAAAAAACAAGGACTTTTAAAGTTACACTCTGAAAACACTCTGGAATACCTTTTTATGATATGTAACATTTTTCATTTTGTAAAATCAGTTACTTAACTTCTGGAGAGGCTCCTAGGCTTCCCTATGAAGCCCTTAACTGTCAACTCCACCACTTCACCTTTCATTTTCTTTAGCAAGACTAATTTCCTCCAGGAGGGTTACCTTTTTGCACCACTACCCCTTGACTGGGTCCAAGGTAATGTTTTTTAAAAATAGCAAAAGGTGTGATTTTAAAATGCTTTCTAAAGAATTGGTATTTAAATGATTACATTTGCTTTTTCCCCATATTCTTTTAGCGTCCCCTAGCAAGCCCCTAAACGATATCCCCATATGTCCAGAAATTCAAAGAACAATAAGTATATATGCATATGTACACACATACGTCTCTAATTTTACCCTGTAAGCACATACAATACAGAACATGCAGCATTCTCAAGCTTGCACTGCCTGAATACACTACAGTGGAGAGTGATGGCCTAAATTTTTTTTTTTTTTTTTGCATTACACCAGACATCTAACTTCTTTCTTAATTAGCAAAATGCTTAAGAAAAGTCATTTCTGTCCACTTTGCCTTTTCTAGCAGTTTAGGATTAAGGTGTATTCAACACACACTGGAAATTTTCAGATAAACAATACAAGCATATCCACTAATGTTAGCATTGCTAACCACTGGAAAAAAAAAAAAAAATCCATTACATCCTAACTACCTCGTGCCTGCAACTGGGTCATCTTGCACAGAGATGCAAAGGTTAAGCATACGATCTGGTTTTTACTTTGCAAATCTTGTAAATGACATTGCATGATCGTGCAAATGAAGCAAGGCAAGATGAGAAAATGAAGAAGAATGAAGCTGTATAATCTAATCAGAAGCTAACAAGGGTTTTTCTTTATCTTTTTTTTTTTTTTTTTTTTTTTTTTTCTTCCCTCGGAGACAAAGGGAGGGTTTGGTTTTAAATCCTTAAGGCACAGTCTGGTGTTTAGCTTTCTTTTACAGCTTTTCGTAATGCTGAACATGTTCATATCTGTTTTGCATGTATTTATGTATAGGTTCATGTAAGTATGCATGTGAAAAGAAAAACTGTAACAGTGCTGTTTAAAGGGCACTGAGGCAGCTTCCTGTCACTTCAGAAACTAAGTCCCACAGTACTGTATTTCTGAAGCAAAATGCATTTACACTTCAGAAGCATTTTTATCTCTGTCCCTTTCCTGACCACTACGTTGGGCATTATTTCCCCCCTTCTCAGTGATTAAGCGCTGACTTCTCTCCCGCTCCCCCGTGCAATTAGCTGACCTTTGCTTTTTAGTTCATCGACTTTCCCACCGAGGCAATGAGTCGGAAGGAGCACGATCATCCCCAGCGATGGAGCACCGCACAGGCTCGCTCCCCGCCCCTCGCTCCCCGCCGGGGTCCCTGCCCTGCCCTGCCCCAGCCCTGCCCGGCGCACGGGCGCTTTGCTCGCCTCTGCGCCCCCGGACAGGGGCAGGAGGGAACAGGGGGGGGCGAGGGCTGGTACCTTCGGGCCCCCCCTTCCCCCGGGGGGCAGCGGCTGAAAGAGACGGAGGTGCCTGGGCTGGGCTTTCCAACCCTCTCGCTCTGCAGCCGGGGGGACACGGAGGGGTCCGAGGGGGACAAGAAGGGGTGCCGGGCAGCCCCGGGGAAAGCCCCGGTGCTGGCCGCAGGCTCCTCCGGCAGCATCCTCCGGCCGCCCCCAGCCGGCTGGAGGCCAGCCGAGCCCCCCGCCGGCCCTGCACCGGGAGCAGCGGGATACCCCTAGCTCCCCCCAACACACACCCCCGACCCAGATTGGGGGTTCCTGGCCCTCCGCATCCCTTTGCCTGAGCTCTGCGGGGCGGGAGGAGGTGCGGGGCTAGGGGGGCGCGGCGCGCAGCCCACCGTGCAGGGAAAACCGAGCGGCGCCCGAACCCACCGTGTCCGCCTCGCAAGGAAGCCGGTGACCTGTAGATAGCGATAGGCACTGAATGATGTTTGCTGCTGCCATGGAAATGGTGAATGTGGTGAGCGCCCAAACTGGAGGCGCCCCACGCCACCCCAAGGAGGCCGCTGAGAGTGAGCGGGACTATCCAGAGTAGGGCCAAGCGGCCCCCGGCGCTGCCGCTGCTGCCGCCGGCGGGGCCCGGCTCGGGGCTGCCCCTGAGGAGCCCCCCCATCCTCCGGTGCACGGCGTCCTCGGGAGGAGCAGCAGCCACAGGGAAGGAAGGCAAAGTTTGGGCAGAGGCGCGCTCGCAGCCTCGCGCACGGTGCCGGCGGCAGCTCACCGCACCAGGCGAGCCATGGCTTCCCTTTGGGCTAGCTTATGAGGATCCTTTTCTCCAGGTCTTCTTCTGGCCAAAACAATCCGAGACATAGTCAGAGGCGGAGAATCCAGGCGATTCCGAGCCTTCGCAAAGAGGTGGAAGAGAGGAAAAGCCCCGTGCTCAAACAATCGCTAGTTTCAGCTTTCCCGGGGCTGGTGCTCATTAACAATACTCCACAGTTGCAAACGCTACGAGAGTGCCAAGCATTCCCCCATCCTCAGTAATCCACAGCGTAGCCAATCATGCCACATCGCTGGCTAAGGAAGAAGCAGGGGATGCCACTCCATCAACCAGAGCTGGGAAAGCAGAGAAAAATCAAACTGCTGCTCTTCCCTCCATTCATCTCCAAACTGGTGAGCCCTCTCGGAGCAATCTCTCCCGGCGCGCACACACACTCGCACTCGCACTCACACACGCTCGCACACGCCGCCAGACAATAACGGGGCTGCTCCGGCAATCTCAGTGGTCTGCCTATTGACAGTAATACCCGAGGATGTTTTCAGAGAGAATAGTGCACCCTTATGAAAGAAGCTGGGAAAAAAAAAATAACCATGCTTGCGAAGAGCAGGGCTATGCAAATCTGCAGTCTCCAAACAGCAAATCACCGAAGCTCGGATGCAATGCAGAGGACGAGCCTATGTTAAAGAGGGAGGCTGAGTTCAGCTCCCACACAATCGCACTGCCTCCCTGCCTTTCGGGAGCCGCACAGTGCCAGAACATGGCTCGGGCGGTGCGGCGGACACACGCACGCCCCTCTCCCCAGCCCGCCACCCAGCCGCGCCGGGGAATTAGCAGCACGGCGGGCGCCTTTCCCCTCGTTGGGTAGTTCAGATGTGCCAGTGTCTCGAAAAGCCACTTTCGCCTTAAAAAAAAAAAAAAAAAAAAAAGAACGATTTCGAGTCTGTTAATTGGCCTAAACTTCGCCCATCAGACGTTTCCCCTGTCGATTCGAGCATCGGCTTTGATTATCCGGTAATTACACACATGGCGCCTAACAAAGAGTTACGCTTTTTTTTTTTTTTTTTTTTTATCTTTCCTTCCCTGGCTTACTTACGCGTCTGCCACCCCACCGCAGACGCGGCCACCAACCGGGCTGAAAACGTTTCTGGGCCGCCCCCCCCCGGCTGCAGGGCGGCACCAGCAGCATCGCCCCTGAGCTGCGGGGCCCCGCAGCCGCAGCCTCGCACCGCACCCTCCTGCCCCGAAACCAGGGGGAAGGGGCGTCTCGGCCCCCGCAGCCTAGGGGGTAAGACTACACGGTGCAAAGCCAAGCCCCGCATCGAAGGAGAAGGCATTGCTCTCCTCCCCGGGTCGTGTGTCCCGCGCCCCCCGAGCCGGCGGGAGAGAGGCGCAGCCCCTGCAGTACCGCACCTGGGCACAGCACGGGGTGAGAGCCCCACGCTGCCGGCTCTCCTCTCCCCGCCCTCCGCCGGTTCCAGCCTCCCGTAGATCTTGTGCCATGCCTTCAGCAGCATGAGATCATGGGCGCGGGGTGCGGATGCGTGAAAGGGAGAGGGCGAGCGGTGGGTGTGCAAAAGCCTTTTTATACATTTCGCGTTCGTTTAGAACAAAACCTGCTGCAGTTTGCCGGGGGACTTTCTAATTCACACGGGGATGATCGGAAGTCACAATCCTTACTCAACTGCGTAGGCTTAGGGAAGAACGAGAAAGGAATTTCGCCCCGGCTCTGCTCGGCCCAGGATGTATTGCATCCCCGGAGAGGAGCGAGGAGACGCCCTAAACCATACGTCCTCCACACCACTGCAAAAGCAGCCCCAAAACCCGGTACTGGAGGCTAAGAAACGGCCCCTCCTGCCCTGCCCGCCCCCAGGGCTTTGCACTTTTACAGCCAAGTTTTGCAAAGATGCTAAGATGAATTGCAAAAGATCTTAACGCAAGATGAAAGCACTCAAGCACGGAGGGGAAACCGCATGAGTGAGCGGCGGGGCTGGAGCGGGGCCTTTCCCCGACAGGTCACTGCTAACACAGCGCCAGCCTCCAGGAAAGGGTCCGGTGGGACATGGGCTATCCCCATCCCGGCACCGGACTGCAAAATAAAAGGGCAACTGGTAAGAAACTCGGTGACTTTTCCTACCTGTCTTAAGAAGCAAAACAAATAACTCCAAATTTCTGAACTTTTGGTTTGCAGCTGCCGTGTGCTGTCATCTCATAATAAATAAATAAATAAACCAACCAAATAATAATAATAAAAAAAGTTTGTGGTTAAAAAAAGAAGTCAACAACAACAACAAACACAAATTCCCTACATCTCAGAGTTAAGGTAAGAAGAAAAAAGAGAAATTTTGAAGAAACATCAGCCCGGACTTGCCAGGTGTTCTAAAATTAAAGCCTCTGATGTCTATTTCTTGTTCATGCGAGTAATATATGCTAGCAATCTTATCCATAAATACTGCTACTTTTTCTATCAATGTCTCAAAAAAAATGAACTGAAAAACTTCATTCAATCACTGAAACCATTTTTTTCAGTAAACTGTTCACATGCTGTTGCAGATTTAGAAACAGAGTAGTTACTTGATTGTACTTAATGATAGTAAAAATCCTCCAGATGAGTAATTTAAAACTGGTATCAGTTCTCTGAAATAGGAAGCTGGTATTGCCAACCATGTAATGATACAGTTGGCACAATTACTTCCAGTTGGCAAGTCCTCTCTAGACCATCTTCTGCTTGGCTCTTTTAAGGTCTCCATCAAGAGCTCTATTATGCTACCACTTGGTGGGAGTCTCCCTGGTGACATCCAGGAAAGTATGGCTGGACCTCAGTTGCAGGGATCCTGTTAGTTATAACTTTGCAACAAAATCTTTCCACAAATCTCTCCCAGCCTGAGTATAGTTCGTTCAACTAAAATATACTTTGGTGTGGATACTGTAGATGGTGTGGATACTGAGTATAGTTCGTTCAACTAAAATATACTTTGGTGTGGATACTGTGGATACTGTAGGACTTTGTGTTCTCTCCATGTTGTTGCATATGTTTGTAGCCTGAGTGCCTTAATCTAAATTCTTACTTCATCTGCCATGTTCTTTGTCACAGGGGCCTATCTAGAGTACTTAAATACCAAGCACAGATGAATAAAATGTTTAGGTACTTCAAAAGTACTTATTTTTTATTTTAATATTTAATTAAAGAGAAAAAAGGTGTTTAAGTGCTCACATTATTAAATATGTACTATTTATGCAGTGCATACACATAACAGCTACTAAAGTTTCCAGTTCAAATCTGTGTTTGGAGACTACTTGGAGAAGGCTTTTTTCATCAAATAGATTATAATGGGTCATTTTTAGATGTTACATTATGATGTTAAACACTATGTAGGGACTGCTAAATCGATGGATTATTTTGCTGCTGCATATTCAAACTAAGAGTTGAGGACACAAAGGCCAATCTCCATAAAGCTACTTAGGCATTTTCCTTAAGTACTTTCTACAAATGTGAACAGGGAGACACATGACTAAGTAGGCATCCTTTGCTAGATCTGGCAATGTGCTCAGCACCTTGTAGGTACTAATTTTAATGTACGCTATAATTTTAATGACATTTGACATTTTCATGGCTCTGCACTCTGAACCACAGAAGGAAATGAGGGGACTATGCAAGTTTAAGGGAAGAAAAAGGTTATCTAATGCAGTGCATGGGTGAGAAATGGGGAGAAGTAGTTTGTGGAAAATATCACGAGATTGAAAATGGAAAGGATAACAGAAACAGAAAAAGGAAGGTGTAGAAGTAAGCATACGTGAAAGTAAATGAGAGGTAGATGAGAGCAGAAGGGCAAAAGAAGGAAAAACAAGGAAATAAAATTACTTCTTGTTCTTTTTTTTTTTTTTTTTGTGATAACAAGCACTTCTTTCTAATTTGAAGCAAATCTTGGTAGTTAGATACTTCTAGTCTTTTCATGTTTTATTTAAAAGTCTTAATTGATAGTCTTAGCACTCAGAGTTAAGCTTTTTAATGAAAAGTAAAAGTTTAAAGCATCTGCAAGTAAACATTATGAAAGCCAATGGTAAGAACTGTTTCTCATTTATTTTTTATTTTATTTTTATTTATTTTTTTTACCTCCTGCTGACATAAGAGTGAATATGAATCTTTCCTGGCTGAGGACTAGCTGAAATTGAAATAATCTGGTTGTAATCCCCAGGGGCACAAAGTCATGCACACCAACACAATCAACACTGTGCTATCAATTTATGAAGGCCTCTCTCAAAGAAAGAAGAGGATGTACAGAAAAGCAATAAACACAGAATTTGTGTAAACAAATAAATATCCTATTAGAGACATAGCAAATAAACTGTGAAAATAATCTACAGGATTCACAAGGTAGTTTTCAGTATTCTGAAAATATGCCCAACACTTGGCTTACTGAAGCTAACTTTATGATTTTGTTGTTGGTGGTTTTGTTGTGTGTGTTCATTTTTAACCCTATTTAATACTTATCCTGTGCAGGTCCCATAGCTAGTACATGAGACTTTTAATTGAGTTATCTCCACCAAGTGCTCTATGAATACCAACAGTTTCCTAGGTGTATAAGTAAGACTCTCCTTAACTGTAAAAACACATATTTTCCTTGCTTTTTCTACTGAGCTACACCATTATATAAATAAATGCCATATATAAATGCCAAATGTTCCTAAAGAATACTTATACAAATAAAAAGATTGCTTCCAAGAGTATAATTTACATTATTTCATTGAATAAAATCAGGTACTTCTTGCCAGTACAACTATCTGCCTACACCCTGATTCTTGTCAATATAGCTATATCAGTGAAGATAACCATCTTGGTGACACAGGCAAAGCTTCCGGGCAGATCATGCCTTAGGCTAGCAGTTGTTGTCAGTTAAATTCAGGGCTCCTTAGGTTAAGTGCCTTCTTATGCAACCAGAATTCTCTGCCCATCTCTGTTTGCCAGAGATGAAACGCTACACTTTGTGTTGCAACAGCCACACTAAAACTCCTGAAGCTCAAATACTGTGCAGCAAACTCAGGTAGAAAAAAGCTCTACAAATATGTGTCTGTATTACAGAGAATGCTGTTCAATGAACACTTTAGCACATTTGCTATGTTTTTCTATTGTAGCTTTTCTCCACTGTTGTGTATGGAATCTCATTTCATTTGAAAACCTGTGGAAATCTTTTGATTGCAATTAAGCAGGACAGAACTTATGTTTATCTGACAGACAATGGCTTAGAGAAGAAAATGTTCAAGCTGTTAGGTTTAACCTATAAGTACTTACTGCTATAAACTCTGATGACTTTCAGGACCCACCCTCCCCCTTCCAAGAGTACATGTCCGATTTTTCCATTGAATGTGTTATTTTTTTTCTCATTTAAACAGAATAGTGTCTCTTCCAAAAACTAATGAGCTGCAAGATTAGGCCTGTTTAGGGAATTTATACCTGTGATCAGGGAATAAGAACCATAGCCAGTTTGTGTCCTAACCCTCCATAATTTAGAGAGAGGACAGAAACCCTTTACTTTAGAAAGGAAGCCAATACAGCATATCACACAAATTTCTAAGAGTCTTGGAAGATAACAAATATGATTCTAGGAGAGATGCAATGAGTATTTTTGTAGTCATAAAATACGAAGACATTTCAGTATTCGGTGATTATTTTTCTATTTTTTTTTCTTTTGTATAGATTAATTATATCATATGAAAAAAAGGAGTTTACAGTGGCTCCTTTCTCTGTAGTACAGGTATACTCTACGTATGTATTGCAAAAAATAAATAAATCAACAGCTAACTAGTCTTTCTGTCCATCCAAATAAGCTTAAATCTTCACCTGAAATGTTTCTTGACCCCACATGTGTAAAGACAACAGTAATCTCTTTCTTTCTATTCCTTGCTATTAAAAGCAAGGTATTTTTATTTTTTTTTTTTTCCATTTTTACTGAAACTATGCATACAAGCCAGATCCCTTCAATTTAGAATAGAAGGGACTGGTTGGAGAACATTTTCCAGCAAGGAACTTTGGCTCTAAAAGCAAACTCACTCTTGGTCTGAAATAGCCCTAGTTGGTCTATCAGTCTTCAGGGTACTTTGCCTAGTCCAGCCACTGGTGGCTAGCATTAGCCCTGGTTTGACCTGATTTGAGGACGATGGCTCATACTAAACTGGGAGATGTCTTTTGCTGGCTGCCAGTGCTACTATTTTCCCTTCCCTTCCCTCTTTAAATTTGTCTGAAGGGTGCTAACACCTTGGCTAGGTCCACCTTTTCATTTCAATATAAAGCCCCAGAAATTAAGGCCAAATCCACACGTACATGCATGGAGGTATTTAAGAGATTTGTTGTCCTGTATAAAACAGGGCAGGATGTACTCATGTTCTCTCTGGACTACCACATGAGCACTTAGTTCTATGGGCAATTAGATGGCTGCCAAACCTGCATAAGTCTCTTTGATTTTCACCAGTGCTGCCATAGGAATTGGCACTACATCACTGCAGGAGAATGAGATCCCTGACTACAGCTTAAATGCTTCTAATTTCAACTCTTCAGCAAATGCTTCAGCTAGGGACAAAATACAAACAAACAACAATAGACACTAAAATAGGTTGAAAATTAGTCATCTTGAAGTTTGATGGGATCAGTGACAGATACCAATAACAGAATGCAGAGTTGCATTCTTCTGTGTTCAGTACAAGCATACAAAGTGTAAGCAAAACCTAGTTGTTTAAAAAGATCAACAGAAATAGGAAAAGTCTGTGTTTGGGCTTGTTCTGTAGCTCCTGTTATTATCATACATCTATAATATTAAATGCCATGTCGTGACAAAGCTAAAACTTGACTGAAAGTGCAATGGCTTTAAGATGGGAAATTGGGTTTAAAGAGCTTGCAAGGCAGAGCTGATGGCCTTTTCTGAGGTGGGAAGCCCACAGGTAATGGGAGGAACTCTAAATGATGCTCATCAAGTGCCTAAAGTTAAGAATAGTCAGGAGATGTGGGCCTATTACAGCAAGTCCAGAGCCAGGCTTGCTGACCAAAGGGCTAGAACACTCATTCAGTGAAGAGAAGCTGAGAGAGTTGGGGTTATTCAGCCTGGAGAAGAAATGGAAGGCTCTGGGGAAAACCTTACAGCAGCCTTCCAATACTTCCAATACAGGTCCTGAAGGAAAGATGAGAAGGGACTCTTTATCAGGACATGTAGTGATAGAACAAGGGGTAATGGCTTTAAAATAAATAAGGCAGATATAGATTGGATATTATGAAAAAAATCCTTACTATTAGGGTGATTGGATACTGGAACAGGTTGCCCAGAGAAGTTGTGGATGCTCCTTCTTTGCAAGTGTTCAAGGCCAAGTTGGATGTGACCTTGAGCTACCTGATCTAGTGGGTGGTGTCCCTGCCCATGGTGTGGGGCTTTGGAACTAGATGATCTTTAAGTTCTGTTGCAACTCAAGCTGTTCTACAATTCTATTAATACATTGTTAAGCAGATTTTCCTGACATGATTTCTAAGGTGTCCCCCGTCACGGTTCATGATCATTTCCCCCCGTTGTTTCAAGCCTTGGAGAAGAAGAGGCCATACAGTGGAGTTCCACCTCCTGCTTTCCCGCAATGCATTAGCCCTGTAACAGTTTTTTCAAAGAATGGGGCAGCAAGCAAGGCAGCTTGCTGCCATTCTGTCTGCTCCTGAACACGTTGTTTCTGACCCCTGACAGCAGTAGTACTACAGGTTAGATGTAGAAATGACCAAATTTAAAATCAGAGTTGTTAGAGGACAGCATTAACTTCTGGCATTCATACCTTCAAGATGCCCAAATACTTATTTAGCTTTTTTTAAAAAAAGCATTAAAAAAAAAAAGTGTAACCACTGTGCAGAAACCATGTTCAGAAAACATATCTGTAGTGCCAAACAAATGTCTATAGCTGAGTTATGAGCCTCTGAACACACAGGTTTCAAATGGAAATGCTGACATAATCTTAAATGTAGTGGCACAAATACTGTCACTACAATAATCCTTGTAATCTAATATATTAGCCCTGGGGGGATGGAAAATTCAATTGCTGGTCTTAGACAGCCTTTCTGAGGCTCAATTCAAATTGCATAATTATTCTACATCCTTCAAGTTCTTCAAAATACATTCCAAAAGCAGTATTGTACATTCCAAAATATTTATTCTTCAGAGATTGATTTGACTTTTTTTTTTTTGTACTTTAAAGTGAGATATATGACCTCAGAGGCATGTGAAAAATCATTAATCAAGTTTATAACGTGTAACACTCTTTTGTGTGTGAAAGACTTACTTTTTTCCAGAATTCCTCAGTTATGTTGCCAAGATGATTCCCTTAGAGAGCCATGTGTTTATCTCGACAGGTGTCAGTGAGATCTGTGGAGTCTCAGTGGAATTGTTACTGGTTGCTTTGAGGTACAGTAGAAAACATTAAGGCTGCAAACTAATGAACTTGCCTTATTACATTCTAAATAAAATAAACCACAGACTAACCTGGATTAATCTACTAATGCCTTTCTAATGAAGCTTTTATTGGGCATATGGTGTGGTCTTGCTATTTTCCTCATATAGCTAGCACAAGCAAAACCTCAGAATAAAACCTAGATGTTTCTTTTCTGTTACACACCAGTATCAAAAACTCACTATGATAATTATTTTCAGATTGCTATTTTGCTAGCATAACCTTTGATTAACTTACAAGACTAATTGGTTAAAAAAAATAAAAAGCAATCAGAACATTAAAAGGAAACAGGATTCACCGCTGGTAGGAGAAGAGAAAAATATAACTTCTGCTGTTGCTAGGGGAAAAATATAAACCACAACTGCTGACTTTTAATTACTTTAGAAAGCACTCTGTGACCTGTCCTGACAATCCCACAGAATCACTAACTAAATATTGTAACTTCTGAAGTTAAATAATCATTGTGTAATTACAGCTTGCTAGCATTTTCCAGCCCTTAGCTGTAACTTACTATAATTTTGTAATGCATATTAAAAACAATTAAAACAATAGGTGCTTTAAAAAAAAAAAAAAAAAAAAAAAAAAAAAAAAAAAAAAGAGTTCTAAGCAAGGTGGAACAAGATAGCATCTTTTCCAGCCAGCTATGCATTTTGCTTTTAATTGTTACTTGCTTTATCTCTGTCTATGAAAAGATCAGAACAGAAGAAAAGACACTCTTTAGTAACATTCTTCTGGGAAAACACTGCTGAATTTAGGTATAAGCTTATACCAGCAATTCAAAGAATAGAAACATCACATATGACTTCAGCTTTGATATACTATTTCAAATACTGAATTTCATTTTTCTCAGTTTCCCACATAAATTTTTGCTTTGCTTCTGTACTTGCAAGATGCCCATTAAAAAAAAAAAAAAAAAAAAAAAAAAAGCCAAGCTTCCCTCTTCCCTTATTTACTTCAACAACAAATTAGCAGCCAAGTTTTCATAGAGGATAAGAAAATAGATACAGTGAAAACTGAGTGAGAATACAGTTTTTCTTTCCTTTAACACCAGCAGCCAGAAACAGTATGAAAGCAATGGATCATGAAGAAAAGCAATTTCCTACTTCAGGGATTAAGCAATACCCTCTTTTGTAATGTTAAATGAAAGTTCTAGTTATTTTTTCAAGTAATACTGTTGTGTTTTTTTTTACCCCCAGTTTAAATAAATAGTCACTAGAGAAGCTCCAACAGTCCCAAACACATCACTTTCTTGCCAATCAATAACACAGATAAAACCCTTTATGTTGCACTTCTTTGAGCAAGCCTATTGATAGAGCAAGAATAATTAAGCTACTACACAAGCTAAAGATAATTAATGTAACGAGAGAGAATATCTGGTGATACACATGTTCTGTTCTTTTCCTCAGGACAATTATAGGTGATTATAATACAGAAAATATACAGAATTTTGTTGAAGCATTCAAATAAAGACAGCTACTCACATTTTACTCGCATGGTATGTTTCTTATCCTGTGACACTGTAAAATTAGCTAGTTCTGTGGCTAGCTTATCAGGTGATGTACTACACCCTTGTCTGAATCATTATCCTACACTTCCCTTTGATAATATGGATAAGATGGAAGTTCTACATCTGCCTCTGCCACAGCTTTTCAGTGCAACCTCAGGCAAATCAGTACAAACCATTAGTCACTTAATAGCTAATTGACGAACCAAGTCAATGTTATCAGTCATAAGGATAAAGATTATTTGCATGAGTAGGGCTTGGCAGAATTATACGCTTAATACCAAAGCTGAAAGGTTTCAACTGCTTTCATCTTCAAGCGCTATTAAACAGTGCATTGCAGGATTAAGCCTTCTGCATGTATGAGTTTGGAACTGTAAAGCTCTAATGAATGTTCAGTGTGGGATTACAGCCAATACTGTGTTTAAAGCACTTAGAGATTGCTTCATAATAAATGCCAATGTTTGGAATAATTATGGATGCGTGGGCCTTTCTCAGTTTTTATACATAGATAAATGGGAATCCTGTAAATATCTGATCAACTTTGCTTAAGAGGACAACTTGCATGGGAAAGGATTATCACTGTAAAGCAGGTTTGTAGGACCAAACTTGTTCCTGTTAACATATATGCAAATAATAGCAGCACCTACGAAGAAATCTGAAACAAGAAATCATTTAACTTGTACCTGTTATTCTGTTTGTTTTTGTTTTTTGTTAAATTACATTAAACATTTTCTTAGCTAAGGCAAGGCACCTACTAAATAATTACAATGAAGAGTCACAACAAACTTATCTTTCAAAAACAGGTCGTAACAGGAAAGAAAATGCTAGACTTCTCAGCTGCAATTTTATGGTTCTATCAAAACTTGTCTAATTTCACCTATATTTTTCAGTAAATAATAAACGGTGCAATCAGAGAAAAAATACATGATGCGTACATATTTTTAAGACTGCTACCTTTTTAAGCCTTTAACATCTTTGTATCTATTTTTGTTTCTAAGAAGCAAAATGAGACAAATGGGGCCTTTACAAAGAATAAAAAGGAGTGAAACACGTTATCGGAATTTTTGCACATGTTAAAGCTGTCATAAATTTCAATATAAAATATGGGTGCATTGCTGGCCATCTTTGGTTACACAGTTCAGCTTTACTGCCCAGAAAAGCTTAGGGGCATAATACATACTGGTTTTTCATTAGGAAGTTTTCAAAAACCACCACATTGAACCATTAGCCTATAATAGCTCTTTCAGATTTAACAGGATGTCAGTTCCTGGAGCTGTTTTTCCTTTGATGCACACAAAGTACTACCAGTAATTTTAATCAGAATTATGCCATGCACTGGTGGAAGACAATCACATAATATGAATCATGCTTTTTTTTTTTTTTTTTTTTTTTCCCCCATATCCCTGCCTCTTGCAGAATTTTTATTTTTATTTTATTTTTTTTTAGTGGAGTTCATGCTGCATATACTACTGATTTGTGTCTGCTTTGTTTAAAAAAGCTTAGTAATATAGTCCTTCTCATCCAGATATATCAAAGTGCTTTGCAAAGCAATGAAACCAGTGAAGCCAAGAAAAAAACTTGTAGTGAAACTCTTTTTCAACTAGTAATATGAAAAGCTTTCAAACTATTTGTACTGAAAAATAAAGGAAACACATTATAAAAATTAAAGCACATTTTAAAGAGATTTTATTTTGAAAATAATGTTCCCTTTCAACATTTTTGAGGTTTTGGTTTAAAAAAATTTAGATGCCTTTTCTTCATCACTTTTTTTTTTTTTTGTCTGTGATTGAAAAAATATTCTCCTAATTATTTTCTCTAAACTCAAAACTAGTTAATTCCTATAGCTCAAATCAGTTCACTTTACTCAATAAAACTCCTATTCTGAGTAGTGCTCTGAAAACCTCATTTTCACTCAATTCCTACTCAAGGAGCACAAAAGTACTGAAGAAAGATTAAACATTTAGATATAAGCTCACAGTGCTTGCTATTAAGCATCTCAGTTTCCATTTACCATATTTAAACTTAAAATTCTTGTGATAAAGCTCAGTGTGAAATGGGGCCACACCATCCGTATCAGTTCAGGCGGTAAGACAAACGCTCAGTATCAAGCACCTAAAGGGAATACACTGTTCATTGGGTACAAATGTGCTCCACATTTTCTTGCATATAAGGGTGATGTAACTTGCCTGGGATTCTACAACCTAACACAAAGGTTGACAGCAGTATCCCTGCTCCTTACCTTCCTATTGAAAGATTTGTGCTTGTATTATTTGAGACAATGAGCAACCCTCATTTGGCTAAAAGTGAACTTTGACACTAGAAGTACAATCACAGAAGAGGTTTTGAATTGCAATATACATGACAGTACTGCTCATGGCACTGTATGCTTTCAAGCTCTGATATATATGCTGTGGAAGAAGCCACAAAGTGAGAGTCAAAAGGCAGTTTGTTCAATGGTTTCAGCCAACACCCCATTGACCAGAATGGAATTAAGAGAATTAATGGAATTAATAGAATTAATGTCCAGGATAAGGACCTGGATAGTACCTTAGTGCTAAAATGTTCCAGCAAAATCAATGCTAATTATAAATTATTAGAAACTTCATTATTATTATTCTTACCTACTTCAGACTAAAGATCAATTTATCATTAATGCAAAAAGAGATTTAGAGCAATATTTATGCCCTCAAAAATAATATCCATTAGGTATGTACTACACCCCCAAGTGCATTTGCTTCTTGTGGAGCTCTTCCAGAAAACTGGACCTATATACAGTATAGTATGATTATATTTAGCTTGTAAGGAGATATTGAACAGGTGGAAACAGATTACAACCTTAGAAACATCTAAAACAACTTCTCCACTCAAGGTGGGTTTCAACTGTACATTACAACTGTATGAAAAAGTTTTTTGGTATGTAAAAAATGGTAGTTTGTTTTTTTTTTTTTTTTGTTCATTTGTGTGTGTGTATGTGTGTAATTTGCAAGCAATAGAATCATAGAATATCCTGAGTTGAAAGGAATCCACAAGGATCATCCAGTCCAACTCCTGGCACCACACAGGCCTACCCAGAAATTCAGACTATATAACTAAGAGTACAATCCAAACATTTCTTAAACTCTGACAGGCTTGGTGCCATGACTACGTCCCTAGTGTGCAACCCCCCTCTCAGTGAAGAACCTCTTCCTGATGCTTGACACCATTCCCTCTGGTCCTATCACTGGTCACCAGAAAGAAGAGATCGGCACCTGCCCCTCCACTCCCTCTTCTAAGACCGCAATGAGGTCACCCCTCAGCCTCCTCTTTTCCAGGCTGAACAAACCAAGTGACCTCAGCGGCTCCTCATACATCTTCCCCTCTAGGCCATTCACTGACTTTGTAGCCCTTCTAGGCCCTTCACCATCTCTGTAGCCCTAAACAGTAAAGCTCAATACGGTAGCCCACTATGATAAAGGCTTCCTTATACTTCAGAAGATCAGAAATAAGCAGAGTCACAAAATTGGTTTTTCAGAAGGAAAATTTTAGTTACACTTTTGAGGAAGTTTGCTTCTTCCTTTCTGTACTGCTATGGTTTGTGAAAAAGCTGAATTTAAAAATGACTAACAGCAGGGAATTCTGTGCTGCTATTCAGTACAGACCCACATGGTAAACAATACCTAGGTTTTTTGCTACTTTATTTAGAATCTCTAATTTAATCTTTTCATAGGGAAAGGAAAAACTGCTGTACCACAAAGGTTTTTGGTCACAGCACTGAGAACAGCAGATATTACAGCAATCTTTAGCTGTTAGCAATGTTAGCAATGTTAACTATGTAAGCCTCATTAGGAATTTTTTTGACCTAGGTGACTAAAAGCATAAGGATTGAGAAAAATGAAAACATTAACACAAACCTGGACGTTAACCTGCAATGCATGGTTTCTGTCTTGATAAAAGTACCAAACTTCCAGTGGCTGGTAAATAGGATGAGAAAAGTGCTCTTAAATCAGTAAATGTTGATCATTACTATCTGGTTGTGGTGAACAGCAGATGTATTCTTCTTCAGAATGAAGAATCTTCTTAAAAATGAAGATTTTTTTCCATGTATTTTCAGTCAAAAAATCTTCAATAAATATTGATTGTGTTTATCTAATAGCTATGTGGGAGGGTAAAATAATCAGTGCTTGTTTTTAGTTGTCTGGTTTTACTGAGAGCCTTCAAGCTTGAACGTGGCTCAGGGTGACACTTGGAGCTGGCATCTGCTCACAGTGTATCAGAATGTGCAAACACAAGCATAGCCTGCAAAAATATGAAATAATTCTTCCCCTCAGCTCAACATTAATAAAACCTCAGCAGGAGTACCAGGTACAATTTTGTATACCACACTCCAGGAAGACATAAGCCAATTGAGAGAACAGTGAGGAGAGCAACATGACCAGAGTCTAGAGAACATGAGCTGTGCTGAAGTTTGAAAGAATTGGGCTAGAGAGGAGACAGCTTAGAGGGAACATGATAATAACCTTCTAATACATAAAAGGCAATTTCAAAAGAATAAGGAAATAACCTGTTCTCAATAACAATGATGGATAGGGCAAAAATAAATGTACTATACTGAAGCAATTAAGATTCAGGATAGATATTATGAAAACCTCAACGGTAAGGATAGGGAAGCAGTATAAAAGATTGCCTAGAAGATGGTAGAATCTCCAGTGTTAGAATTATTTCAGAACAGCTTAGATACAAGCCTTTCTAGAACTACTTAAATATAATTGATACTCTTTTGGGACTGGGATGACATCCAGCAGTCTCTTTTATTTTTATATTTCTATGAATAGGACTGTCGTATGCAATCATTTACACTGTAAATTGTTAAACTGGATAAATGAAAAAAATCTCCTCTAGGCCTCACTTTCCCCCTCCACAGAGCTGATGAAGAAATAAATAAGAGTATACTTCTTATCAATACCCACGTTTTCCCCATATATGATGTTACTAGAAATGACAGATCTATTTGGCAGTTTGAAGAATTTCTTAGAAAACAAAAATGAGAAGGAGCAACCTTATCTGGACCTATAGTAAATAAATGAATAAGAAAAAATATTTCTTCACCTTGATTTCATATTCTAGATCATGAAATAAAACCACTTCAAATGATTTAAAGAAAGGAGAAAATGAATCAAGCACAAAGATTTTAGATGAGTAGAAAAGAAAGGAACCAGCATCATCAACTTGTGTTTTTAGAAGAATATCCTGTGATATGTGATCATGTAGCTGACATACACATACACACATATATACATTTATGTGTGTGTGTATGTATGTATATATATACACATATGTATGCATGCCACTTCTTAACACTAACAAATTGTCATAACTAGACCTTACTTCTTAAGGCTGGACCATATAATTTGCTATGACAGGCAGCAATGCTGCATGCTAAGCTCATGTTTGATAAATATCATACAAGAGACTGAACACTCATGCTCTTGGACTTAGTGGACTCAATAGTATTTGTTGAATAGCTGTTTTCATGGTTTTTAAACTTCAATCATATTATTTAGGAAAACTTCCAGTTTCAAACCTTTTTAGCCCTCTACTGAACTACAATATTTTGTTGAACGATATTTTCAACTACTTACTCTAGATGTTTTGTTTTATCTGTAGCTTACTCCTGAATGGTTCAGATGGTAGGGTACCTTGATGTTTTAACTTATATGCTTGTGTGTATTAAATGAATACACTTGTATGTATTAAATGAAAAAGCACCAAGTGAACTGATCAAAAGTGAAATAAAACATAACTGAAAAAAACTTACTTTTAAATTTCAGATTACAGCTTGAGTAAAATTTGTCTACAATAGCTCTCAGGGAGAAAACTGTACTCTTAGCACAGGAGATCTGTTGTTCTCGAGGATAGGAAGAAGTAGAAATTCCCTACTTCTTTGAAAAGTTATGTCTCTGTAAATCTCTATCATTTATACCCTAGACAAGTCTACTAACATTCATCATTTCTTCCTTCTGTCCCTGGTCAGTTGCACTGAAGTGAAGAGTGAGAGGATATTTCCAGAGCCAGTTACTTGCTGCTTACGTCCCTTCTGTTTAGAGAAGATTTTTGCTAGCAAACAAAATAACTTAGGATTTGTTCCTGATTTTTTAAATTCATTAGAGATAATCATAAGCATTGAATTTCTTTTCAGCTCTCTTGTCACTCTCTTGTCAGTAATTCCCCTTCCACTGTCCTTCAAAAAAATGGTTTCCTTAGATCCATACTGTAACTGAATCCCTACAACTAAAAAAGAAAAACCTGTTGCAGCTGATTTCACTGCTGATGGCTGCATTTCCAATTAAAAAAAAAAAAAAAAAATCTTAAAATACACATCTCAAGCATATAAATCTTTCCAGACACCTTTTGCATTACTGTTCTCCTTCACAGTACTTTTCTAAAGTTTTTAAATACAGTCTTAGGAACAATTAATCTTGGCTCATGGCTCTATTCCAGGTTCTTCACCAACACAATACATCTAAGAAACACAAAGCATATAAATAATACAAGAATTCTAATGAAAATATAATTAATTAAATAAACAATTAGAAAGAACAATTGGATAAAAATAAACTTCATTATTATGTAATCAAAGTCACAACTGCAATGTCATACCCATCAAATTAAAGAATCAGCATCACTGAAGGAGTGTGAAAAAAGTATACAAAAGTATGCCACCACAAGGTTCTACGAAATACTGAAAATGTTTTGAAGTGATATACAGAAAGTAGAATCAGAGAATGAAAAGAAGCAGAGAAGACAGAAACAGAAATCCAAAATATAATATGAAATAGAAACTAGGAACAACCGTAATTCTATCAATGGACTCAAGTGACTGCAGCATACATGACAGCAAAATGTGGTAACTTACAACTGTTTATTCTCTTAATAGATTTATGAAATAGATGTTTAAATTTAGTGCTAATCTTGAAAAGGAAAGTGAAGCTTTTTCCATCATATTTCAGAAATGCTTCAGGACTGAAATGGAATACATTTCAAATGGAGAGATCAAAGTTATCTTATTCCATCCTAGAACACGCAAAGTAAGAAATTACTTTATTCTAGAAGTGTTCTGATCCTGATTTCTTATACATTAGAAGCCTGACTTTTTGCCAAGATGCATGAAAGAGTACACACTTTCATCGATTCACAACTGTCCAATTAGATATAATTTTTGCTTACTGCTCCTGAACAAGGAAGATTTTTATGTCATTATTTCCCCCCTCCCCCGGTTTTCAGTAAGCCAAGCATCACTTGTTTCATGAGAATATCATTATGGGTTGCACTTATTTCCAAATAAAGTGGATAGTACTAAAACAACAACAAAAACGACCAACCAATTGAAAAACCCACAGCAGTACAATTATGTTTCATTGCTTACCCTTGTACAAAGAAAAGTCTTCCCCACCTTCTTGAGAATTCATTTAGCCTGCAGGGTGAATATTGACTACTGGGCAGATCACCATAGCTATAAAACAGAGCATGGGGCTTTGAAACAAGGAGAAAGACTGAGTGAATTGTGTGTGTGTACATGCTCGCTTGCATTCATGTGTGAAGGAGAAAATAAAAAGCTCTGACTTTGGGTTTATATATTATTTGCAACATTTCAGAGGTTCTCAGCAGTCCCAAAGAAAGCTTCTGCTCATAAGCTTTCATGATAAAGGCAATAAATATATAAGTAATCTCATATTAATGAGTAATTTACTAAATGAAAAAAAAATCTAGGAAGACTTTAGCTAAATAATCATGTCTGGTTTAAATTTGCTTTACTAAAAGCATGTTTTATTGAAGCTTTCTGAAACATGTATAACATACTTTAGGCAACCAGATCTACCACCACATGATTAACACTATGAAATTGTATTATAGAATCTATTGAAATTGTATTAAAATCTATTAGGAATTTATTTTATTTTGTTTTATTTTTATTTATTTATTTATTTATTTATTTTGACCTTAGAGTGGCCTTCTAACCACTAACCATTTTTAAGGTTTCCTAAGCCTTGATTTCAGGACTGTTTCACATTCATTTGTAGCAGTGTGAATTAGCATAAATTACACAATTATTCTGTGTACAGATATAATTCCATAACCTGTGGAGAATTACATGTATACTTCTGTAAAATATGGTCCCTAAATTTAATGACTTAATATTTCCCTGAATTTTAAGAGTTTTTAATTATTTCCTGTTAATTCATTCCTATTAATATTGGCCTGTTGACACACAAATCCCAATTAATAATTTTACTTATGCTAAAAGTGAAAATATTATAATCCCCATTTTCAGCTGGATAGTAATACAGTTTGAATTTTATGAGGGTTATAGGAAGTTGCTATTTTCAGAGTATGAGAGAAGAGTATTAAGAAAAGGAGCTCAAGTCACAGCTAGAATAATAATTTTAGGAAAACTAAAATATATATATATATGGAAAAATGCTCAACTGATCAAAGTCAACATACATACAGTAATACAGTGATTTGAATACAGCAGTACCAGTTTACAAATGAGGAACAAGTGGCCATAAGTTAACTAAGTACAAGCATGAACTCCATTTTGGTGTCTATTAAGTATGCCTGTGAATGCAGGAAACAAAGTCTTTGCATCATACCGAAAATAGCCAAACTGTCTTTCTGCACAAATGAAAATGAACATAAAAGTTAAGGAAAATGTTCACCAAAATCTGATTTTGTATAATCCTAATACCATGCAGATAATAGGCCAAAGAGAAAGGTTATTCTGCCTCAGAAGACTGATAGGATGCCATTTGAATTTAAAGGAAGACAATCATGCCACGACAAAACATCTATCTAGTGTAAAACAAAGCAAACTAAACTATAGTTCAAGGCTTGCTTTCACAGGTTGAAAGCAGCATGACCAGGCTACTTCCTTTTGCAGAGTTATTTGAACAGTCTTTCCAAGTTTCTCTTCTTCTCTTCCTTTTTTTTTTTTTTTTTTCCCTTTAAAGATTTTCTGCTAATTTTCTATATAGATGTGCAAGGATAACTGCAGCAACTTCATTAATGAAAGTTTATTTTGTTTTGTTTTGATTGATTATCTGGTTTTGGTTGTTTTGGTTTTATTGGTCAGTTTTTAGTTTTGTTTTTATCTGTCATTTGGAGGGTCAAATTCTTCTTTAAGTATAGAAATGTATACAAGGACACTCAGGTTAGGAAGCAGTTCAAAGGGCTTGTGGTTCCACTCAGATATGAGGCATCAACTTCACTGGCAGAAACCAAGGCACAGGCAGGACCAGTTTACCCCCAGGGGACAGGCTCAGGCCAGAACACTGATCTGGAGATGGGAATGCTCCTGTGTTTACTACTGGGATGCAACCTGAATTGCATCCTGCTTTCATTTATACATTGGTGGTGTTTTTGACATTCTAGTTTTTAAAGTCCAATGTCGTAAGTTAAAAGTTTCTTTTTGACTGTTCAAATAACTCTGCAAAAGGAATGGGGTGAAATGCAGCTAGAACAGACAAAAATCCTCCAGGCTTAGCTAAAATAACAGGAAACAATCTACCTTGCATTTGGAAATGAAAAATCAGCCCCAGTTGCTTGACAGGTTTGGAAATCATAGCAAACCATTTGGGGATTACAGTCTTAAATTTATGTTTGGATATGAAGCCTCTGTAGCAGGTAAGTGACTTGGGCATAAATACTGTGTTAAGAAACTTTCTAGTAAACACATTTGAAATTGTATTATCATGGCACAATCTGACTATAAAGCATTGAAGAGTATTAAGGAGTTGGAGTCAAAGGATAATGTAGTCGCTATTGCAGATTAACTGTTGGTTTTTTTGTTATGTAAAACTTCTGTTGCTGAATCCCACAGGGTCATTCCATTAGCTAAGTGTTGCCCTCCTCTCCTGCCACATCACATACAAATTATTTGGAACAAAATCTGAAAGATTGCACAAGAAATCAGAATAACCATTCTGATTTTTTTGTCACCTCCACGTGATAGCTCTATGTGTATGTAAGAGACCTGATGTAAGCATGCCAGTCATTCAAGAAGGAAGAGGAAGAAATTGTCTGTGGCACTTCTCAGTTGGGTTCTGCTGAAAGCAATATTGTTGGAGGAGTACCGAGGGGCATTTCCCATCTGATGTCTTCCAGTGGTTTGTGCACCTTTGGATAGATATGATTCAGGTTTGGATCTTCATTTATAGAATCATAGAATCACAAAAGACATCAAATGCTACAGAGATAGAGTTTACTCTCCTACCCTCTTGAATGGCTGACATGCTTTTATCAGGTTTCTCACACATGCATACAGCTATCACTTGGAAGTGATAAAGAAGAATCACTTAGGTTGGAAAAAACCTTCAAGATCACCTAGTCCAACTGTCAACCTGGCCTACCAAGTCCCACATTTGGTGCCACATCTGCACACCTCTTCAAAGCCTCCAGGAATGGCAACTCCAGCACCCCCTGCAGCACAGACACTCCGAAACACAAACAAAGTTTTGACCAGTCACTTCAGGGAAATGATACTGAATAGACCACTCTGGAAAACTTGACAGACAATAAATACAAAGGTGAATGCTTAGGCAGCAAAAACATTGGGTCAAGTCTAATCTTTACCTGTGTGAATTAGAGTTTCAATATTGAGCATGGATTGTTTTAGAACAATGAAAGCCATATCATTGCTGTTGAAAGGAAAATATACTGAAGAATATTTTTATCTGTCTACATTGCAAGATGCTAAAATGCAAGTTGCACAAATTTATTCAGTCTGCATCAGAGAGGTGAAAACACAATAGCATCCTTTTATCAGCTAGCCAACCTGTAATAACCTTGAGAGGAATTACTTGAGAATAGGTGGCTACTGCAGCTACCTTTTATGTGTTTTCTCCACAGGCAGATATTTAAACACTATTAAGTCCTGTTTTTACTATGTAAGTGTTCCACTAATCAGGCCAGGTCTAAGTAAGCTGATTATCTGTGTGAAAGATGGCTATGAAATATCTTTGAGAAGTATCCACATTTGAAACAGTGTTTGCCTCTGCAGCCATATGGAAGTTAGCATTACTTTCTGTTGCAGCAAATATGCTGAGCTAATAATTGACTTGCTGGCTTTTTTCCAAAGTCAAAATAAATTATTATTGTGGTTTATCTAGAACTATTTTTTCTAGCTAAATGAAAACACTTAGCATTTTATCATTTTAGGCATCATTGTACTTTGAAGGTTTTAAAAACCCTGTCTTAGAAATAATGTTTTTAAAAGCTGTGATTTAAACATATATGCAGTACATGATTTTAGCTGATGTAATTTAAACTCATTTACAACAAACTAAGAAATTGTTTGAGATGGGAGGAGCTCTAACAGTTCTTTACATTTAACGGACTTTCCAGCTTTGGGAGCACCAGGTGTAGATTTTGGACTTTATTTGGCTTACTGAATTTCTTCAGGGTAGGTTGGGCCTTTAATGGTTCAGATTTGCATGTGAACATTTGTTCCTTTATTGTCTCTGATGATATAACCATCCATACTGATTTTGGATATAATTGTAGGTAAGCATGGTGTTTGACCATCTGTTGCAGTGTCTATAAAAAGATTTGTTCCTGTATAATGCATTTAAATACCAATAAATAAAGTTAAAGAACAAGGAACATGTCAGTAAAGGAATTTCTGTGGGTTTAAACCTGTTCATTTTTCTTATACGAACAGACCTACTGTTTTGAAAGTGGTTTCCATATAATATATTGTACATTTCGTGGTTGTTGCACAGTATTTGAAAAATTACAGTATATGTGGCATTGCTCTTCTCCTCTCCACCTCCTTTATATGCAACTTTCTGACATTTCCTCTCTTGGTTTAGATATACCCTGATGATGATGTTGCAACCTATGTACTACAATGCAAAACAATGGTGACCAGAAGTTCAAGATGAATAAAAAAAATGAATAAGGTAGGTTGTAAAACTACAAAACAAACAAATGCACAAAGAAACAAAACCCCTTACTGTTTTTGATTTTACTTCTGTAAATAGAAATAGAACATTATTAAGGGAGTAGAGAGAAACGATTAAAACTAGAAGATTACTGTATTACCCTGCTGTATAAAAATAGTACTAGACAAGAGATACTGTGGATAAATCCTCCCACAATTAAGCATTAAAACACTACAGGAAGTGGAGCTATCAAGAGTCATATCACTAAGTCTTTAGAAAACATAAGTATTTTTGCCACTGTGTGTCATTTCACGTTAACCACTGTGGAGTTTTCTACACATTCAAGAAGGATAAGAGGAGACGATCATTTTAAAACCCAGAAAAAGTACAATAAGCTTACATCAAAAGTTGTTATACCCTTCCTGAATTGATTCTACTTGCACCTTGCACACAGAACTATTTATTATTCTTATTTTTTTAAAATAATAATTCTATAATTATAACATCCAAAGTTGAAATAACTAGAGATGAAATAGCTTCTCTCAAAGTATGAAGTAATACTTTCCTTTTCCATTTTTTGTCACCTTTCAGTAGTAACTTTGAACAAGGCATGAGAGAAGGTTTGAAAGCTCATGATAGTAGCACATAAGACTGCAGACACGAGCAAAGAAACACAGCAAAACCTGTGACATAGCAGCATATATCAGAGAGCCTTCAGATAGAGGAAACCTAGAGAGTTAGAACTGATTAATGCAAAGTGCACTAAAAGGATCTGAAACTGCATCTACTCAAACACCTTAACTTGCTCCAGAACTCTAAAATATTCCTTGACATAACCTTGAGTTTGCCCGTAGAAGTATCCAGTGTAATTAAGACCTGAATTCCACAGTCTGAGCTTTGACTTCCTGGGAACATTGGACAAGTGCCTAAGATCAGAATCTTAGTTCTCCTATAGAAACATTTACAGAAGAGCGGGATTCAAGCTCTGAGTAGGAGTCTTTTCTAATCAGAATGCACCTATGTGAAAAGCTGTCCCAGAAATCAAACTTGTGCTTAAAATGAAAATAATAGAACCCATCAACAGCTATGCATAACCTTTTCCCTTAGAAATCCTGATCAACCTATTACTACTTTAAGACTAGAGGTGTTCCCATTCCATAAATCTTTTCATTCCGTCTTTATTTTGATGTCTGTTGGAAACTGTTTTTGCCTTATCTACCTACCTGAATCCAAAATTATGAAGATTCTTTTCCACTAAAAATTGCTTTCAAGATCTCTGATGATTATCAGTAATTTGCAAACCATTTTCCCAACCCTGTCATTTAAATTTGCCAAGTATTCCCAGAGTGGTAGAGTATTAGTACTCCTAATACTCTTAGAGTATTCCTAGGAACTAGGAGCTGCTCTCATATTCCTCAGTGTTGGTGACATTCATCCCTCAGAGTATATAGTAAATGTTAGTCCAGAATGCAATATAAAAATAAAGCATGTAGCAAGGCTTAGTAAGAATAGCATATTTTTAATAGGTATAGTAGAAACAAAATCTTCAAACTCATTGCTTGAAGGGATTAGAATTCTGATTGTGTGTAGTGATAAAAGAGTTATTCTACTCAACAGAAGCAGTGCTTAATTGACTAGCCTAATATTGCCTAATGCATGTTGTATAACATTTTTCACCCAGAGACCAGTCTAGATAACTAAGATTAGAAGATAATATCAGGGATATTATAACATACCAAAACTTTTTTTTCTTTGTTGTTCTCTGCATTTTACACAAGCACTAAGAGAAGATTTTAATCCAGTATATTACATGAAGAGCACATCTTCACTGCTACATAGAAGTGTTATGTATAAATAAATAGCTAACAAAAGACATTAACTTCCTCGTGGAAATCAATGAAACAAAGGTAAAACTATCTCTTGCCTTGTCTTCTATAAACCTTTCCACTGAGGTAACTTCAGCTAGAAGTCTCCTTGTAAATGATATATCATTTTCAATAATGAAGACAACTTAAGACTGCATCCACAGAAGGTTGACCATATATTTGATAAAACATATTGTAACATATGGTAAACTAACATATGGTTAAATGTTGGCTGTGGACATGAAAGTTGCAGTTTCTAGTCCTGTTATCAGTCCAAGGTAGAAAAAAAAAAAAAAAAAAAGCCTCTTCTCTTGCATGTTAGATATTTTGATAAAATTTTCTTGCAGCAACTCTAGCATTTTTTTCTTTTACTCTGTAGATTCATTACAGTTCTAAAGACCAAAGTCTCTGTAAATATACATACATACATATATATATATATTTAGGCAGAACACAGACCAAGCCACATGGAATTTTGCTAAGAGAATCCAGCACTAGATATGGAACTTAAGCTTTACTGAAACATATAACAGTGAGAATAGGTAGGAAAACAAAAGAGGGGAGAAAACCATGAACAGGCATGCTTAAGCAACTGCACTGAAACTGGCAGGCTTGGTTAGATAGAATGAGATCAGCATTTGGCTCTAAGTATCTTTGATATTTACTTTAAAAATAAAGAACATCTGTGAAAACTGAGAGAAAGAAAACATTTTTGATATTTTATATTTAAACATTTGAGTAATAAATTCCCACTTTGAGAAAAGAAAAAAATGTCACATGTGCCCTATAAATGTTTATATATATAAAGCAGGAACTGAAGTAACTATAGCTATTAGTCCTTTATTTTCCCTTTAATGCACATTACCTGTATCACTGTAAGACAGTGGAGATCTGATTTCCAATACCCTCAGAAAAATGTTTGTAAAGGCACCTCAATCTTTTACTCTTAGGAGCTTCAGACTGAAATATACTCTAAAAATTGCCATATATAAAATTATTTTTGTATTTGATTCTGTCTTATTTGCACACATCTTGCCATTCACAACCAGCATTTTGTCCCTTCACTGCACGTGGACTGCAAAGGAAAATAAACTGCTTAATTTATCTGTGATAGTAATTGGCAGCATCATATGTGAGCTAAGGTACACAAAGGACTGTATGTAACCAATGCTTACTTTTTCTATTTTTCTAGGCATAGTAGCAGTTAATATCCAGGCAGCCACTGTTATTGTGTATAGAGCATTTCTGATATTCTTCAGGTCCAGTATATTTTTTTCCACTATGTTGCATTTAAACGGGATTCTTGCATTGGCTAAGTTTTACCTCATTACTTCTAACTGACACAAAACAGTTTACTAATCTTACACTATCTGGAGTCTCCATTTAAATGCACCCTTTATCATTGATTTAGACAGCATGAGATATTTCAATTCCTGCCTGCACTAGAGCTCACTGGCCACTGTGCCTGGGATATTATTATCTCAGCACTGAGCAAGCATGACATTCTGATTGTTTTCTCATGTGAATTCATACTTGGTAATGACAGTTAACTACTGAGTGCGTGCAATTCTTAACATCAAGCCACTCAAGTATTCTATGTTTCAAAGAGAGCAGAAAAAAAATATTTTATTCTTTCACCTTGTCAGTGACACTTTTTTTTTTTTCTAGAGGATGGTTCAATTAATGAAAAAGAAGGGGCTGTCCAGAGTCTGTTCACTTGACTGTGCCCAAAAGCTGATTGATTAGATGAGAGACCTATTTCTGATTCCTATTGTAGCTGATTTGATGTGAGATCTTGAACCAAAGTCTTCCACAACACAAAGTGCCTACATACCAGCCTGCAAGGTGTTTTATAGTGGAACTTTCCCTGTTGAAGCTGTTTTATTACATATGATTGATTCAATATTTATAGGAGAGGGAAAAAAAGGACTTGAATTTGGATGCTCTATAGGAATGAATACTTTAATCATCTAAACTACAGTAATTCCTCTCTTATTTTTTTCTCCTTTGCTGAGCTTGTGAATATGGAATTACTCATACAATATAGAAACACTTCAGCAGAGAATTTTACCAAGATTATCCAGTAGCAGGTGATTGGAATACCCTCCTCGTATGTGGGAGACCAGGGTTAAGTAAGTCCCACTGCAGACAAAACTGAGATAATATTCCAGCTTGGACTAATGGATATACTACAGAGAGGTGTAACTGCTTTACCCCACAAACATTTCATTCCCAGCAATCTTTCATTGTGCCCTGCAAATAAGATAAGCAGGGAATACTCACTTTGGGAATTTGGCCAGGGCATAAGCTGCATGTTTTAAAAGCTCTGCTGTGAAGGAAGAAGTTACACAGCAATCATTGTTTCAACAGATACAGGCTCACTGCCAAAAGCAACAGATACTTTTCAGATATAGTTGGGGGAAAGAAGAGGAACAGATGGAAAGTCTACCTGAAGAACATAATAAGACAGTTAAACCAAGACTCAAGTACAGTCTATTGTCCTAAACCAGAACTTAAAAGTGCAAAGAGTAAGAATAATTGCTAAATTCTGAGTCTGCGGATCCCTCTTCAAGATCTGGATGCATGACAAGACCTTCATCCTGAGGACAACATACTCCATGCAGTCTTACAGTTGTAGGCTCACAGTGGGAAAAGCATTTCATTGCTTTTCCTTTGGCAACCCAGATTAACGGCAACATTGGTTACACATTTGAAACCTTAAACATTCTAAAATCCAATTTTTACTTACTGCACACACATCCTATGGAAGTATATTCAAAACTCTTATTTTACTTAGGAATCCCTCAAAAATTCAACATCTGTAGACTCATTAGACTTTTGTGAAACTGCCATCCACCCAAGGTGAGGAGTGTGATGGAATAGGTTTGATGGATAGGTTTGGGGTTTAACTGCTTTCTAAGCAAAACTGCAGAACAGAAACAGAACCTTTTTCTTTTGGTACAGTTTGGAAAAATAATAAAATAATGTACCAGATTTCTTTAACTCCTTTTGTCTGTTCTCTTTCATGACAATAGAATTAGGTTTACACAATAGAATAAAGAAGTGAAGGTATCCTTGGAGGAAGCTACAGAATGACAGTAGCTAATTGAGTTAAATTCTTTTTTTTTTTTTTTTTTTTTTTTTTCACTCACTTTTCCAAATTCCCAATTATTAAGATTTTTTTTTTTTTTTTGCAAAGGAAAAATTACTTCTTACCCTATGGATTTTACTCTTATTATAAACAAAATATAATAAAGTGGTTACAAGTTTCTACTTTGTTTGAAAGTAGATGTTTTCTGCGGGAAGCGGTAAAGAAAAATGCTATGACAGTAATCAGAGAAAGAAATCTGAGATTTCTCACAGAGAAAATATTATTGGATGCATTGTCCAATACTGCATCCTGCCAGTGTGGCTCCTGACTCACCCTACGGTACCAATTGCAAAGCTCAGCTCAAGGTGATAAATACTGCAAATCTTTATGAAGCATTTACTACATGCAACATTCCTGTGGCTTCCCCCCTTGTATTCATGATGCTGACACATAGTGAGGCCCAAGGCTGGATTCTTTTGCCTGGAGCTTTGAATTTTTCAAATTCCATGTGTTTTCTCCACCATTTCTTCCACCATTTCTGTCTAAAGCAAAGCTAGGAATTTGAAGACTGAGCTGCATAGAAATTATCTGAGAGCAGCAGCTTCATAAAGGAGCTATACCATCATAAATCCTCAAAGTAGCATCAGATCTTAGCTCTTAGCTCTTGGGAAACGGCTTGTGTGGTCTGCCTTTTCTTCCTTCCCCACTGTATATAAAAGAAGATACCATTTATACACATATATATATCTTAAAGTAAAAAGCAGACATATGGACAAACTCAGACTCTGTAAAACTTCAGCTGAGCTAGTGTGCTAATTTAAACCAGATGCCACTGTATTATTTGAAACAGTTCCTCTCCAAGTTACTATTTACCCTCTTCTTATTATTTTAGATTATAAGTCTTCTTCTATTTGTAACTGGTTAAAACATATGTAGTTGACACTTTATTCCTGAGGAAGAAACAAATAGCACTAGTGTTAACTGTTGTTTCCTCCTGAAATTCTCACATTTTTGAGAAGCTTTTTGTTAACTACGCACCAAAAATCTAGCAAAATAAATAAGATTTAGACATGATAATATCGCAGTTCTCCAGCTTACAAAGTTTATCTAACCTATACACCCTTAAATATAAGAAGAATTTAAAGAAAGTTTAAGTTTAAATGATTTTTATGTTTCAGTGTTTTAATTTTTTATTTTTTTTTTTTGCACTTTTGCCCTTTCCTTCATAAGAATATGCTCTGAGCAAGCAAAGAAAAAAATTAGAAAGGACAGGTTATTGCACTGTTAAACAGTCATATATGATATAGCTTTCCAGCAGTATCAATATAAGGAAGGGAGGGAGGGAGAAAGGGAGGTTATAACTTTTGTATTGGTATTAAGTAACATGCATATATATGTCTGTACATACATTATTCAATGCATCTATCATTCTGTCTTTTATGCTGTACAAAAGTAAATACTATGAACATTTTTAGTGACTTTTTTGCCTGAAACCCAGGGAAAAAAAAATCACTCTATAATAAATCTTATTAGAGAACTTTTAAATCCTACAGAATATTAAAACAAAACAGTAGAATGAAAAGCTGGAAATCTGTTGGCATTCAATATTCCTACTTAAGTAATTATAGCCTTAAATGCAGTCCACCAGGGACATGCCACTGCTAGAAAGCCATCGACATTAGATGACATATACTTTCTATTATCCAGTACTAATGAATGAAAATAGTACAGCATGCATGCAGTATTTCAGTGCAAACCTAAATGGAGATTATTGGAATCACAGATAAGATAATACAGTGGATAAAAATAGGCCAAGTTTGCTTAAACTTTCTGATCAGACTTAGAGATGTTGAAACTAAATATTTGTATTAATCAAGATAAGACAATGCAGCAAAATTTAGACCTAGTTTGCAGTCTCTCCACTGAATGGTATGTCCCAGTTAGTGACTTGCATTTAGGACCTACCATGTTAAACTCACCCTAATTGCTGTTGGGAGTACACATATTATTACACAAATATTAATTTGCTAATTAATAACAGACAGAACTCCTGCTGTAATAAAATATTCCAGGCTTTTCAGGTTTGTACCATGAAATTCATCTTTTTCCCTCCCATACATTACAGAGCACTATTATCAGTCTCCACAAACCTAATTTTGATGATAACAAACTACATATTATATTAACTTCCATGCATACATTTCATCAAAAATAACAGAAAGTTTTAGGTCCAAAAGTTCAGGGAATGTTAGACAGAAGCACAACTTTGATACAGCTACATTAACAGCAAACCAATGCTAGAAAGAACAGCTAAAATAGAGAACGTACACATACCCAAACATTAGCTTTGATTTTGATACCATTTTTTGTCCACATAAATGTTGGGATAGAATGCCAGCCAAACTCAATTTTTATTGCCTATTTTGTTTTCAGCATCTTTATAAAAATGCAAGGAGAAATAAGCTTCTGCCTGAAATAAATACATAATACTGATCACTGTCTGCATCTGCAGTTGTATCACACTCAAAGTAATGAGGTACCCCTTTTCAGGCTTCCCATCATAGCCTTTGCTATGCACAGGCTTCATCCATTTAAAGTGCAAGAAAAGCCCTCAGCAAATAGGTTTGACTGATTATCATAATGTCACATACTGGTGCTATTATGTTGCATCAGCATTTACATTACAAACTGCTATTTTAGGTGCTAGATTTCTGAACTGTGAAAAGAGGCTCTGAACAGAAAGTTGATATTCTGTAATGAGTAATTTTTGCATATATTTAAACTAAGTAGCGCATTCATTTTTAGTACAATAGAGGAAAAAGTGTTTAATTACTAGTTCAAGTCACATTTATGAACAAAAGCAACTTGAAAAAAAATTTATTTCCCTATTTATTTATCCTTCTAATATACAGAATTAGGATGACGCAAGCACACCTCTACATGGCTCTCTTTGCACACTGGACTTTTTCTCACACCCATGGTGTACTGCTAAGTATGTCTTTATATTGTTTGCACAGGAATAGCTCTGTACACAGTGGTAGCAAAGTTCCTTATGATGAGCATTGATACTACTGGAGAGTTTTCTTGCAACTGAGAAGTCCTGCAATATATTTATATATACAGAGAGAGTTTTTAAATTAGTTCTCTAACGTTTATGAGACTATGAAAATGAAATGCCCGAGACTGTTACCTTTGGTTTAAAAATTTTACTTGTTATAGCTACTTTTATTTTGTAAATCCTATAACATGACATGAAAGCCTGGCTAATTAGAGTCAGTTGAGTTTTGCCATTGACTTCAGTGGAACCAAGATCTCACTTACAAAGTTTTATATAAAAAAAATCTAAATATAGGAAAGAGCTCTGACTAACAGCAAGTGCAATCTGTTTGATAGATGACATATTCTGCAGTTTCTGTATGCACCTATACACATTACAGCTCATAGCAGTCTAACGGGAACAGCTTTAAGCTACTGAGTAATTAAGAAGTGCTGCTTTTGTTTTTAAAAACTGGTTAAATGCAAAATATTGACATTTCTGTTGGCCTGTATTCTGCAACGTACATTTTAAGGGGAAAAAAAAGAAAAAGACTATTCCTTTATAGTTAAGTTTTAAAATGTAGGTTTACTAAGCTAAAATTTAATAACTCCTAGATATGCATTAGTAAGATAAATCCTAAGTAGAGCTGGCTGAGTGTTTCATGACTGTTCTCTTCTTCACCCATTTATTTAGTACTGTACTACAAAGGGGTTATACTGGCAAAAACAGTTGTCTGTTTGCTCTTTAGTCGCATTGTTGCTCTTTACTGTGTATTATTGTTTCTATGCTTTATGCAACAGTATATTAGTCCATATACAACAAGAAAAAGAGATTTTCAGATGGCTTGTATCTTTTCCTATAACAGATCTAAGGTTTTATGTATCATAAATATTTTCTTTTACATATAATTGTAGTTAGTAGTAAATACATACTATTTATTAATAGTAAAAGCATACGCAAAATCATAAAGTAGGGCATACAGATGTAATTAATAGCAAACATAAGTAATTGACTTGTAATGAATTAAATATACTAGTTTTCAAATGTGTTGTTCTAATGTCTTTTACCAACATTCATTCTCCAAAACTTTCATAGAATCATAGAATGGTTTTGTTTGGAAAGGACCTTAAAAATCATCTAATTCCAACCCCCTTGCCATAGGCAGGGACACCTTCCACTAGACCAGGTTGCTCAAAGCCCCATTCAATCAGCCCTTGAACACTTCCAGGGATGGGGCATCAACTTCTCTCAGCAACCTGTTCCAGTGCCTCATTACATTCTAAATAAAAAAATAAATAAAAATTCTTCCTTATATCTAATCTAAATCTACACTCTTATAATTTAAAGCCATTTCCCCATCCTATCGCTACACTCCTTGATAAAGAGTCCCTCTCCAGTTTTCTTGTAGACCCCCTTTAGGTACTGGAAGGCTGAGTAAGAGTAAGAATCTTCTAGGATTTTTGCTTTGTTAGAATAATTTACTTGAATTCAGTATACAGCTGATATGGTAGTAGAGAATGTTAAACCCTTACCTCTCATTCATATTCTTGTAGAAGAATTAAAATACTCCCTATATTAAAATACAATATTCCTTATATTAAAACTGATAATTATTTTCACCACTGCTTAGAGAAATAACGTAACAAGGCAGTGGATATTAAACTAGACTATATAATAGTGAAAAGGTTTTTTTTTTTTTTTTTTTTTCTCTCTCCAGTCTATTCTGCAATAGCACTTTGTTTTATGCCAGATTTCCTTATCAGATACCTAAGACTCGAATGCATCTGCTATGGTGAGCACTACTAAACTAATCTAACTAGTCTAGAGTAGCCAAAATGTCACTAGACATTCTGATTAGAATGCATAGTAACTACAACCACCAATAATTTAGCTGATGTAATAACATTAGGATTACTGCAACAGGGTTAATCTCACCCTGCAGTCTTTGTCAATCTGTGCTCAGAGGAAGGACTGGAAATTATCTAAGGATAATTCCAGTGTTTAAACCTGAGAATGAACAGCTTCTTGCTATTTGGATCAATGTTGTTACCATACTACAGCAGATTCTTAGTGTGATTATCATCCTTTATTAACTCAATGACTTTGCAAAAGAATCCCCAAACTGTTACTTCTTGGAATTAATATTTTTTTCTACTTTTTTTTTTGAAACAAAACAAAATAAATAAAATAAAACCAGCCACCATTCTTTTTCTCTTATGCATTTTAAGTATTTGATTGGCTTATAACCTTTGATTTTTTATTTTTATATTTTAGTTCTGAAAGCTGAGGTGGAATTTACATTTACATTCAAATTGAACTAAATTAATCTTGATTTTCCAGTAAAAAGTCATCAAGGGATATCTTCCCTGTCCCAAAATCATATTACCTAGAATTTAATAGCAAAGTAATAGCAAAGCACACCTTAGCCAGAAAATATAAACCAGTTTTGGTAAGTCCAATGTTCATGTTTTTCTATGGTTCTATGTTGCAATAAAATCCTATCTATATCAACATATTCACTAAGGAATTGCTCAGATGTGTGATAAGCATTTCTATGCGATCTATAAATTAATGGTATAGGGGATAGGTGTCCCCTATCCCCTGTAGATAAGCTTACAGGAATTACATCTGCACATAGGAACATGCTTTCTTAAATCTAGTCATATAATAACACTATCTGACAACTAAATTTCTAAAACTAATCAGAAATCAAACTCCCGAAGACTACGTTTTCCCTCCATGTCTAAAAGTTAAGCTCAGTCAACAGACTTGTCACAAAAACTTGTAAGCGTATTTGTAATAGCGTCCTTGTGCTGCTGTTTACATCATAACGATAACCAGACAGCTGACCAGTACAGTGGCTAATTTTATCGTGTTCATGTGGCAAGGTTTTGGTAGTTGGGAATGGGGGTGACAGGTTTGCAGGGGTGGCCTCTGTGAGAAGAGCCCAGGAGCTGCCCCATGCCAGATAAGAGCCTAAATGGACTCAGAGCTGGCCATAGCCAGTTAGCAACACTGGTTGTGCTTCTGTGAGAGGAGATTTAAGAAAGGGGAAGAAGCTGCTGCTCAACAGTGGCTGGGAGAGAGGGGTGAGAAATTGTCCTGTCAACACCAAGATCACTGCAGAAGGAGGGGGAGGAGGTGCTCCAGGCACTGGAGCAGCAGTTCTTCTGCAGCCCATGGCAGGTACTGTAATGGAACAGGTTGCCTCCCTGAAGCCCATTCTGAAGCAGATCTCCACACAGTAGCCCACGGAGAGGAGTCCATGGTGGAGCAGGAGGTCTGGTGGGAGCTGCCACCTGCATGGCCCCAGGTTGTAGCAAGTTGTTCCTGAAGGATGGACCCTGTGGTACAGACCCATATTGGAGCAGTTCATGAAGAGCTGCTGTCTGAGGGAAGCCCACAAAGGATCAGCTTGGGAAGCACAGCATCCTGTGGGAGGGACCCCATGTGGATCAGGGACTGGGAGTGACCATGAAGGAGCAGTAGATAGTAAAAGCCTATTGATTAACTGCAACCCCCATTCCTGTGTATTGCTTAGGGGAGGAGGTAGAAGAGAGTGGATGGGGTGAAGGTGTTTTTAGTTTGCTTTTAGTTTCTCACTGCAACAAATTATATTAATCTCCCTACGTTGAGACTTTTTTGCCCGTAATGGTAATTGGTGAGTGATCTTCCTGTCCTTATCTCTGCCATTTCATGAGCCCTTTCTCATCATATTTTCTCCCTCTGTTCCTCTGAGGAGAGGAGTGAGAGAGCGGTGTGTTGCAGCTTAGCTACACGTAGTTATCAGTGTGAAACTACCACACTAATACACATTACATGCAGAATAAAACAGCAAAGAAAACTTCAAAGTTTCTACTCTTGCAAATGTTATCTCTGGAAGTGAGCACATATGTGGTGATGGCTTAAAAAAGCCATATAACCACTTGATGAAATAACGTTTGCATTCATTTCCAATAAAATTCAACTGAAGTCAACAAGGTTTCACTGGAGGTTGATTGAGATACAGGATCTTTTCCAGAATTTCTTGTTTCTTTATACCTAACCACAACTGATAAAGTATATCAGAATTGCTTTCTTGGAGATCATGAAAATGTAAATGCTTAAAGTCTCTTGGCTTTGTGACTGAACCAAGACAATTCTCAGTGCTGCAAGCAAAGCACTAGATATATTATCATACAATAGGCTGGAGTTTCAAAATCAGCAATTAATATGGCAGAAAAATTTTCAGGATATAAACATTTTCCAGCAGAATCCTATATTTGAGTTTCCAGTTGGTTCTTCCAGATCAAAATAAATACAAAGCTGCTCATCTAAAACTTCCTTCCTGCAGAATGCACTTGTGCATTTTTCTGTCATTTCACGTAATGGTAGAACATGCAAGACATGAGGTGCAACAGCGAATCTACCTCCTACAGTCCCTGTGCACATTCAGTTTTACATTGCTTGAATCTTTCCCATTTCAACCTGCCAATAAAAATGAAAATGGGAGGGAGACTGGCTGACTTCATCAGTTGCTGTGCTCAACTTGTGCTGTGGTCTATCACAAAGATGTAACAGTGAGATCCCTGGTAAAAAACATGTTTTAGTATGTCGTCTCAACTCAGCAGAATCCCCAGGTGGAATGGTGGTACTATTGCATATCCCATAAATATTGTATTTGGGGATTTCATTTGCAAGACTTAGAATAAAACACAGTGAAGAGCTTTTTAATTAAAACAAATTAAGCAATGCACTGATTGTTAATCAAAGGAAAATGCAGTCCATGGATGGTCTGAAATTTCTCAATGTTTAGTCCCTTCATGTCATTTTACAAAATCCTATGGATAAAGTTAAAGAACCATCACCCAACCTCAGCTCCACACCCATCCTCAGTCATATTATTGTGAGAGAACAGGAGTATCCTTTAAAATGCATCTACCATCTATCCAAGGGCTGGGTTTAATTTCAGAAACCAGCACTATCATTAAAAGAAATACATATTTTTTCCTTTCATCAGTCTAGCGTTTTTCACATTCACTACTGCATAGACAAGATTTACATTTATTTTTTATTTACCAAGGCATATGCATGAGGAAGAGAACAGGATTGGAAGAACTATTTTAACAGTGTACTATTAAGAGTCCAGATCACCACCAAAGTTTAAATCAGTTCATATAAGAATTAAGATTACATTACTCAGTTCTTGATAGCTATTCATAATAAATTAAACAAAACATTTCCTAATGTCATCTTACTTTTGTTGATTCTTCTTTTCTTCTCCCCTTCCAGTTCTGTTTCTTCCTTACATAAGCATAATCAAATTACAAGAGCCCTATCTGATCAGCTTTTTCTTTGCCCATTCTCAGCTTCACCCCTATTACTGGAGTGTCCCCAGTGCCTCTAATTAAATGAAAAGCCCTGCAGCCCAATGTTATTGCCATTCCAGATTCCTATTTTAAAGGTCCTGCAAGGCCTTACAAAAAGCTGGTGTAAGCACAGATGAATGCAGGTTTGAAGCTGTTATGGAAAAACAACCAATACCTTAGCAATAAATCTCTAAAGACAGGGAAGCAAAGCAGAACTGTCTGCCTCACCAAAATGGGCGGAGACATGGAAGGAAGATTGGATGGTTGCAGATGATGCTAGGTCTTAAGCAAAACCAAAGAGATTAAAAACCTGAGAGATTCTTTTTATTATCAAGCTTTTGGATAGCATTTAAAAAAGTGGAGGATCTTTTCTAACCTTTTGAAACAAATTATTCTGATTTTGGAGTAAGATTATTTTTCTTGGGCTTTCCTACAAATAAGTCAGTGAATCAACTGTGGGCAACAATGTCCACCTGCAATGGAATGCAGGCTCAATTAATATGATTTGGATCTCAAAATGCCTGGTTCCATTCACAAGGAAACTTGACTTTTCAAGCAGTCTTAAATGTACCAACAATATCTGCTAATGCCATCCTTTCCTTTTGTAGCAAGTTGCACTGGAAGAATTGCAGACATGAAATGAAAGCCATGTCAAAGATGAGATAAAAATGTATTCCCTGCCCTCCCTCCCTCCCTCCTCCCACCGTTTCCTCTGGCAATTTGGACATTCATGTCAAAATTATGTAAGGGGCAGAGATAAGAAAATCCACATATGGGAATTCATACACTCGGTTTACTACAACATATGGCACAGTATAAAGTGAACATGTGCTCACTTTTCACCCACCTCCTTTAAAAAAATGGAGCCATATAAGTAATTGCTGAATATATGTGAACTTTCACATCTAGGTTCAGAAAGCAATGCAGTTAATAAAGTAATAATAAAAATGGACAAGTACAGTAAAGCTATGTAAGGATATGGAAGTAGCTAAGCCAACTATTCCTGCCAGTTGACAGTAGAAATGAAAATGGTATCTTAGGGTGAGTTCCATCAATGGCCACAGGGCTTCAGGTAGCACAAATTTGAGGTCTTTTTAGTTTCACCTACTTCACAGGACTTTGGTCCTTCTTTCTTAAGCCTTTTTCCTAAGAACTCAGTAACTTACTGTAAAGCACCTTCCAGAGTATAAAAATTATATTGAACAGGAACTATTTTAAAGTTCTACATATATATCATGTATATTATATACACATGACATTATATACATATACATAATGCACAGGTATGAAAAAATTGCACACCTTTCCTACAATCAAAGATATTTCAATCGTCTCTAGTAGAAATGACATCTTAACACACAAAGAGGCTCATCAGCTGCCTAGTTACATGACAGAGACAACTCCAAAGCATCAACACAACTGCCTGAGGAGATTGCCAAGGAGACAGCTGCTGCTACTGGAAAGTCTTCCAAAGCCTAGCATCTGGGTCCTGTTACTGTCCAAAAAACTCATCCCAGTAAACAAGTAAATAAAATTCTAATAGTCATTCTCTCATCTTTGTTATGAAAAACTCATTATATATCATATGTTTAACTTCAGAAGCATTGTGACAAGTTGTATCTTTTCTCACAGATATTCCTGTAATCTAAGCACACAGTGTGGTACTCTTGATTTGCCTCTGCTCCTTCCACAAACCTACAACATCTGAGAGGTTATGACATTAAGGAGGCAATTCAGGAAATTCAAATCATGGATGTGTACCATCCTTTTAGATACCTAGATCCCAGCTGTCACTCCAGAAGGGCACAGCTCTCCAGTAGGTTCTAAAATCACTTGAGATACTTAAACGCAAACAACTGAATCGCCTCTCAAATAGCTGTCACATTGTGCTCTTGTAATAATATGGAGGAGAGACTTCATTCAAGGATGTTTATGGGACTTACAAGTGAAAACAGCTATCTGCCTTGCTTCTCTCTTTGCTCGAATCACTGGATTAGCATAGCTGCAAAATGTCGTTATAAAGGATAAATACCTAGATGGGACTCCCTTGTTCTACCTATTAAGCAGGAAGCTCTTTTCTCTAAACATATAATTGGAAAAAAAGCAATTAGAATAAATTCTTAAATAAACTTTGTTGTAGGTTTGTTATCCTTAAAGGTTAATAGATGTCCTGCTGATTGTTTTACACCATCAGTCTTTATAAATGATTGAAATCCTGAGTATCTACAATGTTTCAATGGAACATGCTGAACAGGCCCTGGTCCCTTCTGGTACTTGTGATCTGTAGCTGTGCAAGACTCAGCAATGAAGTATTAAAACTACCTCCTTGTGGAATCTTTAAAAACCTATCAAATCAAGCAACTATGATAAAAACAAAAAACTGCAGATAAGCAGAAAATATGCTTGCATGGATAATTTTATTTTCCTCAAGTGAAGCAGCAACTCTCTGCATTTATTTATTTATTTTTATTTTGCTGGAAAGCCAGAGAAGATTAAGGAAGAACAAAATCTGTGGTGTACATGAAAAGGAGTTTGCCCTATTTAGCAATGTAAACATGCCCTCACAGAAAATGTAACAGAATTCTTTCCTGCAGAACACAGAGTTAGAAAAATGTTTCGAAGCTACAGGTTGCTCAAATAGAACATTTTCTTACAAAAACAATTATGTGGGCAATTCTGCTTCATGAGGTTTAAAAGCTGAGTCATAAAGAGTCTGCAAAACACAGTGATGAGGGTTCTAGATGGAAGCTCAATTTAGAGGGAAAGTCTCTATGGGGAACCTCAGTGATACAAAGCAGCATCAGACATTTGGAAAGGCTGTAGCTGAAATGTTGATCAGGATGATACTCTGATATTAGGCATTTTAGGAACAAATATAAGGTCTTCTTTAAAACCCACAGGAAATTGGAAGCACCTGTTTTCTTGTGGTTAATATTCTGGTTTATTACTTTTTCCCTTCATATGGTGATTACAGAAGCTTTCATAAATGCTTGAATCTAAAAATAATTCCATGAGTTGAATCCTTTAAATTCAAAAGCTTTATACACACTGAAATTAGTTCTAGGTTCTAAAGATACTAACTCATTGAATGATTTATTCTAAACAAGGATGTCCACTTTTCCAGATGTTTATAGAATATGAGAAAGGTTTTCAAATGAGCCTTTTAACATACTGCATTATGTTTCTTGAAGCTTCACTGTGAAGTCTGATGAGAAGAACAGTGATTAATTGTAGTTTGCTGTCTTGCATTCCAAAATAGCAATTTTCCAATTTTGATCTCTTGTATATTTTTGTTAGAGCATAATTTATATTCTCCCTCCTGCGACTTTCCAAGTTAAGACACAATTTAGATTTAATTCCACAATATCAGAATCGGGGAAAATGAAGCTCTTTCCATTAAATATTCAAGGAAGGAATGTGCTTTGGGCATGCCATAAATCATGCTTGTCAGATCCTTCAAAGGAATCATTCTGTACAGTTACCTTGTCTATTATTTAGAAAGCACTGAAATTGAACAGGATAATTCAGCAGTACTGTATTTGATTCATATATGGTTGCCTCCCTTTAATCTAGGGCTTTGAAAGAATGTTCTGTTTTCAATTTATCTTCAAAATTTTAAAATTTTAGTTTGATTACCTCATAATTGCAATGCATGTGTATATTTAGAGCCTTTTGGGCTTCTGCACAAAGATGATTTGGGGGTTTGATGATAACTAATGAACCATGTCAACTGAGTGGTGCTGAACAATTATATTCAACATAACTCACCATGAAATTGCTGGCACTTTAGGTTAGTTCTTTCTCTTGTTCTAAACATTTTTAAAAGGAATTTCTTAATGGAAATTCTCTATGAAACTGACAGTAATTCACAGCAGACAATCAACGATAAGGAAACAATCTTGCAACATGGACTTGTTCCAGATTTTTTAAATTTTAAGTACAGCTTTAATGATATATTAATCCACAACTCTATGCAGGACTCTTCGTATAATCCTTCCTTTCTAAAAATTACCTACGATTTGTTTTTCCATAGCAATTAATTTCAGCAGAGATATTTTCAAGTTATTTATAGTAAGAAACATCACATTTTATATGGCAGATGGAAAGCTGAATTCATTGTTTGTAAGGACAATGTGTTTAGTGAAATCCAGTTGCAAAACCTAGGAATTTAAATATACAACTATGGTTTACTGTTCTCAAAGGTTTTGAAGATCATTATTTTGATTTTTAAAACCATTTATTATAAACTAAAATAGTAGTTTGCAAAACAAATCAAAAAATCCCATGAAAAAGTGGGAAAAAAGGCAAAATAATAAACCATGGGTTGTTTTGCAAAGGAGAAAATAAATCATTGCAAAGAAAGTGGTAGATGGTAGATGGCAATTGAGACAAGCCTGGCAGTAAAACTTTACTGAAGATGAAAGATGAAAAGAGCAGTATTTACCAGCTGAAAGCTTTGATTTGGAAAATACTCTGAAATATGCATTGAAAGGATGTATGATAGATGGTCTTCAGTAATAGTAATTATGGCAATTGTCCAAGAATTACCATTCAAATATTCACTTTAAGAAGTGAAGACTTAAGATTTTATGTAGCTTTCAAAACCTCTTATAGTATTCAATTAACTTAATCTGTGACTAGACCATAGTCTAAAACTTGCAATTACAGAAAAAGACACTTGAGTGAATCTGCCTCATGATATTGGTATAGATGGGGTATGTTTCATGCTGGACAATACAGCTGTGTCCTACATGGGACCACAGAGAAATACAGGTCTGACTTAAAACCCTGACACCTATAAGGTTTAACAGTAACCTCACAAATTTGTTTAACACTATCTGTATCTATTTATACAAATTGCAGTCACACCTTCAATTCAGACTCATACCCATTTATTATCACCTCATTCAGGTGATGTAAACACTAAAGCAAAATACTATAGGAGGCAAGCACATGAGCCACAAAAAACTTGAAAAAGAAATATTCTATGAGCCAATTTGAATAGACAAATATGAGTCTAAAGATAAATTAAGAAACATAAATAGGATTATCACTAATATTTAAATATGCATTATTAAAAACACCGATAATTATGTTCTTTTAAAAATCTCACAAAGGAACAATAAGCATGTTTAAATTCTTAAGTATATTTATTGCCTCTGTCTTGTCCTCTATTCATAAATAAAGGAAGGCCTGAAGTAATTTCTGTGCCCATTTGGAATGATTCACATATGAATGAAATGGTTATTACTTCCTAAATCCTAAAATGACTTTTCCAAGGGCTCATAAACATTCTTAAAGAGCAAAGACTACTTTAAAAAGATCTAACTGCACCAGATAGTAAATGTTTCAGATTTAATTCAGAGCTTAGTTCTGTAAAGTCTACTGCCTCAACATGCATACTCAGAATTGTGTGTCAACATTTCCAAAATGCTGATAAATGCTACATGTTTTTTGCACTCATTAAAAATTTTTGGTGTTGTCCTTTCCTCTAGTGGAAATGAGGAGCATTTTTGCTTCACTTGAGGAAAAAACAAAATAAAATTCTAGTCACTGAGTCATTATTTTTTAAATACATATCCCCTTCTAACACAGCCTGTATCATGAGCTCAAGGGACAGTCACTAGCTAAAATACCTTTATTCTGTCCTTTGCCTTACTGAAATGTCACTAACTAGTCCATTAATTTCTGTTCCATATGGAAAATATCAATTCTTTGCATCTCCCTATATTTCTGATATCTATTTACAGGGGATATGTACCTGATTCAGCCTGTAGGAATGATACAGGTTGATTTCGAAAGATAGACTGAAATGAGGCAAAGGCCTAGATGGACAATCTGCTTCAGCATTTTTCATTGTCAATGAAGTCAGTATGTTTATTTGTATCATGCATATACCTAACCCTCAGCAACCATTACCCAGACAGTGACATCCCTCTGGCAAAAGCAATTGCTTACTGTTTGCGTAAGTGTTATAGTACCAAGGCACTGACATCTAAACTTCCTCACCACTATTCTGGGCAACAGTGTTGAGAATTTTTTTTCCCTTCAGCTTGGAAAAAAAAACAAAAAACAAAAAACAAAAAACACCACACATAACACAAACCTATATGCACAGCAAAACCTAATTACAGTGAATAATCAAAGAGAATACTGAAATGTGTATCTGCTGGTTGACAAAATAATGAAACTTAAAATTAAGCAGAAAACAATGGGTGATTTCCTGCTAGAAAGCTGCAGAGTATGCATCATATTGCTTTGCAACTTACTTTTGGTATTGCTTTGCAACATACATTTCTACACTAGGATTTTCTTTATCACATATGTCCTAATCCTAATATAGTAGTATCAAGTTCTGTTTGGCACTTTCAGGCAGAACCATAACTCAAAAGGAATGCCAACAGAAGTTAATACAGGAAGTCTTATTAAATAAAACAGAAAAACAAAATGACAACTAGGTAAGCCACATGCATCAAGTCACGTGACCAAACTTCAAAGACAATATATGATTTTTTCCTATAAAGCAGTCCCTACCAGTTTATGTAAATAGATCACCTCCTATGCCGTAGCAGACAGCTAGAAGAATATGATAGTTGTCTTGTTTGTTTTTACTTACTCAATAATGCTTTTCATCTACACACCAGACATACATGCATACAAAGTGGTGTGTGAGTTCACAGCATAAATGGAAAGAGCCTCCTCATATCTTTGTGTAACCAGTCTGATCTTCCACAGCATCACATGCAGATCTTTACACTGTAACTGTCAACTTAAGGATCAGCCACAAGGTGCAAAACTTCCCTGGCAGCTATTGAGAGAAAAATAATTTTTTCCTATACTTGTTACAGCTTTATATTAATGAAAGAATGTGAGAGAACAATCTTGCTCTTGTATATCAAAAGAGCCTACTGTCTGCTCCTTGATGCATTCAGATATTAATAAATTCTGAAGTAATGAGTAACTAGACAGACTCTGAAGAGAATTTCACTGCCTTCTGACCTCAAGGACTTTCTTGATAGCAATAATTAGCTTTAAAATATTCCTTAGGGATCTTGAGATTCAACACTTGTCTATGATGGCTTCTGTACTGCACATGGCAGTTGTTCAGGGCAACTGGGAGACTAGTCCCTGAACAGCTACAACCTACTTTTTGTTTCAATTTGATCAACAGAGTAGTTGTCAGCAAAGTCTAACTTATGTATCAGCATAAATATATGGAGATCTGAAAGCACTGCTATATACAGCACATGTAAATTATTTACATCCAGCCAACCCAAATGACTGCAGACATTGTAAGAAGCACAGCTGCTTCTGGTGCTAGAACCTTGAAGCTGTTTCTTATGTGAATATTCATTATTACACTCCTGGAAGACTGTAGGGGAAAACAGTCAATAAAAGTATATTCTGTGTTTTGTAATCATTAAACAGCATAAACAAAATAGTATGTGGAGGATATACAGCAGCTGCTCTTTCCAAATGAATGCCTAATTGTGAAATATTTAGAACTCAGAACTATGATTACCCTAACAATTCTTTTTCTCGTTAGGGTAGATTGGATGTCCTTGTGCTTTACTTAGATTTTCCTTTTTCACTTACATGGTACTACAGGGTTTAAAGCAAACACTCTTGGAACTGAGGATGCAAATAACATAATAATGACCTACATTTCTACAGTGCTTCTTATCCTAGAGCATCCCTAGACACAATGGTTATAGCATATGGGGGAATTTGCCACCCATATGGCACAATATAACCACTAACATGGCACTGCATAGCCGCTGGTACTTTTTTGGATTCATGCAGAAACTTACAATATATGAAACAACACTTGACTCTGTGTTCCAGAGAGAAGAATAGTTTTCCAAAAGCACTGGAAATTGCATATTTAGCAAAGTGCACTCCCCAGTGCTCTCTCAGGTACCATAAAAGTTAGCATCCATGCACTTAGGACTTGTAGTCAAGAACTGGTTCTGACAGAAAACTTGTATGGAAACAAAACCTCCTTCACAACTGCAATTCAGTGATTGTGGCTCTGCACAGGTAGATTCCTTAACCAATGTGTAGCCATGATAGGGATGCTAGTTAACAATAGACATTTGCTTTCATGCAGCAGCTGGAAGAACCTATTCTGCAATGAAAAATCTTCACAGAACTTCCTGTGCCTTTCAATATCTAAAAGAGTCTGCATTCATAAATAGTGGCCACAGTCACAGACTTCTTAATAACTTAATTCTTGTTCATTTCATACTATTCTTCAGGAACGAAATATTTGGTCTATTTGAATTATACCAACTCTGTCCTAAACAGTGAATACAAGCAGGTTATCAGAGAAACATAGTAAAAAATATAATTTTTACTGTTTCTGATACCTTATAAAGCCTCTACAGAGATAAAAAATATTATTACTCCCAATAACACTTTTTATTTTCATAAAATTCGTTGAAGTTTTTAAGCAATGTTTTATAGACCTGAACAAGCGCCTACACATCACACAGACAAATTAGAAACATAATCATTCAGCAGAAATATTGGGATTCATATCCTATTATTATTCCTAAAAGACTAATTTACCAGTATAATTCCAAATACTGACGTGATGAGGGATTTTTATTTGTATTGGTAAAACAGAAAGAGATTCCTTGACATTCTAAAAAACTGAACTCCGTCATATATGGTGCTAACTGCTCCATAGATCTTCCCTGCTGAAAAGACAAACTCTCTACTGCAAGTTAAAGTTAATATTCACCATGAGAAGGCTGAACTGAACTGTTTGAACATCTAAAACTGATCTGATCTCAAAAGATAACTGCCTTCAGGCTGTTTTTTGTTGTTGTTGTTGTTGTTGTTGTTGTTGTTTTTTATTTTTTTATTGAATTAGATCACCAAATTTAACTTATATTAACTTATAAGGAATCAACAGCTACAGTCATCAGAAATGGCATTCTGAAAGTCAAAGTTCCAATATCATTAACATTAGTAGGAACTTACTGCATCATGAACAGACATTTACTGATCATCACTTAGTACCACTGACTGACCAGAACACAGCTTTCTGATCATACCTCCAGACTCTTACATTTTTATCAACTGAAGTACTATCTACAAGGGTTAAGAAAAAGAATGTATATCCAAAGCTATGATTTTTTATCAGTTATTGACACTATGTTCATATTCTATCAGTTTACACTGTCCTTTCTACCCAAAGTGTTTGCAAAGATTAACAGAAGACAATAGATATAAAGCAAGACAAAAAAGGAAACAAACAAGTAAACAGGTCAACAAATCAAACTAAGTGTCCTGGACTGAGTTTTACATTATCCTGTATTATGAAATGTCTCAGGTAAACTTCCATACTGTATGAATTCTAACACAGTGAACAGTCACCTTCTCTCCCATTCCACAGACTAGTTCAGTGTCAGCAGTCAACCACAAAAAAAACACTGTTCTCTCCATCCTGCTGAGATTTCCATCGTACTCAGACACCTGAGTAGCAGGTTTTATATGCTACTGAGATACAATGTCAGATGCTCCAAATAGTTATTTAATGTCTATGACATTTAATTTGTTTTTATTTAGCTATTGAAGGGAATTAGTATAATAGATTGATATCAAATTACTACAGCACATCAAAAGCTTTTTCCTCATTCTTTGATTTTAAACAATAGTAGCTTGGAACCATTTGATGTAACTTTAAATCTTCTGTATCTTAAAATGTAACAGAAGAATTAAAAATGAATAAATAATATAATTGTCTTGCCTTGACAAAGAACTACAAGGTAACTCTCCTTTTTCTTTGCTTTAATTTTAAACAGAATAAATCCCCCAAGGCATAGGTATCAAGGAAACTGCTGGATGAAAACCGGAAAAGACTACAAAGCCAGATTTTTATGGGAGCAATCATGGCTTTTCATATCCTTACAGTTACCATGCCATTTAGGGGAGAGGATTTGGGAGGGGGCACAATTAAAATATTTCATATGTGTTTTCCAGGAGAAATAAGTCCACAAAACCAGAAATACTTCTGGATGATGACTTTATATACATAAAACTCATGATTTTAATTCTTCTAAACTCCGGTGATAATGACTTTTAATACTTAATATTTACCTCAAAAGCTCAAGCATACCATATTAGGATAAGCCAAAAACACTGTTGTTTTCTCTGTACAACCGAGCAAAGCTACTTTTGTTTCATGAACCTTATCAAAAGAATATTAATGCACCTCTACAGGCAATAACTATTTGTCAATCACAATGAAGGGTAATCTATTGAAAAAATATGATTTTAACTATTTTAAATTCCCTTTACTAATACAAAGCATGTATTTAATTATAACAGACAGCTAATCTGTTCTCTCCCTCTTTTTTGTCTTAGCCTTGTGTTCTTTGTTTTCGCATTTTCATTTACCGAATAATGGTTTTTAGCTACCTGTTCCTTATCAGCAACTATCCTGTTATCTGTCTTTTCTTTAATCTCCTATAGTTGATGTTTCTTTTCTCTCCTTTTCTTTCTGCCTTGCCCATCCCTGTTTTTCCTTCTTCATAGACCTTGTTGTCTAATGTGTTCTATTGAGACTTTCTTTGTAGGATTTGTAAGTTCTCATTTTCATCCAGATGTTCTAAGCATATGCTGTGATGCCTTTTGAATCAAAGCTTTACAGATGCTAAAATTCTAAGAGAATTCCTTTGGTATAAATATTATTATAGAGAAACAAACATAAGAAATTCTGACCTCCAAAATAAAACTAATATCTGCATTGTAGTTTAACCAAGCCTCTGTTACCATGTTTTCAAAGTAATAAATACAGAAAAGAAAGGAAGATGTTTCTGTTACAACATGAGAAAGAAGAGTTAATCTCAGACAAAGTTACACAAACTGCAAAGTAAAAATGCACTAGAGCATCACTGAAGAGATGCGAGGTATATGAAATACAAGAAAGTAGCACTAGAAGCAACTGTGATGAGGATCTAGTCAGCATTGCATGTAACTTTGTCAAGTTTGTCTAAGTTAATGTCTAAGTACTACAGACAGGCCCAGTTTATGTAAGAGAACACAGAAAGGAAGTAGAGGTAAAGTAGTCATATCATATGTGAAATGCCTTTAAATCACAATAAGTCAAATAGTAATAAATAAGGTGTCAAATTTTTAGGCTAGGCACAAGAAAGAAAATTCAGACAGCACTATACAGTGAGAGGAAAGTGAATAAAGCACATCTAGAGCATCTGTAAGGTATGTGGAACTTCTAGTTTATACATGAACTAGGCATTCTGTCTTCCTAGATCTATGTCTAGTTTCAAACTCTCTCTAAAGGGTATTACACCTCTAAAGCTAGTAGAGGTGTAATACTGCATCTTAATGATGAAAATGAGGGCTTCTCAAAAGGAAACTTTCACCAGTTCAGAGAACCCTGACACAAAATCTATCTTCAACAGCTTACAATCAAGTATGCAATGAGTAGAATAGAATAGAGTAGCACAGAAGTATAGACTACAAAGCATAGAGCAGAATAGTTTAGTTGGACGGAAACTCCAAACATAATTGAGTTCAACTTCCTGACCACTTCAGGGCTAAACAAATGTTAAAACATTATTAAGGACATTATCTAAATGTCTTTTGAACACAGACAGCCACGGGGCATCAACCACCTCACCTGGAAGCCTGTTCTGGTGTTTAAACACCCTCATGTTTACAACTTTTTTCCTAATATCCAGTCTGAACCTCCCCTGGTGCAGCTTTATGCCATTCTCTTGACTTTCTATCATTAGTAACCAGGGAGAAGAGATCAGCACCTCCCTCTCCAATTCCCCTCTTCAGAAGTTATAGGGAACAATGAATTTGCTTTTTATCCTCTTCTTCTCCAAATGAAACAAACTGTGTCCTCAGCCTCTCCTCATAGCACATGCCTTCCAATCCTTCTACCAGCTTTGTTGCCCTCCTCTGGATGCTTTCAAGAATCTTAAATACTCTTTACATTAGATGGGAATAACATTAGCTAGCTTCCGGTCAGCAGGGACCTCCCCAGACTCCCACAGCCTTTGATAAATTGTTGAGAGTGGTCCGGCTATAACATCCCCTAACTCCTTCAGTACTCCAGGATGAATTCCATCAGCCCCATGGATTTAGGAACACTGAGCTGTTACAACTGTTCCACTGCAATTTCAGTAACCACAGATGGAAAGTAGCTGCTCCCCTCAGTCGTCATACTCCAACTCAGATTAAGCAGCCCAAGATTCATCATTAATATTAAAAACTGAGGCAAAAACATATTAAATTCCTTTGCCTTTTCCTCGTGCTTACTTGTTAAATACTTGATCAGTCCAATATTTTCCTTAGACCTCCTCTTGCTGTTGACATATTTTAAAAAGTCTAATTCATTGCCTGATGTCTCACTGGCCAGTGTCAACTCAAGCTGAGTTTTGGCTTTTCTTATTTTCTTCCTGCAGATGCAAACTGAAGCTCTATAATCTTCTCGTGAAGCCAGACCTTGCTTCCAGAGACTGTTTTCTTTTTCTTTTTTTCCAGGAGTTCTCTGTTCAGACAGGCCAGTCTTCTGCCCTGCCTTCTTGTATTCCCTAGAGAAACCCTCAAGTATAATTAAATTGAATTTAAAATAAGAATAAACTTTATAAAAATATTTTTGTAACAAAATGTAAATGTGTGCCAATTGTTTAATAACAACAAAAAATTACACTTCTATAACTATTTATAGCTACAAATTGAACAGAGCAATTCAGGAGGCAAGTCATTTGGGTATTCAGTTAGCAAACATTCATAAAAATAATAAACAAAGGAAAGTAATGATGTAAGGCTGTTTAAATTATATGTTGGCTGAATCTATCTGCAATTAATAAAATAAAACTTGACCAGAAGAATAACAATAAAAATCAGAGACAGCTCTTCCAGGAAGCAGTCCTAGCTTGGCAGACATCTACAATCTAAAGAGCAGTTAAGGTTACCTGAGAACTAACCGGTAAAAAGGAAATATTTACATCATGCAGACCATCACTTGCACTTTTCCACTTTGGTTATAGTAACAAGCACATTGGAGTAGGTGAAGCCAGCAGTGTGCTCAGGTAGCCAAGAAGGCCAACGGCATCCTGGCTTGTATAAGAAGCAGTGTGGCCAGCAGAGCTAGGGAAGTGATATCCCCCTGTACTCAGTTCTGGTGAGGCCGCACCTCGAGTACTGTGTTCAGTTTTGGGCACCTCGCTACAAGAAGGACATGGAGGTGCTTGAGCGAGTCCAGAGAAGGGCGATGAAGCTGGCAAGGGGTCTGGAGAACAAGTCCTACGAGGAGCGGCTGAGGGAGCTGGGCTTGTTCAGCCTGGAGAAAAGGAGGCTCAGGGGCGACCTTATCGCTCTCTATAGGTACCTTAAAGGAGGCTGTAGTGAGGTGGGGGTTGGTCTGTTCTCCCACGTGCCTGGTGACAGGACGAGGGGGAATGGGCTAAAGTTGCACCAGGGGAGTTTTATGTTGGATCTTAGGAAGAATTTCTTTACCGAAAGGGTTGTTAGACATTGGATCAGGCTGCCCAGGGAAGTGGTGGAGTCACCATCCCTGGAGGTCTTTAAAAGATGTTTAGATGTAGAGCTTAGGGATATGGGAGGTGGTTCTGAAGGGCAGAGGAGTCCAGGAAGGCTGGGCACTCTTCAAGAGGGAAATCTTAATGGCGCAGGAACGGTCTGTCCCCACGTGCCCAAAGACGAGCTGGCGGGGAAGAAGACCAGCCTGGCTCAACAGAGAATTGTGGCTTGATCTTAGGAGAAAAAAGAGGGTTTATAAGCTTTGGAAAAGTGGGCAGGCCACTAGGGAGGACTTTAAGGATGTAGCGAGACTGTGCAGGGACAAAATTAGGAAAGCCAAAGCTCATCTGGAGCTCAATCTGGCTACTGCTATTAAAGATAACAAAAAACGTTTCTATAAATACATCAACACAAAAAGGAGGACTAAGGAGAATCTCCATCCTTTACTGGATGTGGGGGGGAAACTTAGTTACGAGAGATGAGGAAAAGGCGGAGGTGCTCAATGCCTTCTTTGCCTCAGTCTTTAGCGGCAATACCAGTTGTTCTCTGAATACTCAGTACCCTGAGCTGGTGGAAGGGGATGGGGAGCAGGATGTGGCCCTCACTATCCATGAAAAACTGGTTGGTGACCTGCTACGGCACTTGGATGTGCACAAGTCGATGGGGCCGGATGGGATCCACCCAAGGGTACTGAGAGAACTGGCAGAGGAGCTGGCCAAGCCACTGTCCATCATTTATCAGCAGTCCTGGCGATCGGGGGAGGTCCCAGTTGACTGGCGGCTAGCAAATGTGACGCCCATCTACAAGAAGGGCCGGAGGGCAGACCCGGGAAACTACAGGCCTGTCAGTTTGACCTCAGTGCCAGGGAAGCTCATGGAGCAGATCCTCCTGAGAGTCATCACGCAGCACTTGCAGGGCAAGCAGGCGATCAGGCCCAATCAGCATGGGTTTATGAAAGGCAGGTCCTGCTTGACGAACCTGATCTCCTTCTATGACAAAGTGACACGCTGGATGGACGAGGGAAAGGCTGTGGATGTGGTCTACCTTGACTTCAGCAAGGCTTTTGACACCGTCTCCCACAGCATTCTCCTCAAGAAACTGGCTGCTCTTGGCTTGGACTGGCGCACGCTTCGTTGGGTTAGAAACTGGCTGGATAGCTGGGCCAAAGAGTCGTGGTGAATGGAGCCAAGTCCAGATGGAGGCCAGTCACTAGTGGCGTCCCCCAGGGCTCGGTGCTGGGGCCGGTCCTCTTTAATATCTTCATCGATGATCTGGACGAGGGCATTGAGTGCACCCTCAGTAAGTTTGCAGATGACACCAGGTTAGGTGCGTGTGTCGATCTGCTTGAGGGTAGGAAAGCTCTGCAGGAGGATCTGGATAGGCTGCACCGATGGGCTGAGGTCAACTGCATGAAGTTCAACAAGGCCAAGTGCCGGGTCCTGCACCTGGGGCGCAATAACCCCAAGCAGAGCTACAGGCTGGGAGATGAGTGGTTGGAGAGCTGCCAGGCAGAGAAGGACCTGGGAGTGATGGTGAATAGTCGGCTGAATATGAGCCAGCAGTGTGCTCAGGAGGCCAAGAAGGCCAACGGCATCCTGGCTTGTATCAGGAACAGTGTGACCAGCAGGGCTAGGGAGGTGATCGTCCCCCTGTACTCAGCTCTGGTGAGGCCGCACCTCGAGTACCGTGTTCAGTTTTGGGCCCCTCGCTACAAGAAGGACATCGAGGTGCTTGAGCAGGTGCAGAGAAGGGCGACAAAGCTGGTGAGGGGCCTGGAGAACAAGTCCTACGAGGAGCGGCTGAGGGAGCTGGGCTTGTTCAGCCTGGAGAAGAGGAGGCTCAGGGGCGACCTTATCGCTCTCTATAGGTACCTCAAGGGAGGCTGTAGCGAGGTGGGGGTTGGTCTGTTCTCCCACGTGCCTGGTGACAGGACGAGGGGGAATGGGCTTAAGTTGCACCAGGGGAGTTTTAGGTTAGATGTCAGGAAGAACTTCTTCACTGAAAGGGTTGTGAGGCATTGGATCAGGCTGCCCAGGGAAGTGGTGGAGTCACCGTCCCTGGAAGTCTTCAAAAGACGTTTAGATGTAGAGCTTAGGGATATGGTTTAGTGGGGACTGTTAGTGTTAGGTCAGAGGTTGGACTCGATGATCTTGACGTCTCTTCCAACCTAGAAATTCTGTGATTCTATGAAGTGCAACTTCAAGATCACCTGAAGGAATTTGGGAGCTGAAGTTCATTGGAACAAAAACTTAGATGTGCAGAATACAGTAGCGTTACTTGTGTTACTGGTGTTGGCAGGATTTGGTACCTACAAGCTGTGTGCCATGTAAGGTACCTGTCACTGAGCTATTGTGAACTATAGTGCAAAGTGAAGTGTTGCTGCTGAATAAGGACATATCTACACTGAGTGTGTTCATGCATGTATTTGAGTTCTGAATTTTCTCCTAGTTTGCTGGGTCTGGTCTTGACAGTTTAGGTGATTGTTTCTCAGAACAATCAAGCAGCTAATTGACAAACTGGATGGAAACACAGAAAAACTGCACAGCAGTTTTACAGCAATATGGAATACCTCAAGACTTTCCAAATATAATCCTGTTTGTAGGATTGGCTTTTTTTTTTCTCCATGGAAAGTTTGTTATAAAAAGAAAAAAAAAAAAAAAAAAGGTTTTGCACTGAGAAACACCTCACAGCCGTGGTCACCTTTAATTACAGGAATTCCTTATTCAGACTGGTGTTTTCTCTAAAAGGTAAATTCTTTGTGTGATGAATGATTTTAAATGATAGCAATAATCTTCTCACATTCCCAATGTTTTCCCATTTTTATACCCATTAAAGGAAGCAAAAAGTAGATTAAGAATTTCAGTTTTACTTTTCTTTTTCATTTCCATAAAAAACGTTCCTTATGAATATAGTAGATCTTGTGAGCTATACTTCAGAACTTTACACAAATGTTTTTAAGACAGCCACAAATAAAGGAAGGATGTATTCATTTTCTCCAACCAACTAACATTGGCTGCTTTCTCTAGTATTTTCAGCTAGATACTTGGGGACATATCTAATACAGACTGCTTAGAGAGAAATTTGCATCTATCACTTCTCAGATATATAGGAGCAAGAAGAGGGAAAAAGACCACACACTTCTATGATATTCTAATAGCTCTAAATGCTATTAAATGCTATTGTAGCACATACTCTGGAGAACATGTGCCCGAAATAGGTGACTATCTGCTTTGTACCATCAAAACTAAAGTGCTTTTGGACACATTCAGAAACAGGATTTTCTGTTTGCTGCAGAATGCTTTAATTCATGTATGGCTTAAGGCCTCACATTTGCCGTTTCAGCCTGCCTTTTCACTTCAACCTTGAGGCTATACTGTGGATGTGGTTTCACCTAAGTCTCCCAACTACTCTTATTCTTGCATCCTTGTGCTGTTGCATTTTGAATCATTTTTCCGTCAGTCCCTGGGACAGTGATTTTTATTTTTTTTTTTTGATGTCTAACTCACAGTTTCATCTGTCTCCTCGACCTCTTGCCTTGTAGTTTCAGTTTCTAGCTCTGCACTGATTCCCACCACTACCCCATCCTCCCATGATCTTCCAAATTTTTAAGTCTATATTTCAACAAAGAAAGCGAACAATAATTATAATATCCGATTAATATTACCAAATAACAAGTGTGCACAAGGCTCAGCAGTCAATTAGTGTGCAAAACTTACACCTTAATTAAGGAAATTTCAACCAAAGTAAAAGTGGCAAATGTGTCATTAAACAAAGACCACCAAGAAGGTTGAGCAGGTACTGATGAAAGGTATAATATTACTGAGGAAAAAAATGACTCTGGTTGTTGACATTATTGTGATTCCCTGCTGTGCTGGACAGGACACCCAGGAGATCACTATCTGGGGATCACTACCGCTTCTCTTCCCAGCTATCCACTAGACTTCATTTCTGTGTCTCTGCCTGATTTTTTCTAAGGTAATATGGAAATTGATGCATGTTGTGATACACAGGCTCCACGAATAAAGCTTTCTGCATGTCTGGCTGCCTCAATTTTCTCTGTGCAACAAGTACCATTTGTGGAACTGTTAAAGCCTGAGGTACCTATGAACGTTTTCCTCTCATTTTTTATACCAACTCCTAAAACACATTCATTGTTTCTTTTTCTTTATCTGCTACCTAGGAGCTATTGACTATTTCATATCTTTGTTAGACACAGAAGGTCTGAGAAGATTTCTACTAAAACAATACATTCAGATGGGTGAATTCAAGTGTTTTCTCAACTTCCAAACCTCAGCTGAAACAGCACAGCAACAATGAAACCAAAAGACATTGCAGCAACAAGTGCTGTCCCTATGGAGTGCTATGGGACACCACAAGAACAAATAACTTTATTTCAGCATTTTCATGGTCAGAAGCCCTTTGGAAGCTAATTTATTGCCCTTTGTAAAATTTGTAGCATATTTGTCTGTGGCATGTTTTAAGAAAGTTAGCTTCTTTTTGTGGAAACAACCTTTTGGGGTGAATAACTTGGTTGATGTCTCTGCTGAAAAACAACCACCCAGACAGGAAAACTCATTATCTTTTTAAAAACAGGTGCCTTCGCCTTCTTTCCTAGGTTGTTCTCAAACTTATTACCTTAAATTTTAAAACTTAGGTCCAAAAGATATTGATAATAAAGGCAGCAGAGTGTGGGTAACTTGGCTAGCTGTTTTGTTTTCTTTTTTTCTCTCTTTTTTTTAATTTTTTTTTATTTTAAACTAAGTGGAAGAGGGGAAAGACAGAAGAAAGGAAAAAATCAGTCATTCTTCATGCAGCAAGACAGTGCTCCACAGGTCATGAGACTTAAATTACAAAGGTTAAAGGCTGGTTTCGGTAACCTCACATCAGAGGATCTCTCTGCACTTCTCAATTTATATTCTTCCTTCAGTTTACAGAAGGCTCCCTGAGAGCAGTGGCATCTTTTGATCTCCCCAAAAGTTACTTTTCTCCAGGTGGGGACTCTATATATAGTTATCTCTTTGTTCCTTTCCCAGAATCCTGCTGTTTTAGTCTTTCAGTTGTTTCCAATCCATTTTTTAGAGAGACATACAAACATATTTATCAGGAATTGTAGTGATAGAACAAGCAATAATGGTTTTAAACTAGAAGAGGGTAGGTCCAGATTAGATGTAAGGAAGAAATTATTTACTTTGAGGGTGGTGAGGCACTGTAACAGTTCCCCAGGGAAGTTGTGCATGCCCCATCCCGCAAGGCCAGGCTGGATGGGGCTTTGAGCAACCTGGTCTATTGGGAGGTGTCCCTGCTCATGGCAGAAGGATTTGATCTTTAAGATCAAATTTTAAGAAGATGATCTTTAAGATCCCTTCCAACCATGATGCTATGTTCTTTTTAACCAGCTCAGCAAGCTGTCCTGTCTGAAAAACATGAAATGTCTCTCAAAAATGGTTATTTACCAAGTTTCAAAGGGATGCAACCCTACTTAAAATGATGCTGTAGATGTTCAGATGTAGCTGTCTACAACAGGCACCTGGAGCTAACATGGGAATACCTCAAGCTAAGGCAAACAAATTGGACAGTAAAGCAATATGTCAGAGAGCATCTGACCACATGCATTCCCAAAGTGGGCAATCTACATTTGGGAAAAGCAGAATCTTTGCAGGTTATACCTTTATGTACAGAAGTTTACAAATCATTTCAGACTAAGCAATTCACCATCCTTACCAGAGCCTACTAAGGCTGCAATTGTACCCTGATAATTATATCTACTGAATTCTAAGTGAAATGAAATTTCAATGCAAAGTACTCTGGGCTAACATGCATTAAACAACGCAGAAACAGCATTTAATTAAAATATCCAGAACTTACATAGCTAAAGTAAAGCATCAACTTCTTTTACATTAGAAGACAAAAACCATGATTACTGGAAGTTGTAAACAGGTATTAAAGAATGAAATCGCTCATTATTTTGATAAAGACTGCAAAAACACACCTGTGCTCTCACCACACAGTATGGAATTAGAATAAATGAGACTATAAACCCTTCCATTATGTAATGCTCTTTAGATACTACATTGCTTAAGAAACAAAAGCTAACCTAGGAATAAATGTAAATACATTTTTAAAATTTCAGTATTTCCTATAGGTAGCTCAAATCCTCAGACTCCAAGCTCTCATCAGAAGCACCTGGTATCTGGCTAGTAGTGAAGAGTGGATGAGATGGATCATGGGTGAATCCATCATGGTAGTGTCTGGACTATTTATGATGCAGAAATGCAAAACAAGAAAAAAAATCAGGAGATTATAGTGTAAAATAGAGCATGTTCTGAATGGCTCATGAAAATAACTTCACTAGCTAAAAGCAGTGTTCAAAAGAATTCCCCTGTCCTCAGATACCACAAGTTACTCTCAGCATCCTTCGTAGGACTTAGAAACAATTGGGAAAAAAGCAAGATACGAATTATATGAACAGTGTATTACTGTTCACTGCACATGATAGTGCATATTCTTGCAGTCAAAAATGCCAAAAAAGAGAACAAATGCTAGCTATTGCTATTAACTTGATTCATCACGTCTTCCAAAAAAATCTGACTCTTGAGCAAACTTCAGTTTCTTCAATGAGAGAATACAATGGAACAGAAGTTGCATATTCAATATTGGAATGGAGTTTTAGCTTTTTTATGAGGTGATAAGGTTTACACCTCAAGGTCCACAGACTTCAGTATATCCAAAACATAGAAAACTGATCCAATACATTTAAATGGTTGAGAAGTTCTTTTCCCATCTTGGATTTCTGGGATCTTAAAACCTTTTATAAGATACATTTTTACACACCCTACTCATTTTTAATAGTCTTCCCACAAAGTGCTACCTACTGCCTCTTCTTCTTCTCTCTCTTTTTTTGTTCTTTTAATTTAACTGTTTTCCAAATTTTTAGGCAACAGTAACATTATGGAAGGTAAGTGACTAATGATCAATTTTTAAAAGATTACAGGGCTTAAATCTTTGAGACAGGACACAGTAGCATGTAGTATGTAATTTTAACTGTGAGACATCCATTTTCTATCATTAAACTACACTACATAAAAGAAAAAAGCACACTGTAAGAACAGTTATTTCATCAGACAAAATACTCAAGGATTTTTTAAGGAGGGAAAAGAGAGCAAAATAACATGCTGCAAGACTCTAACCATGCAGGAGAAAAACAAAACCAAACCCTTTTAGAATACTGTTTTAGTTATGGAGCATTATTTGTAGGATGTCTGAATGCATACAGCCACTAACTTCGTAGTGATTAGCACAGTTTTATTGACAGGCTTGGCTGCAGAATCACAAAGCAAATATAAATTGCAGCAGATTAGCAGAAGATTTTTTTCTTTAAAGAAAAAAAGTTTAATGGATATTTTGCCTGAGGAGCTTGTTTCAATGTCTTCTCAGTAGAAGAGAATGCATTACCAGGAACCACAGAGGCATAAAGTAAATTTAATAATGGCCTCATGCCATACCTTGGTTATACAGCTACGCAGCAGATCCATATTTAGGCATAGGCTCTGCACATTCAATCCTGGAAACTAAGCATATCAGAGCAATGAAGGCCTCAGTCTCAATAGGTGTTGATAGTACCCACAGCGCACTACAAAGATGTATCTTGCCTATCAAAGCCTATATCTTGCTCCCAATGAATTTAAGACAGCTTTATCAATAATTTAAATCAAGGTACAATTTGGTCCATAAGGAAGATGACCGAAATATGCCAAAGGGAAAAGCAGATCAGGAAATATTCCAAAAGATATAAATGAAGAAAATATAATATCAGAGGATTTTTTTTTTTTTTTTACTACCTTTGATTGATCACTATATTCATCTCTCCCAATTTGAACTGATACAATGAAACAAGAGGTACATTTTGCAAGAAGACGGAAAAAAAGCCCTGCTAGGAATACTAATTTGAAAACATGCCGTTCAAGTTACAATTGGCAATAATTGCCAGTCTCAGTTCTGGAACATTTTAATTTACTCTCAGCAAACTGGCATTCAGATAGGTGAAAAATTATTTCCTACTTTTAAAAACAAAGAAATTGCTTCCAGTCTGATTGTTGCAATTGACATTCCACAGCATAAACATAGGGCAAATATCAGCACTGAAATGAAACAACTTTTAGAGATGATCATGATAACCACAACATCACTGCATGCTTATTTCAGTGTCTGCAGAATTGGCACATATGTTCTTATAAATAAAGTCATTAATGTCTGTCTTAAACGTTAATATGAATGGGCAGCATGCTACAGAAACATATCAATTTGGGATGCCATATAACTCTTCAGAAAAAATGCGCACATAAAAATAAACACTGGAGTTGAATAATATACTTTGCTAGGATCATCTTTTTGTAACATATCTATCACCTACAAACTCAGGTCCCAGATGTCACAGTATATTGGATGTCTTTCAGAAAGAGATATGAAATATTGCTGCTAGTTTGGAGTGGACACAATTGTTCATTGTTATGCTAATGCTGACATATCCTCTAAGGTTTGACAGATTTTCCTTGAAAAGTTACACTCTTCGCTTTGTTGGGTAACACAATAGTCTGGATAGACTATCACTTTCTCAATATAATACTGCAATATTTTATGTCTTCCACTTACATCCCAATAGGAATGAATCCCAAACTGATCCTAACTATGCTGGCATACAAGCCATTGTGGACAGTGAGTGGGGAACACATCTCCACCAAAGTATCTGAGAATCCTGACAATTATCCAGGTCAATATAGGAAGAGCCAGAAGAAAACTTTTGATCTCCTTTTTTTGTTTCCATGTTCTTGTTCATTTATCTTGTTAACCTGGGGGCTGGGGACATAGAGGAGACTTCCCATCCCAAAAGTACCATTACATTCTGTCTTTGTAAGGTAATTACACTGTCTCTCTGTAGATACATTGGATTTTGACCTAAGGCCTTTTTATGCCACTCCAATAAGAAAAAAAATAAAGGTCTTGAACTGCTTGAAAACAGCCCGAAGTCCAGTAATAAATAACTACAGAAAATTACTACCCAAATGTTTACTAAGCTAAGGGAAGAGATAAATCATATTATATACCTAAATGTAACAAGAGTACTAATAAATACAAGTTTTACAGCACAGATGGCAAAGGAAACAAATATTGTGAATAATTTCATTTTTTAAACTGATTTAAACTGAACATAATGAAAAAATTATATTCTAAAGACAAGTGTAGGTTAAATAATTTATATATTAAAAAGCTGAGCCTTGGCAAAACAGAGACAGCCTAGTCAAGAATGTGTGTTCCTCATGATTATTAACTGTTTTTATTACCATCTATCTATGACAGAGTGATATCTGATACCTAACAATTTTGTGATACTTTCTGCAAAATTCAGAAATGCTTTTTTTTTTTTTAAAAAAAAAAAACTTCAATAATTTTATTAATATAATGAGATTTACACTAAAAAGAATGAGCAATGTGCAATGACTTGTAATAACACAGTGGAGTGGATTACCATGATTCCCCTTTGTTTACTGGTAGTATAAAACAAAGGTCATTATTAAAGGATTGATATCACCTCTCAACTTGAGAGAACTAAACCATGTACTTCCACATAACAATAAAGAATTATTGGATCAAAAAGCAAATGAAGGTTAAATATTGAAGGCCTTCAGTGACCCCTGAGCTGTCTTCTGTACTTCCTTTCTCTTTTCTACTTGCCCAGCCCAGAAAGATGAAGGCTTTTCCCAGCTAGACAAATACATCTAATAAAATGTCTGCATTTACACATAACTGCTTAGAAAACAGAACATCTGCAATGTGAAAACTCCCATTAAACTTCATCATTGAATCTATATTTTTTCAGCAGTTTCCATCCATAAAGAAGCAGGAAAAAAAAAATCCTATGCAGCTTCTTCCCAATGCCTTCTATTATTACAAATTGGTAGCTCCCCACCCATTTACAAATTAAAATCACTTAGAACTCTACTCCAAATTAACTGGTATTGCCCAGAAAAAGGCCCAAAACACTTATATGCCAGGTTACCATTCCCTATTTTCTTCTACATCCTTGTACACTTTCTTTCCTTCCTACACTTTCAAGTGTATTGAAAGTTTCTATATAACATAGAAGTTTCAATTTCAAGTTTCTGTATAACATAGAAATCCACCAATACTGGTAACGTACTACATACCTGTGACCAAGAAATAGTGCAGTTCAGGATCCTGAGGGGAGGGAGCAAGGAGGGAGCACAGCAAGCTTGCTACTCTGCTACAAAAGCTTGCTACTTTTGCAGAGCAGACTTTGGCCTCTTCAGCCATCTGCTTGGCAGAGTACCATAGGACAAAGCCCTGTGGGCCCAAGAAAGTTGGTTGATATCAAGGATACCCTCCTCCAAGCTCAAGAGCAAGGCACCCCAACAAAGGAGAAGTAAGACAAAAATACCAGGAGGCCTGCATAGATTAATAAGGAGCTCCAGGCCAAACTCAAGCAGAAAAAGGAGGCCTACAGAGGGCGAAGCAAGGACAGGTAGCCTGGAAGGTGTCTGCAATCACCTTCTGTCACCTAAGCAAATTCTGGGAAAAAAAAAAAAAAAAAAAGTTTCTATGTACATTAGCAGGGAGTTGTGAGAATTTTATTTTGCCACTAAGGATGCTGTTCCTGCTCTAAATATAGAGAAGACCATTCAGTTTTGACTTTCAAACCTGACATTTTCCAAAAAAATAAATTCAGCATTTATATATTTTTTTTTATATCTTTGTAAATATTACATAATTTCATTCCTTTCTTAATTCTGAAATTCCTAGAGAATGGGGCTAAGAAGCAAGCTGGAGGAATTCCTTCAAAGACTTATCTATCTTTTGGTCAACAGGCTCAAAAACGGAAACCACAACAAAAAACAGCCTGGTGCAGAAATAATGAAATTATGAAAAATACCCTTTCTCAATATCTGAAACTACAATGCAATGCATTTCTATTATAGGCTTATTAACTGGTACCATAAGCTTTTCCTTGTTTTCTGTCATACTGTATCATCCACAGGAAAAGGTTAATCTTCAGTGAAAGTATTATCTCTTGTCCCTGTGCATTTGTTGGGGTTAGAGATGGAATGCTTTCTTTGAAGCTGGCTGTCATCCCAGTAAAGCTGCATTAAGTTGTTCAGATTAAATATCAGTAGTAATGCACATTGGTAGCAAGTAGAGGCTAGAAAGATAAAAGCTTTGGGGTAGAATTTCTGGGGGAAATAGGATTATGTTTGTTCAGCAAAATCTTCCCAGAATTGTGATTTTTAGTAATTTTCAGGCCTTTGTTATACAGAAGTAAAATCCACTCTGTTCTGAAAGTATTTGAACTTGATCTGACACTCCACTACTTGTGCAGCCAATTTGGAAACATTTTTTGTTTATTCCTGGTTGTGCTTTCAATTACAGAGATACTATCATTTTGAATATTTTTCTGCCACAAAGACTTCCCCTCAGGGATTACTGAATGAAGGCTATTAAAATGTGTCCCCATTCTTGTAGCAGACAAAATAAAATAATAATAAGAAGGACTGAATAAAACAGTAAAGAATGGAACTCAAGGTTATGACAGAACTTGGCCAAAGAAAACATGGGAGAAGTTTACCAAACAGATCTAAGTAAAAAGTAAGTGGCCTCTTAAACATTTTTTTTCTTCTGATTTTGAGATTCTGAATCCCAAACTTGTCCATTACTCATATGCATATTGGATCTTTAGTAGATGTGTGTTGAGACGGACACTCCTGAGCAGCCTAGAAACCTCTGTGTAATAGCTATACACATGGCTTTCTTCATGCATAGTAAATCTGACTTATTTAAAACATGTCCAGTTTGCTGCTCATGCAGAATACAAGTATATTTGTGCAGGGGTTCTGATGTTTTTCAAAAATTCTGAGTAACTGTTGTTTATATGCTGTACAGCTGGTCTGTGCATATCCTATATATGTCCCTTGCATTCCAAATATACTATATTCACTGCATCTATGAAAGCCTTTTCTGTTTATTACACACAGAAACAAGACAATCCTAAAATTGATTTATGGGGCAGGAGAGTGATATTCAATTACTTGAAGGAGAAAGAGGACGGGGGACTTTAATTACAAGGATAATTCTACAACATGGGGAACAGAGAAAGACAGAAGAGGCCCTTCAGCTTCTTGTGATGTGACAAAACATTGTGGTCTTCTGCAGGAGACTTCTGGCCCAAAGTCAAAACCAGGCATATGAGCCGGCCACAAACCTGTTTAGATATGTGACAGCAGCTACAATTAAAATTTGCGAAATTAAAAGAAAAGGGTACGTTCTGTAAGCACCAAGTAACACGGTATTTAAGCAAACAAACTAACATGAGCAAAGATATGACCATCTGCCACTTACAAAATCAGTGATTAAAATCAACTTCCTGATGAATTTTTTGACCAGGCAGGAAAGCCAACCTATAATTACCACTGGACCAGAAGAAAATCTATAAAAGTAATCAACCTGAGCCCAGGCTAACATCCAGAAGATAGGATTAAAAGAGGCAAAAACACAGAGAAGGAAGTATTTTGAACTATTTCAAAAACTCGAACACATATTTCTGTTTAACAGTAGGGGGACAGGGAAAATTCTTTTTATGGCCACATGTGGTCACTTTGGATTTCAACATATTGAAATTGCTCACTGAACTCATGATTTGAGATTGTAATTGTAACTAAATTCCAGTTTGCTGGTAGCAAGCATCTGCTCTTGTCCTATTTTAGAAAGCATATGCATACCTTTTGTACCCAGCACACTGCAATTGTATCATACAAGTGACCAAAAACCTGCTTTTTAGAGGGACTGAGCAACATCATCTTCTACTTTTAGGATTTCTGGAAAAGAGGTAGTGGTCCTCCACAGCTAATACTTCTGAGTGTCATTAAGTTCCCAAATTCAAGGTACTCTGGTCTCTCTGTAAACTATTTTACATAACCCAAGCATAAGCCCACTGATTTTACCAGATTTTTTTTTCCTGAAGATTTTCACTGTTTAAAAGGCAGAGAATTTTAGAACACCACACCCTACAGACAAGGCTTCCTTATACAGTACAACAGACTCAGAGCTTATGATGATTTGCAAATGGTATCTGTAAATATTAATGCTTTTTGACATTGAATACTGCATGTCATGCATTTTAAGTGCTTTTTAGTGTGTGGATGCTTACAGTGAAATGATGTGCTTCTTTGTATGTGTTTTCAGTTGGAAGTATGCCTTCATTACAAGGAGTGATAGCATAAAGCTTAGCTGCATGAACACTCCTCCAGAATTAGCAACAAATGAACAAACTTCCTTAATACAGTCTTTAAATTGTCTTTTGGGGCACGAGCTTCATGAACATTAGATGTTCTTCACCTTATTTTCTTCAAATCCAGCTTGTCAGAACCAGAGCTGAACATTGACCACTTTCAATATGGAACAGTTTTCCTCAAGCTGGGACTGTTTTTTGGATGGCTTCATTAATCCAGCAGAAACTAAAACTTGATAAAATTCCTTTACCCATAAATATGATGCTCCCAACACTATTTTTCATAGCTACTATTAAACCTTCTTTCAAAATTTCCTGAAATACCTAAGTAGAACATGGCTACAAAGACTTTTAAAGAAACACCAATGTACAAGATTCGTAAGCTTCAGTCAAAATGAGACATTGAAGGATCTTAAAGATCACATGTGATATTAAGAGAGAACAAGCATGTTTATGGATGTATGTGCTAGGAAGAATATTGAAATTTCATTCAGATTGGCCTGCCAGCTCCATCTAATCACCAGTAATAAGTGATCAAAACCAGGTACAATATCCATCCTGTCTCATGGGAAGAGAATAAAAGCATGAAAACTACAAAAATGTCTGAATTATCTTTCTTTTTGCCCTGCATTAAGCAAGTGCATTTTTCCATTCTCTGCTGCTGAGGAATTGCACAGATCATTAATTTGGACTCCAGAACACCTTGATTTATCCAAATAAGATTCAGGTATTTTATTTTTTTTTTTAATAAAAAATATATATATATTTTGCCTTGGTTTTCTACAGTAGCTGACAAAAATTAAAACAGAAGACTCCAAAGAGCATTTTTTGTTTGTTTGTTTTAAATGAGTACAGGTTTTCCTTATATGTATGTTTTTACTTAGAATCTAACCTACCTATCTGTCAAGTAAGAACACATGCTGGGGAAGATCAGGTTGCCTTAGTAACCCAAGTCCAGTTGTACAGACTTCAGAAAAGACTGAATAATTTTGCCTTTCTAAAGTGTCACCCATCATTGTGTTATTGTACTTATATATCTTACACATAAAATAGGTATATATTACCAAACTCCCTGTATGTACTTCGTGGTCTTTTCATACTATGGGTTATAGAAAAGACAGCTTGGGAAAGCTTTTTCTTCATTCCTACCATTTGTGATCCTTGCAGCTCTCATTTATTAAAAAAATAAAAAAAATAGCACTTACTCATTGTTATTTTCTGGGGGGCTTGTTGGAGAGGAATGACTGGCACTATTATGGAGGTAAAACTTCTGCTGCAGTTGTGCCAATAACAGTTAATCTTGCTCAGGAAACTACTAGTTACCTACAATTGATATTAATACATGATATTGTTGAAATGTTGCAGTTTGTAAGACTGTATTAGTATCTTTTTTCAGAGAAATCTATGAGAAAGAACAGTGACAATATTTATCCACTATGCTATAATGTGAATGGCTATAATGTGAATAGCTTTTGCAACAGATTCCAAATTTCAGACTGGATTGTACATAGCATGCTATTAAATTGTAATAATTGAAAGTTCAAGAGAAAGGAATCTAACAATACCCAGCAGAACAATTTTCATTCCATGAGAATATATTTAATTACCCCTTAATTATTTTCACCTTTATGACACTGGAAACACATCTACGATTTGATTTACAAAATCATTACTCCATTAATAAGAGAAAGATATTATTGACATACCAAAATTCAATTTAATTACTCCCTTGATTCCTCCAGAGGCAAAGAGAAGTTTGCAATTTTCTGACACTATGTTCCATTTTTAATATTGAGAAATAGAAAATACGTCTGAGTAGGCCAGAAGTGTTGCATAATTGCTTCTATCTGAGCTACAAGCACAGCTATAAAAATTTATTCCGGCTACCTTGAGTTTCATTTTGGTTTCCTTTGTGTCATGTTATCCCACTTGAAGCTTTCCTTGTTACTGTTCATTAGAAATATTCTCACATATATGAGTTTCAACAATCACTATCAATCTTTTTTTTTTTCTTTCTTCCCTCCTTAAAAAAAAAAAAAAAAAAAGAATTTATTTTAAGGAACCTGGAAATTTCTTAACTATTTTAGATATGGATAGGTCATTTGACTTGTCCAGATTTTTTTTATATAAAGAAAAATTCTAAAGATTGTTTTCAAACTGTCAAGAAAAGCATGCCTGTTAACTTACATAGATAGACTGGACATATATTAAAAATCTTGTTCCACAGCCATGGTTCCCAGGTAGCACTCCTTGCCTTCCTTGTTCTTTTAACAGTTTTTCTAATTCTCCTAAACACCTCAACATTTCTGCATTTTCAAGACTGCTTGTGTGAAATCCTCCTTCCTTTGACGTTTTTACAAATTAGGCCACTGATGTTTGTCACCAAAAAATCCAAATATTCATTATAGAGAGAGATTGGATAAAATAAACTGAACAAATTGAGATTTCTTCAAACAGATCATTCCAGAAGCTTGTCCTACACTGTAATTTTCTGTGCAGCTATCTTTATTTCTCCTGTGTACTGTAAGCCTCCATGGCAAAATAATCATATGAAGTATTTAGACTGGTATGTTATGAGGGACAAATTTTTAATTCTCAGCCCCTGGAAATGGAAATCAAGTGTGTTGTAAATTACTCAGAGGAATTTCCCATCCCTTTTTTAATAACAGGTTATATGTTTATTGCTAGCTAGCAACTGCAGACTTAGCCAGAAAATTATTATTTTGGAAAGCACTATGAAGTGGTTCATATAGTTAGTTTAGGTTTTGGTCACTGGTTTAATTAAATTTCTTAATTTTGTTCATATCCTTCTCATAAAAGTAGCATTAAGAATGACCCTACAATCTAGGTGTCAAAAGGTCCAAAAGATGCAATATCCTGAACAGCTAAATCAATTAATAAATGTGAAAGAAATAGATGTGGCAAAAGGATTTAAATACATCATTTGGGTAACACCAGAGTGATATGTAAAAGGGATTATGTGAATATCACCCTAAGATTTGCATTTCAGAAGAAGAATGACATTGTGAGAGGAGAATGACTATCCAATGTCAACACCATATGATCAGAAGACTGTAAAAAGCTAGCTGCATGGCTAAGTGAAAATAATAAATATTCTTTTTCAGTGTGTGAGTATGTATATACAAACAATGTTAAATTTCAAGCATAAAGTACTAAAAACCTAGGGAAAGCCACCTGTACATTTCTATGTAAAATATTTAATTACCCCTCCTTGGCTACGGACATAATTGCTAATTGCATGTTCACATAGTATAAGGCTCTTGCCTCATTCAGTGCAAAAATTCACCTGTTCTGATCAGAGTTCTGCAGGGAAGACTGGTGTTTATAGAACTGCTCACTTATTGCAAAAGTTGAATTGCTGACCCAATATGTGGTTGTGTTTTTTTTTGTTTGTTTGTTTTGTGTAGTTCAAATTATAAACTCAATATTACTTAATGCACTCTCCAAACACTACACAGAAAAGAGAATTATTCAATCCCTTCTGGAATTTGTATAATGCCAAATACTCTAATATCCAAATCTCTCAAACTTTTAACTATGTGTTTTTTTAAATGTCCTATGACACAAGGAAGTTCTTGGTCTATCCTCAATAACAGCCAAGAGTATCTACTGTTTGGTGTGCTCAATCTGAGATAATTACTATTTGATTTTCTGGAAAGATACCTGCTTCAATCCCAATTTTGAATGTTCAACATGCTTTCAAATCAGTACAAAGATGTCTGCTAAGCAAGAAAATGACAAATATTTAAATAATGAATCCACTGTCATACAACCATACCTGATTTATCCTTTGTAAGTCCATACTGACTACTCCTACTTGCCTTCTTGCCCCTAATATGTTTGGAAACAGCTTCTAGATGGATATTCTCGATCACATTTCTAGGGAGTGAGGCTAGCCTGATCAGTCTGTAATTTTCTCCTTCTTGAAGACAGGGGAACTATTTCCTTTTTCTCCAGTTCTCTGGAACAGCCCCCCAGCAGCCATGAGCTTTCAAAGGTAATCAAGAGCAAATTCACAATGACCAGTGGCACACAAGGATGTGTCCCATTTGGTGCCATATACTTGTGCATGTCCACTTGGTTTAAATGTTCCCTGACCTGATCTTCCTCCACCCAGGTATGTCTTGCTCCAGACTATGTCTGTTCTCAGATAACTGGGAGTGCTGAAAGTGCTAAAAGGCCAGTCTTACCAGTAAAGACCAAGGCAAAGAAGGTGCTGAGTATCGGTCTCTTATATAACTTGCCATGAGGTTCCTTCACCTTATTCAGTGGTGGGCCTGCATTTTCCCACTCTTTCCTTCACTGCTGACAGGAGCTTTTCCTGTTGGCCTCTTGCCAGACAGGTTCTCCTAGAATTTGGTTTTCCTAGACACATTCCTGCATGCATGGACAGTGTTACTATATTCTTCCTGTTCCACCTGGCCCTGCATGTACCTCTTGCACACTGCCTTTTAATATCTGAGTATTGTCAGGAGCTCCTCCTGCCTTCTGCCACATTTGCTTAATTTCCTGTGCATCAGGGTTAATTGTGGAGGAAGTGAAGATCCCTGAAGAACAACCAGTTCTTATGGAACCTATGGAGTATCAGATCTGTGAGCATGAGGCTTCTCAAACTTGTCTGAACAAGGCCTCATCTATTTCTCCTTCTTCATATGTAGCAGATACCCACCACTACATCTCCAGCTCTGGTCTGCCCTCTAACCCTAACCCTTAAGACCTCAACTAGCTTTCCACTTGTCCCTGGGCAGAGCTCCATTCCTGCACAAAGATACCCAACTCCTTTTACTCATGCTGTGTACATGACAGTACAGGCATATTAGAGCAGCACCCACTCATTTCCCAGAAAAAAAAAAAAAAAAGTTAAAGTTTCCCCCAGTCATGCTGTCCTCTTGACATTTCTTTTTTGTGTGTGTGTTATGCGCTTGGGGTGGACTGCTTTCAACCCTGGCATGTTGATTTTCAGGTCCTTCTTGTCCTTATCAACCTGCAACCTTTTGCTTGTCAAACCAGTCTACTACTTCCTCACTTTATTGTGGGTTGTCTTCTCCATTTTACACTATTCAGCGTTCTGGTTCTCTTATTATCAGGTTGGCCAGCCTCTTCGCAAATATGCTTTTGTACAACTTCAGCAAATAGATTTCATCTTGTCGTAGTAGGTCTCCTTCAAATTCCTTTCCCATGTTTGTAATAAAATCTAACCATTGTTACAGATATATCTTTAGCTGAAAAGCAGCATCTCTATAATGCAATCAAAATATATATAAAAAAAAGCTTTATATGAACTTGTAATTTCAACACAGCTTACCATTTAAATGAGGGCTTTTGATTTTTCCTGGTAAAAGAGAAGTCAAAATAAAATAGGATTTTTTTATATATAGAATCATAGAATATCCTGAGTTGGAAGGGACCCTTAAGGATCATCAAGTCCAACTCTTGACACCGCACAGGTCTACCCAAAAGTTCAGACCATGTGACTAAGTGCACAGTCCAATCTCAAATTCAGACAGGCTCGGTGCAGTGACCACTTCCCTGGGGAGCCTGTTCCAGTGTGCAACCACCCTCTCTGTGAAGAACCCCCTCCTGATGTCAAGCCTAAATTTCCCCTGCCTCAGCTTAACCCCGTTCCCGCGGGTCCTGTCACTGGTGTTAATGGAGAAAAGGTCTCCTGCCTCTCGACACCCCCTTACGAGGAAGTTGTAGACTGTGATGAGGTCTCCCCTCAGCCTCCTCTTCTCCAGGCTGAACAGGCCCAGTGATCTCAGCTGTTCTTCGTACGTCTTCCCCTCCAGGCCTTTCACCATCTTCATAGCCCTCCTCTGGACACTTTCCAACAGTTTCATGTCCTTTTTATACTGTGGTGCCCAGAACTGCACACAGTACTCGAGGTGAGGCCGCACCAGCGCAGAGTAGAGCGGGACAATCACCTCCCTTGACCTACTAGCGATGCCGTGCTTGATGCACCCCAGGACACGGTTGGCCCTCCTGGCTGCCAGGGCACACTGCTGGCTCATATTCAACTTGCTGTCTACCACGACCCCCAGATCCCTCTCTTCTAGGCTGCTCTCCAGCGTCTCATCGCCCAGTCTGTACGTGCAGCCAGGGTTTCCCCGTCCCAGGTGCAGGACCCGGCACTTGCTCTTATTGAACTTCATGCGGTTGGTGATCGCCCAGCTCTCCAACCTATCCAGATCCCTCTGCAAGGCCTTTCCACCCTCATTCGAGTCCACAACTCCTCCAAGTTTGGTGTCATCAGCAAACTTGCTCAAAATACCTTCTATTCCTACATCCAGATCATTTATAAAAATATTGAAAAGTACCGGCCCTAAAATGGAGCCTTGAGGGACCCCACTGGTGACCGCCCGCCAGCCTGACGCAGCCCCATTTACCATAACCCTTTGGGCCCTGCCCGTTAGCCAATTGCTCACCCATCGTATGATGTTTATATTTAGCTGTATGGTGGACATTTTGTCCAGTAGGATCCTATGGGAAACCGTGTCAAAAGCCTTGCTGAAGTCCAAAAAAATCACATCAGCTGGTTTCCCTTAGTCCACCATACAGGTGATCTTATCATAAAAGGAAATCAGGTTAGTTAGGCAGGACCTACCCTTCACAAACCCATGCTGGCTGTATATTTTATTTTATTTATTTTATTTTATTTTTTTTTTTTAAGTTTCATTACTCACAGCGGTTGAAAATGTCAAATTCCTAGTCAGAAGAGACTTCATGGTGAAGTTCTAACTCTTCAGAAATAGATTTTAATGGAAGTGTTGACACAGTGTTAGCTATACCATCACAAATACAACACCAATACATTATTCCCTTATGGTAACAGACAGTGTTGACATTGCCCTGTAATTTGGCACAGAACATTTCTATAGTAATGTAATGTGACAATGTTATTATGTCTGCTATTTTTCATGCCATAATAGCAGTATTTGTTTCCACAAACATGGCATTACGTTCACTAATATGGTTATACGTAAAGACTGTGTGAGTAAAACACACATGTGAACTTGGAGACAGCAGACAATCTCTTATAGGTTTTGTTTTGCCAGAATCATATTCAACCCCACTTTTATGAAAAAGCTGAATACTCTGGGAGGACAGCTCTTGTCTAATAACCTGCTATTAAAAATATTTATAACATTTATGATGCACTTTCTCAGAGGAGTTGCACGCGGTCATCCATTTGTAAGAACAGTCATTAATCTTCCTTTTAGTACAGTTTTCTACATAATGCTATCTTGTAAGAAGATCTGCTACTGGCCTCCTTTGCACTTACAACACTTCTGTCTATCACATCTAAAGAACACTGTTGCTCCAAACCTCTAACTGTCATGTCAAATCAAAAGAAAAAATGATAATCAACATGACATCTTGGGATCAAAACTTACCCTGCCTTGTGTCTCTTTCAGTACTTAAGAAATGACATCACACAGAATGTTTCTACCTGCGTCACCATAAAGGCTTACAGTCTACAGGCACTCTGCATTCACTGTAGTGAAGTACTGAGAATTAAAAGCAATAGAAACTTTTCTGGATTAAACTGTGTCCATTCCCAAATACAGCTGTAAAGCTATAATCTTACCCTTGCTAGCCCAGGTCATTTTCTGCAGGAGTAAATGCCATGAACTTCTCCTCTCTAGCTGACACACAGACAACACTTTTGGATTGGAAAAAAAAAAATAAACAACCTAGTTCACATACAGCATATTTTGAGTGAACTTTTAAGTCTTAATTTTAAGCTTGGCACATTTTCACTTAGAATAGTGAGCAGCAGCAGAATAATAATTCGCTGTTGTAGACCAGATTAAAGATACTTCTTACACTCTATATCAATAAAATATATTATAACAATTTTCAAGTAATTATTTATTTTATTATTTCCTCCAAACTTCAAAAAGAAAGATGAGAATGATACATATGAAACACTTACGTTGTGACAGCCCAGGAACGATATGCTTGTCAAACCTTTGTGCACTGCAGTTGCTCTCAGAAACATGCTGAAAGTCTCAGCTTACCTCAGGAAGTAAATTTAAGCATGTTTATGCAAATTGAAGACAATGAAAAACTGGGAGGAGTGGCTGATAGACCAGGTGCATGTGCTTCCATTCAGAGGGACACCAACAGGCTGGAGAGGTGAGCTAACGGGAAACACATGAAACAACCAAAAATGCCAAGTCCTTGCAGGAAAGGATCTGTGTGTTCTAGTGGATACCAAGTTGAACATGAGTCAGCAAGATTCCCTTGCAGCAAAGAAGGCCAACAGCCTCCTGTGATGGATGAGGAAGAATGTTTTCAGGAGGGATAGGCAGTGTGGACAAGGCAACAGAGATAACATTGAGACAACATGGGTCTGTTACTTGATGAGGATGGTCACCTCATAAATAGACAAAGCAGAGACATTTGATGCCTTCCTTACCAGTGTTTAACACCAATGATGTGCCCTGGGAGCATTACAGCCCTGAGTAGCAGGAAGGTAATTGTAGAAACAATGACCTCCCAGCTAACTGTGAGGTTGTACATGAATTGTTGTGCAACCTGGATGCACACAGGTCTGTGGATTGCACATAAGTCTATGGAGGATTCATCCCAGGGTGCTGAGATGGTTGATGTCATTGTGAGACCTCTCTCAATTATTTTTCAACAGTCTTGGGAATATGAAGAGGTCCCAGGTGACTGGGTGATCATAAATGTTGTCCCAGTTTTCAAGAAGGGCAAGAAAGAAGACTCTGGTAATTACAGGGCTATTGGTCTCTCTTCAGTGCCTGGCAAATTTATGGAGAAGATTATTCTGGGAGTTATTGAAAAACACTTGGAAGACAGTTCAGTCATAATTCACAGAGAACCACGGGTTCTTGAAGGAAAAGTCCTGTTTAACTAAATTTCCCTTAATGTCTAGCTGACCAAGAGAAGCCTGCTGATGTAATCTTTTTGGATCTCAGCAGTTTTCAATACTGTTTCTCACAGTATCCTTTTGGACAAAACATCCAGCATACAGTTAGATAATAGGATGCGTGATCAATAATCGGATGGGTGATCAATCAGCTGATCGGTAAAGCCCAAATAGTTATAATAAATGGAGTTACATCAGGCTTGTGTCCAGTCACTAGTGGGGTTCCTCAGGACTCCATTTTAGGGCCAGTTCTCTAATGTTTTTACAGATGACCTGGACGCAGGCCTTGAATGAATACTAAGCAATTTTGCAGATGATACTAAGTTAAGAGGCACTGTTGACTCCCTCATGGGTAGAGAGGCCTTGCACAGAGATCTTTACAAAATAGAGGGCTGGGCATTCACCAACCATGTGAAATTTAACAAGAACAAGTAACCAATTCTGCACCTTGGGCAGGGCAAGCCTGACTGTATCTACAGAGCGGGGGATGAGAGGCTGAAAAGCAGCCCCATGGAAAGGGTGGTGGTTCTGGTTGACAGCAAGTTGAATGTGAGCCAGTTGAATGTGCCCTGGCAGACAAAAGGGCCAACCATACCTTGGGGTGCATCAAGCATAGCATTGCTAGCTGGTAGAGGGAAGGGATTGTCCCATTCTGCTTTGTGCTGGTGCAGCCTCACCTTGAGTATTGTGTCCAGTTCTGGGCACCACACCACAATACAGAGTGTCCAAAGGAGGGAAAAAAAAATTGTGAAAGGTTCAGAGGGGAAGATGAAGAACAGCTGAGGTATCAACTTGCTTTGTTGATGGCAGAGAAGAGGAGACTGAGAGGAGACCTCATGATGATCTATAGCTTCCACATGAGGAGAGTGGAGGGGCAGGTGCTGATCCTCTTCTCTCTAGTGACAGTGATAGGACCTGAAGGAATGGCATGAAGTTGTGTCAAGAGAGGTTCAGACTGGATATTAGGAAAAGGTTCTTCACCAAGAGGTTGGTCAGAACAGATTCCCCAGGGCAACAAGCCTGCCAGAGTTCAGGAAGTGTTCGGACAGTACTCTCAGACATATGGTTTAATTTTTACATAGCCCTGTGTGAAGCCAGGAGTTGGACTCAATGATCCTTGTGGGTCCCTTCCACCTCAGGATATTCTATGATTCTGTGATTTATAGATACCTGATGGGTGGTAGTAAAGAAGACAGAGCCAGGCTGTTCTCTTTGATGGTGAAAGTGACAGGACAAGAGGCAAAGGTCACAAACTGAAGTACATGAAATCTCATTTTATATATAAGCAACAGTTTTCTACTGTGTGGGTGCCTGAGCACTGGCACAGGTTGTCCAGAGAGGTTGTGAAGATGCATCCTCAGAGATACTAAAAACCCAGATGGACACAACCCTGAACACCCTGCTCCAGCTGACCCTGCTCTGTGCAGAAGGGCTAAACTATACTATCTCCACAGGTTCCCTTTTCTTTCAGCCATTTTGTCACTCTGAAATTTCTACTCTAATACATTCACTAAGAACTGGTGGAACAAAATAGCGGGGAGGAATGGTGGATTAACACTGGATGAAGACCAAACTCCCACCCAAATGCTTGCTCATTCCCCTTGCTCTGATGGTGGTGTTGCCTCTGCTGTTTCTCTTTTCATTCTCTCCTCCTGTCCAGTGTTTTTGCCCATTCTATCTATGTTTTCCCAGAGGTGCCATAGTGTGGCTGAGGTGCTGGGCTGTGCCTTGTGGTGAGTCTGCTGGAAGTGGCTGGAACCGGCTGGAACCAGCCATGTCTGGCAGGGGGCAGGCCCAACCTTTCCTGATAGAGTCACCTGCTGCCAGCATCCAGACATGGACACTCGATACAGGAGGATGCAATTCTCCATAAGCCAGTTACATTTTAACTATTTCTTTTATGGTATGTGACACTTATTTTTAAATGGTCAATTTTTCTTCTGTTAAAACAAAATCAACACCTATAATATTTTGATGTTACTAATAGTCCATTTTACATAAGCCTAAAAATATAAATTGGTACAAACAAATGTAAAGGCAGTCTGTCTATGTAAGAATACTGTATTGCTGTAACAATACTGGGTTAGGTTTCAGTGTCTGTCAATTAACGTTGCTCCATGCATGATTGGCAATGGAATTGTGTCACTGCTGAGGAACATCCTTCAATTGTTCACAAGGGGCTGTGTTTTTCAGCAGCAAGCAGGTACTACTACTCCAGACCTGTCACTGAAAACACCTCACTGGACGCAAAAGGAATTGGGCTTACTTGAGTGCTGTAAAACTTTAGCCTGTGTTTTGTAGCCTATGCAATTTGCTAAAAACTGTAGTAACACTTCATCATTGCTCTTTCCATTGTACTCTTCCCAAACAAAGCAGAGAGTAGTCTAGGAACATACATATGACATTGAGATTATAAAAACATATTTTTTCTTCATTTTCCTCCCTGTATATATATATATAATTACAAAAAAAATCTCTCATTAGATTTGCTTGGTAGACTTTTGGAATGTAAACTAATCTAAGGAGCCAAGATAAAGCAGAAGATAGATGAATTACAGTTACCAGACCCTGCATCCATATCTAGGATAATGGATCTAGGATGCACAAAGCATCCATATCTAGAATAAATTTATATTTCATGTTTGTGACAGAACATTACAAAATTACTTTGGGGGAAACAAAAAGTAACCTTTTTTTTTTTTTCTTTTGCAGTCATGTGCTAAAGATACTCCTCTACCAGCATCAAAAATAGTATACTGAAAGTTATCTGATAGTGTATAGTGTCATCCACATTACTGTATGAATGAGCCTTCACTGACAGGTGAATATTTATCTTTCTTATGTAAGTTCTTAAATTTCTTGAAAAAAAAAAAATAATAATTACACAGTATTCCAGGTTCAGACATCAGTTACTATTAACACAAACTTATAAACAGAGTTTTGCATTGCTAGATGTGAAATATACAATTTCTTATTCATAGCTTTTAGTTACTTTTGAAAGAAATCAGAGGTCACAAAAAAAAACAGAAATAATGACATTTAAAAAATAGAAGCACAATTTTTCTACTGTATTAGATAGGACACTAAAATCTTTATAAATACATGCTTAGAAGTATAACTAATTATATTATTGGAAGTGCAAACCCAATAAACACAAAACTTTGGTCAAATTTTCTAAAGTTTTTTCATTTATAAAGAAACAGATTATCAATTATAAATATAGATTTTATCAATTATAAATATAGATTTTCAATCATAAAGAAACAGAGTGACATGTCTTTCCTGTAGTTTTTAAAAGGTGATCAAGAGTAGAAAAGTGGAACTTGCATGAGAATCATTTTTTTTTTTCAGCTTTTGCATGTAGCTAATTTTTTAGCCTTTTATTGGATATAATTTGAGCCAAAATCTCATGAGATGTTAGCTATTTTCTTATTTAAGAGTTTGACCACAAAGATGCACCTTGCTGGAGACTGGAGAATCAGAACAAGACACAGAAATGCAAAATGCTTGAATAGATAGTTATACAAACACTTCCTATCATCAGACATTCATTTGGAGACATGTATACAAATAAAAATGCCTACACTTAAAGACATTCCCTTTTCATATGGATACAAATACATGTAGCATAAGGATATTTCAAATGACCTGCATTAAAAAGAAAAATCATTAGTTTTCTTTAACTAGTTACCATGGACCATCATGGCTCTTGCATTATTGCTCCACTTTCAGCTCTGCATAATTCTATTTTGATCAGTAAAACTAGATTGGAATAAAACTAGATTATGACATTGGTGAATCAGGACCTTATTTATGACACATTTAAGATTTTCCTGAAAGACCAGATGGTTGGTGTACATTATGTAGTTTTATTGAGATGAAATTTAAAAGAACTAAAATACTCAGCATGCTTTTATTATTGGAATGCTTAGTGTGTCACCTAAAGAAATCAACAAAGGGAGATAATAAGCCTTGTCAACTGTTTCACAGTAATTACAGCCCTCATGATATAATTCAAGAAAATTGCAATATAGCTTAAGATAATAAAAAGTTGTTTTTTTTGTTTGTTTGTTTTCAGTCAGAAAATAAAATATATTTGTAACGTTTATGCAAGAAAGGGCTTATTTCAAAAAGGTAACCATCAGTATATTAGACACACAATCAAGTATAATAAAACCAAATTCTGTCAGTGTTCCATACAGAACATTGCCCAAATTTTAAACTGTATATTTTAGCTATGTTCTTCACACAAGCCTTACAGATTTTCACAAGGTTTGCCAGTCCATTTAAACATCATATATTAAAGTATTATAAAGCTAAAGACACTTCCTTCAAATATTGCCTTAGAGCTCTAGAGCTTTCAGATCAGCACATTTTAGTGTACTTACGGTCATTGCATAATGGTCCGCTAAAGGAGGTCATGCTACAATCACAGCTGAATCCATCCCACTGCTGCAAGCACACTCCCTGGTTTGCACATGAATCCTCTTGGCATGTTGTGCTTGGGCCTGATGAGAACATACAAAAAAGGACTTGCACTTTGCCTTCCAAATAAATGTATTTCTCACTGGATCACATTAACTAGTTGCCAACATCTCAAATCAAATGAGCAAAGAGTTACCAAGGAAAACACACATAAACTTGCTGTTTTGTGTTTTTTGTTTCTTTGTTTGTTTTTGTAGCAGCATGTAATATTAAAAGGACGTTTTTGCTTTAGTTCTATGACTTATATGTCATAAACACATAAAAATGCAAGAACTGAAGCAGCTATATTCCAGGTACAGTGGGGATGTTAGCTTTATTGCGAGTTCTTTGTCATTCTCATCTCAGACCATTAACTGGCTAAACGTTTTCTAAAAACTTCAGTATTATTTTTCCTGTAAATACATTTCAACCAGCAAAGTCAGATGCCAGAGAAAGCAAAGTTCTGGGAGATGAAACTAAAGATTCAAACATAAGGTAAACCCAAACCAAACCAAAACAAGAAATTAATAAAATGAAGCTATGTTATACAGTGCTTTCAATCCCAGATATTGTTTTAAATTATTTAGGTCTGAAATAAAGAGAAGTTTGGCATTCTTTGGCATGAATGTTGGCAAGTACTGATTCACATGCTTCAGGGATCCCATGCAGATTCCTTTTTGTAAAGGGAAATGAAGAAAATCAGATTACTAATGAACTGGCATGCCGAAATGTGATATACACATGAAAAACAAACTACTCTATTTCTAGAGAATCATAACTAGACTACGGAAATATAAAGAAATTTTTAAAAGTATGATCAAAGCACTAAAGCAGTCACTATACAAAACATATTCAAGACTGAAAGCCTTTATGCAAACTATGCTGGAAAATGAAGGTTCATGTAGCACATTGTTTTAGAGGTGTGAAAGACACAATCTGAAATAAAATAACACACTTTAGTTCTGAAATGTACAGAGCATTTATTGCAGTAATCCAACTGTGCATTGGGGGTTTCAGTCTTGTTGAATACACACAGGGCTATCTACCTTGCAAATCAGCTTTCATCAATGCAACTTTGTCAGCAAAATAAAAAAGCAAAATATATTAAATGTTAGTAAGCAATATTGAAATGGCAGCAAACACAGAAAAAACATTCAGAATAAAGTGCATGCTGCTGTTAAAGAGAGAAAGAAATGCCATATAATGCAAACAAATTAATGCTAATAGCCATAAATCTTCAGGCAAGCCAAAATAAGAAAGCAGTAATTTGCCAGTATTTTACTACAAATATAATGGTTAATTGAGCTGATGACATGTAATGAAGGAAAATTAAAAGTTTTTTTTTTCCTTTTTTTTTTTTTTTTCTCTCCTTGGATAGATATGAATGCATTAGCAGAATAAATGCATGGCTGAATCCTGACTAGCCATTTGTCATATTGAGATACACCAAATTCAAGAATAATTAGCACTGTCATCCTCTCTGGTCTTTCTTTGTCTAGCCCTTTCTTCATGAATGGTGAATGAAAACTGAAATACAGATTATGAACTACTGGTTTCTGTATGCTCACACATACATATCACACTGACTCTTGACATTACAATGAAAAATTTGGTTCTGGGATTATAAAATACTCCTACATTGTTTTGGGGAAGATACATCTATATCTATTTGAAACTCCTACTTCCAGTTACAGATGATGAGGCAAAACTGTCCCAAATATCATATCAATCTCCTAAATCATTCTGAAGAAAGATATCCACTTAACCCTTCTTTCATATTACAGCTTCTTCAAAGATCTCAGTGCGGAATTTTCATTTGTTTTGACATTATTTTAGAAAAATCCAAACCTGTGTGGCTTAAGTCAGCTCAATGGCCACTTGCTTTAAATGAGGCCCTGCTTGAGCGCACCACTGAACCAGGACTTTAACAGCCACCACTGTGATTAAGATTGGACAGCATATGCAGCATTACTTTTCAGGCAAAACTACTTTGTTATATTTTTCTGCTTTTCAAATAGCAATAACAGTATCCATAACACATTGGCTGCAGTATGCAGTCATAAGATGGTGACTTCCCTTTCTTAGGAGTTTTGAGCCCAGAATTTTAAACATTTGGGCATTACATCACCCTTTCCTGAGCTGGGGATTATAATGACAGAATCCCATAGCTGACAAGACACTTACATTTTTTTCTCACCAGATTCTGCTACTCGGAAACTTTACAAAGATGAAGTGAAAATATCTGTAGGTGTTTAAAATGTTATATATTCATGCATTTATTTACACTTTAGTTATGCAATGTTAAGTTTCCTCATCATTTCAAAAGTAGAGCAAAAGTCACAAGGACTTAAAAGTATAAAAACTGCAGGACCCTGCAGACACATTGAAAGTGCATGTTAAAATATATGTATATGGAAAAAATACAGGTAAGATTTTGGTAAAAAGCAGGGTATCCTGCTTTTTAAAAATGGTTTTCTTAGCATTTTTGGTTTACTTATAGTGGTCATTATTCAAAAATTGCCATCATGACTGGTTTTAATGTAATATTTTTTTAATTTTTATTATTTTTTAATTACAGGAAGCTTTAAAAAAAAGGAATGGAAAAGGACATTCTAACGTTTACGGTACTATAATATTTATCATAACAAGTTTATATATTTATATATATATGTTACAAAACTAAACTATTTAGTAAATATTTTAATACACTCTTCTCAAGCACTCACCTTTTGATTCACATTCTATTTAAATATTCTAATTTATTCAGTCTTCACTGCAGACTTTTTAATTGACTGAATTTCGTCTCTCATTTACATTTGTCTAACGCGAGGGCTTACAAGCTGTACGTATTACACACAAAAAAAATATTTTAGGTAGCATGTACAATCTTTTCCTATATATCACAAAAATACATTCCACATCTCACTACCAAGAATCTACATATATGTTAAGAACTACTATGAACCTTTTAAATGTTCATTTAAGACATATTATATATGCACAAACATCCAAACAGTGCATTATTTTCCCAATATTTTAAAAATGTTCTTATATAATTCAGTATTTTCTATAATTCTGCTTTCCTTATAGTGTAAAGTACAATGGAGCTGACTACAGGAAAACAGGGCTGACATATCCTGGCTTTGGGGTTTACTGTTAACAATTCAAAGAGCTAGTTAGCATATTTCTAGTTGTTGGTTTCTACCTATTCTATCCATTGAAAATGTGTCAACAAGGTGAATTCAGCCACATTTAAATTACGTTCAACACTCAATGACAGAGAACAGATATCTATCTGTCTGTGGCCGAAATTTTGAAATGTAACCCTTACAACTTGCCAACAAAACCCTGTGTGTGGGCCTGCAAAAATATCCCAAAGAAAGAATTTTTAACATGCATTTATATTAGTAAAGTTATTGACAAATATGTCTTTGAAGAAGAATGCCATTATAGATAAAATTAATTAGTAATACATCATGGCATCAAGCTTGACAGAAGAAAGATAAAGGCCTTTTAGCTTTTTTTTTTTTTTTTTTTTTTTTTTTTTTTTTTACAATGGAGAGGTGTGGAATTCAATCTCTTGTGAGTCTGAAGAGCATCAAATCTAAGTGTCTCTCTTCTCAGTCTGAAGTATTAACAAAGTGCACCCTGTCTATGGGATGAGGGTTAGAGTTAGGTGATTTTTAGGTCCCCTTCAGTCTAATCTAATCTATGGTTTTATGATCCTATGACAAATACCCTAGTACAGTCAGCTGTCTTTTGGATTGAGAGTGATGGCTTATGCTTATTTTTGGAAATTATTTCTGCTACTCTGTGTGTCCTTAGATCTTTGGACTCAACAACTCAGAACTTACAGACTACACATCCCATTGCAGCGTGAGATGCAAAACTGCTCAGCTCTAAGGATGGAGATAGTCTTGTATGTACACAGCAGCACAACTCTTGAGGCATATAACAGATTTCTAGGAGACAGCTAAATTTGCAGGTGACTTTAATAGTATTTTAGGTGTCAGAATATTTTCTATATATCTGATCCACGGTCTTCAGACAAGAGACCAACACACAGGTCAGACAGGGGAAGACATGAAGTAAACGAGTAAAGTGGAAGGGTTGCAAGTTGTTAAAAGTTGTTTAAACAGAAAGGTTGGAAGAGGTTATTTCACTCAATGCTACTGAAGATTTTTTTCTGTGGGAAAAACTTTTGACAGGGCAGATCTCTGAGAGGCAGTTGGCTCATCTGGTTTAACCATTCTGTTTGTATAAGATAATTTTGGTGTCAGAAAAAGCTCCACCAAAGAGAACAATATTTGTACTGATTTTATTAAATGCTTGGTAGCTTTATTAAATTCACTGATAGCTGAGTTGTGCCACTGCTTTAAAAGGTGAGCTTCATTCTAGGCCTATGGCAATATTTCTTTGAACTACATAAAACTCATTTAGAAAATCACATTATTTCAAAAGAAGCTATGAAATTCATAATGGATTTAAAGTGTACTTTGACTCTTTAAAGGGATGGTACAGGCATGGAACTTAACTCACATCATTCAGAAAGTAGAATCTAATTTTCCAAACTCAGTGCAAACTGATTTATACATATTTTTCAATTGCTGATAGAAATACAGACACTAAAGATGCAGAAAAATAAGTTATGAAATGTGCATATATCTATGTTCTATCAATAGAACTTATACTGGTAACTAAGGGTAACAAGTAAAGAATGAGCAAGTTCCACCTTTACAAACTAACTGTAGGGACAGCAGAAGGTAAAATTTATCTGCCAGAAACTTTTGTCTGGTAAAGCTTGAGGAAATCTCACCCAGCTCTGTTTGGACAGTCTAAAATGTCTGTTTATAAACTTAATCAACTTGACACCAAAATCATCAAGATTCTAAATTCAAATTCTACTATATCATTTACATATTTTCTGTCCAAAGATGGGCACCTGAGAGAGGAGGAAATGTGTAAAAATAATGAACAGACACACAAAATTCAGAATTATGTGAATAAAATACCTATGTGGGGACAGAGAATTGATATAAATTATTTCATAAAGAAAAGTAAAATAATGTGGAATTAAAAGACAAGATGAAAAGTTGATTGATTGATATCCCTAGTTTACAAATACACCTCTTCTAATTCTGTCCTGACTTATATTCCACAATAGTTCAGTTGTGTCAAAATGTGAGATAAAACATATTTTACTATTATTGACTTCAGATAGGAAGATTCATGACAATGCAAATCTCAGGGTTAAGCAAAAATAGAGAAAGTAGATTGATCTTCAAGAGTATCATATATTAGCCTTGAATTAATAAACACAAAAGGTCTACTTTAAAAGTGTCTTTATAAAGGACTCCATTAAAGCTAAATGTTATTGTTTCTATCATAGATTAAAATACATTGTAGAGTAAATAAAATACATGCAAAATATCTAGCCACTGGAGAGGGATGGAACCTACATTTAACATTTAAGAAGTTACTCATGTTCATCAATCTGTGCTGTAGAACAGGTATAGATGTACTTGTTCTCCGTAATACTAACAGAAACACAAGCTTTATATAAGAAAGGGTAAAACAGGGTAAATTACAAGCAGGTAAGATATTGCCTTTCCATGTGCATAGTGTACATATCAACAAAACTCGGGAGGGTTAGCACAATACTTGCACAATGATGTAAAAAGATAGCAGCATATTCAGTACCTTCACACCCTCTTTCTATTTGCCCATTGCAGAAGAGAGCATCTGAGATGAGATCAGGCAGCCGTCCATTCAAGTCAACTGATGCAAGACAGCCTTGAAATCCCTCTTTTGCATGCACCAGCTTTGGCAAGGACTTATACATTTCTTTGGCCACTCCTCCAATATACAAATCACCTGTTAAGCAGAAATAAGTATTAGCCACAGGGAAAAAATAAAAAAGAAAAAAAAAGAAAAGAAAATAAAAGAAAAAAAAAAAAGAGAGAGAGAAATAGCTGTAGAATCTTTGACCTGCACGATCTTCAAAAAACACTCTTCAAAATTTTTCTGAGATCTCTATAAACTTTCAGATTTTGTAGTACTTGCTCCCTACTTTGCTTCAAAATAATTTAATTCAGCAGTTTTCTGGATACTGTGAAAGCTACCTGTATACTTCATATTTGTATGACTTGTATGTAAGACATGTTATCTATGTGCCAACTCTCATATACAGGAAACACTGATCTGTTTCACAGCTGCAGATATAGTCACAGAATCTCCTTCTAGAAACACGTTTAGCACTGACACATATTGCATTCATATTCAGAAAACCAGACCCCAGATCATCCTGATTATGGATCCAGAACACCCTAAGTGTTCTTAAGGCAATAAGTGGAGCACAGAGATTGACCTAAAGCACGCTACCCATTTAAAAGCAGGCCAACAAAAACAGGTTTAGAGATACATCTGAGGAACTTTGGAATACCACTGTTAAGCAGCAAAATGACTGATCCTCCCCTCCTAAATGTGTACCCTGTATTAGTCATATGGGATCAGGGGTGGTTAGATGCCTTTAAAATGCCAGTTTGCCCACTGAGAATTGTATTACCAAAAGTACTTCTGATGGCTAACATATAAACATGACGGCTAACATATAAACAACTCTTTGTTGAACCTTAAGCAACTTAAGGCTGCAATCTGGTGCTTTCCTTCCTTTGAGTAATTCATAGTTCTGAGAGATAGATATCCATTCTTTGAATGGATGTAACTATAACTTTTAAACACAGAGGAGGGGACACTTTGTTTTGAAACAATTTATGCTGTGCCTTTCTTCAACACATTTTGCATTTCTGGCAGGCAGAACACTGATCCTCTACTTTTCAAGCCAACATAACTATGGTTTCCAACATCTTGCATGAATTTACTGTCCCATTCTCTTATCTCCTAAATCAGAAAAAAAAGCAGCTCTCTGCAAGATTTTTGGAAGTGCTCTGAGCATGCCTATAGGCAAGCCCCATTGGATAGATAGGAAAAGGACAAATGAGCTTCTGAGAAGTGTTGAACCTGTTGAAGGAACGTTCTTATGGGAGCATCCAACTCTCAAGCATCAACTAGGGACAAAACTCTTACTCCATCTATGTATTAAATTCTCTCTAATCATAATTTGCATAATTTTTCAATAGACTATCTGAATATACATTATTGTCCACATTGCGCTTTCCAGCAAGCTCCCCAGTCTGGATGATTTTGGAGCCAAGGCTATAGGATGTACCAAAGAATATTTCTGAGTCACCTCAAATGTAAAATTATTCATTTTCAATACATTTACCAAGATTGGTAGGCAGATGTTATAGCAACAGGATGTAGAATGTCCTAGCTATCGTCATTACCGCATGTAGCTAATTTTAATCTCCCTCTTATCAGTATAAACTGCAGTCACACCTTTTCCTGGTTCTCCTGGCATACTCCTTTGTTTGCAAGCGAGTGCTCTTCAAGGCTGTTTGTAATGGCTTACATGTTGCATGCAAGGAACTGGCCTGAATCAAACAAATGCAATCAGACTATGAAAAAAATTTAGTCAGTACATATCAGCCCTACAACTCAACTGTATTTGAATTAGTGGAGCCAAAAAGCTTAGGAATATGCATATTATTAATCTCATAACATATTCAACAAAAAATCTTAGCGATCGTTATGGCATAATATAATAAGAAACCTCAAGCTTTCCCCTTTCACATAGATTATATGAAAAATAAGATATTACTTTCCTCTAGAGTTTTAAGGTATAGCATAAATCTCAGAAACATGGTATTAGGCATAAAAGATTAATATATGGTGATCCATATGTTCCCACAAATGGGACATAATTCATTCACAGTAAAAAAAAAAAAACTTCAGTATTTTTAACCATCTGTACTGGAAACACGATAAAATTTCTTGCCCCATCATAAAGGTTTTTTTTAATCTTTTCCTCAGGTGGAACATTTAGAAAGTAAACCCTCACAGGTTTCCTGAAGTTCTGTTTCTTTCAGTCATTGTTAGCTCTGAATATAGAGATAATTCATCTCAACTGATTGCAATAGACTAAAAAGAAGGAAACTCCAGAGAACAATACAAAGAAATTCATACCTATGCTGAAAGGATCAGATTTCTTCTCCTTGAAGTGTGTGCAATTTTTTTTTTTTAAAGCTCTCAACATGTGTACTGTCCAAACAAACATTTTTATTCTTTGATCAATTAAACCTTTAAAACTGCAAACTTTCAAATTGATCCCCTGCTCATTCCTAAGATACTTCCCTCCAGCATATTGAGATTGATATATACACTAATATAGCAATTGTCACTTTTGATGAATGACAAGAAAAAGTTCTGCCACTGTGGAAGCACATGAGGATGAACTCAGAACATTCATTCTTGAAAATATAACAATGGAATATTATCAACTAGGTATCATATGCACAGCATGGCACATTGTTATAGAATCATAGAATGACAGTCATAGAATGGTTTGGATTGGAAGGGACTGTAATGATCATTTAGTTCCAACCCGCCTGCCATGGGCAGGGACACCTCCCACTAGACCAGGTTGCTCATAAGCCCCATCCAACCTCGCCTTGAGCACTTCAAGGGATGGGGTATCCAAGACTTCTCTGGGCAACTGGTTCCAGTGCCTCACCACCCTCCTAGTAAAGAATTTCTTCCTTATATCTATTCTACATCTACTTTCTTCCAGTTTAATGCCATTGTCCCATGTCCTAATAATACATGCTTTGATAAAGAGTTCCCCTCCAGCTTTCTTTTAGGACCTCTTTAGATATTGGGAGGCCAATATCTCTATTGGGAGACCTCTTCTCCAGACACAACCCCCACTCTCTCATCCTGTCTTCAAAGGAGAGGTCCTCAAGCCTTTTGATCATCCTTGTGGCCCTCCTCTGTACTTGTTCTAACACATATATATCCTTCTTGTGCTGGGGGCCCCAGAGCTGAACACAGTACTCTAGGTGGTGTCTCATGAGAGCAAAGTAGAGGGGGAGAATCACCTCCCTCAACCTGCTGGTCATGCTTTTTTTGATGCAGCCTAGGATAAAATTGTCTTTTTGGGCTGCAACACACTTTGCAGGCTCATGTTGGCTTCTCATGAACTAACATCCCCAGGTCCTCTTCCTTAGGGCTGCTCTCAATCCATTCTCCACACACCCTGTATTTGTGTTTGGGATTGCCCTGATCCAGGTGCAGAAACCTTGCACTTGTCCTTTTTGAACTTCATAGAAACATAAGGTTGGAAAGGACCTACAAGATCATCTGGTCCAACCGTCCCCCTATCACCAATACTACCCACTAAGCTACCAAATCATATGGTGTAGCACCTTGTCCAGGCGCTTCTTGAACACCGCGAGGGACGGTGACTCCACCACCTCCCTGGGCAAGCTGTTCCAGTGCCTGACCACTCTTTGAGAGAAAAAGTTTTTCCTGATATCTAATCTAAATCTCCCCAGGTGCAACTTGTAGCCATTCCCTCAAGTCCTATCATTAGTTATCTGAGAGAAGAGGCTGACCTCCTCCTCATCACAACCTTCCTTCAGGAAGCTGTAGAGTGCAATGACGTCTCCCCTGAGCCTCCTCTTTTCCAGACTAAACAACCCCAGCTCCCTCAGCTGCTCCTCATAAGACTCATGCTCCAGACCACTCACCAGTTTTGTCGCCCTTCTCTGGGCACGTTGCAGGGCCTCTATGTCCTTCTTGTAGTAACGGGCCCAAAGCTGAACACAGTACTTGAGGTGCAGCCTCACCAGAGCTGAGTACAGGGGGACAATCACCTCCCTACTCCTGCTGGCTACGCTATTTCTAATACAGGCCAGGATGCCATTGGCCTTCTTGGCCATCTGGGCACACTACAGACTCATGTTCAGCCAAGCATCGATCAACACTTCCACTTCCCTTTACCCTTCACAGTCCCCTATGAGAATGAGTGCTGGTGATCATGTAACTATTGCAAGCTGCTCATAGAATGCCTCATCCATCTCTTCATCCTGATTAGGCGATCTATAACAGACCCCCACCAAGATGACACCCCTACAGGCCTTTCCCCTGATCCTTATCCATAGACACTCAACTTTATCATTCCCAACTGGAGGCTCTTCAACATCAAAACACTCTTTAATATAAAGAGCCACACCACCACCCTTCCTTCCTTGTCAATCCCTTCTGAAGAGTTTGTAGCCATCCATCACAGTTCTCCAGTTGCGGGAGTGATCCCACCATGTTGCAGTTACTCCAAATAGGTTGTAGTTTGCCTGTTGCACAATCACTTCCAGCTCCTCCTGTTTGTTGCCCATGCTGCGTGCATTGGTGTAGATGCACTTCAGATGAGACACCTGCCTCACCCCAGCTTCATTGTTCCCCCAAGCACTTTTCTGGTGAGCCCTGTTTTATCCCCTTATCCCCTTCCCCTGTCATAGCTAAAAAAAAAATGTTTAAAGCTCTCTTGACGAGTCCTGCTAGCTCCTGCGCTAGGATTTATTTCCCCCTTTGAGACAGGTGAGTTCCATCCATTGACAACAAACCAGGGGTCAAGTAAACTACCCCATGGTCAGAGAACCCAAAGTTTCTGTCTCGACCCAGTCTCTCAGCCAATTATTTATCATCTGTGTTTTCCTAGTCCTCTCCGTGTCCTTCACCTCCCCCGAAGTAACAGAATGAAACACAACTTGAGCTCCCGCTCCTTGAAATATTCACCCTAAACCACTGAAATCTCTCTTCGCAGTTTGCAGGCTTCTCTGAGAGATTTCATCATTGCTCACCTGAACTATGAACAATGGGTAATAATAAGCGGGGTGAACCAGCTCCGGGAGTTTTCTAGTCATGTCCCTGACCCAGGCCCCAGGTAGGCAGCACACTTCCCTATGTCTCGGGTCTAGTCTGCAAAAGGAGCCCTCTGTTCCTCTGAGAAGGGAGTCGCCTACCACAACCACATTTCTTTCCTTCCTGGCAAAGGCAGTCTGCATGTGTGGACTCGACTGCCTCATCCTTGGTAACGTCTTTGGGAAGCCTTCCCCAAACCCATTACTTAGGAGGACCTGGGGATGTGAGGGAAGCAGAGGGGGGGTTCGCCCACAATGCTGAGCAGGGACCTTCTTCCAATCCTCCTCATCCCTCAGATCCCCCTCCTTTGCCTGACAGGGACAGGGCAGGGGGTCCACCACCAGCTGTGGGGTATCTCCCGGGCACCTTTCCCTCTAGCACACCAGGGAGCTACTCCACCAGTCAATCTCCCACTCACAGTCCCTGACGGCCCTCCTCCTTCAGCCTTGGTGATATGCTGAGCAGACCTTCCACCTGCTCACACCTCACATAGGTGCATACCTGTCCCCCCCGCCGCCCCCCTCCCAGCAGCAGCAGGCTCTGGCACTCCCTACAGCCAGAGACCTGCACAGCCACAGCTCTGGACAGCCCCTCCCTTTGGGTCGCCACAGTTCTTTCGGGGCAAGCTCTCTGCCTGGGGGAGACCATGGCAAAAACTGCGGTCACACAGACGGCCAGCAGATAGGGTGGACTCGAAAGGGAGGAGGGACAGAACCCTGTGCCTCGCCACACGAGGCAGCACACCCACCTCTGCAGCACGCTGTGGGATGGTTCTCGCCGCCCGCCCGGGGGCGTTTTCTATGCAGAGGGCGGGGGCGCAGCGCCCAGTCCCGCCAGCGCCGGCGGCTGCAGCTGTGCCGGCTCCGAGGCGGCTGGCCTTGGCTACTGCAAGCTCTGTGACACCACACAGCTTGGTGTGTCTTTTTTTTTCCCCATAACTTTCCTGACTTTCATTCATTTATAAAGGAAAATAGCCAATTTATATAAAATACGTTAACTGACATAAACAAAGATAGTGAAGAAAAGCATGAGGGAGTGGAATGCACCAGAAATTCTTTCTGACCTCCAGAGAAGCTTCAGATTTGCTGGAGTATCTTCAAACTTTATTTGAGAGCAGATAGATACTCTTTAATCCCACAACTCTTCTTATTTATACCAAGAGTCATTACCCTTTCATTTAGCGAAGGAAGATCATTTCCTCTCTTCATTGTTTTCTAAGGACAAAAATAAACCCTATGCTACAATGTTTCTCACTGGTTTGAATATTGTGTGCCAGAGGAATCACCTGGAAGGCAAAACCCTCAGAGCTGCATATACAAACCATGGTAATAATAGTGCTGGTCTGTTACATTGTAAGCTCTGACTGAGAAGAGTTCAGCATGCTTTATCTATCTATCTATCTATCTATCTATCTATCTATCTATCTATCTATCTATTTTTACAGCTAATGCTGAACCTCACTGATACCTACAGGAGCTATCCTATTTACACCTCTCTTTTCTGATTTAGAGGTGACTTTTGAATTGAGGAATATGTGAAATTAACACAGAAGTGATTTGCTAGTTCATAAATGAACTCAGGTTGTCAATGTAGTCATTATTGGAATCACAGTTATGGAAAAAAAAAAAAAAAAAAAAAAAGTAGAGAACGCCATGAGTCACACAACTGTTGGTAAAACAAATGCTGCCAAATTCTTCTGTAATAACTTTTTTTTTTTTTTTTTTATGACAAGTATCAAATTTCTTAAGAATAAGATCCTTGCTAATGCTAAAATAAAGAAATGTAAAATAAAGATTGAAGATGCTGTTCTAGATACTTATTTTCTGAATAAGTACAGAAGTAACATTATCTGGCAGTACTGACATTGCTGACAGGTCACTCCATAAACTTTTCTCCTTTTCTGAGTTGTGTCCCAACCCAACAATTCTTACAGGGTATGTCCTAATGGGCAAAACCAATTTGTTTAATTTAAGGATTACCATTGCCTTGCAGCAATGGGAAAGGGAATTATTAGCCACATGGAATGTATAAATCCAACACGCTCCAAAAGTAGACTTTCTCTTCTTGTACAGTTGTATTCAACTGTACTTCCAGCCATTCTCTTCATTTCTTTTCTTTCATTATATTTTTTTTTCTGTCTTGTTTCTAACGTTACATTGTACAAAATCACTATTATTTCTAGGAATGAGAGTGCTTCTGCACTGTACTAGAAAGTGATAGTCCTGGCATAACATGTTGGGTTCTGAAAGCACAACATGCATTTCTGACATTCCTTTATATGACATACAAAAATACAAAGGAGTATCTGGCTGTGGTAAGGCTGAAGTGTCAGGCAAGCTTTTCTCTAAATATGCTATTTCAAAATGATCAAGCATGTAACAGCTTCTTCCCTGAGGCAGGCAAAGAGGATTGAAGATTGCAAAGACTGAGAAATACTGAAGGGGAAGCATAATCTTGAAAGAAAAAAAGTGCTTGCTTTCTTCAAGTTCTGCACAAAGCAGATGATTTGGTGTTACAAGATCAATTAAAATTGCTTTGTAGTGCCTTCTTTAGTTGCACAATTAATTACTGGGTGGGTGTCAATACAAGAAGACCTAGCTTATGGTATTTTTGAGTAAGCTGAAGGGTGCAAGTAAATCACTCTTGCACAAACTGAATAAACACAATTTTAAACACAATAAAGAAGTAACATCCCAATTTTGAATCAAGGGATGTTGTCTCAGATGCAAATGCCAGATAGGTAGCTAGATCCCAGATGCCTTTGACAGTCAATGCCTATATATGCAATGCCTATGCAAATAGGAGCTTATTTGTCTTTAATGGCCTTTTCCCAAATCTGACATACAAAAACACCTACCACTTACTTGGTACAATAGGCAGAGCAGGATGGAGGCTTGGTTTTCAGATGTGGAGTTTCAACACTTTGAAAAGGGAATTAGGCATAGAAGCAGAAAGGATAGGGAATTGCTTTTACAGTCAGAGTGTGTTAACTTCTCTATCCTTATCTACAAACAACACCAACATGAAAAACACTCAAAAAAAGAGTTCTGTTAAACTTACCACTATTGAAAAAGGTCTAATAAAATTCGGAAGGATTTTTATGTTCAGAACAGATTATCTGACCAGGAAGAAAAAAAAAAAAAAAAAAAAAAAGGACTATAAACTATAATAAACTATAATGGACTATCTCACACTGTCTAAAGGCTTGGAGTGCTGTGCATGCCAGAGCTCGAAAGCCAGGTTCAACAATCCTGGTGTGAATGAGGACAAAGATGAGGACCTCAGGCCTTGCACAGAATAAATGCATATTCTAAACAGCAGATGAGTGGTGATTTCAGAGTCTCTCATCACTTTTATTTTTGATCACTAAATGTTCACTTTTTGTTCTATATTAAAAAAAGAAAAAAAAAGTTTTAAAAATTAAAACAAGTTGATGAACTATAGCTGTTCTTTTATGCATAAATAAAAAAGCCTGCTGTGATCATAACCCAAGTTATAAACTGAAGGACAGTTGACAAAGTCTTAGATGATACATCCACACAGCTTCTGCAGCACATACGCTCCAGCATATGGCTTTTCAAATCTCCCTTTACAGTAGAGAATATGCACTTGCTGCACATTCACAGGACTGTTTGGTGCTAGAACCAAGCATTGCTGAATTTTGTCTACCACTTGCAAGGCATTTGAAGGAAGACATGAACATGTATACTTAGTTCTTTATATCTACTTATTCACTCATCGAGTCCATTCTGTAGCTTCAGTATTGATTTGTGGTCAAATTCATTTTCTTTTGATATGTTTTTTGTTCATTTTGTTTGTATGTTTTTTGTTTTTGAAGTGGACTTTTCAAATATTTTCCTCTGAAATGATGAATTCTATCACTTCTAGACTCTCTTTTGTCAAAGAAGGGAAATGGTGGCTAATTTACTAGTCCAGGTTTTCCTGAGTTACCTGTCCTTCCAAACGCTTTGGGCAAAAGGTAGTTGTATGAAGTGACAGGTGGCTCCTTCTGTCTTCCACATTCCCTGTACTGATAACCAATTAAGGCAAAAGTAAGAAAATAATTTATGGATTAGGAAGTTTCTCCTTCAGGAAGGAAAACAGAAACTGATCTTTTCAGCCCGATTCTACATTGCTTTTAGCATCGTTTCTGAATACCTTTTTAAAGGTATTAAAAAAAAAAAAAAAAAAAAAAGGGAAAGAAATCACAAGCACTGAAATGCTAACACTTCCCCCCCCCCCCCCCCCCCCAGTCATCCTTATTGGCATATAGGACATACCGTAGTTATTTGTCTAGAGAATTAAATACTTCCTTCCTTGGCTGCTGTTGCTTATTCTTTTTACTCATTGTAGGCCCCCAATCCACACAGACAAAAAGACAGTGAAGACTAAGACAGATGATTAAGCTTGCAGAGCTTGATTTTTCATCAAGAAAAATTTCTTGTTACTAATTTCTACAGCAGTCCACACTGGAGATAGACCTGCTGCTTTACCTTTCTCCAAGTCTCCCAATCCCACCATGCAGTTTATATATCTGCATTTTCCACAATTGGTACAATTATGCATCTATCTAGAAAGTTCTTCTCATGCTGTTGCTATGTTGCACACTATTTTATATATGTCAGGCTCTGCCTGATGTGCACTTCTGCACTTCACCTCCTAGTGCTCAGTTTTCACTCCTATTACACTTTTTGGTCCTATTTAATTTAGCTCAATTCTTATGCAAGCATGCTAGATTTAAGAAAAAAAAAAAAAAAAAAAAAAGAGGTAAGTAAAGCTGCATGATAGAAAAGGGGTGGAGGTGGAGGATGAGGGCAACAAGAATGTCCTTGGCAGCTGAGTTTTTGATAGATACCAGCAGAGACACAAAAGGTATATGATTATGTCTGAACATTTCCCGAAATTTTTCCATGTTAAAATTCACCATTACCCTAGAAGGCATCACTCCCTTTCTCAAATTACATGTAATCTCAAACACAAAACCGTTATACAAAAACATTTTGCCTTTTCTCAACAGTAATAATTCTGATTCCCAGTCACTTTTTTTTTTGTCCCAACCTCCACTCTCACATACTCTTTTTTTTTTTTTTTTTTTTTTTTTTTTTAATTTTCTTTGTCAAAATATAGGCACTGGGACTGAAAAAAAAGATTAAACAGATTTAAAACTGAAACAGAACAGTCTGCTTGTCCAATGGACTGTGAGGAAAGTTGGTGATGCATGTGAAACAGTAAATAATTAAATCTAATTGCCATATAAGCGTGCGTGGTAATCCATCTCCCACAGAACCGATGCTATATCAATTACATTGTATATGAGGAGGATGGTTGTGGTAGAAAGGTGAGGCATTCAAGCACATCAAATGTCCTTCATTTCTTTCCTGTTCTGACCATTTTTCTATTTTGAATGCATCTGAAAAATAGACAAAATCTAATGAGGTGGGGATGTCCATGCCACAGTGTATTGGGATTTCCCTTCCTACAGTTATCTTTCTGAAATCATTTATTCACTCTCTATTTCAATAGCCAACACATGCTGTTAGGCAGAGTTTGTTTTCAAAATAGTGAAGAATTCTTCTTTCTAACAGGTAACCTGGTCCTCAGCAACATCTACAAAACTCTTCCCTTCAGGCAAGATTCTCCACATAAAGCTACAAGGAAGCCGACAGTGGTTAAGTATGGTCTCATTTTGAAGGTAGGTTTACAGAGGCAAATATTTTATATTATATTACCATCCTCTTGATCCAGAAAATTACCTCCAGACTCTAAGGATATTACATGAGACAGTTTTGTTTTGTTTTGTTTTTCCAAAAATGGTCAGAATTCCCCAATTTATGGGGACTGTACTATACCTACGGTAGCACATTCTGAATACAAGTTTAGGGCAGGGAGGATACTAGGATTCAACAAATGTGCCCCAGAGAGACCCAGTATAGTACCTATGAATGCAGCTGGGGGACAGACAAAATTATCATTTTATCTGAGTTGAGACCATGATCTGATTACAATTTGCAGATAACAAAGGTGTCTTCCCACTTTGTCAGTGGGATGTATTTAAGATAAATATCTAGATTTTTTAGCATGTTTAGGATTATGTGTGCTTCCTACATTAGCCTTAGCATAACTTTTGCTTCATATTCCATAAGGGCTTGAAAGAAACTCCACAACCACCTATGGTAATTACGTTCATGCTGAACAGCTGTAGGAACATAGGCAAATCTATCTATGTATGTTTGTAAGAAACAGGAAGAAGTGGCAGAAAGCAAAAAGTTTCTCTCACCATGGGGTGACCTGAGAGACTACTGCAATGTTTTTTACCTCACAGAACTCATCATAAACACCAGAGTATTTTTATTATTATTATAAATTATTTATTTAATCCAGAAGTACTGCAGTAGATTTTTCATTTCTTCCAATTTTATAATCTTGGAAATTTGGATACAATTTCTGAAAGTTTAGAATTATCAAAATTATTTACATAGCCTGGTAGAGAGCATAGCTGTTTTGAAGCAATATATGACAAGTTCCAAAGAAAGGCAGACAGGATTTTGCATTAGACCAAGTTGTCCAATTACATATTGTTAATCTGGCTGTATATATTTGCAACACAGGTTGCAAAGTCTAAAAGAACAGCTCTCAGTTTTAAGTTACATGTTTTTCCTTGTGTACAGAGGCTGCTTTCTCAAACTACCAGGAAGACAGCAGCTGTCTGTATTCACTGTTGTCTACTCCAACAAGTCACATTAGGGAGATCTATTTACTGGTAACAGTATTCAGTATTTTGTATTTGAAACAGAATGTTTTTCTTCATGATCACAGCCCACTGGCAAGGTCATTACAATTAACCCGTGCATGCTTGTTTGAGAAATTTAAGCACTAGCATTAGTTCATTTAGTTCATTTAAACAAATCTGGGCTTATATATAAAATACTCATCTGTGCTTTTTAATAAGGCTTTGTTTCTTAGTTAATAAAAATATGAAGAACCACTGCCATTGAGAGAGGCCTTGTAATACACAAAGGAACATAAAATGCAGTAACAGTAAGAATGGGCTCAATATAAAACAATAGGAACAAATATTACCTAAAATTGAAATTATTTCAAATTCCATCACTGGAACAAGAAACCTGCTTTACGATCAAGGCTAATTTAGCTCAGTTTTGCATGGTTTGAATAACCTACTTTGACAGGCAAATGAAACATCAAATGAATTAAATCGCTATTATAAATCATCAATGCATAAGCCAGCCTAATAGATCTATTGATGATTTAGTAAATTACATAAGAAATTTTTAAGGATGAATTAACTGCTGAGTGAGTCTTTACATATGTGGAAATACAATTCAGTGCGTTTATGAAACCACTGTGTTTATACCAGAAATTAATGTGATTACTTTTCTTTGAGAGGCTTCAGAACAGGCTGTTTTTATATTACTGGACAAAAGCTCAAATAAAAAGGCAGATTTGTATAGCAGTACCAGCCATATCTCACAAAGGTATAGAGGAAGCTGGAAGCCAGTGAAGGGCTACAGAAGTAAAGTAAAACAGACAACAATAGATCTAGAAAGGATTTTTAAATATAAGGATTTTTAAATATAAAGAAGTTGATTCTGACTTAGGCTGTAATATGAATAGTATTTTGGTGGGGGTGGACACAGTGATACAGTAGAACAGGAATAACATATTGTTTAAAATGGATTCTAGAAAAAAAAAAAAAAAAAAAAAAGACATTTGGGAAAGCCATGTGAAAGAGAATAACAAAGTGTGAAAAGTTGAAAGTATCGTGCCAGTTCAGAAAAGCAGGTCTTAAAAATGTATGAAATGTATGAAATGCTGTACAGGCATTAACATTAAACCAAAACTGTAGAATTGGGAAGAAATTTTCTGTGATGGTAATTTTTGTTTTAAAAGAAAATACAGATAAGCCCAAAATCTGAATTCAGATGACTGCAGTTCATTCTGGATTATACAGTACATCTAAAAGTTTGGAATAGGATGGGACACAGATGTACTGAAACTACAAATTTCCTAGAAAAGTGTGGAATATTTTACCTTTTCATCTCAATTTATAAATAAATGAAATGTAAAAATATCCAAATTTTCTCTGGGATAGTCATTCTGGGTGAATCTTTGTAGTTTTTTGTTTGTTTGCTTGTTTGTTTATTTTTGCATGTTTGCAATTTAAATGAACTGGGTGAAAATTTACTATCTCAAAATGGTGCCCAGGGGGGAAGCAAAATGGAGATTAAACCCTAGTATGTAAGTGTATACAAAGTTATGCTTGAGGATGTTGCTCCTGCTATTTGAAAGCAGCTTGTGTGTCTTCAAATATTTATCAAAATAAAAAAAAATAAAAAAATTGCCAAAACTTCAATCTCCCACACTACAGCAAGAAAGTGTGGAGGCAGAAGAGACATTCCAGATTTTGTAATACCTACATAGCCTGAATGAAGGAGAGGACTTTTATTTGGCAATAGTGAGGAACAAGAACATGAGTCAAATTCCACCTTCATTTGCCTTTTTTTGCCCCTTTCAGTCTATTTAGACTGTAACAGCACAACATCAAAGTACAGTGAGGAGAATTTCCTTCACCAAACTATTTTGTTCTGTGAAGACCTTGAATTATAGCCAAACTAACCAGCTAAGCTATACTGAAAGCAGAACAGATAAACTGCTCATGAAATAGATAAAGCAAATTTGCTGTGTAAGTGCATGTTGGCAAGCTTGAACTGCAATGCCTTTCCTGCTAAATCTCATTTGTCTTCATGGGTTATCTGCTGGAACTGCACCTGAGTACATTTTGCTAATTTTCTCTGCTCAGAAAAACAACATGGTTCTTGGAATCCAAACACAGAACTATTTTCAATCTTTTACTAATTCGTCTCTAATTTATCATTTGTCTATCAAATAACTGCAGTAATTAAGCTGAAGAATGTAGTGCATGTGTTTCCACAAGTACTCAAGACCAGTCCACTGAAATTGTATCAGATGTTATGAAGGAAATGCATCTCTGTAATAACTGACTTTGTATGTTAAATAGCCAAGTTGCATACCCAGAAAGAAATGTATAGTGGAAATTTTCTCACATGCTTTTAAGACAACTGTCTGCTTTCCCAGACAACTGGCATCCTGTGCAAGCTCTACAACACAATCTGTCTTTGCACTGAATTCACTCTGTGTGTGTGTGTGTGTGTGTGTGTGTGTGTGTGTGTGTGTGTGTGTGTGTGTATATATATGAGGCATTTATGTGATTATTCTTTCCAGGATTATCTTGGATTTCAGCATTTGAAATCTGGTAACTTTCCAATTACTGAGAAAGGATGCAGATATCCTGAATTGCCTGTACACTTATATTTTTTGCATTTCACCTAATACTAACTTAAGTTAAACAAAATGATTGATATCACTAGCAGGAAGTAAAAAATTAATTTTTATTTGTTGCTAGTGCTAAAGTAATACTGGACAATTATATAACAATGTCTGCTCTTGTTGGTAAAGTTAAGTGTATGGGGTAAGTGTTCACAGCATAACAGAGATATGTCACCATAAGAAAAAAACTACATAAAATGGAAAAAAAGAAAAAGCTACATTCTGCATTTCAACTGAATGCAGAAGAAGAAGAAACAATAATGAAAGGTAATTTTTTCTCCTTTCTAGCCTGCTGGCTAAAATGCATGTTTGAACTCCCTCCAGAAAAACAACCAAAGTTCTCATGATAAATGCTGTGACATATTTAAAGAAGCTGACTGTGCAGAATATAATAGAATACATTAAAAAAAAAGTAAAATGAAACATACAACTATTAAAAGACAGAGGTTGAGGACCTATGTATGCTAACCCAGTTTGAGGAAGATGCTTACTATATATCACTGTTTGAAAATGTCAGGTTTGTTATTCTTTTACTAGCCATATTTCCTGGATGGTGGAAATCAGCAATTGTGAAAATCAGAAATGGTGAAAATCCACAATTAGAAAATCAGCATCTAATGCAATTCATCTAATACAATTCCCACTTCAATTCTCAGTATGTTTTTTCATGCTCTTCAGGTGTTTTGTGTTTTTTTGTTTTGTTTTGTTTTGTTTGTTTGTCTTGTTGTTGTTGTTTGTTGTTTTTTGTTTTGTTTTTGTTTTGGTTTGTTTTTTTTTTTTTTCAACTGGAATTCAAGGTTAGAAAATGCACCAGCTATGAATACTTTTTTACTTCAAAAGGGTAAAGCAAAAGTAGAATTTTCAAAGTGAAGAAAACAAAGGAATGTTAGATTTTGTAGGTTATCCTAGCTGGTGAGCTGGCTCTGTGAACGCAAGGCACAAAGCAGCATATTTCATGAAATAACAGTGCCCTCTAGTGTCTTTATTAAGCACATTGTACAAACTTTTAAGCAAAGCAAAGCAACATACCGACACACCACTTCAGTTTGAAAAAGATGTAGAATAAAATGGCTGTGGTACCTTACTTATCGGTTCTAATCAGGATTATTTTTTCCATTTATGTCTACTTAATATACTGAAAAAAAGACTGTGCATATGTATAAACAGAAACAGTACTTAATGTTGCAAAAAATGGGGAAGAAATAAGTTATACACTTTCTCTACAATATCAAAAATCTCTCTGAAGTATCACACTGCCTCAAGAAACATCGACTATGTTTACAGGAAAGAAAAAATGAGAAAGAACATGGCACAATTTTCAAGTACAATTTTGAGAATGGAGCATGAGCAATCCAAAAAGCTTTAATTTATAAACCAAGCATTTCTGATAAAAAGGCTCTTACTGAAGACTATGAAATATCAAGATACAGTTTTCCTAACAATCTTAATAGCACTTTCAAGTGAAGCAAACATGTAAAATATCAAAAAATCCAGAATAATTACTAAGGTTAGCTCATTATCTGTGACTCAGAGGTAGATAAAAGAAAATTCAGCAAGGAACAAGCTCTTGATAGAATATTAATGTCTACTTTGAACATCCCAGCTTTTGAAATATTAAATTTTCTTTGACTGTTAGAAAATTTTGGTTTTCCTAACAGGAACTTTTATAAAGCTTTTTAAAATATATGATATTTTTTTCATGTGACCAGAATGTTTTTTCTTATGTTTGATTAAGTAGGCAGTATTTAAAAAGTATACTTTTTCAGTATAAATTATACTTTCCTCTGATGGAAATGAGCTCTTCAGAAGCCCATCCTGACAATTAATTACTATTACTTGTTTTAAAATACATATATGAGTTTGGTTATCCAAATAGATCTTAAGAATCTATCTGGACCTATAAAATGTAGTTTTAGATCTACAGAACAGTTTATCACATACTGCAGTTGAAATTACAATAGATATTTAAGTATGTGTATATAGTATATAGTTATATATACTTATATAATACATGTTATATAATACACATGTATACATATTATATGTGTATACATATAATATATATGTATACACATATATAATACACACTTATATAATACATGTTATATAATACACAGAGCAACTTCTATTTATAGCTGACAATTTCTTTAGAGGACTGCCACATAAGATTGTTTTACCTATCACACGTTTTATTATATAAAAATACTGCATCATATTTATTTCCCAATAAAAGGTAAGTTTTGTGTGGAATAATTAACAATGGGAACCAGGACAAAATATTCCCCAAACCTCTTACACAGAAGTCATCAATTCTCCAAAGCGTATTTAGTTATATTGTACAGCTTGGGCTGTGGTTTCTGCATGTCACTTACGTAACTTATGTTCACATGAAGTCAAGCCTTCTTTGTAAGGTTTTTAGAGCTCCCTTAATACCTCAGTCATCTTTTGATATGATATTTGTCCACTCTGTGTTCTTAGATTTTCTACATTTAAAGTTGAACCTAACTGTGCAGAACTACTACTGAATTGGCATTGTCAGGCTAACAAAATCTCCTCTTGTGTGGAAATACAAATTATTTTCAGATTTAATTTTATCCGGTATTACAATACATGCATGACTTGTTCAGGTTATCATTCTGTAATGATCCTCACTGTAGTTTATACAGGAATTACTGTACTTACTTTTCAGATCTAAATTTCTGGCTCCTGCTGTGCTCTGTGTTGTGATTTTTGTGTCAATCTTTACAGTGTGGAGGTTGTTGGTATCTCTTGATATCATCACATTATGCCACTGGTTGTCATTCAGAGGTTTATTAGAACTTCCTTTGATGAGATTTGCACCATTTCCCAAGTCAAACACATAGTGTAAATAGCTGGGAAAATAGGAAAAAAAATGGAAGTTTCCTTTTCTTTACATATCAAGGGGACACTAATTATTAATACATCTTATATTTTCTATTTCCTTGTACTTCTCAGTAGTACTGGTAAAAAAGGAAGATAACACTGAATGTCAAATGGGCAAGCAACCTTAATTCAGAGAAATCACTGGTCATTTACATGAACTGAGATGAACTCCCAAGTTTCTGGAAAATGAGGAGAATTCCTTGTACCAACACGTATGTACATACATACATAGAGAACAAGAGGAAGGCTATCATCTAATGCTTCTTTGGGTTAAACGTTATAGAAATTATGTGTATTATTTAATTTCATATTTTTTGGGCATCTATTTTTATCTGAAAGAAAAACTCATATGAAGTTTAACATGAGAAAACATTCATCCATCAGATATACCCAGTCAGATAAAGATTTGTATTCTAAACTTTCCATTGTCTTTCTCCTGAATATATATACTTTTTGTCTAGAATGTTTTTGTCATTAAAGTCATCCATACATACCCTTTTACTAATTCAACCACAATGAAATCATTTCCATCACCGCTGTTATAAAGTATCAATCCATCCAGAGAGGTTGTTTTGAACTGGAAAAAAAGGTGCATAGAGGTATATGCTTGTAGTGTGGCCAATGCAACATAACTTGCTTTTGTTTTAAAGGTTACAGGGTCTGCTATGATGTTTCTGAACCCAAATCTTGCATTTAGCTCACAATAATCGATGTCTCCATTTTTACATAAGTCAATGTATGCCATGCCATTAAATGTAAGGCTCTGCAGATGCCCAATGAAATTAGAAGGCACAGAAGACAGGTAGCGCCGTTCAGTTATTATTCCTGTTTCTATGTTGTGGAATTCCAGCCGTGTGTGGTCACCAGCCATTTGACCTTCAAACAGTAAAAAGAAAATACATGTTAGCATTTGAAATGGGAAGTCAAAAAACACATCACATGATTAAGTGTCTGCAAAAAAAAAATCACACTTTTCAGAATGTTCAGGGCAATCCTTGACTCTGAAGAAGATTTTTCTAAGTTCATTCAAATTACTGTTAAACATCTGGGAATCTTTCCACCAAGCTTTTTTCTGTTTGGATAAGGCCAACAGCAAGCTTTCTAAACTGAAGAACAGTACCATAGTATATACAACTGCCAATAAAACTCCACACTTTGGCTACAGTTAATTGGATAATTGATTTTACTATGAGCAAGAGCAATTAGTTAACACAACATTAAGCATACAAGGATCAATCTAAGCTAAAACTACAATGCTAGATTTTCACAGAATAGTGTAAGGGTCAGAGGGGTTTTTCTCCATGTGTTTTGCTTAAAAAGGCATGATTTGATGGGAATAAGAAAGGATTCCTGTTTAAACAGTCCTGAAAATACCTGTCCTGCAAGGGTAGATAGAACCTTCCTTGAAAGCTTTTTATCATGGGGACAAACCATGGGTGAAGGCAGTCACAACCCAAGAGATGAACAAAGCTGAAAGTCTGCAGTAAGGGATATGCCAGTGTCTTTTGTAATCCTGAAAATAGCAAGGGATTTTATTACATCAGAGAGGAGAACACAAGCAAGCCTGACAATTACACTTGGGTCCTTCCGTGTTGTGCATAGACAAAAGTCTAAAATTTGCTGACTGTATAGCTAGCCTGAAGAAAAGCATCAATGCTGCCACGGCACACTGTGTACAGTTCAGTATTTAAGCTAGTTATTAAATTACTTATCCAGCAGACCAAAATTTTGTCCACTGGAGAGCTCCCTTTTCTAACAGTACATAGATTTTTTTTTCTCCAGGCTCATTTTAAAGAAGCGGGACAGTACAAGGAAAATTCATCAACACATTGTACAGGTCTGATGACAAAATTCCTTTCATTACAAATCAATTTTACAACTTAATCTACGGGCTAGATTTGCCTGTTCCTTATGATTTTTTTGGTCTCATGTACTACAAAGAGGGCTAACAGCAAGTTGGAACAAATACTGGCATGAAGTTGCTTTATAATGTTCTTTCAGTTGCACTGCAAAGTGTTGAAGGCCAAGTTCCCTCTGTTCTGTCCTGTATGTACTATTTCAATAGAAGAGAGTGAGCTCTGACTTAGACTGGATATGCCTGCAGCAGGCTCAGACTTTCATAGCTTTTATAAGTGTCTGTGTATACGTGCATGAACAGAACAAGTATTAGGGCAAGATGAATATATTTGGGTTTTGCCCAGTGACATGGAGTCACAAACTGGTTCAGTCACAGCACAGCGATAGGAATACATATATCACTAAAGTTAGAGTGAATAATACCTTAATACCTTTCAGACCCCCACCCCCCCCCCCAAAAAAAAAAAAAAAAAAAAAAAGCTAATAATTTATGTTTGTTTTTTTTTTTTTTTCCAAGCAGGATGCATTCCTTGTAAGATATGACTTCACTGATAGCACTAAACACCATCAGCAATTAGTAATCATACAGGCTGAGCAGTGTAAGAAGTTTCTTAATCCCCAAGGACAGCCTTGTTGGTGGCCTTGTTTCCAAACATTCCAAACATCATTTCTAAACATGTTTGTTCCCTCATATATTAATGAAGGTGGGTTCTTCCTTGCAATAACCAGCCAGGGAGATGTCTTGAAAAATGCCAGATCCACAACTTTCTACAAGACCAAGAGTTGTATATTAGATCACAGCCAGAGAGAGCTGAAGTTCATCTTTTAGAGAAGGAACATTATATATTCCAGCCTTATATCACTTCAGATGGCATTGCGTAAATGCCATGGCAAAAATCCACTAAGCTTTGGCCTGTAGCTCCGTATCCTCTGTACATTCACTAGCTTAAATGTATTTCTTTCTACAGCACAGTAATAAAAAAAGTTCTAGAAATCTGGGCTCACATCCCAAATCTCCTCCTAACATTTTAGTTGTACAAAGTTGCTAACAGGACTTGAGACTTCACATAATGCTCCACAGTGTTTGTAGCTACAACAATGAAGAAAGAAACTCCACTTTTTACTTACAAGCTGGTCTGTTTTGTGTGTGGTTTTGTTGCTGTTATTTAAACTTGCCAGGTTGGTGCACAAAATGCATTACCTGTTTTAGTGTTATGGAACATCATACAAAAGGCCTAGTGAATGTCTTGTCATAATCATGAGCTAGGTATCCTTTCCAACATCCAACTGTAGCAATCTCTTTCATTTGTCTTTTATTCTCTACAGATTTCAAGGAAATAAAATAATGTACTGCAAGTATTTGAACTCTTCTACGCTGAGCAAAATTTACAAAATTACCTGCATGACTTCCAATGGAAGCTAGTTATGATTCTGAACGATTGTTTACCCATGCATAAATTACACATTTATCAAAGGTGAGTGTATCAGAGTGTTCAATAAATGGATGAATAGGTGATATTTTATAACATGTAAAGATGGAAACTCAGGCTGAACTACTTAATGGTTTCCCTTCCAGCTTAAGCTTTCTTGATCTGTGGTGTTTTGTTTTGTTTTGTTTTGTTTTGTTTTTTAAATGCAGAGGAAACTGAAATTATGGGAAGCAACTCCATTTATTTATTTTTTTTCCTCATTCTCTCTGTTATCCAATAATAATGTTTCACACAAATAACTTCAAGGTTATTTTTTAACCATATTTCTGATTGTTGGGACATCTGAAGGGAAGTTCTAAGCAGCTTAAAGCAAAAGCACTCCAATGTGATACGGCAACTCTTTCACTAGCTCATTAGGAAATTCAAAACTATTACATGTTTAATTGCATTGTATACATTTGACTGTCTACCAAAGATGGAAGTACAAATTTAAGTTGGAGAAAATTTTATGTTCCAAAAAAAACCCAAAAACACAGCTGTTTCTATATGGCAACAGAAATACTCCATAAAGAAAATGTAATTATACTGGGATTAACAGCAGATTTCCCTTGTTGTCAGAGTTTCAAGTTTCCTATAGCTCCTTCTCTCACACCAATTTCCTTCTCGCAGATGGAGGAGGCCACAGCAATGTCCACACAGCTTCCAGAAGGGAATTTTGGAAGATTTTTTCCCTCCAGAGTACTGGGACAATTTTCTCCCTTTGGGTGAAGAAAAATCAAAATCTGTGGATTATGCGTGTGTGGGCAACTTCCAGCTTGAAGATCTGAGAATTATTTTGAGTTAACAGGAAAATTTCTGATATGTGTACTGACATCTGGAGTGGATACAAGTGTTGTACAAGAAGCTGGATGGACAGACAGTACCTTCCCTGGATTAACAGGCAACTAAAGTGAAATAACTCACTGGCTTTAACATTTCTTTGCTGTGATCATGACATCTGATTCACAATTTAGAAGGACTAAAAAATAGTGGAGTCCTGCATTCTTTGCTTATTACTTCATTGACTACACTATACTTCATAGAAAACTCTGATTTTCATTTCACTCTTTCATATATATCTTAGATTTCTACAGCTCTGTTAAGCAGTTTGCACTCATCCCAAAAGCAAAACTAATCCTTCTTGATGACTTTGTAACCTGTATTGTGTTTTAATGTAAACTCTGCCATAAGGAGCAAAGGAAATACAAATTTGGTTTTAAAGACTATATTTTCTTCTGTTCTAAACAGCTTCCTCTAACTAGATAGAGTCCCAAAAGTAACTAATATTTCAGTCATGAGTTGAGGCAGCAAGAAGATATTTTTGATCTAATTCCTCAGGTACTATATATATATTTTCATGACAAGAAAATAACAGATTTAGGCCATCTGCTTTCTAGGGACAATGACCCAAAACATCATCACATACACAGACTAAATCTTTGCTTCACATCTGGAAGATCTATTGGTAATATATGATCCTAGAAATATTTTTCAGCTCCAGGAATACCTTCGTAATTATTCTTCTACCAGTGACATGATATTGAGTATTTGGTTGGAGTGAAAAAGGACTACAGGACATGCTTTCCGTTTAAAAAACATTAAAATTGTTACCATTTTAACAAAGCCTAAAACAAATGATAGAAGCTATTTAAACATAAAAACAAAGGAAAATATTAAATAGATAAAACAAAAGTAGGCTCAATGTACTGTGCAAGAAATCAAGGTCTGTTCCTATTAACAATACACGTTAGAAATATTTAGCAGAACAAAGGCAGAAAAAAAATCTTCTCTATTATCATTTTTGAGACATCATAGGAATGTATTTGTAACATCTACTAGCATTCATATCATTTTTATTCCCACAACAAAACTACCATTCTAGTGTTCAAGACATACATGACGCAAGACTTGAAAATGTGACAAAATACCCTTCAAATGTTTTTGAAATTCCCTCTTACATCAACGGCTTAGAGCTTAGTCTTAGTTTAAACTTAGTATGTTAGCAAAAGCGTTTTACTTGCCTTTTCATTAGTGATGTATCAAATGACTTCTCTCCAATTACTGTATAAAAATATTCATTTAAGTCAGCATGAAGGTTTTCTTAATTTCAATAGCAGTGTTACAGTAATATTAATGTCAAGTGTAATAAATGCACTTGTAGTAATAGTATTTCAAGATGCACAAGATAGATCTTACTCAAATAAAGAAAGTGTCGGTTGCTTTCAGATAAAGGCATTTTACTTCTCTCATTTTTTGTTTTGTGTGTTCCCTCCACAACACCCTTCCCCCCACCCCCCTCCAAGTAACATGAAGTCACAATGCCATACTACCTGTCATGGCCTGCTGGTCATCCACCATTAACTTTAAACTTTTTCCTCGACGAACCACACGCACTGTGTGCCACTCATTATCATTGAGGTTATAGCCAGCAAAAAGGGTTTCTGGACCTTTGCCTGTAGGATATGCCAAACAATCATTATGCAATCTTTAAATCAGTTTACATGTGAACCTCACAGAGAGAGAGAAAGAGACTGGCTGGGCAAAACTCACCAAAAGTCATTATCAAGCAAGAAAATTACCAAGTATAAGCAATTTTCAAAATATAGAGCTACTATTTTAAAACACTTCTACTGTCTATTTAACTGTATAAATTTATTATATATGTACAATAAATGAATCAGGTTGTCATAAATGGGTACAGTCAACATGGATTTAGTTACACATTTTACAGTCATGAACAAGACTTTAAGAAATGTCGCCAGAAGGAAAATTTCAACATGGATTTTTAACACTGAATTTTGTTCCTTCATTAAAAATAGTTTGGGTGAAAGGTATAAGCAGTAAACGTGCATGTGTATATGTATATGTCAAGTTTTTCTTTATCTACATCAGCCTACATTTTTTTATTTGGATTCTCAGAAGATTATCTATTACCTTATCGTCTTGATGACTCTTTAATATTCCTATTCAGTTCCTTCTAATATGAGCTGACCACCAAATTTTACTTTCCCTTTTCATCTCATTTACTTTTTCTTGTACTCTATTTTTATAAGCAGTTCAACAAGCACTTTTGAAGTAAATACAATTTTATATATGGTAAAATGTACTCACACCAACTGAAGTATGGTCAATAAAACGATTATGGAAATCATCCTTTGCGCTATTGACCAAGAAGAGAAAGAGAAAGAGAAATGCTGACTGAGAACTATCTCTGATATGAATCAAAGATTGACCAAGCACTGAACCAATCAATCACAACTTTTGTGCTCCAACCTGAGTTATTGACACTATGTGGTAACTGTCCAAAAGTGAAAGTTAATCTGCAATTAATGAATTACCTTTTCACAAGATAGAGGCAGACCTCCCTTACCTTTTTTTTTTTTTTTTTTTTTTTTTTTCTCCAGTTTCTGTGACTTATGTTTATGTGACTGAGGCTTATGGTTACAAAAAGAAAGACATACAGTGTAGTAACACTTGACATGAGAACTTGACATTGCACCCATTACCTCTACTGTAATTTTCCAGGTGACTATATCCAATATGCCACTGGTTCTGAGACTCTCGCACATTTCTTTTTGGATTCCTTTAATCTTTCACGACCTGGTACAGACTAACTGTGATAGAGAGGTTTATTAATAGATGGGTATACTATAGAACATTCTGTAAAATCAAAACCTGTCTGAATTCAGGACTGCATATTGGAAACAGCCTGATGTGGGTGTTCAGCGATTTTGACAGTTTTTGTTTCTTTTCTTTTTTTCTTTTTTTTTTCTTTTCTCCCTATCAGCATTTTTTTTCAATTGGCATTGATTGCTCTGCCTTTGTATACAATCTTTGAGCCTGTCAAAGTATCTTCTGCATTAAAAACAATAGCTACAGCAAAGACAGCAAGGTTCTACTGATAACCATGTTGCCTTCTCTCTCTGATTAATTCTCTGTATTTACACAAGACTAGGGGAAGTATGCAAACACAGCAGAAAGAGATTCATGTATACTCACTTGTGTCAACTACTTGAATTATTCTGTTCCTTCTATATTAACTTATTCTGACAAGAGAAAGGGCAGTTTTGAACAAAACTTAAGTAAATAATGTTCTTTAATGATACAATGATATAGATACAGTGAATAATTCTCTTTAAGAAAATTCTATTATCCTACATTTCATTGGTATTTTCAAAAGTACCAAAGGAAGGGGTTTCTAACTACATGTGGAAGACAAGAGAGGGACTTACAGAAAATAATGTCATCAGTAAAAATTTTGGTTAGAGAGAATAGACCTGTGCAGAAATAGATCAGTTACTGTTATTTTAAATATGTTAATCCTTATTCATTTTTTGTTCCAACTCATTTTTTTTTCTACTTTTTAGGAGTTGGACTGTTTAATAATCCTTATTTCACATGGTTCTCTAAAGGGACCTAAAAGCATATGCAATTTTAATTTGCTCTCACATTAACAACCCCCTATAGTGTCTTATTCATGTAAAGGAGCCTCAGTGTATACGAATATCAAATCCAATGGAGTTGCTCACATTTATACAGGCAAATATACCTATTACCTTTTAATGGTTAGGGACTTGTAAACCCTTTCTGCTGTAATATTAAATGTATGTTTTCCCAGTTATCAGTCTATTTCCTTTTGTAGTTACTCTCTGAGTTAAAAATCTGAGTTAAAAATGTGAGAACTGCCTGTGTGAGTTGCCTTCATTTGCAGTGCGTGCAATCCAGATCTGGAATGAAAGGGAAATAGGATGACAGGGATGAAACTGGGTATAACACATGATAGAAGCAATGCACTGAAAGCATTCTAGAAACCTGATACTTTGTATGGAAAAGAGGGTTCCTTTCCTGAAGCTGCCTCTAAGAGAGAAGAGAGACTTCCTCTTTGTCAGAAAGAATATATGGAACCACAAAATAGTAAGTTCTACTGTCTAGATATTGTATATATAACTGCCACATCTCTGCAAATTAGCATTGTTTCTCATTGAGGTTGAAGAGTTGAATAGGGAAGAACAGGTGTTCTCCTGTAGAGAATGTAGGGCTTGGGCTGCTTCCTGGCCAAGAATATGTTTTTGCTTATCAAAGTAGTAAATGTGCTCATGCGTAGTGTATTTAAGACAAACTTTTCTAAATGCTTAAGCACACCCAGTCACAAAAACACGTGTTTTTGATACCATACAAGGGTGAAAGGACTGCAGTAGGAAATTCTTTATATATTTTATCAGATGACATTGGCTACCTCAAACAGCTTTAATTAGTATTTTTCCTCAGTGACTTTCAAGTATATTGGACTGAATTTTAATTTAGATCACAATATTACTCTGAACTATTATTCAGATCATAATAGTTCAGACTCTTATTTTGTCCTGGTTTATAGTGTTCTAGTTTATAGTGAATTTACTATAAATCTAAATCCACTAAAGGATTGACTCTTCAGTCTTATAATAAGACACTCATCTGATTCCATTTACTTCAGTAAGATCACACCAACAGAAAGTGCTAGTATATTTAAATAAGAATTGGTGTAATACCATGTTGTGTGTGTGTGTGTGTGCATGTGTACATGCAGGGGGGTTAAAAAACAAACAAACAAAACCACAAAACATTAAATGTCTCCCATAGGAAAAAAAAAAAAAAAAAAAAGAGTCCTTATTAAAAAAAAAAAAAAAATCCCAATTGATTTTTTCCTGTGTTTTCTGTGGATTGATACTACCCTTCTGACCTTAAGTCTCTCCAATCTGAATGTATTTCCCACGCTGTCCTTCCCCTGGAGCTCATTTCTTTCTTTCTAGATAGGACACAGTCCATTTGCTTCATGTACCCAGCACTCACTCACTTTTCTGAGTTACTGCTTCAGATACCAATACCTTAAAGTCTTAAACTTTTTCTTTCAGAGAGAGGTTGTAACCTACAAAAATCCACTATCTCCTCTTGCTTAAATAAAATTTTATTATCAATATATGTGTTCATCTCTTTCTATGTTAAAGGTTTAAATAACTACAAGATTTTATGCATCCCTAGAGTGACTGGATAGTACCAAATAAACAAATATAGGCACTTCTATGTCTCCCACATTTGCTCATAGTCCATCCTGGCAGTAAAACCAGCACATCCACATAATTGCTTGTACAGCCTTCCCCCCCATGGGAGAATACAGACTGTGTGACCAAGAGAGGTACAAATTTTGATGATGGAATTCATTACGAACCAGGACATTTAAATGTAAAGCCTCGAACATCCTTACTGAAGCACCCAATGAAGAGGACTATAAGTACCTCAGCTAGAATCTAACTGATTTTGCTTCTTTTAGCAGTTAATGGGAAGAACTATAAACCTTTGAAAGATAAACATCGTTTTCCAATGGACTAAATATTCTAAATATCCTATGAAGATTCCTGTTCAATGTACTCACTTGTGGGTAGCCTGTTCAGCCTAGTCCAAGAACTGAAAATACGCTGAATTCAAATGGGCCTGTTAATTAATAGTGGCACATACACTTAATTTTTCTTTTATAGACTTTTATCCTATTATACTCAAGCTGGGAGAACATTTAATCAACTGTTTGAACGGAATATCCTAAACCAAACCGGTCACTTTGAATTGAGATACCAGCTTTTGGCATTGTACAAAAACACATCCAAAACTATCTTTGAACCAAGACGGTATTATTGGCTCCTACAATGCCACACCCCACTAGGGAGGCATGTAACAAAATGCCACCTAGAGTTGATCGAAGCATTAAATTCTGTGATCAAAAGTACATATAAAAAGTGAAATATCAAAAGCAAGACTAAGTAAAAAGAGACTTAGAAAGGAGATGGGATGAGTCAGGAAATGCTATACTAACCTACTGAACCCAAGTCAGTTACAGGAAAGCTGATAGTAACACTTCATTGGTCATTACAGTCAAGGGTTTCAGCCTAGTTTGCTAATGGACAACTATTCATAATACCACAATCAATTTCAAGTGGCATTTTCCCTTTGAAATTTGAGAGAGTAAGTGGCTAAGTCTGCAGCATGGAGAGTATTCAGAAAGGGTTCCTCCAGAACCAGATGCAGAAACAGACAAATAGGGGTAAGTCTCTTAATCTTCATTATCATTTCTATAGTGGTTGGCTGCAGAAACGATTCTGATCTTCTGACCCACCCATTTGCAAACCTTAATTTGAAAAGTCAATTATTAAAGTGAATCAACTGTGTTTTAAATGACTGCATCTGGATTTATAATTCAGAAATTGCTTGACTATGCACGTTTCTTACTAACAGAAAAATTTAGTTGCCTTTTAAAAATCAGTGATGTGTATCAATTTATCATTTAAAACGAATTGACAAATTAACTTAAGAAAGTCTTATCTCAGGCCAATAGAATTCTGTCAAGTTTATCTTCTTCCTAACAGAGTCAAACAGATACCTGCACAAGAACGGTACATTCACTGAATAACATCAAGCAAAACATATCTGCTCTGCTTGCTCACAATGTTCCATCCCACAATAGATTTATTATAGGCAGAATTGCCTTTGGCAATTTAGGTAATGTATTGTCAATTTAGGGTGTTATTGTTAGTTTTGAAAATTAAACCTGACATTCTGTAAATCAAAACAGCAGATTAGAGTTGCTAATATTGTTCATTAGCCATTGTTCCTTTTGTAGATTAGGTTTTCCCATATTATCCTGAGAAACTGAAATATAATATTAAATCTATTTCTGTACATGCACTCATGTAGACATGCAGAAAGATAAACAAGGTACTTTTGAAAGTTCTGTTGGATTTCTTTAAACGACCAAACTACAAGCTGACTACATTTAATGTTGTGTAGTAAGGAAAGCCAGCATAAAATAATGCACAGAAACATGTGAAAAACAACAAATCAAGGAATGAAATACCATAACCGGGTCTGAGGGCATTTGCCTGTCACTTTTCTGTATTTTCTATGAACTTCCTTTCCCTGACGACAATCTGAACTGCTACGTATCTCCTCTCTCCCAGCCTTGTCTATCTTCTGCCTAAGGCAAGCTTTTAACTTGGGCTGTGATAGGGGGCATACCCATCCATTAATGTCTTCAGAGCTGTGAGATATTAACTGTTGTTGATACAAGTGTTTACACAGTCAGTGGATCAAGTAAGGAAGACAGAACACATGCAGGCCTATTTGATTAATCGTAAGATTTCTTGGTGCCTGCTGACAAAGGTGCTGCTGGTAAACCAATGTCTTGTGCAAACCCATTCACAACAAACAGAACTAGAACTTTACAAACAGAACTTTAATTTCACCTACATGGAGAAAACAAATAAACAAACAAACAAACAACAACAAAAACTCCAGAAAGCAGTAAACTTCTGAGCTGTAAGTCTTGGCAGCTAGACTTCCCTGATACATAAAAGTATACACAGAAGACACTGAAATTCTGAAGTGTGCCTCACTTGTTAATAACTAGGTATATGTTATTAAAGCCATATTTTTTGAAAAAATGGTTTTGAAATTGCAGTCACAGCTACATGAACTCTGAGTACATGAGAGGAGAAACCTGATTTGTTTTTACATTATGAAATGCCTAACCTAGCTCAGAGACATTTCTCTACTCATTCCATTATTTAAAATATTTATTGCTAGGAATCAGCTGCATTTTAATTTTAATTTTGTAAGCCATGTCTAAGTAAGTGAAACACAAACAGCCCTAAGAACAGGTGATTTTCCTTCTTGGAAATAATAAAGTAGAATTATCTTTTAACAGCTAAAAACAGAAGCCAGCTAAATCTATGGATTTTTAATAAGACTACACCTTCTCTTTGTACTATTCTCTAAGGATCATAACTATCAGATAAAACATGCTACAGCTACTGTAGGTTTTATGAATCCACCTGAACAAAAGTACACCAAAGTCAATGACCTTGGTTCTTGCTTTTTTCATTCTACTGCTGAACACTTTCAGGCAAATTTTCAGAAATTATCTTGAGCATGACAATGGACTTTGTACATAAGGCAAGTGCAACACACAACAATTCTATGCTAAATAACTGCAAATTTAAAGTAGGCTTCAATTCAAGATTATATGTGTTGTATTTATTGTAGGTAAAAACCAAACAAACAAAACAACAACAACAACCAAAAAAAAAAACGTAAGGTCAGCATTACAAACAAACCATAAGGTCATAATCTGCCTCAAATTATGTTAATTTTTTTAAGGGCACCCAAACATTAGAACTCTGACTTGTGAATCAGCAGATTCACTTCCACACACTACTTGTGTGGCTTTTAGTAAACCCTAGTTTATTTTTGCATTAGTTTTGACATTGCCACTAAAATATTAATCTGAATATGTTTAAGCTTTTTGCTTGGACAGAATAAGGTGCACTTAACACTTAAACACCTTGAAATCAAAATCTTCAGCTTCATTTTACTTATGTACTTCAGTGCATTAGGAAAGCAGCCATTTCATTTCACAAGCCTGCTACCCCATTTTCTCATCCAGCTCCCCAGTTCCCAGAACACCACATGAGCTGAGCCTGGAGTTATTAACACTGAAACCTGACAGTAAGAGAAACCAGACAGAAAGTCTGGACACTAGAGGAGGGATCTGAAAAACATGGACAGAATCACTGCAACAATTTACCTAGACATACAGAGGCACAGAATAAATCAAATAAATCAAATTGTCTTGATAACCTTTTTGTGTAAGCTAGCATGTTGCACAAGGAAGCATACTGCTACAATACAAAAATTTCCCTATGCAGATACAGACTTTTAATTATAGAAAACTTTCTTATCCTGGAATTTGGTTTCAATTTAAAAAATCCTTTCAATTTCTATGTAGCAAAAAACTTTGTAAAACTGGTAGAAAATTCTGTCTAATTCATCTGAAGTTCATCTGAAGTTCTCTGTGTTTATTGTGTTCCCTCTTAGAATATGAATATGATTAAAAATCACAAGTACTGACTTGGCAACTGCTGTGTAAAATAGTATCAAAACTAACAAGAAACATCAATTTTAACCAACAATGGAATTCGATTTATTTTTTTATTATTATTATTGTTCTGAAATGACTTGAATGTCCAATATTCATTATTTTCGTGTGACTAACGGAGTTTCATTTATTACTCTGATTTGTGCGATATGGGTTTTTAAGGAGGAAAAAGATCCCAAGATAAGTTCATTTTCTGCTTTTTGAAGGCTTGAAGGCTAATGAACAACATTAGCAATAGATTTCTAAGCATACCCTCATGGTGGAGGAACCTGATATGAGTAGTAGTCCTTTACTACTGTTCCCACCTAAGTCTGCCCTCTTTCTTTCCATTTAAACACAGTGAAGGAAACATAACCTAACTTGCAGTGTTTTTTGAAGAAAATATTAGTACCTTTTTTTTTTTTTTTTCCTCTGGGAGACTTGGAGTATATATATGGTATACTTTGGTTAGATTGTAACTGACAAATGGGAAGAAGTGGGAAAATCTTTGATCACAAAGGCTTTCTGACTTTGATATTGACTGTGCCCATTTATATCAAGCCATGACTGTCAAAACTCTAAAGTACATTTTAAGGATAAGTACAATTTATGTATGTTTCTCAATGATTTACCTTTTTTATAAAAGCATTACCTTTATGTTTAGGCAAAAATGAACATAACAGAAAAAAAAAAAAATCTCATTTTACCATTATATATTGAACATTGTGTTAAGAATAAGCAGATTGGTAACCAGTTGGCACACAAAGGAAAAAAAAATGGACTGTGACTTTATTTTAAGAATAAGCTCCTCTTAATTTACAGGTGTCTTCATCCCAAGGCACAGCTGTTATAAGCTATGTAACAACTAAATCTCACATTCAGATATACATATTCTTTCTTTGTAATGAAAATACTAAATACTTAAATACTAAATACTTATAACATTTTGCCTATTTAAGTATAAAGAGAATATGTTTAAAGATTTACAATTGTTGCTTATGTCTTAAATGTTTTAAAAGATTTTTATAATCATCATGGATTAAAAACACAATTTCTGAAGACTGCTTATTCTTGGATGCTTAATCTTGGACATAGACAGGATTAAAACAAGGAACACCGAAATAGATATTTCAGATTATTTTCAGGAATTACAAATGTACGACTACAGAGAGATCTCTATTCTGTAAAGAGCAGTCCCTATTGACTTTGATGGGTATGGAATTGTTCTCTGATTTTTCCATCTTATACAACAGAAGACGTACAAGGTTTACGCTTCTTATCCTGTACATTCTTAAATTATATTATAAAATATTTGCAAAAACACTTCTGCTGATTTGTGTATGTCTTCATTACTATGTCATGTCATTTTTAGCTCTGAGTATGATTCTTGTAGTGTCCTCACTACAGTTATGAGTGCAGTGAGTTCATCATTGTTTGCGTTTAGACCTTTTCAGCTTTTGAGGAACCACCATTCTGGCTGCACCAGAGTGTGTCCAGGATTAAGATTCTTAATGTTATCGATGATATGGGACACAGGGAAGAACACTCAGTATACTGGCAGTAGCAGGAACATAAAAATTGTATGTGTATCTTAAGATATAAATACTCCACTATTACTAAAAGGGTAAACAATAGTTCTTTGAATCTTTCTTACAAAGAAAAAAGAACACACATTTTTCAAAATATAATTGTAGATGATATTGTAAATGTCCTTTAAACATTTATTTCAATTGAGAGAAGCCAGGTCTGATGTTCCTTACCTGTAGGAAACCAGCAAGAATACTATTCCCTATACAAACTGGATTTTTTGGACATACTTTTTCAGTATTCTTAAACCTAAAATACAATTTTAAAACACACTAGATACTTATTCCAATTAAGTTTTTGTTGGGAACAGAAGTATTGGACTGTCTTACACATCGCTTATGTCTGAGACTGCTTGAGATAACTTGCATATATTTAATATAGCATTTTATTAAAGGTAAATTTACAGCAACTTTTCTAGCTTTGTCACCCAGAAGACCAAAGTGTGTTTCTTTTCTGCAAATGAGGCTTTTTTTCTGGTAACACTAAGCAGCATTCTATATGAAGCTTTTCACGCTACAGTTCAGCTGCTTCTATCATTTTCCCACATATATATTTAAGGTGACCAACTGAAGCTGCATGTAACTGTGACACCTGCAGTAGTGAGGTTTGGTTTTCCTTTTTCAGTGTTCACTTGCAAATTTTGAGAATAAGGGTATATACAGTCAAGCGATTATTTTTTTTTTTTTGCATCTTTTACCTCCAGGCTGTTGTTTTTTCCATCTCTTGTAGTATGAAACATTGTAGTATGAAACTAAAGCTCATGAACACAATGACTTTTAAAATTAAGTAGATGAAATTGATTTCAATATTGAGAGAATATCTCAAATGTTTTTTGCCATTTGTTTTCTCTTAAGAGTTGTGCTCAGTGTCACTAAATGACAGTTTTGTTATTGAAAGAAAAAAAAAGTCAGTTTCTTGACAAATGTTCCTACTTACAGTTTCTTAAAGTGTGCTTTGTATCTTGATTTATGTCATTTTATGAAATCAAGAATCCATACTAGTCTTTTCTAGCTAGTGTTGTTCTTATTCATAGCTGATTAGCTTGTCAACAGACTTCCTCAGTATCTTCTGTCATCTATAAAATGTTAACTGGAGATGCAAGGAAAGTTCTTCCTCTGATAGCCTGTGGTATACACATCTGCATTGTTCCCTTCTAGGAAATTCCTTTCAAAGTTGCTGTAAATTTACGTAGTAAAGAATGCATGGACAATCATAGTATGACAAAATGACAAAAATTCAATAGGTAATCTTCACATATACTTTCAACTATAGTTCTTACATTTTGGTAAAACTTGAACTCCTTAGTTGTTGTAAGCATACTGTCTGTGCTTGTTATTCTCCATTACTGATCTGATTTCCACAGGTCATCCATAAACAGTTCATGGCATATGCGTGAAAAATGGAACTGTTGACTTACCTATTTGGTCTTTCTTTTCCACACAGATTTTACTATTATTAAGAAAAGTCTTAAGGTGCAGAGACAGAGAGGAACTTCTAACTAATTAAATGTTATATCTACATACATACACTTCACTCCTCTGAGGAAAATCCCACAGAATGTAAAATGAATGAGCAGTAATACCAAAGAATTAGTATAAGCTACATTAACCAGAGCTCCTTTTTTTCCTTTAATAGCTTTTTTCTCATTCCATGTCTTGGTCTTCATCTTGTGTCTTGTTGCTTCAGTACTGCCTAGACAAATAACTGCGGCAAAATTTTTGCACGCTTCCTAAAGGGGACTGCATTTCAGAAAGCCAACTTTATCTTGATGTCTCAACTCAACAGAGTCATAACTCCTTTGAAGTGACTTGTCTGAAAGATTGAGGCCTAGAAATCAGCTGTAAGGGAGCATAAGTTAACCTCTTGACATGTCATTCAAAAGAGAATTGTGCTTGGATGGAAATTTTAACAACTACCTGAATATAATTTGTTAAAGTCATTGTCACGAAGACATAATAAGGAAGCAGTTATGTGGTTCCAGTAATAAGCTACTGAGTGCTTAAAATGTTATGATAGGTGTTTCATGCATTTTAATAGACACAAATGCAAAATGTGCTAGATATGGTATAAGTGTTTTTAATAAAAGAAACTGCTCTGGGTGTAGATGTTTTTAGCTCTTCAGTAAAGTACATTGAAAAATGAATTACCGTTCTTATAACATTAATGAAGAATAATATTGTATCTAAGTGCTTACTAGACTTCATCAAAGTTGAACTCATGTAATGATTACTACAGAGAAGTGAAGCAATGATAAAATAACGTACCATTTTGAAACAGTCATATAGCTAAAGCTAATACATACTTACACAATATTTTCTGCAGGTGAAATAAAGAACTGGAAATCAAAATGCCGCAGATGGCTCAGAAATCAACTTCTGCAAACTTGTATTTACACAAATATGCAAAGAACTCTATTTCTACATTACAGAACTACATATAGAAGGACAAAGTCTCTCTGCATATGTACTTCTCATTATTGTCTACATCAAATTTCATAGATCTTTACACTCAAGAAGCAAAATAATTTCTTGTCAGGAATTTATCCTTAATCGTTTTAATTTAAGCAAAACTGCAATTTGGTAACTTTTTTTTTTTTTTTTCCCTCTTTGAACAAGAGGTAGTCAAGCTTTCCCTATGCAGCTTGTTTTTTTAATCACACCAAAGTGAGAAATACAATCTGATCAGATTTCCACTGAAGTCAGTAACACTTATTTTTAATAATGTTGAACTGTTCTATTCATAATATCTATTATCTAGTGAGAGGAACAAACTTAGCAGTTCACCTTACCGTACTTCAGACCTACTGGAATGCTCACCAGTTGTGCTAGTGAAAACCAGGCGTCTCATCCTTCTTATTCTGTAATAATTTCCCTCTTCCTTAAGTGTTACATACATGAACCTGTTTTCTTCTTTTTTTTTTCTTCATTCCCCCCACCCCCCCAAAAAAAAAAAAGGCAAAAAAACATGAACACTTATATGAATTCTTTACTACTATATACTAGGACGCAATGAAGGCTGTGAACCTGTGATCTGTTCATCAGAAAAGCAGTATCTACCTGAAGAAATGACTATTTGTTTGGTTTCCCCTGAAAAGTTCTGGAGATAAGTACCGTAGCGTTGATTTAGTAAGGAATCCTATTTGGAAAAAAGTCCTAAACATATTCTTAATATACTTACTTGCTTTCTGAACCAAAATATTAATGATTTTACTATTATTTTTTTTTTTAAGGCAGATTCATTTGGAAAAATACTAAACAAGTCTCTACCACATGAAATAACCTCTTCAAACTGTAATCCAATAACAGAAAGACTGAAGTTTTTTTCCACAGAATTCTAATTTATAAGCACATTTAAATGCATTAACAAATACATAAAAGCATTAACAAATGAGCAGTACAACAGCATCATTCCTTAGCAACAGTGTTCTAAGAAAGAAACAAATGAAGTGAAAAGTGAATAAAGGTATTTATATGTGAAATCTGATAACATTTCATATCTAAGGATAAATTTAGAAGCATTACCATATGAGCCATGTTGAGTTACTTTTGCTACTTTTTCTTAATACTGAATGCTAAAAAATATTTTCTTTTAAAAGGGCTTCAGACCAAAATTTCCATCAAGAAAACTCTTGATATTAAGTCAAAAAAAATTCTCAATGTTTTTAAGTATGAAGTAGAAATAAATAATAGTTTATCCAAACTACTTGACTGTTTTTAACTGTTAACTAAGAATGTTGCTTTTTTTGTTTTGTTGTTTGCTTGTTTTTGAGTATTTACTGAAATATTTTCTTGTGAATTCCACTGCCACCTCTGTGATAACACTCTGATTTTCACAGAATCTGATTACATAGTTTAGAATGATTATATGCAATATAGATGCATATATTCTTCCTTTCACTGACTGTATTCCATTTTCTTTGAATATTGGGTACAAACTGATGGTAAAATGATTAGGAAATGAAGCTGCAAAATTAGAAAGGAAATGGTGCACAAAACATAAGCAGCCATTCTGGTTTTTACACCTGAGTTCTGAGTCTTATATTCTGCCTTTAACAATGATCAGCAATTGATGTTTAGAAAGGATTGTATGCTGCAAGCTTCTAGCAGATTGTAGTTTACTTTCTGTAGTTGACTTTCTGAGATAAGGCTGAATCTAGATCATCAGGTTTAATGCTAATGACAAACCTCTCTTCCATGAAATGCTGTTAAGAATGTAAAAACGGCCTGGCCAGGTAATACCAGAAGCCCAGCTAGCCCAGTACTATGCGTTCAGCAGTGGCTAACTCTATAGTAATAAAGTATAACTCTATAGTAATAGCCACTCTATAGTAATTGCTAGTTTAATACAGTTACAGATTCCATTGACTAACATCTCATAGACTGCCTGAGGGCTACAGAAAGTGCCTTATCACATTAAGTCCTCATGTGTTTCAATTTCATGCTACCTATTAACTTCTTGATGCTTTTCATGGCTGTGTAATCATAACACATCAGAATATATTCCCAGATTTTTTATTTATTTATCTTGCCAAGCTTTTCCATGTAGGAAAGCCAATCCAATATCTTGTTGCAGTACACTGTATTTTTCTTATTTTAGTTCATCATGTGGAACAGAAACTAAAAACGCATACAGCATTCAAGATGTGGACAATGACTATACAATAGCATAAAGCTTTTTTTTTTCTGTTCTGCTTTTACCTCCTTTTCCCATAGTTGCTAACATCCCTTGGGACTTCTGGTCACATCTGAGAACTGGAATGTTTTACATGAGATATATTTACAATGATGGCACAATTTTTTCAGCTCAGTACTAACAGAATCCATTGCTGTAATTAAATTACTTTTTCTAGTATGAATTACTTCGTACGTACTGATATTCAATTCCACCCACCATTTTACTATCCAGTCATTCAGCATTTTGAAACCCTTTAGAAAACCTTCATGTGCAGCATTTTGTTTGATTTTCCAAAATTATCTAATTGCTTCAAATACTGTTATCTCAGTGTTCCTCCTCTTTGCCCAATCATGTATGAATATGTTAGTAGAGATTCCTGTGAGACCATTAGTAGCAGAGATTTCCTGTGAAATGACTGCTATGGCAGCCCAGTTTATTAACATATGAATGATATTACATGAGCATTTATATATTCTTCTCAAGAAGAAAAAGCATTTAATAATGAAAATGGCTTAGTGATGGGAATTGGTAGCTCGGGTTGATGGCTGGACTTGATGATCTTGAAGGTCTTTTCCAACCTAAATGAATCTGTGATTCTATAATTGCACACTGCTACTAAGGAGAACATCATTCTTCAATATCCCTACAAGATTAGATTATAACAGCCACTTTCTGTCATGACAAAAAATGATGAGGATAATTTAAATTACCCATCCTGAAATGTGATTAAATCTTGCTTCTCAAATGCTAAATAAGAAAATTATAAAAGTAGAATAAGAGTAATTTAGGACCTGCTATTCACTAAAAACTTGCTTTCTACTGCTTCTTCCCATTAGAATAGTAGAAAGGTCAAGTCTACTTCTGCTGAAAAGTCCTTTTACAAAAGATGAGATAGGACCCGTTTATATAAATCTAGATTTATTAATTCAAGACAATCTATTCATATACACTTAGGACATCCTGGAGACTACTTTGCCCCCATTGGTAAAATGGTCTGTTACATGCTTGTGGCATTTTGCTTTCCCATCCTCTAGTGGTCCTCTTGTCATCGATATTTCAGGGATCTCCTGCTCCCCATTTTCCTTCAAGAGTTCAGCCTGAAGTTTTGGGAGAATAACTTCAGTAAACTCCAGATCATGCCCTTGGGCTCTGTTGATATTTTGGCAGTATACCAATGTTTAAAGAGAAAGCTGATCCACAGAAGAGATGTATTTTACGTATATACTAAATGGAAAACTATTTATACCTGGCCTTGTAAAATTCAATGATATGCTGACATATCATAACTGGAAAGTCTACTGCTTTTCAGTAAAATCTTAATGTTTCTGGAAACACTCATGTGACAGTACTTAAAAGTCTTACTATCTGATACCCAATGATTTTTTATTTTATTTTATTTTTTTTCTCACTGTTTCTAGCAATTACAGAGCACAACACCTTGCCTTGAAAAAGCCACAGATACACTAATACTATATATTGATTTCTGGGGCTCCTGTTAAATAAATTATATATTTAAAGTACCACAAGCAGAATGTAGGTCTTAAAAGAAAGAGAGAAAGAAGATGGATGAAAAGAGTAAAAAGAAAGGAAAAAAGCATACTGAATCCTCTATTGTCAGACTATATCCATATTAAATTTCACAAAAAGACACAAAACAAAACAGATTGAAAATGTTTATTACCTTATGTGAATGACACAGCATCCCCTCAGCTGATATCTCCTAGTATGTAAATACTTCATGATGCTCAGTTGGTCTTCCTCAAGTTCAAAACTCCCTAAATGGGCCTCACTATTTCCTAGTTATAACCTACATTTTTTTTTTTCATGAGACACATTCAGGAGAGAAGGAAAGTAGTTATGATGTGCTCAAATGAACATGCAGACATTTACCCAGAAACCCTACCAACATTTCTCTTCAGATGCCTGAAATTGCTTTTCCTTAACTGATACATATTAAGCATTCAACATCTCAAGAAGAGATGCCTTTGCCTTTCTGTTAACATATGTGCATTTATTTATTTATTTATTTATTATTTTTTTATGTTCTTGCTTAGATGTAGGCCAGATATATTCACTTTGGAAAAGCAGAGGTTTGCATTGCTGAAATAAAAGCAAACCCTCTCCACCAGTGGTTGCTTTTCTGCTGTCTCCACACCATTCCAGCCTCCTGCCATTGCTACTGTATACTATAGCAGGTGTGTATAGAAGGTCATGTGATAAAAACCACTCAGAAAATTTCAGCAAGTTAAAATTAACAATTTTCTTCATGGGTCACTTCTTTAGTCAAATCCACTATATGGATGCTTGAATATTTGTGCTGTCAGCAAAGCAATGCGCAATGTAAGAACATGACCAGCAGACAGGAGGGCTAGAACAACACAACTTTAAAGTAAATGACAAACTTTTTCAAAGATAGATGAAATTCTGCAGTACAAAATACAAAGAATGGTATACAGAGCATTGAAAAACGGTCAGCAACGGCCCTGACAGTTCCCATTACCTTATGATCTAAGTCATTCCTACTATTCAAGGAACAGAGATGACTTTTTCAGAAATATTTTTAAGTGTTAGAATCTATCAGTATCTGTGAAAAGCCTACTGCATTCTTATGACTTTTCACGTATTTAGTTGAGATTCTTATACATGTCAACACTGTTCCCAAAACACGTTATTTTCAACTATCTGTGCAGAACTCACAAGCTATATGTGCTAAGGATAATTCTAAAAATATCTGCTACATACTTTTTATACTTATTTAAAGAAAGCCAACCTTAAAACAAAATCCACATATAGTAAGTAACACAAACAAAAGTACAACTGTTCCTGCCTAACATGAAGGAAAGATGGAAGGCTTATTCATCAGGTCAGGTCACAGACCTTGCCCTGGGTACAAGGTCTTCTGCCCAAGGAGCAGAAGCAGGTTACAACTGAGGGGAAACAGAAACTACTTTTCATCAAATAAAGGTGGGCAAACAGATTATAGGAAGAGGGGAATTGCTTTGTTATCACAACTCCAGTAAGCGATCAGTATGATGGAGTTAATGGCATAACTAGCACAGCATCTTCACCCTGTATTTTACAGAAAACTGAGGAATCAGAAGGATCTTTCTTAATTGGCTTGCGTGGATGTACAGAATGAATTACAGGGTATCCAATAATGTTTTAATCCCCTTGAATATGTTCAAACCTATTTTTTTTCCCCATCTAGCTGTTTTCAGCCTTAATTCACAAGCCAGTGCCAGAAATATAGATACTAGATGGTGTTAGTACAGATTCAGGACTATGTACCAAGGACTCCAGTAGGACAGCCTTTGAGTACAGATGTAGACCTTTTAACCCGTTTGTTTTGCTTACATTCAGATGACAGTTTCTATGGAAATATAGCATACCTATATTTGTTCATTAGGCATTCAAAATCTGTTGTGGATGTCACATAAATTTCACACAATGAAAATCTGTCTCTAAAACATACTAGGAAAAAAATCCATTCTATTCAATTGGATTTACTGGTCTTTTAATTGCAGACTGTAAAGCATAAATTATAATGGAAGCAATGCTACCCTGATATTTAGAATCCACGTGACATTCAGTATCATTTAGGAAGGATCAAGATCTGCAAGCCATATTCAAACAAAATACTTCAATGGTATTTTGAGTATATAAAGGAATACAGGATGGATTTGATCTTAAAATGGTGTATGCAAAAAGGAGAAAAGTGAGCTCTGTATTAGGTGTAATAAAGTTCACTTAAGATTTGAATATCTAAATAAATAGCAATCTATGCAATGTTTCTCACACAAACTTGCACAAACATTACTTCCCTCTTCAAGGGAGGAATTTAATTTTTTTATGCATTTCTCCGTAGGAAATTTTTAAGAATTAGCTCATCAGTTTTGTATATAATGTCTAAGAGCTGTACAGCAATCAATGTAGAGTTATTTGTACAGAACACCAAGTGTCAAGCAATCCTGCACATGAAGGATTTCTGTTATTTTAACCATCATCACTCACCTCAGTCATATTTTTAAAAGGATGTCTGGAATACTATGACTGAAACAATAGCAGCCATTTTTGTTCATAAGTTTTCCCCTTTCTTCTGATGTTGGTCTTAACATTGACCTAAATATACCTGCAGTTTAAAAGGGCCATTTATTTCACTTGTTTGATGGACAATTTTATTTTGTAAACTTTCAGTCTGAAGAACATACTGGATTTAAGGGTGAACAAAACCAACATTTCTGGAATGGCATTTTCTGATTGACATGGGAAGGAATTTCTAGTGGTATATAGTTTTATAAAGATACCAATCTTTTAAGCTGGCACAAAATAAAAATAGCTTGACTTAGCGTGTCACTCAGATCTACAAAAATGGCATGATGTGAACAGTCTCCATAATATTTTTAATGAGACACAAGCTCAGTAATAACCTGACATATTATTAACATTTTGAAAATTAAAAAAAATCTATATTTATTTCATATGAGGAAGACCACAAAATGCCACCTCTTCTGCAACACAGGACATCAGCTAGAGGTGAAGTTATGCTATGACGAAGTGTAGTACAAATTGCTACAAAAATCTGAGCTCTAACTAGCCAGTTGTGCTGGCCATTGGATTGCAGTGAACAGAAGACAAGTTTCAGGCTGCACTCAAGGGAGAATGGGAAAATGAGGTGTAATATTTAATTCGCTAGTTTTTCAATTCACTGCTGGAAACTAGGTGCTTACATTCATTTTTTTCCTTTTCTTCTCTCATAAACAAAAATACTATTTTGTTTATGTTTGGTTTTACATTTTTTTAAAGTGCTTTCTCCAAATTCAAAACAGAAACTTTCATCCTGATCTTAACTGTATTATTGCTACTGTAGTTAAAATAAATGGTATTTCAGTCCCACTGTTGACATTACATTAAGATGTTTGATTTCTAAGCAACAGGAATGGAAAAATCTGAAAATAGCTTCCTAAACATGAAAAATAGATTTACTTCTAGCAACATAAAATCAGGATTGGTACACATCCATCTCTGAAATGGACTGAAAGCCACAAAAGGGTAGCCATTGAACTATTACAGATTTTAACAAATTAAGACTCAAGTTGTGTACATGCTGTTGCTTTGAGAAAATTATGTGTGTTCCACTGAAATCCATTATGCTGCCTAATAAGAAAACATATTCTAAGGAATGCTTAGAGCATAGATTATTCATAATCTAAAAATTGAAACACAGAAATTGCTTATGAAATGTTATCTGGTTATTGAAAAACTGCAGCGAGTGCGGGTAAGAAAGTATTGTAGTACTTACCAAAATAGGTAACAAAAGCTCACAGAAATCTGTTCAGTACACAAGCAACAACAGGGGATGGAACTAATCATGAAAGTTCATTTGTAATAACAAAAAGGTTACAAACAAACTGTAAGGAAAAATAACTTTGAGCATTTGATATGAAAGATATACTGTACAGAAGTTATACTACTTTTGTATGAGACCAAGAAGAATTCACAACTGCTAACTCAGTTCAGTAAACATATTCCTGCTGTTTACAATTGGAGGTTATTACTTACTTACTCTGTTGCAGGTTCTCTTTTGATCCAACACTTACTTGACAGTGGATCCTGGAAATCATTTTAATTTATTTTTATGACACTTCATTTTGTTTAATTTTGTTTGAAAGAGATTTAAAAATATATTTATTGTGTTGTGGGTCTATTAACATTTTTTTTTACCTTATTCTTTTTCAGATTAATTTTATTAAGGAAGTTAAGAAAAAAGAATGATTGCTCTTGCTAGGGAAAAAGAAAAAAATAATTTAGCAGCAGCAGACCAACTAAAACTTGCCTTATACTTGGATTTTAATTCTTTGTTTTTCTATTCGGGACTTGATCCAGAGAAAAAGTGTCCTACAACTGACATCAACGTGTTTTTTATTATTATTATTTATTTTATTTTATTTTTTCAGCAGACAGTAGGGAAGCAATGCACCTTTAACATTGAACAATTTAATTTATTAATTTATTTAATTTTAATTGAGCAGGCTACATTTATGCCTTGGTACCTGAAAGCATTTCCTGTACTGTATTGAAAAGTCTGTCTGGATTTAAGCATGGTTCAGATTAAAAACTTGCCCCAAGAAAACTTTATTTTTAAAGACAATTTAATACAATCCCTATTTTTCTCTGTGGACTATAAATCTATTATGGGAGGTTATTTTGGTGACTTTGGAGAAGCTATTTACACTACAAATTCTAACTACTATTGTTGTTTAGCTTTGTTTTTATTTGCATAAAGCCAGTCCATGGCTTGCAAAACCTGTTGGAAAGGGAAGGAAATAACAACCCAAAACTCATATCTACCATACTTACTATCAGTACTTTTGTTGACACCATTCAGGAATTCCATAGACTCAAAATAAAATCACAGTCCTTTTTCTCCTTTCAGAATATAGCCTCTTAATCCAAATAATATCAGAGAAGTTAAAATTTAGTCCATTCATCTGGCAAATGTTTCCCTCTGTTTCATAAACATGCATATCACAGAGAAAAAATGTTCAATTTAAGGTTTTTACATGATTAGAGTGTAAAAAATCATCATAGAAATACAGTTATTCTCAGAATTAATTATGTCCTTACTGTAATATATTGTGTTTCCATAAAACAATGGCTTAGCAAAACCAATTGTTATAAGCAGCCAGTTAATACAGTTAATTGTCTAGGAAGATTAAAAAATAGAAATTCTTGTACTATGTTCTGACAGCCTCACCACAGGTTGGAGGTAAAATGTCAAGAAAACTTGATAGAAAAGGGAAGACAAGGGGGAAAAGATGTGACAGCTTATCAGAAATGTTGGTTTAAAAATTTGATAGCTACTGTCAATAAAATAGCCTGGTTAGAGGCATGCAGTACTGCATGTAGGTACTGTGCTATTTCCTCTGCATATATTTGCAGCCTGTAGAATCATTCCTTTTTTAATATTCCAGTTAAAAGTTATATCATATAGGAAGAAAAAAAAAAAAAAAAAAAAAACCACTAATGTATATGATGACTTTTTACACACCAATAATTAACCATCACATTTCATTAATAAATTATCAAGCACTTGCAAGCTGTCCACAATCTTTTTCATCTAGTTTGCATATTTTATAATGGTGGAATAACATTTTAAAAAGTTTGAATAGGCACTTACTGGAATTACAGTTAATCCTGATACAGTCTAGATGGGGAAGAATAGATGAAAAATGAAAATTTATCCTTCAAGGTAATAGCTGCAGACATCCAATAAAATCACAGTCCACCCTTCCGGGGACAGACACATGCAAATATGGCCACTCCATATCATCAGTCTTTATAGTGTTATAACCCAGATATACTGCGATAAATCTTATAAATAGAAACGACAAATAGGGTAAAAAATGGCCAATTTCAAACAAAGCTACATGGTGACAAATCTAAGTGAAAAAATCAGATTAAATGTCAAAGATGCTTAATTGAGGCAGGCTGCAACCTTTTCCCCATCTGTGAAAGAACAGTTAATTTCTCTTAGTGCAATTAGAAAGTGCTCCGTCACAATGGGTTATAGAGCAAGCCAGGCCACAGTCAGACACCTTGGACAATTCTTGTATAGTATACCTCAAAGGCTGATCTTTATCAACTAAATAGTAAAATACAAATCTCATTTTCTAGGCCTATAAATGCGGATTCACACTTTTTTTTTTTTTCTTTAGAATAGAAGTAATAAAAAAGGGACTATATTTAAAGCTACATTAATACACAGAAAATAATCACATATTTTTAAAGTGATAATTAGAAAACACTGTCTATTTTTAGATAACTTACTTGGCTGACTTAAAAAAAAAAAAAAGGCAAAACAAACAAAAAGAAGTGGGTTGGGGGAGATGAGAAGAAACGATATAGCTAAAGCATGGATTTCTTGAACTATGTAAGTAGGCAAAACCTGACAGACGTAGGGTATTTTGTACAGAAAGAAAATGATCTGATATGTACTGTGCTGGTTTATCTGCCTTTATTACTGAAATAAAATAAAATAATAATAATTTAAAAAAAAAAAAAAACACCTCTGCCATGCTACTCAGTTTGTACAGCTACTTCTGGTTTGTACCTTTGAGGAACAGATATACCATTAAACCTAGATTTTGTTTCCATATAGCTGAGTTTGTCATGTGTCGTCAACCGCATCAGAAAAGTGGTTGCAAACAGCAAAGGACCAGCAGCGGCATAGCCCCTTTTACAGAAAGAGAACCTGCGGGAGGCTCCTTGCAGGACCCGGCCGCTTGCAGGATCCCCGGCTCGACACTAGAGGGTAGTGCAAGAAAGGAGAAAACGGGGGAACCATTCGCTTCTCTGCTCTGCAGAAACCTAAACACCACGATAGTGTTCAGGGTTGTTTTGTTTTGTTTCATAAAGTGGATGGGTAGGTGTTGTTTTTTTTTTTAACGCTTTCTGGGAATCATTTTATCTGCTGTGATTTAATAATATGTTTATATATATATATATATACATACACACTTAATTCCCTTAAAAAAATATCACTCCAGAGAATGTGAATGCACATTGAATGTGCATTTTCCTAAGTGTACTTCTATTCTCCTTCAGGTCCTCAGATTTACACATAAGCATGACAAAAGGACTTTAATTTTGTTATTTTTACCATTATTAGTATTATTTAACTAGAGAAAACTATAACCTAACATTGTGTCCATCATATTTCAAAATAGGAAAACTTTTTTTCTGTTTGTTTTATTCTTTCTTTTTTGTTTTCTGTAAAAGGGTTTGTGCCTCCTGTGTTCACATGGCTGTTTGCCAAGGGCCGCAGTCTTTGGGCATTGAAGGGTTGTGTTATTTGTCGAAACCACAAAAATACCACCACAGAATTGTTTAAAAGATAGAAGATGAGTTTACTATAGATTTGACAGCTAAAAAAAGGAGACCACAAAATCCATCAGTGGAAATTATAGCTAATTGCAATATTTTCAGCATTAAAAATAGATATTCTTTAAAATATATGTATGTTGTACATTAGTTGGTGGACCTAAAAATGAACTGACCTAAGTACATGTTGTTTCTTCTTGCACATTTAAATTGTGGAATTTCTACTATGGATAGGTTGAGGGTGGACAGCAGTCTTCCACAATGAAGAAAAATAATTTGGCCTAAAAGTACCACTGATGAACTAGTCTTCTCTTTTTAGAATACACAATAATGCAAAAATATTGTGATGGAGTATGTTAAGACTATAAAGAATACAAAAATGCAAAAAAAAAAAAAAAAAAAAAAAAAAAAAGGAAATATAATAATGGGCATGTATTTGTGTGTGTATGTACATATGCAAATGTTGCATCAACATGTATTTATATATCATTTCAGTTTACTTTTAATGTTAAAATAGGCTGTTTCATAAATGTTTGCAAGCAAAAAGAAAAATGTAAACAAAATGCTAATTTCTTGGAGGAAGAGTTTGTTACCTAGGTTGACCGTTAGTTTAACTCGTCCTGCATCCAACTCTAACCGGAGGGTATCTGCAGATTCCCTAGAAGTAGTTGCCATTAAAATGCCATAAGCTCGCTGAGACCTGAACCGTAAAGAAACATCTTCTGCCTCAGTATGCATCACAACAGGGAGCTGTATTTTCATAAACATACTTCCATCATAGCTTAAAATTGTTGCCTCTGAAAACATAAAGTAGAAAATCATTTATTAAAGTACGATGTATTTATTAACATTGCTCAAATACAAGGTGATAAATATATATCCACACAGCATGACACAGAAAAATTACACATTACAATTATTATTACTGTCAAACATTAAAAAAAAAATCAAAACAAAACAAAAACTTATGGAATATTTTGGTGCTTTTAAAAGAAACACAATTACTCTTTTAATGCTTTTTATGCATCTTCAAACAGATTAAAATCACCTGTAAATAAATGATTGCCAGACTGGGCCTATACTATGCAAAATATATCAAAGCCTGTAAAAGGTATTTAGATAAACATTAGGATTTCTTAGACGGTCATGTCGGACTGTCTAGATAAGTACCTAGATAAGTGCTTTAAAATACTTTATGTATACATCTATTGAGATTGCTAGTACCACCATAGTTAAGATTATCATTCAGTTTTCAGTTAGCAAAAAGAAGCCTTAAGTCATTAGGGTGAAAAAGGTGAATATCACATGTAGTTTGGGTAAAGCACAAATTGCTTCACAACCATTATCACTGAGGTATGAGAGAATCAAAAATGTGTGCACAGACAAGACAACAGCCTCAAGCTTAGGATCAAGACTGGACTTGGCATATTGAGGCTAGAATTTGAAAACGCCTGAGACAAGCATGTAACTGTCAGCTTCAGACATTGCAGAAAATGCTCCCAGCAAGAGTCTCTGGCACAGAGCAGTGGTGGGCCGTTAGACCCCAGAGCAACCAGCCACAAGTCGTCTTCTCCCAGACTCAGTGCTGGTAACAAGAAAGGAAGCAGAAGGACCAAACTGATGCTCACAGCAGGACATGGCAGTTCAGAGAAAGTGAAGGCCACATTTGTTTCTTAAAGTGAAGTTCTGAGTCATGAGGACTACACCAGACCTCCAGTCTTTGTTAGGAAAAGATGCAATCCTAAGGCAACATAAACCCACTGAAAAAAAAAAAAAAAAAATCCACTCGCTTGATACTAGCCCAAATGAGCATCAAGCAAAAAGAGCAGGCAGGCAGCAGTTCTAAGGAAGCCACAGGAAATGTGAAATAGCACTTTGGATGGATGGATGGATGGATGGATGGATGGATGGATGGATGGATGGATGGATGGATAATGTTTTTATTGATTTATTTATTGGTTATTTTGATTGATTAGGGGTTGTTGAGGGAGGAGATGGATTGCAGTTAATTCCTATATCTCAATCTTTAGTCTGGCACAAAAAACTCTCAAGATCTTCATCAGGGTAAACATGATTTAGGTAATTAAAGAAGTCCAAGCATAAAAAATTAAGTTTCATGGTAATATGAGAGAAAGCAAGAAGTATTTTACATTTTCTATTAAAAAAGAGACATTAGTACAACTCTTATTTCATAAACTAAGTAAAATCAGATTAAATGTTACAAGTTGAACCACATTCAATAACACTAGAGGTCTTTGCTGATAAATTATCATCTGATAATATAAAAGGTGTTAGAATCAGCACTGGTAATATTTGCTGGCATTTTCTATAATTATTCAGTCTTTTTGAAAATGACAGAAAAAGGAGAGAAGGGACTGTCTTAATTTAATCAGAGATGACCCACGAGTGTTTAACATCACGGTGAACAGACCTGATGTGATTAGATACTCAATCCTCCTAAACCTTACTGTGCCAGCTATTTTGGAAACAGATGTTCCAAGAACAAACCAAGGAGAAAGAACAGAAGATCAAATGACTTAAAAGCTTTGGGGAAGCTTTGGGATAACCAGGAAACCCCCTCATGTCAACTAGCTGCTTTCAGAATGGGGACCTTCGAGTATATTTTCTCTTATATCTTAGAATGTATAAGCTCTTATATATTCTAAGACATAAAGGTATCACACACACACCAAAAAAAATAGCAGGAAGCAGGGATTCAATCAAGATTTAGCACTGCCCTGAGAACCATAACTGAAGATCAGTGATACTACATATCCCTAAAATAGAAAAAATATGAATGCTTAGTTCATTCACTTGAAATGGATCTTCTGGTAACTACATTACTACGAAAACCTATTTTTAAATCATTATTAAATCATTATTAAATGATTGCTATGTTATACAAGTTGATGGTCTTTTGACAACAGTGTGCTTCCCTTTAAGGATAGCAAGCTGTGATTTGCCATCTATGCAACTTAGCATCATTTCCACTTCACTCAGCATTGTTCTCAGGTCTGCAAATGTCCACATTCTGTTGGTCTTGGCTGGATAGAAGGCATCTAGTAGTACATGTAAGAGACTAACTTGCTTTGGACCAGCTAATTCTTACTGGTTTGTCTGCCTCATCTTTCACTGAGATCTACAATGCTGCTTATTGAGATCTACACTTATTGATATCTACTCTACTACTTTACTCATGTAAAGGTTGACAGAGTGTCTTTTTTCTTCTTGTTGATTTTCATCTAATTATTAGATTACATGCTAATTCTAGCTCTAGCAGAATGTGCTTCGTTAGGTCAGAGGTTGGACTCGATGATCTTGAGGTCTCTTCCAACCTAGAAATTCTGTGATTCTGTGATTCTGTGCTATTTGTTGAAAGAGTTAGAGCCTCCACGGCAAGAACAATAGCTTTACTATCAATTCAGTGGGGAAACATGGAAATGAAAAGAAAAATATCAGAAAAAAAAAACATCACATTTTATCAACTATTTTTGGGGGGCAGGAAATAAGTGCACAGAGTAGAGGTATTCACAAGAAATGAACAGTAAGATATCATGCACAGACTGATAAAAAAAAGATCTTACACATTCCTTGTTCAATGTATTTATAAAGCTAACATTGGAAACCCTTGCTACTGTTATGATAAAAACAAAACCAAAAACAAACAAAAACAAACAAACAAAAACAAAAACAAACAAAACAGAAGGATTCTCCTCTCTCTCTCTTTTTTTTTTTTTTCCCTTCAGATTGTTTCTCGTTGAAATCTCCAGTGCTCTTCTTTCTATTCTAATCTATTCTTTCCTATATAGATACTACCTAAATCAGCAACATGCCAGTCACCAGAAACACATCAGCTAATACTAGTATGAGAAGAGATTTAGGATCTGCATTTTTCATGTTTGTGTTGGTTTTTAACATGATGCAGTAAGCATTTATGCTTACTGAAACTTTATAAATAAATAAAAACAGGATCTTGTTTCCTCTGAACCCCTTGTGGTGCTTCCAAAGTCAAGTCAAAATTATTATTTTTTTCCTGCTTTTTCAGTTTCAAAGTGTTTCTAAATGTGAGGACTGTTTTACAGCCCACAGAGCCATTTTTAAAGCATGAAATCATCCTTGGTCTGTCTATCAAATCACATACAAACTTTGCCTCAAAAGGATAAACGATACAGCCCAGAGCCATGTCAGGAAATATGTGAACAATCCAAAGCATCAGTAATTAATATTGAGATTTGTTCTCTGACCTTCTTTTATTTATCAGTGTAGTTACAGCAACATTATCCTGCCCTGAAAAAAATCACTGATGTATAGATATATATAACTCAATCCTATAAACTATGTGGGTTTATTCAAGTATATCAGTGCCTACTGACAAACTTTTTCTGTGGTTTTTGGTTTTGTTTTTATTTATTTTTCTTTCTTTTGTTCACTTTCATATACAACACAGAGCTAACTGTTGCTTGTGTGTTTTCTACCATGGCTATTTTAATCCATCTGGGCCCTTTGCTTCAGCCTTGATAAAACATGAGGAACCTTTCCATTCACCAATGGGAATAATAACTGATATGCAATTAATTACTGGATAATCTATAAACAGAAAGCAAAGTGATTCATCCCAATTTCTACAGCAGTATTATTTCAGGACTGCGGTCCTAAGCTACACAGTAAAGGAACTAGAACTTAAACAAACGGGACTAATTATTTTATGCAAAACAGGGATATAATTACCATAATCGTATTTTGAAGATAGCACTCAATTCTTCATAAAAATCTGTCATCATATCACCTGTGGGTTTCTTTTGAGTTTTGTTGTTTATTTATTTACTTATTATTTATTTAAAGCATACAGATATAATGTAAAGGAATGAAAACTGTCTTTATTTAATGTATATGTGTATATGCAGGTGCTTTGCATGCACAATGCGTACATGTACACAGACACACTAATTTAAATATAATTTCTCCTCAGAAATGCCACTTCGACAAATCTTTGCAGACCTACTTTTTCGTTACCACTGTTTGATAAATGTACTACTGTAAATTGTTTCTAGCTATCAAGTCAAAAAGCATACACCTGCAAAAGGCAGTCACATATTGTGGTCACAATGAAAGTAAGATAGGAAACCAAATTATATTGCTGTGACAGCTGTCTGTCCATCTGCTATAGTTTCCATAATCTGCTAAAGCCAATCTACAGATAATACTGATGTTTAAGCTTACAAAGAATCAAGCATAATATCAAGAGTAACTTGCAACAAGATAAAAAGTAATCAGATATGAAAAATATTAAGTATCCAGAAATTAAAATTGAACTGAGTTGTGCACCATGTTTTTGGTGCACCAGACCTATTTCAGATGTTGCATTATACAAGATACATCCCCGTGTGGATGTTACTACTCCTATTTTGGGGGTAATAATATAAAAAATAAATTGTAGTAAATGGTAGCTACACACTTAAATTTAAAGTAATCATCTTAATCATTTAGCCTTAAATATCCCAGTTGCTTAATCTCTAATATTTTATTCTAACAATTGTCCTATGTGTAGAACTGTATTGTCGAAATGAATATGTTCCTATTTTACTTAAATTAGTTTGAACAATTATAATTGTGTTACTTACATTACCAAATACAATAGTTTATCGGTTAGTGAACGTGGGTAGAAGTTATAATATCTTTGTTTGGTAGGATGTCAACACATTGCTTTCAGAATCCCAAAAGCTGTAATTGCATTAATGCATGACTATTTGGGATATGAATCTTTCTGCAAGGAGACATCCTTTTGGTGTGGTTTCCTTTGGAAAACCAAGAAGAGTAGGAAACAATAACATACAGTCTGAAGTGCCACACACATGGTAGAGAAGCCAATTACATCTTTCTAGCATCACCATTCCCACCAGGAGAATGTGTTGGGAAATCAAGCTCCATATTGGAAGATGGCTGAAAATAAAGTATGGAAAATAAGAGACTAAAACCTTTTACATAAAATATTACCACCTGTCAAATATATTTATAGAAAATTGAATATATTTATAGAAACTTGAATAAGGTATGAATAAGCCTGCTTTTAAGTTCTTTGCAGATCTTTTTCTTTTTTTTTTTTTTTTGTACATGCATCCTAGATCTTGAGCTGAAAAGTCCTATTTTCACTTTTGCCATATGTAATAGCAGAATTTTGCCACAGGGTGGTACACCAGACATGGTTAACTGAAGGCTTTTGTAATCCAACAGACAGCTAGGTTATGCCCTCTGCCAGCTTCTCTCCAGCAGTAACACAACAATCTGGAGATATAAAAATCACTCGCCGAGAGCCAACAGCTTATATATTCGAAAAATAAGGAAAAGAAAAGAGAAAAGACAGAGAACCTAGTTGCAAATGCTAATAATATGATGGTATTAATTCTACACAAGTGCACGTCTATTTGCATACAACTTCGGGTTTTTATTTTAAAATAATACATTTTTGATTTATCTTATTTCCCACTAAAATGAACCAAACTAGATGGACATAACTTAAGTTGCCATCCAATAACCTTGAAATGTAGATTTCAGCTTGAAGAAAACTATACTCTGTCAACTGCAATATGAGGCTTTACAAAACACAACTTCTGGCATTCAAACATTTCCTATTCTAAACAAGAATACAAATAAACACCTAAAATAATAAATAAGGTTTTGTTTGTTTGTTTTTTATTGCTGTCTTACTACTTGTATTAGAATATTTCATTGCTATACTCTATACATTAATTATACTACAGATGTTTTCCTCTTTTTTTTTCCTAACCTCAACTTCTGTCTTCCTTTCCACTATCCACCTTTTCAATTAAATAAATGGGGTTTGTCAACTTTACATTTACCTTTCGTAGGGCAGAAGGATACTCAGTGAATTAAGATGAATAGAAACAGTTTCCTTGGGAACTAAGAACTTTAGAAAAAATGTCAAGTAAGAAATATAGATTTCTACACAGTTTTTTTTTTGCTTTGATTCATGGCAGAAATTCTGGCCATGAATTTAAGTGATACTTTGGAATTCTAAATGAAATTTAATTACTCAGTGGTATTGAAATAAAGTGGCAGAGAATGAGACCTCACTTTGGAACTGGAATGTGCATTCACTTATGCAATACTAATTGAAATTACTTTCACAAATCTTTTAATAACTCATCAGTGTATGCTGACAAAAGGCGAGACATTTTCCTACAGACATTTAGCAGGTACTAACTCTGTCACAGTCAACTAATATCTATGCATCTTAAAAAGTCATCTAAGGTCTTTCCTCTAGTGTTACTTCTTTCAGTCTAGAGCAGCGCTCCATTTCCATTGTCACCAAATGAAATCAAAGACACTTTTTCTGCATCAGAAGAGTTAATGATAATGTACCACTTTAAACATTGTGCAGGATGGTCAAAGTAGAAACATGGCCATCTCATGGAACTTACCTCTTTCACAAGATCTGCCAAGGTATCCTGTCCCAGAGCAATCACAAACATATCTGTTCCACCCGTCCCTGCATACACCATTGTTTTTACAGGGGTTGCTAAGGCATGGTTTTGCAGTTTCTCTTGAGCATGAAGGTTTTACTCCAGCTGTACTTTGAATTTCAGCCATCTGTCGAATATCTTTGCTTTGACCATCAATAAATAAATCTCTAATGCAGCCAACGTATCCATAATTGAGAAGTGCTGTCCACACCTCTGTTGGGAAGACGAGTCCTGCTTTATTTTCTGGTAAACCTCCAAGATACAAGTCATCATCCAAGTCAAGGATTTCACTTTCTCCCGGTGCAGTATATGGAGTACGTAACGTGTTCACAGATATGGTTCCTGAGAAGAAATTACAACAAAATTTAAGATTTTCAAGACATTTAAATATTTTGGTACTGTTATTTTAACCATTAATGTGTGTGCCACATTAACTCCAGGCAAATATCTATAAATGAAACATATGTATTCTATATATCTATACAATAATAGACACACATTTATGCACATTACTGCATGGTCACATCATAAAAAAATAAAATTCTCCTTACCAATCCTGTGGGGTCAGGGGGAATGCATTTCAGAGTTATTTGCAGAAATATCCTGTTTGTGCAACAAAAACTCTTCACTACCTCATAGGTGATTCAAAGCATAAAGGTTGAAGTTTCATTGATAGGTTGCAACCTCGGAGGCAAATCCGTGTCTTTGGTTTGAATCCAAAGACACAATATTTTAAAATACGCTCACCACTTTCAGTGGGATTTAGGTAAGATTTTTTTTTTCTCCCCCTTTAAGTGCAGGAGGAAAATACTCTCATCAGCTGCCAGGCAGGCAATCATTAAGAAGATAGTGATGTGCTCCTAGAGGGAAAAATCAATGCATCTGACACTTACCTAGAAATTCATGCATGTTACAAAGAGAGGGAGAGAAGGAAGTATACAGAATGTGAGGAAATCAGAAATATCTTTTTCTGCTTAAGTTAAAAAAATAAACAAACAAAATCAAGCCTAAAATAAAATTCTGTTTCTACAAAGTGTCTGAACAGAGACACCAGAGATTTTCTGATATATATAAGATAATGATAAAGGTAACTGTAAAGATCCCCTTTGCTGTATTTTTAAAGGTAATGAGGTATCCAATTTTTACAACTGGAATAGACAGAAAAACACATTAATGCATGGAATCAGAAAATACATTTATATGAATCACATTTTATATAGCAAGTAAAGTCAGCTGAAAAAAGAATCTTCGTGTAGATCCCCACAGAAGTGCCTTCTCACCATTCTATATGGGTGTAAAAGCAAGCAAAACATAAATCAAAACAATATATAGATCACCAGATTAAGACAATGTACTAGACACATTGTGCAATGCTTATCTACTGGACACAGTTTCAAATGTGTATTAATGATAGGACAGTTAAGAATCACATTTCCCACAATGTATTTATTATATATATGTTCATAAAATTATATAATTCATCATTTCCACTGTCAATATGACAGATTTCAGGAGATAACATTTCCATTATGGCGGGAATGGTGCATGAAAATAATGAATTCAGAATTTTAATAGTGTAAATACTAAAATGCGAGTTTTAAGCAAACAGAGACATGTTCAAGAATATGATTTTTTTCTGATACGGATAAATCCTGAAATTCAGGCTTCTCTTCCAGCAATGAAGTCCTTTGAGAGTTTTATATTTTGTTTTTTCTTTTGTTGGTTTGACAGGCTAACTTCAAAAATGTGGACAGAGTGAATATCTAAACAGTTTGGACATTTATTAAAAGCTCTTAGGCCAAAAGTCTCATGAGATCTGACTGCCATGCAAGACTTGAGATGTACAGGTTTTAGAAGGGCTGGATATTACTGTTGCTACAGTCTCAAAGAGACCAAAAAAGAGAAAACAGGTTTGTACAGCTTTTTTTTTTTTTTTTTTTTCATTTTTATAAGGATATTTAAACAATGTTTGAACATGTTGTCAGTTTTTACTTTAATGCATTATTGGAAATTTTTACTGTATCAGTTGAAACAGATGGAAAGTGAAATTTCAGTCTTAGCTGTAAAAAATAGGTATGTTGGACTGAGATCATTTTTTTTTTCCCAGCCTCCACCTTTTTAAAAATTATAAACCTTTTTTTTTTTTTTTTTTTTTCTAAATATTTTCCTTGCTTCTCAGATTCTTGAAGCTGAACATCTCATGCCTGTGGAATAGACCATTTCTCCTCTAAAAAAATTAGATACTGAAAACATAAACCATGTGCTCATAATATTCCTTACTGCTATTGTTGCTTAATCTCATCTCTAAACTAACCACAGGTTAATTTAGAACCAAATGCTTTAAAACTATATTTAGACATCACTTGCACCCACATAAATTAACTCAGGCAAACTCATAATTAACTCAGCTGCAGAACCCCAAAGATGTACAACCTCCAACCTTAAGCTCATGCATTTGCATACTCCTGTTTTCTAATGGATAAACACACTAGTGTTTTCAAGCTATCATGATACTAGAAGACATCTAGGGCTTCATTGCTATTACAAATAAACTTTATCTTGATGGATTTCAATGAAAAGGAACAGAAAGGCAAATCTTAGCCAGTGTACCTGAGACACTAACATGGAGGTTCAAAATATAAAGTGAACAATAAAGGAAACTGTAGATTACCATTATATTCTGGTGATTGTGAATTACAGCTATGTGATAGATTGAAGCAGAAAAACTTAGTTCTGTATCTTATAAAGGATTAGCCCAAACAAAGCTCAAGTGTTATTTTGAACAGAGAGCAACAGCTTGTTAAAGAAATGAACCTTTCCTCTCCCCAAGAAATGACACATATATTCTTGGGAGAAGACCTCGTAATTACAGTGTAATTGTGGCATCTAATGACTATGGGTAGAAAAAACATAATAGGCAGTAAATTTCTGTGCATCTTCTTCATGTTTTGACTGACTGTAGAACTCACTTTAGCCCAGCTGGGCTATCTCCAATTTTCTGCTGGACATATCAATGACACTTCAGCTGACCTACATACCATGTGTGTGACTTACTCAGACAACAGTAAGTTACCTTTATTTCATTTAATCCTGTTTGTTAAGAACAACACTAAGTCAAACAACACCTGCTCTCAAAGACTCAAAGCTTGCATAACTTGCTCTGGCTCGGCTGCTACGTAAGAACAGGTCAAGCTCCTACATAGCATATCATGCAGCTCAATGTGCTATCATATAGCTATATATAGTTTTTTGTCTAGAATAAAAACTATGGCTACAATACAAATGGGCTTTTGTCTAGCTAATAGCCAGAAACCCATACTTATGCACCAGGAGATTCATGCTACCACTTACCAAGTAGCCTTGTTTCTGGTTGTACTTCTAACATGAATGTTGCATGACTAGGCAGCCATACAACAATCAATGTTGTATTGTTACCTTTTTGTAGGTAATTCTGAGAGGGAATGCAAATTTTATTCACTAATTGCTTTGTAAATATAGGTGAAAAAAATCCAAAAAAGCATATTAAGGGGAATTAAAGAAATGAAAGAAGACTGCCAAATACATCAAAAGTTTTTGTTTGGATGGTTGGTTTTGTTTAAACCCAAAATGAAATGCAAAAATCACATCCATAAAAGATGAGCCTATAGAAAATAATGTATGTATAAACACTTCTGTATCTGTGGTGCATCCAGAACTGTGACACTGAAGCAGAGTAGCTGAATTTTTAATTTTGTTTAGGTCTGTCATCTTTCTTGATAGAAGTTTCCTAAATTCTACTGGATCCCATCTCAGGCTGGACCTCACAACAACAGTGCATGATACCACAGAATCCTGGGATAGTAACACACACACACAGACTTTTCTGCATTTCAATATTACTTTCTCCAAGAATTATACAGAGATTAAAAATAATTGTTCTGTCAAATCACCATTGTGCTCCAATCCATTTGGATGTTTCTACTCATGAATGTGAAGAGACACCACTTTCCAGAGAAGCAGGAAGAAGGGAAGCTAGTGGAACATGAAAACGTCTTATGATGTCAGGACAGGAAAAGGTTAATAATTTGGCCTGTAAAGATAATATGATATAAATCCATCTCTCCCCAGAACTGTTAAGTTGTGTAAGAGGGAAAAGACTAGGACATGTTTGGTTTTACAAAATAACCTAAACAACAGAATATGAGGAGGAAGCAGCAGATTCAGAAGAGCCTCTCAACTGAAAGAGAAAACTATAACCTTGTAACATCTCTGTAGTAAGTAAGACCCATGCTTTTTGTTATGTATTTGCATAGTACCTACCATAACAGCAACCGTAACTAGATAAGTTATATTATTTCTTTGAAAAGTGAAACACTGAGGTAATAATGTCGGCTGGGAAACCGGCAGCTTCCTTGTAAATCTTGCTTTTATGTTCAAAGAAAATAGGAGATACTATCTTTGTGAGAAAAGAAAAAAAAAAAAAAGAAAAAAATGGAGGGGAGAGAGGAAAGCTGATAGCATATGAATTGTCAGGCCTGGGAAAAAAAAAAAAAAAAGAAAAAAAAGAAAAAAAAAAAAAAGAAAGGAGGGGGGGGGGAACGCAATGAAAGACAAGAACATGTGGAGTGATTTTAGTCTCAAAATTAATGATCTATCTTCAGACTCTGAAACCAGGTAGTACCTCCAGAAATAGAACATGAAGTTAAGGGCCCTAAAATGGGCAACAGGTTCACTGATTCTAAAGCATTCCACCTAAGAGCAAAATGCAATTCAAACATTCAAAAACATCTTGAAGTACTGGAGGAACAATCTAAGAAAAAATAGTGAAATTACGATTTTCAGCAAGAATTGCTGACTTATGAAGGATAACTGATTAATGGGTAACTCTTCAAAAAGGAAGAGTCAACAACATAAATCAGTAACAAGGTACATGTCAGCAAAATGGTCTACAGGCCAGTCAGTCTCAACTCTGTGTTCGGCAAGATCACAAAGCAGATCTTCTTGGAAACTACGCTAAGATACTTGCAAAAGAGAGAGGTGATTGTCAACTGCCATGGCTTCACTAAGGGCAGACTGCACCTGACAAATCTGCTAGCCTTCTATGATGGAGTTACAAGCATCATCTACATGCACTTGTGCAAAACATTTGACATTTTTCTGCATAATACCCTTGTCTCTAAATTGGAGAGACACAGAGCTGATGGATAGACCACTCGTTGGATAAGGAATTAGCTGAATGGTCACACTTAAAGAATTGTGTTCAACAACTCTCAGTCTAAGTGAAGATCAGTGACAAGTGATGTGGCGATTTTACTCAGCTGGGCAGCTGAGCTTCACCACAACCACACACTCCCCTCCTCAAAGTAAAAGGGGGAGAAAATATGATGAAAAGGGTTCAAAGGTTCAAAGGACAGGGAGATCATTCAGCAGCTATTGTCACAGACAAAACAGACTAAGTGTAGGCAGACTAATGTAATTTATTACTTATTACAAGCTACAGCACTGAGACCCATGTGGGCTCCTCTCTATAGGCTGCAGCTCCAGCCCAGGGCCTGTTCCTGCAGGGGCTTTCCATGGGCCGCAGCCTCCTCCAGGCCACATCCACCTGCTCCACCAGGGGCTCCTCCACGGACTGCAACACGGAGATCTGCTCCATGTGGGACCCATGGGCTGCAGGGGGACAGCCTGCTCCACCAGGGGCCTCTCCACAGGCTGCAGGGGAATTGCTGCTGTGTGCCTGGAGCACCTCCTGCCCTCCTTCTGCACTCACTATGAGGCCTGCAGGGTTGGTTTTCACTCCTATCTCCCAGCTGTTGTTGTGGATCATATGGATCAATAAACATTGCTTATTGGCTCAACTCTGACCATTGGCGGGTCCCTTTGGAGCTGCCTGAAACTGGCCCTTATCTAAAATGGAACAGCTTCTGGACTCTTCTCACCAAGTCCACCCCTGCAGCCCCCCACTACCAAAAATTTGCCACGTAAATCCAATACAAGTGCCATTCCTCAGGGGTTTGTATTGGTACCAGTACTGCTTCACATCTTTGTCAGTGACATGGACAGTGGGATCTTGTACACCCTCAGCAAGTCTGCTGATTACACCAAGCTATGTTGTGTGGTTTACACACTGGAGGGAAGGGATGCCATGCAGAAATACCTAGACAGGCCTGCGAGGTGGGCCAATGTGTGAACCTCACGAAGTTCAGCAAGGTAGGTGCAATCTCAAAGACGAATATAAGTTGGGTGGAGAATGGATTGAGAGCAGCTCTGAGGAGGACTTGGAGGTGTTGGTTGATCAGAAGCTTAAAATGAGCCTGCAATGTGCTCTTGAAGCCCAGAAAGCAAGCCATATCCTGGGCTACATCAAAAGAAACGTGACCAGCAGGTCAAGGGAAGTGATTGTTCCCCTCTGCTTTGCTCTCATGAGACCCAGCCTGGAGTATTGCATTCAGCTCTGAGACCCCCAGCACAAGTACATGAGTCCAGAGGAGGGCCACAAAGATTAGCAATGGCTGGAGAAACTCCTATGAAGGCAGGCTGGGGAAGTTTGGGTTGTTCAGCCTGGAGAAGAGAAGGCTCTGGGAAGACCCTATTGCAGCCCTCCAGTACCCAAAGGGGCCCCACAGGAATCACAGAATCATCTAGGTTGGAAGAGACCTCCAAGATCACCTAGTCCAACCTCTGACCTAACACTAACAAGTCCTCCACTAAACCATATCACTAAGCTCTACATCTAAACGTCTTTTAAAGACCTCCAGGGATAGTGAAGAACAAGAGGGTCCCCTCGTCAGGGATTGTATTGATAGGACAAGTAGTAATGGTTTTAAACTAAAAGGGAGTAGATTTAGATTAGATATAAGGAAGAAATGCTTTACTATGAGGCTGATGAGGCACTGGAACAGGTTGCTCAGAGAAACTGTGGATGCCCCCTGTCTGGAAGTGTTCAAGGTCAGGTTGGATGGGAGCAACCTGGTCCAGTGGAAGGTGCCTAGGCAGGGGGGCTGGAATTAGATGATCTCTAAGGTCCCTTCTAATTCAAACCATTCTATGATTATATGATTCTGTTAAACTGTAAATCCATGGTGAGGTATAAGGAAGCCTATCATACCACTATACGAAAAGTATTGGTAAGGTTTACCTGAGTAAGGTGTAGATCAGCTGAGGGCACTGCAGAAGATGGGAATGAAAATGGTCAGTAGCTATAGAACATGATATATAAGGACAGCAAGCGTCTGGGGTTTCTTGGTCTATAAAGAAAACTGAAGACTTACATGATAACAGCATTCAAATCATAAAAAGTAGATCTAAGACATTAAATGTGTGTTTTCTGCCTGCTGTGAACAAAGGAATTATCCACAAATTGGCTTGTTTTACATACAGAAAGATTCATCTTAGGAATGGATTGCATGGGGAGGCTGTGCAATGTATGGTGCTGGAGGTAACTGAGCTAACATCTGTTAAGACTGATGCCATTCCATTATCACTACTGTAGTTGGAGGCTTGAAATAGAGGACTTCTCAAGGCCATACCTTCTCAATTTCTCCTTGAGCTCACAAATAAATGAAATGCAGTAACAGGATCATTGGAACAATTTTCCTGAAAATGTGATGTAAACCCAATATTTCAAATATGTAAAATATTAACTTCTGTTGAAATTGAAACACGTACATCTGTCATTTCTGAGAATGCTGGAAAGATAGAAAGCAAGGAGTGCATAGAAATGCATGTGTAAAAAAACTTCCAACAACAATGCATATAATATATATTTTCAGAGCACTACTTACAGAGACACTGATTATAGCTAAGCTCTAATTACATACTCTAGAGATAATGTCTGGTATTTAAACTGAAACTCTAACTTTAGTTCAGAATTTTAGTGACTTCTTAACCCTTAAATGTTACTTACCTATGAATACATTCTGATATATTGTTTTACATTAGCATACACAATTGGAGGTTGACCAGAAGAGTAAGTTTCCTTTCTGATTTCAATGTGCAATGATATCCAAAGGATGAATGGCAATGCAGTCAAAAAAAAAAATACTTGAAAGGTTATCCTTGAATATGGCAAACAGTCTATCAAAATTTTAAATAATACTTAAATATCAGAAAACACTTACTAGCCTAACTCTACGCTGTCTCAGAAAAAAAATGAGAGCAAAGAGCTTTGCAACTGTTTCATTTTTTTTTTGTTTGTTTGTTTATTTGTTTGTTTTTGTTTTCCTTTTACTGTAGAGTTAGCAGTACTGTTAACAACAGAAAAAAAAATCCCTTAGGTATGAGTTAATGAGCCTCTTCAATCATATTCATTATCTCAGCAATTTAGTTTTTCATAAGCCTGTGTATAAGGAACCAAAACATAGTTCTAAATCATGTCTCACCAGTTCTGATCAGTTAAAACTGAGGATTGTAAGTACAGCTGCTACAGCTATTCTGATCTCCATGCTTACCTCATCTGGCCTATTTAGTTGTTCTTTGTGGACCCTAAACAGTTGCTCTTGCTCATTAAAAGATGTTTAAAAATCTAAGAAAAGAGTAAGGTATTCTAGGTACCCTTTACACATTATGTGCTAAAGCATAATATCATAGTTGTCATGAGGACTGTGACCACAGCATACAGTAAACAGTCAAGTCACAGCACTGAAGCCACTGTCCTTCACAGGAATTCAGAACAGCCACGAATACTGGAAGGGAAACCAGCTCACATGACAGGAGGCAGTACTTGGTACCGGGTTGTGTCCTGTGATGTATACTTAGCCAAAAGGACATGCTGCTGGACAAGGTGTGTTCCCTTTCCTCTCTTGCATACCTAGCAAAACAGATGGACTTGCTTATTACTGTGAATAGGGGCTCAGGAGTTGCTGCTCACTGCAAATCAGCTTGTCGTGTAAGGAAGCACTCAGAGAAGGTCTTACAGGCAGCGTGGTGGGATTCTAGGGTGATAAACTCGTAGAAGATAGGAGGTTAAGATCTCCAACAGCAAATGAAATTGAAAGGCACCACCTCTTCCCTCTTCCTTCTATCTCCCAAAATCTCAGGGGATCAGCAGAATTACCACTGAATAGTGCCTGGATGAGTACAAATAAAAAACGTGGTCTAAATAAAATTCATTCCTTACATTCTCTCTGCCCCAGCCTCCAACAAGGTCAGGACGAAGGCTGTACTTTAGAGTAGATACTCCCTGCAACTAAGAGTCCAGAAGAGAGAAAAGAATGAAAAATAAATTGAGTACTTGCTGATCCAGCTAATGCTAAAGTCAAGGAAATCAGCAAAGCTCCTTGAGAAATGTCACAGCTTTCGATTATCTGAGGAAGCCACTCTACATTGGATTGAAGGGTAGGAGTAAAAGGCTGCAAAACATATGGGGGGAATAGAGGAAGGGGGAACAAGGAAAATAGAGTGAGATTATTTGATCTCTTTATTCATCAACAGGAGAATTGCTTCATTTATATTTGAAAGGTTGGAAGTATTTTATCAGCAGCAACAAGAAAGCTTAGGAAAAGCCGAGGTGTTTTTTGTTTTTTGTTTTTTTATATATATATATATATAATGTATATTCAAACAAGGTATATTCATAAGGTATATTTATACAAAAATTCAGATGATGAGCAACTGAAAAGTGATCGAATCCATATAATTTCCCATATATTTGGCTTGGGCTAGAGAAAAGAAATGAAAAAATGTCCTGGAATATTAAGATGGGTTTTATTATTCATGGAAGAAAACATATCAGACCTACATGCATAAGTCATGAAGAAATAATCTAAACATAACATATCAATATTTCCTGTTTCAATTTGAAAAAAAAAATGCAACATATACTTCACTTTATATTTTAATCATTAGGCATTCATTTTATTTGGTTAAATCTGATGGTTTAAGATACTACTCAGTCAGTATTTTCATCAAGAAAAACATCATTGCCACTGTTATGAGTAGTTCTCACACCGTAAAGTATTACTGTATGTATTGAAATCACAGAAAGTTTTTTGATGTCTGGTTCAGATTTCAGATAAAAATTCAGAACATCAATTCACATGTCCACATATCTATTTGCTATTTCTGGTAATAGTTTAATGTTTCAGGGCAAACAGGTGATATGGTGCTCTGCAAGAGTAACACGGTATATAAAGTTCGGCTGTTAATAGAATTATTTTTTCTTTTATGAAGATATTTGACTATTTAAAATTCTACTTAAAAATAATATGCAATCCTCATCCTTAGGTGAACACTGCTTCCTAAAATTAGTACACATTCTTGCTGAAGTCCAACAACAGCTCTAAAGGTTTAAATATAACACAACATAGACTCTCTTAATGGCACTCATGATCTGCAGTTTTTTGTGAAGCAAAAGTGCAGAACATATCTTCAAACATAAACAATTGCTAAGCATTTATTTTATTCATGGTTGTGTTCACTTTGAGTGTAAGAATAAACTTTGCTTTCAGTAGAATCCAATGGGCAGTTTATTACAGGATTTATGCCTCATGAATCACTGAAACACCACTTAAGAAGGATTTCTGAAATGAAGATTGTAGTGTAAATAATATAACCACTGGATGTTCAATCACAATTGAGGTTTTTGAGACTTTTTTTTTTTTTAACTGAAGAAAAGCAAATACTTAACTGACATACTGATATTGTAATCAAACATACTGTTTGAATTCTAAGCTGAAAAACTCAGAAATCAAATCATTGTTTTTCACAATCTTAGAGCAGATAAATCAACTGAATTTGATCTGACTTTCAGCATGAATTTGACTGAAATCTTCAGTTTCAACCTGCACTTACATTTGCTCAATCTGAAATCTGATTTGTGTATATTTAGAAAGTAAGTCATAAAACAAAGACTGGGTGAAAAGTTTCAGAAAACAGTTATAAATACAAGTCATGGAAAAGGAGTCAGCAGAAGGAAGGAAGTGGGAGAACAACATGAAAGCCAAAAGAAGGGGGTAAGGTTTGCTTTTTCAACATGCAATTTTGGAATACATATAAGCTTCAGATTGGATATTAATTAGAAAATTCTTCGATGAACTAAATGACAGGCTCTGTACATCATTCCCTCCAGCACCCTGCTAAATCCTGGCATGAACTACAGGAAAGATACCATAGAATCGGTCTGTCCTCCGATTAATAGATATTGATGAAGTCAACTTATATATACTCAAGATCAGATGCAGCTGCAACACAAGAACAGTTTTACTAGTTAAATGCATTACATGCTATGACAGATTTTAGTAGCATTAGGAACAGGTTAGAAATTTATTTTATTTATATCATTATCAGAGAGATCGTTCATCAACTACTGTAAAATACGAATCATATTGACATAATTTCCATTTCTGCTGATGTGTAGTTAGCCACACATTAGCATATCATTTAATTATGCTGAGGTCTGCTGACATGACTGCAAGGTCTGTGCTTTTTCTGTGGACAGACTACTTCCAGAGCTGGAGATTACTTACAGTTGTTTTTGTTTTGTTTTTTTTTTCCTTAATTTTTGTTCTTGAAATTTGCCACTTCAGCTATTTGATATAAGTAAGCACAGAGGGAGATTACTGTTTGTTTTTGAAGTACACAACACACTTACTTGCAAGATTAAGTACCTGATTACCCAATAAATGTTAACATAAGATATTTATCTCTGAAAGTCGTTGTATTCTGGTATCTGACAGGAATGACTATTTTTCAGATGATGTGCAACTAATGGTTTTAATATCATATATACCCAATATTCTGTCAGATACAACATAAAAACAAACAAACAAGCAAAAAAAACCATAATATTAAAACAGAAAACTTACCTGACCGTCCATCCCTTTGAAAGTCCACATGGTACCATTCACCATCATTCACCTTCTTCTGCAAGGCTTTTATTTTTATAGTACCTGAGCCCATGTCTAACAGCAGGTAGAGATGACCATCAAGCATCTCAATGGCAAAAAAGTCAACCTTCACCATCTGTGGGTGTTTGGCATCTTTTTGGTGCCTTGGTTTTCCATGACTGAAAAGAATCAAACCATTTGGCTCAGTTGTACGAAAGTCAAATGATATTGAGCCTGTTTTCTTGGCATTCCACTTTGGCAAAGAGATGAAAGACTCTGGCGTTTCAAATGTGATTGGATCTAAGGTTGCAACATTCTCACATTTAAAGGCTACAACCCCATGAATCTTCATTTTAGGATCTCCTTGCTTGGCAAGTCGAGATAATTCCAACCTGACATCATTATTTTTATATACAACCTGCAAGCAAAGTAGAGACGTTACTAAAGGGACTTGAATTCTTTTACCAAACAAATACAATCCAAAAAGAGCAGATTATCTAAAGAAGAATAATAATGGCATATGAGGATGATAATTTACACATACAAATATAATAACTATAATTTATTGACTAATGATTTAATAATAGTTTTCATTAAACTGAGCAAAGTTGTTCTAAAAATATCCTTAGAGTTAATTCAAACAGTCTGAAAGAATCGGTACATAATTCCTACTATCAATTGCAAATTAGCTTGTATGGCCTTCATTGCTTAAAAGCTTTCTTTGCACAGTCATTCTACTACATTAGAAAAGGATTAGATTTCTTGTTCGTCTAACCCTTTGTCACTGTCTCAACTCTTCTGTTCATGTACAGAAAAAGCACCAAGGTCAGATACTTTATAATTTAACATCTTTTCAGTTTGTCCTTGGGGCTGAGGAATAGTAGCATCCATGTTATTCATGAAGCCATAAAACAGAGACAATAGCGTCATACAGATCGAAACAGACAAAAACCAGAACAATCTTTATGCCAGTTCAATTGGACAAAAGACAACCACTTACATACTTTTCCTGACTGAAGAGTTTTATGATAAAAATGAAAGACAATATTAGTTTTAAATGCAATTGACCTCTGCAACACATGCTTTTGATTCAAATCACATATTGACTCTGTCCAGAGAATGCTGACATGATATAATAATTTCCCAGGGTTCTAGTCTTTATTAGTGTATTTTGAAATTGCCACTATTTCTGTGTTATCAAGGATAAAATGACTCCTTAAATGAAGGTCTTCAATAGCAAAAGTGTGCAAAAGTATTTTGTCATTATTTTTATTTGTTCAATAAATGATTTATGCTAAAATACCGTTCAAGAGATGAATATGACACTGTAACATAAGCTAAAACTTTCTTCTATGTTTCTGTTTTCCATTATGCCTTAATTAGCAAGCAATTTGGAGCAAGAGCAACAGCTCAGCAGATCAGAGCAGTTTGTGCTGAGAATTCTTCATCTACAAACCATATAACAGTCAAGACTGGATCACATCTGACCTCTCATCCAGTGTTGCAAATATACAATGTAGTCTGATGCTGATTGAAGCACCAATCATTGGCTTAGACCTGAAGTGGAAGTCATATAGTATGGACAAGAGAGAGGGGATGCATGGCAGAACTGTGCTAATGCTAGAAACGACCTAAGGTGGCATACACGACAAGGAACAGTTGTTATTGAAAAAATCTTTTTGAAGATAATATAGTACTAAAAATTAGAAATTCATCTTTTCTTTCTTTTTTTTTTTTTTTTTTTTTTTTCCCACTCTAAGAATTGAATTTTTTCAAATCTTGTCAACCCAACAAATTTCTACATAAACCATGGCAGAATTAAAAATGTGTCCTAAAACACATTTGACCACATTCTATGGCAAGAAAGTGGTGGGATTTTGCATAGCTTCCACTTCTTCCAAATGAGTTGCAAGGGGCAACCTAGACTAGACTGAAAAACATTAAAATGAGGCTGAAGGATATAGTAAAAAGAAGGAATAAATGGGCTTTTATTAGTACTAAATCATTGTGTTCACAATGAAAGTAATTAAGGCAATTAAGAACACAAGGAGAAAATGTTCTCTAATTGACAACCAAACAAAGGTAGGTACCAAGATAATAAAAATAAACATAGAAAGAGAATTGCTTGTTTATGGACATAAATTCAAATTGTTTGATATTACTGAAAGTTGGTTGACTGAATAATATAACTAGTAGTTAATATCTATGTCAGAAAACCTGAGCTGAAAAGAGAACTAAGCTTTACTTTATGTCTAAAATAGCTCTATAGGCTTTGAAATCACTTGCCAACTTAGAAACAATAATTTTGAACATAGTTTAAAGATCTGATGAATTAAGTGCAGACAGGAATACCAGAAATATTTTTTTTCAAGAACAGGTTACCAGATTGGTGTTTTAATACACATCTTATGGGGGAAAAATTGCTAGAGCACTTTAGTAAGAGGCAAATATTGGAAGTTTTATACTACCAATAGTAAAATATTCTTGGCATCCCAAAATATTGTATATGGAAGGAAGCAATTTTATGATATGTCTCTTCCAATATGCAAGAACTGAAATTTATCTCAATTAAAATTTTTGTAGCTGCTGAAATGTGTATGATTACATCTTATTACGTTCCTTGTGTGCAAACAGAATAAAGTCTAAATCTACATTTTAGTATGTTTATTTTCTTTTAGGTCTTAGGATGTTTATGTTATGTTTGTCTCACAAATAGACAATTTGAAACTAAATTCTCATAGATAAGCAGTATTAAAACAGAAATATGAACCATAATTGAAAACTATAACTGAAAAGAACTGAAATGTTCACTGAATGCAGCTGGCATTTGGAAACCTGATTCCTGGTTTGCTCCTCTCCCCACCTTCCTGTCCATGAAGGATGTACTCACTCATCAGTGAAGCAAGGCAAAAAGGAAAAAAAAAAATAAAAAAATGAAAAACAAAAAGCAGTATGTTCACAAAACGTAGTCGTCATTAAATGTGGAAAAAAGAATAGTAAAAAATAATTATGAGGCTAGTATCTACTTTATAACTCATGCAGGTGTATGCTTCAGGACTGACAGCCTCTAGTGTACGAGTAAATTCACTTTGTAAATTCGCTCCTCATTTCTTATTTTCAAGGATTTACTTGTTTATTTATTTTCCTTCAGGGTACATAAGGATAAACATGTTTCTAATATTATCTATTGCTAACTTCACACAAGATAACCTTCACATTCTTTAATTTTAACTCAGTATATTCTCCCCCAAATAAATATAAGGATCCACAATTAATCAAGTGAAGACAATTCACTTGGATAGGAAGAAGAAATATCTTTTGAGTCACATTCACCATCAGTCCTGCACAACCTACCACTCAGTATCTTTGCAGTATCTATGTGCTTTACTAGCGTCTACAGGGCTGGCCCTAGTAAATAGATTGCTTGCTCTCATGCTCTCTCTCATACCCAAGCCAAACCAATATAATTTTCCTGTGTATGAAAATGCTAGCCCTGATGGAATTGTATTGTGCTATTAAGAGCATCTCAAATTTGTCTTTCATTCACTGTATTCATTCCACTAAATATTAAGTAAGAGTGAAGACCAGAGTCCTCAAAATATATAACAACCTAATTCCTGGAAACTGCAAAAGGTCACCTAAACTCCCAAGATAAAAGAAGCAGTTAGCGATTTCCCTTGTTACTTGCAACATAAAAATGCAAAGTAAGGGATAAAATTATTTTCCAGGAGAGAAAAGGTATACCTATATATAGCAATTTACATCAAGATATGCTATATATAGGTATGCCTATATTGGCCTATTTGCTATCATCTAGGCCAACCACCTGCCAGGTGGTGGCCATATGATAGTGCTGAGTTTCAACAAATAAATCCAGCTAAGAGACAGCAAATAGTAACTTAAGTTCAGCATTCTCCTTAACATGGCTTCTTGTCATCTTGGCACACAAGCAGAACCAAGTTATGGTTCCCACAGATATATCTTTGGGAAGATATACCTGGTATACCATGTATACACCCAATATAATTTATTGGGAGCTGGGGCCCTAGTAGGCAATAGACTCTGGAGAAAAAATGAAGAATTCACTACATATCTTGCCAGTGGTCATGGTGTCTTCAATAACAACAAAAATCTAGTATAGCACCAATAATAATATATTAATAAGCTGGTAACCTATAAATGTATGAGGGACTTTGAGAAAAGGTGAAGGAGAAAACAAGGAATGTACTGTTGGTATTAGAGATGTATACTGAACACACAACAGGTCGACTATCAGATTAAAACAACTCATATAATAAAAACAGTAGTATGAACAAAACCTGGTTCTTTCTACTTTCCTAACCATATTCCATGAAGTTTAAAACTAAGAAAAAAATGCAAAGGCATTAAGATTCAACACCATTTTCAATTCAAAGTCCAGCCCTTTCCACATGAAAGATTTCTTTTGTATTCCGTACTTCAAATATTATCAGTGAAGAAATAAATACAATCAGAGAAATAAAATTTTCAGAAGACTGACCACTGTGTTTGCAACAAGCTTCCAATCACTGTGATTAAATGCCTTTAAATTACAATGAAGCACTTTTTTTTTTTTTTTTTCTAAATTACTTTATATTATGACAACAAAACAGGATCCCTAAGGAGCTAATCACATTGTCTAATTTGTAGCAACTAGGTTTCCTCTAGAATCAAAGATAAAACAGGAGTTCAGAGCACCTACGTTTGGATCTTGCTCTGAAGAGCCTATTTACCTACGTGGTAGGTGAGGAAAAATAATTTTCTAAATGCAATTTGAATGAATCCAGGCTCTAAACCTGTTTTAAAAAAATGCATTTTATATGTATTTATATTACCATAAAGCAGCATTTTCATATTTTCATTAAACCTGTATCACTGGGTTTATTACTGTAACTTCACTGATAACAATGGAAATTAATTCTCTAAAATGGAGACCTGTACCATCCAAAATGGCTAAGGTAGGTGCTGCTAACCTACAATTTTATGCTGCACAGTGTAGTCAGCAGGAGATAACTTACTGATGTCAGAAACTAGCAATGGGATTACAGTAAGTGAAGCCTAAGGCAATTTTATTAGCGTGTTTTAGCAGTCACTAGAATCTCAATACTCATTGAGAGCTACCTTGTGCATACAGTGTTATATTCTTCAGAAATCCAAATTCAGAACTGACCATTGAGAGTTGTCATGATTGTTTTGGAATTCACTAAGAGGTTTTGAAGTAATCCATGAATGTCCTCTCAGAGGAGACTTTTTAACTTTTATTAACTTTTGTTAATACACCTCAAATAACTTCCAAGCTCCAAACTAATTATGTCAAGTAATACAATAAACTACAGATTATTTATAACCCCCCCACCCCAAAAAAAAAAAAAAAGAGCCCCAGTTCAAAGGTTTGCAATGGGTTGCATTTCTGAACATAATATGAATGAAATCAGCTATTCAAACCTATAGGTTTATGCAACTTCATTAACAGGCTTTGTTTTCTGAAACAGAGAAAAGATTAGCAGTTAGAATGAAAGCTACGAGGGAGTAATTCATTTATCCTCAGATGAAATGCTTATACTTTTTCTGAGGTGCATAGGTGTGTGATGGTGGAGGTGGTAGGGATGGTGCACTTAGAGAGGGGTTCATCCTGATCACCTAAACAAAAAAATGTGCCCGTGGAGTCCTACTTAAATGGAGTAAGTCTCAGGAGAACAGGACAGGGTTCCACAGTAGAAATACCTGGAGGAAATGATAGGGGGAGGGGAGGGGAGGGGAGGGGAGGGGAGGGGAGGGGAGGGGTGGGGAGGGGAGGGGAGGGGAGGGGAGGGGAGGGGAGGGGAGGGGAGGGGAGGGGAGGGGAGGGGAGGGGAGGGGAGGGGAGGGGAGGGGAGGGGAGGGGAGGGGAGGGGAGGGGAGGGGAGGGGAGGGGAGGGGAGGGGAGGGGAGGGGAGGGGAGGGGAGAGCTGTTCTCAATGAGATCCCAGTCTGAACTCCTGTCTGGGATTGCCCCAACCCAGGTGCAAACCTTGCACTTGGATTTGTTGAACCTCATTAGGTTCACATGGGCCCAATTCTGAAGCTTGTACAGGTCCCTTTGGATGGCATCCCTCCCCTTTCCTTTCATCTTGTGGTAATGAGTACATCCTATCAGCTGCTCCACTCAGCTTAGTGTCATCTGCAACCTTGCTGAGGGTGCACTGTATATGCCGTTGATAAAGACATCAATAACGCTTGCTATTAGATATAAGGATTAGTAATCCAGAGATCTGGGTTTAACCTGGATCTGAATGCTTCACAGAGAACTTAACTTCTCTTTGGTTACCTGTACAATGGATACATTATTTCATTACACGCTAGAAAATATAAACTTGCTTGAAGTCTGCATCATCGACATTGGGTTCAGCAGAGCCTCATCTGAAGTCAGTTGTATCTATCTACACATACGTTTCTGATAGCAAATGTCCTCCTCTTTTACTGTTTAAGGAAGATGGATACCACTATGACAAAAGAGTATGATATTCTGACTTTCTAGCATGCAACTACAGACTACAGAACACATTAGCAATTCAAACAGGAAAATAAAATATACTCAATCTTGTCAGAAAGTAGATTCAATAAGGTTCGACTTGAACAATACATGTCTCAAGGTAAGCTTAAGAGTGTATTATGCTATACCATGATAATACACTTAGCTAGTGCCTTAATAACACTCTGAATGGCTAACTAGAGATAATAATTTTGTGATATTTATTGTTTCTGTAACTAAGCAACATGAACATCTTCTGCACTCATCTTCCTTAATATTACAGAATATTTTGCACAACAGACACTTAAAACTTCTGTTCACACAAAACAGATATACTTAATGCACACAACAAATAAATGTTCTATTTGAATTGCTTATTATCATATCCTTGCAAATTCTAGGCAGGCAATTGGGTACCAAAAAAGAATGGATAAAAACCAGCACAATTATACAGAATTCTGCTATGAAATCAATAGGACTATTGTAAAGTGTCACTGCCCTACCAAAAAATGATGTTAAAAGAATGTAATGAATCGAACAACAAATAACTCAGAATTTGTTACGGGGAAGATATCTTAATTATTATAAGACTATAAAACACTGGTAATGAGTACATACACTTTTAGAAATTAATCCTGTACTAATGGAAATGGAGTAAAAATAGTAAGGCATAATGAGTTTTACAGGGCACTGTTTTGAGAAACATTTTATTTGCTTTACTTTAAATTCACTGTGCAGTACTGGGAAAAACACCTCTGTTTCATGCATTGGACACTTGTTTGCATAATTAATACAATGGTAAGAGCTGACTTTGCAGCTCTACTGGGCTCTTCTGCTGGAGTTTCAAATACTGACATCAGAACTGCTTGCTTCTTTTCTTTCCTGCTTTGACTGCCTGAATAGAGACATCTGAAAAGCATGCCTGAGAAAGCTTTATATGGTGCTTTCATGGAGAGAGAGGTTATTGGCATATTGTTTAACATTTTATATTAGCAGAAATTTGAAAATCAACAACCTTAATAATGGGATTGTTGTTATGTTTTCCACCCTGCTGTGGACACAAGACATTTGAAGATCTTTTTTTTCCCTCTTCAATAAACTATTTTGTTATTCTCTTTAAGTCCTGCTGTCAGCTGCCAGACTGCTAAATGTTTCTGACTGTGGTTGCTGTGTTTTCTGTTTTTATGAACTGGGTTCAAGTTTTCTGTCTGCTCCTCCCACCCTCCCCTTTTATTTTAATTGCCCATGGCAAAGACACATAGAAATTTCTTGGCAACATCTAAATTGCAGAATTTAGGAACAAGTTGATTCCACAGAAGTTCTATCAGCTCACAAACTGGAATAGAGCTTTTACCAAGAAATAAGTCACAAACTAAAACTAACAGAAACAAAAATCACCAAAAGGAAAACAAAATGTATTATTTGATGTGAAAGCAGCATCACATTAAAACATTACATAAAGTCAAAGGAAGAAAACAAATGATATACTATTTCCAATGACTATTTTGGAAATGGAAGAACTACACGATACTTCATTGTGCTGGCTTTCTGTTTTTTCCTCCCCTTTCCTTCACATTGCATCTAGAACTACTAAAGACTACTTCTATATAAAAGGCAAAAACATTACATTTTTTTCTCTTTCCCCATGTGGTGGTTTCACCCAGATACACAGCAAAGCTCTACCATGCTGCCCTCTCACTTCTTTTTCTCAAAAGAGGAAGGTAAGAAAACATGATGAAAAATGGCTCATAGGTTGGAAGCAGTTTAATTAAAGGAGAATTAAAAAACAAACAAACAACAAAAAAAAAACTAAACTGCAGAAGCAAAAGGAGAAAACTACTTCTAAAAAACTACTAGAAAAAACTACTAGAAAACTACTTCCCATCAGCAAGAACTGCTCAGCCACTTCTCAGAAAGCAGGGCCTCAATATGCATAACAGTTGCTCAGGAAGACCAACACTTTCATGAGAGTTCCCCCAAACAGCACAAGGGGACAGAGAATTGGGGTCATGGTTAGTCCATAACACTTTGTCTCTGCCGCTCTTTCTTCTTTGCTCTCTGCCCCTGCCCCACATGGGGTCCCTCCATCCTGTCATCCTTCCCGAACTGAGCCTGTGTGGGCTTCCACACAGCTCTTCAGGACCTGCTCCCACATGGCTCCGTACCACAGGGTCCATCCATCAGGAGCAAACTGATCCAGCACGGGTCCCCCATGGGCAGCAGCTCCCCCCAGATACCCTGCTCCTGCATGGGCTCCTCTCCACGGGCTGCAGTTCCGGTCCGGAGCCTGTTCCTGCAGGGGCTCTCCATGGGCCGCAGCCTCCTCCAGGCCACATCCACCTGCTCCACCGGGGGCTCCTCCACGGGCTGCAACACGGAGATCTGCTCCATGTGGGACCCATGGGCTTCAGAGGGACAGCCTGCTCCATCAGGGGCCTCTCCACAGGCTGCAGGGGAACTTCTGCTGCATGCCTGGAGCACCTCCTGCCCTTCTGCTGCACTCCTATCTAGGTGTTTGTAGGATTGTTTCTTGCACAGTTTCTCACTCCTCTCTCCCAGCTGGTGTTGCGCAGCAGTTTTTCCTTAATCAAGCTTTCACAGAGGCATAACTAGCATCCTACATTGTCTCCACTTCAGATAGCAGTTAGTCTATTTTGGAGCTGCATGGAATTAGCTTTTAGCTGACATGGGGCAGCTTCTGGACTCCATCAAAGAGGCCACCCCTGCAGCCTGCCCATCTCTTGTGTCCCCACCCACCTCCCTCCAAAAAAAAAAAAAAAAGAAAAAAGAAAAAAAAAAGCTTCCAACATAAGCCAAATACATCCCATTAACTATTCCTATTCAAGATCAAACTCAAGAACTCTCAAGGGACTGCAAGAAAGAGGTACTGTAAAGCAAAACACAGTGATTGACATCATAGGGTTCAAGTCTTGCTTCTTTAGCGTAATATTCTTTAAATACTAGAGTTTTCCAATCTTTACCACATAAAGTTTTAAATTCAAGGTCAGAAATATAAGAAACAAACTATGGGAAAAGTCAACAAGAATGTAAATATAAAATAAATATTTATGCTAACATCTTGACTCAAGTGCATTTGAAAGCAATGTGGCAGAGTTATTGGAAAATAGAAATACCTTTAATTAAGGTAGGACTCCTACGAGGAAAACAAAAGTCGATTTTTTTATTAAAAAAAAAAAAAAAGAGCCAAAGAATGAGCTTCAAACTGAAGATAAAAGCCAAAAAAGACCCTACACAGAATCTAAATTTGGGAGGTCAGTGATCTTAAGATATATAGAGACAAAAACATGCTGAGAAAAAAATCAATAACCAATATATGTAACCTACATGTCTTCAAGTATCTGAACATTATTTTTTTTTTTTATATTAAACATCTTACAACATACATACAAGCAACTATAGTCTGCAATTAAATGCATAACGTCAATTCTGCATATCTTTCGGTGAAATTAAGGGGGTTTTGCTCCATTTCTCACCAACTTTCCTTCCTTCAGCCTCTCCCATCAGTACATTAGTAGCTGCCAACTGATGTCCCTTAAATTTATTACTTCTCCACAATAATAAGTTACTGTCTTTTTCTTCCCCTTCTCTCCTACTTGCATGTTTACTCTTGCATCTAGCTGAATAACTAGCTCTTGGCTGTGTCTTTTTCTGGCTGCTTTCTGTTTTGGACTTATCTGCTCCATTTCCTGACTCCTTGTTTGAAAGAACCTTCTGTTCCACTGCTGAGCAAATAGCCCTCTAATCCTACATTGAATTGCCTTGGCTATTGTGTGAACTCACAGCTAGCCTCCATGTAGATAGTGTCCTTCCTTTTCTGCTTTGTTAGCTGTCTATTCAGTAAAGTTGTCTACTGGTTGACCAACTACAGAAACTTTCCTTGTCTCATTCTGGTAGCTAGCACAGTATCTAGCTAGGTTAGCAACTCTCTGATTTCTGTTTGTGATACTGATACAGAAACAGTTTATACAGTTGTTGGTTAAAATCTGCCCTGCCACGACAGCTATAGAATCATAGAATCATAGAATATCCTGAGTTGGAAGGGACCCTTAAGGATCATCAAGTCCAACTCTTGACACCGCACAGGTCTACCCAAAAGTTCAGACCATGTGACTAAGTGCACAGTCCAATCTCTTCTTAAATTCAGACAGGCTTGGTGCAGTGACCACTTCCCTGGGGAGCCTGTTCCAGTGTGCAACCACCCTCTCTGTGAAGAACCCCCTCCTGATGTCAAGCCTAAATTTCCCCCGCCTCAGCTTAACCCCGTTCCCGCGGGTCCTGTCACTGGTGTTAATGGAGAAAAGGTCTCCTGCCTCTCGACACCCCCTTACGAGGAAGTTGTAGACTGTGATGAGGTCTCCCCTCAGCCTCCTCTTCTCCAGGCTGAACAGGCCCAGTGACCTCAGCCGTTTTTCGTACGTCTTCCCCTCCAGGCCTTTCACCATCTTCGTAGCCCTCCTCTGGACAAAATAAATTTCCCAGCCATACCAATAACTTTCATCTTCTTTTCACATCCACATTCCTGGAATATCACCAGGAAAACTGTTCCTTAAATTCAACTGCCTGTTCTAATGAACCCTTATAATTTTTATTCAATAGTATAATTTCTGGAAAACTCTTCAAATTGGCATTTCCAAGCATGCTGCCTTCTCAAATTCTAAAAAATTAGAAGATAAATTTTGCGTAGTACTTTAGCAGAGAAGTAAGAGGAAAACTGGGACTCTTCCACCTCAAATACTGATCTGTGTGTATGACTAAAATCAGTTTGATTCATGCGATATTTTTAAGGCATCTCTTCTATCTTTAAGGCACCTTTAAGTATCACCTACCTGTGGGACATTTTATATTAATTTTACTGAGGTTAAAGCTGTCCTATCTCTCCCCTTGGAGGGAGACTTTCTCAGGGAATGTAGTTATAGGACAAAGAGTAATGGCTTTAAACTAAAAGAGGTTAGATTTAGGTTAGATATAAAGAAGAAATTCTTTGCTACAAGGGTGGTGAGGCACTGGAACTGGTTGCCCAGGGAAGTTGTGGTTGCCCCATCCAGGATGGGGCATCCCTGGATGCATTCAAGGCCAGGTAGAATAGGGTTGGGCAACCTGGTCTAGTAGAAGGTGTCCCTGCCCATGCCAGGGGGGTAGGAACTAGATGAGGTCCATTCCAACTCAAACCGTTCTATGATTATGATTCTATGCAAATAAGCTTACTGAACCAATCCCATCATTATTATTACAGTATGGAACAGGAATATACATACTTGCTTTTCAAGATTTGGCATACCTCTGTAGTGAGAGAATGAACCTGATATCACATACTTAAATATGGTTATTCTGACAGATAGACTCCAAGCCCGAGGCTTTGGTGTCAGCTTAACGCTAAAGAAATGTCAGATAATAAAATTCCCATTTGGATCTGTGCTGAGTCCTCATCCTCAAGCAAAATCAATTCTTTTGACAGATAATCAGTAAAAACATGTAATACTACATCAAACTTTGTGTAAAAACATTCAACAAGAGCAACTTGCCAAATAAAAAGAACAACCAACAAGTACCTTCACAAAAGGCATGAGTGATTATTGATATCCAATATATATATGCAAACTTTTACCAGTGTATTGTTCTGAAAATATTATAGGCTTCCTAAAATATTTTTGCTTACAGAAGTCTGTCACAATAAACACACCTCACAGCATTATTTGTACAATACTTATAAAGATCATTAATTCTTACTAAAGGGTAGACAGTGCAATTAAACATTTCTCACTTCCACATGTCATTGCATACATGGATTTAATGTTTTAGCAATGATCTGGCCTTTGTTTTCACCTTTAAATCCTTTTTTTCTCCATCTCAAATAAACTATACAACAGGAAGCTGTTTATATCAAGCTCATTTTGAAATATCACATCAGAAGAGTGGGAGGAAAATTCATCTTTTCCTCAGGAAAAAAGATAATTTTCTCACTATTTTCTCTATAATATTGTATTTGGCCTACAATGCAGGATATGCATTGAATTAAGTATAAAATAATATACATGAAGCATAAAGAAAGAGTTTTGAGCGCCAAATCTATACTGTTAACTATTGTTGGTGTTCATCTCATTACAACTGCATTCAAAAAATTTAATACAAGGCTTGTCAGAGTTGCACTTTTTTTTTTTTTTTTTTTTTTTTTTTTTTTTTTGTGTCCGGGTTTTCAAATTTAACTTTTAAAATCTGTAATAAAAGCTATTCCCTTTCCTTAAAATGAATTGTTTCAATTTGGATTAAAAGAAAGTTCTCCCTCAAACACAGTGCAAGGATATTTCAAAACAGATTACTACAAATCAAGACAATGATTGATCTACTTAGAAAATTTGAAAATGATTTTTTTACTTTATGAAGACTGTTTTGATACAAAGAACATGTCTGACCTTAGAAAAAGTGAAAGAAACAACCAGTTACATGTTGAAGGTTATTTCTGATATTCCTCCATCTCTGAGCTCTCAGCATGGTCCCCTAGCTGACTACTGCAAAATGCTTTCAAAAGACAAGCTTGGAAACTAAAATCCTTAGCCAGCCCTGATATTAATAGTCATTGACTCAACAGATACACTCTTTTTATTGCATGATTTTTTTCTGTAAGTCAAGCTATTTCTAAATCTGTCTCATGGGAATGATGAACTTGACAACTTTTATGCTTCTTAACATCTCCCTCTAAGCTTATAAGAAAAGAGAACGTGGCAAACTGATTAACATGACTTATTTAACCTTGGAATATCTGTTCTTAACGTTTACTTAGCGTAAGTTTGCTATTTTATTTTTTTCACCCCAAATAAGGGATTGCAAAACACTTACTGAGTTTATCAAATGGCATTGTGGATTATAATCATAGGTTACTATCACCAAACTAGGACCAATTTACAAAATATCAAAGAAGTACTAAATTTGGTGGGCTTGTTTTGCTTTGTTTCTCAGGGAAAAAAAATAAATTTGTTCCTACTATTTTCTCCTATATTTATTTAGATATAAAAAAAATAGATTATAATAAGAAATAATATACATATATATATATTAACAAAACTGATCAGAAGTTTGCTTACCTATTTCAGCACATCAGGTTTTCACATCTTGAAACTGATAAAAATGGGACCCCAAAATAGCAGATAAACCAGAAGTATTTCTACATTTTTTATGGTGTCAGCTGTCTCAATCATTTTGCTTGCATGTACACAGATGGCCCAAAATACATAAGCTTTTACCAATGTAAGTTACCCTGTTTAATTTTTTTTTCCAACACTAGATACCTGACTTTTATTATTATTATTAATAAATGATAAAAATAATAAATACATACAAGCTATCATGGTTATAATTTTTATCTGAGTTGATATCAACATATGAATTCTTTAGAAATAACTAGAGCATCAAATACCTGAAAAAACAATTATGACCTTTGCAATGAATGCCCCTTTGAGCATACTAGAATACTAAGGTATTCATATAACCGACTTAGGAGAAATATTTTTAACCTCCATTTGATATTTGCTGAATGTTTTAAGTGTATAGAGACTATTTTACATGAAAATCTGAGGAAAATATAAGTTTAACTTTCAACCAAATATGTAAAAATAATTGTAAAAAGACAAAGAATACCTGTATTTTTAATTTGACAATTAGATGGCACTGAGATTGGCTCAGTAAGGACATACAGAATTTTATACTTCTACAAATTTTCTATTCATTAAACAAGATATTTTGAAGTGTATGTATCAAACAAAAAGAAATAGTTTTTTTTCTATCTCATTATGCCTTTCAAGTTGTCCAGTCAATATTTAGAAAGAATTCAGCATGTGGTAGCAAAGCAGAATCCTATGTTTTCAACAGCTCTTAAGCATAAGAAATTGTCTGGCTGAAATCACTCTTTGAAAGAGAACAAATAGACTTTTTCTTATACGATTGTATTAATTTAATAGCACAAACACTGTATTTTAACTAACTGCATATTATGATTCTTGTTTAAGAACCTGACTAAATTAAAAGAAAATTAAAGAATTTGATTTCCTAAATAGCAATTCTGTTTCAAGCTTATCTCCTTAGTAGAGTCCAATATTAGCCAGTTTCAAGTTTAAAGTTTCTGAAAGAAATACAATGAGCACTATTTTTTTTTTTTGTTCCTTTTTCTGTGTTTTTGTTCTGTTTTGTTTTGTTTTTTGTTTTGTTTTGTGTTTTTTTGTTTGTTTGTTTGTTTGTTTTTTGGAGGGGGGAAGAACCCTTCAAATTCCAACTGTTGCTGTTTTTATTTATTTTTTTTATCAAAAAAATAATAATTACATGTGTGTGTGTGTGTGGACATAAAACTTTAACTTCTATCTTTTAAAATACAATCATGCAAGCAACAACAGATGTTACATTCATCCTAAAATATTAATCAGAAAAATTCCATTTAATTTTGCTATTAGAATCCTGAAAGAAAGGGCAAGTGGTGGAACAAGTCATTTATGGCAATAATCGTAACTATAATCTGTTTTCTACTCAAAAAATTAAAAAAACAGATTTAACCTGCTTTTAATAGATTCAGCTGGTCTGGCTCATGTTAGATCCAGAAAAAGGTAGGAAAGGACAACACCTCTAATTGTCAAGTGACACATGCATACAAACACAAGTAATTTTTATTCTCTGTGAGATATTCCATGTCTTTAAAGGTTTTGTCTTGTCTTGCTTATGTTTTTTCTGTTTGTTTTTAGTAATAAACAATAAATCCAGAATAAAGGATTCACTTATTGACCTTTTTTTTTCAAAAAAAAAAAGTATACATCAAAAGTATACATATACTTTGTATACAAAGTATACATCAGTTTAAAAATTTTCAAAGAAATTGCCTAAATAAAACAAAATATTATGAATATTATCGCAATGGCTATACAAACAAAATTTAAACTACCAATATGGAAACATGCTGTAAAGTCTGGGTAAATCTGATCACTTCATACCTTATACGTGAACAAGATGCTTTAAACAAACAGCTTTGTATGACCTTAAGCTCAGAGTTCACAAGCATTAATATTCAGTACCATTTTGGAGCAGTGAAAAGTTTCTGATCAATTTGGTGAAATCTGTTGTGTTCATAAGAGTGAAGAGAAGCACAGAACAGAACAGCTAACTCTACTAACAGAGTTAATAGAAAGAGAAGTATACTGCTACCAACAGTAAATTAGTATATCTTGAAAACAAATGGTGTAGGGACCTCAGCATTGACATATAACCATTCATACTGTCCAATTTTACTGCTCGCTTTTGGAATTTGATGATGCATTATAATATGTTCTCACACATCTTTCTATTGTTATAATGCATTAGTGTAACACATCACCAAATAGATATTGCTAATACAACAAAAAACTAGATAATATGGAAGAGATGCCAGAGCATAGTCCAAACACTTCTGATCATAAAAGATGTATATTTTCCAATAAGAGAAAGAGAATCTTGACTAAAGTAGCGGAGTAAATAAATACAAATGTAAATACATATGAAAGTTGCTCTCAAACAAGGTTTGCAGCCATATAATGTCCAATTTGAGAATTTCTATTCCATGATTCTGAAGAAACAAATTCAACATCATCTTCCCATTTTCTGGCTGCTTTTGTCTGCTTATTGGCTGTCCTTGGAAATCCTATGTGCGTTTTTTTTTAATTTGCCTAATCTCATACAGAGCAAAATATCTTTTTTTTTTTTTTTTTTTTTCTTTCCCCCAAATAGAATGATTGGTGAAATATAGAAAAGGATTTTTTTATCAAATATTTTATTGGAGCAGTTTTCCTGTATCTTCCATATGTCCATTTTAATCCTGATGTCGCTGAGTACTGATGAATATTTATTTCAATCCCATCTACAGAGATATGAATATTTATGAAGACAGCAGTGGTTGACCTGCAACTTGAGATGAGAAAGGAGGAAGACTGGACTTTTTTGTTGTTGTTGTTGTTGTTGTTGTTTTGTTTGTTGTTTTTTTTTTTCATCCATAAGAACTGCCTGAAGGTGAAGGAACATATTGGTCCTTATGGTCTTTATTACATATATACATAATCAATGCAAATGTCTCTTCCAGCCTCCACAGCAGGAGATGAACATTAAAAGCTTATGGATGCTGAGGACATTCAGTATGAAATGGAGTTCTTGCTAGTATTTCAAAGAGTAAACATTCAGAAAATCTTACGGTTAGGAGAGGAATTAGTTCCTGAAAAAAAACAGAGCCCCCTTCTATTGCACAGCCTGTGTCTGTGCAAAGCATACACAAGCCCTCAAAGAACTGTTGTTAGAATTTGGGAGAGAAAACACTTTTTCTGAAGGTCAGCTCCCTGATATAAATATTTTCTTAAAACGCTTTGTGTTCATTTTCTTTGGATCATTATAAATTGTATGTTTTCAAGTCAATATTAGTATCAGGACTACTTAGGAATCTTAGAACATAGAAAGAAGCATATATGGAATAAAGGATGAAATTCAGGTTCCAATAGAATCACTGGGTCTGTAAGCTTCCAGTTTTTCCTTCCTGAGTACAACAGGAAGGAAAAAGTTTGTGTTGTTTCCTTGCCACAACACAAACATCCTACACCTTTCATACTCCTCTATTTCCACCTCTTCTTTTAAGCAGTCTATTTCACAAAAAGTTTTAGTGAATAATGCATACAAAACACTGTTATGGGATATTGATTTACTAAATTTGTGATGAACTCATTAGTATTCACTGAGTAGGGAATGTGGGAAATGTTACAGAACTTCCTTCAACAAGCAAAAATCTGTAACACATCTCTAAATGATTCACCAAAATGACTTGCAGCAAATCTATTAAGTCCTCTAGTACACCTCTCCAAGAAAAGCAGGTTTCCCCACAGAATAGCTTCTGCTTCTTTATGCAATCTGCTGTGAAGTATCAGTGAAGACTGAGATGGGGCTTTTACCTTTGGGAGAGTGTTCCACTACATGATCTATTCTCACTGTCAATCATTTTTTCCTAATGTTCAGCCAATCTAAATTTTCACTTTAGTAATCCCATTGCACTACTCCCCTTGTGCTTCTGTGCTTTAGTATTTACACTCTTCAAATATGTATAGTCATTATTAAGGAAAAAGCAGTCATTTCTCCTTCAGCATATCAGTTTTTCCGTGTTTGAATGCTGTCAGTCTCCCTTGGATTGCTGTATTTCTTTGCACATTCCAAATAACTGTCAGAGAAATTAGTATTTGTTGTTGCTGGAAAAAATATCCTATACAGAAAACACCTTCCTCTCCCAGCTCCCCCACATTTTCTCATGAACTTCCTTTCCCTCTCCCAAAACTCCCACCCTTAATCTGCTGTTACATTATCAAAAAGGCGTTAGTAAAAAAAAAAAAATAAAAAAAAAAAATAAAAAAAAAAGAGTTTTAGAGTTTCCGATAAAGGAAACAAATTACCAGTGAGATATTTTACTGAAAAAAAAGAAAGAAACAAACAAAACTAGCCCCCATATATAATGATTTTCTCCTAATCATAAACTATGTATTGAGAAAACACATTGCATACTGAGAATATCTTTGAGATCAGCTATGCTTTGGTCAGCTATAAGGATCTTTCCATTCTTATTTCAAATGCTTTAGAACGGAAGCTTAAAAAGGAAAATAATTTCTCCATCTCCCCTTTCTTCATTGTTGCCTTTATCTTCATTAGAGACCCAAACTCAGAATACCAAATCCTTCACCTTTCACACTTCAGCGATCATTATATCGATATTGTATTGACATACTTACTTTCAAATGCCAATTTAAATACTTTTATGATAAGCACTTATGTCTGCATTCAGTGCATTCTTATCTACCTCATCCAGGTTAACTTTTCTTTATATAAACTTCTGAATCACTTGGTAATCAATCTTCTAATAATTGATGGGGAGACTACACATTTGCATGTCTCCCCCATTCATCTCTGTCAAGTTTTGTTTCCTGTTTCAAGAGCTTATACCCACAGTCTGTTGAAGAAGAGACTGATAATACTTGACCCTTGATATAACTTTGAGGTTGAGCTTCCCCATTAAAGCTGCTTTAAATAATAACCTTTCATTTAATGTCCCTTCAGGGTGACTATAGAAACCAAAGGTTTCTATATTTGTAATCTAAACTACCCTTAAAAACTGCAGAGGAGCACACTACTCTTCATCATTCTAGCACAGTAAACTGATGTTACTTCTGCAGTGGATTTTAACATTAGTTTTTCACAATTCATTACACACTGTAGTTATTTTGTAGTCATCTTGAAAAGTCATAGCTTTAAATTTGTCAATATGGATGTTGAGAGGACTATAGAACATGACGTATAAGGAGTGACAGGATACTTGATTTGTTTGAGTACTTACAGTGGGGATATTATTTATTATCTGCCACTTGAAACATGCCAAATGTTAGTTTACTTTGTTCAGATTTCTTCACTGGAATTTTTTTCAGTGGTTTCTGTAAATATTTTTAAATGTAATGTTAACCTATTTTCTTGTTCAATATCTATCTGTCTTATATAAATTATGTTACTCTCATTTGTACTAATGTCTTTTAAAATGGTTATCTCATTATTAGCAGGTTCAGATGAACCTACAGTCTACATATACTTTCACAGAAAACTTGCATATTCTTTCCGGGTATTTTCTGTACTTACAGCAAAGGTGCTTCATGGCTCTGAACGCTTTCAGGATACCTCCATATTCTCAGTTTTACTTTGACAGTGAACGTGTATGTTATGCTATCTGAATATTTCCTATAATCTACTTGGTTACTTTAAATGCCACTTAACAGTCCACATAGGTTCTGAATTCTGGAACCAAATAATAAATACTCAAACAAGTAGTCACTGATTCAAGATACTTGTTTTTTCTTGTTCAATTGTTTTAGAGTATGGAGGAAAGTTATTAAGGGCAGAACAAAGCTAGAGACCTAAGTTTGCAACCACAGTTTAAATCAAATTGTTCTTTTCAATATTGAAAAGCTTCTATAAGGAACTTACTTAACAGAGTTCTTCTGAGACATCTGCCATTGCATTTTGGTGTTTCTAAATCTAAATAGTTCAGCCCTCCTTTTTCTTTTGAAAGAGTGTGAATGTGTTTATTTAGTGTGCTTAAAAGAGAAACTTAATTCAAAAGGCTTATTTTTTGATAATACTGAAGATGTTTTAAGAAAAAAATATTAAAATAGCTTTACATCCAGAGTAAAGTTGTCAACATCCCTGAGAGTCTCAGAGTAAGCTTCCAACTCTTTTGCACACATTCACATTCTTAAGAGAAAACATTACAGCTTTCTGGTTCGAAATTAATTACCTTACCAAAAATTCCTATCCAGCAAAACATAAACATAAACAGCATAAACAGCATCCCTGGAGGTGTTCACGGCCAGGCTGGATGGAGCCTTGGCCAACATGATCTAGTGGGTGGCATACCTGTCTATGGCAGGGAGGTTGAAGTAAAATGATCTTTAAGGTCTCTTCCAACCCGAGCCATTCTATGATTAAAAAAACCACCCTTATGATTCTGCTCTGTAAAACACCTACGTTACTGATATGTTTATTTTCTGTACATACAGCTCCTACAATCTTACCTGTATGCACATAAAGCAGTAAGTAAAAATAGATTGAAGTTAAGAGACGAGTACTAGATTCCTGCTTCAGGCACAAAATTTCTGTGTGTCATCAAGTTAACAAGTTGTCAAATATATACAGAGCTATAGTCATCACCTTTGTAACAGAGAGAGTAATATCTTTAACCTTGTAGGACTGTTATGAAGGTTTATAGACTAGAGAATCAAATGTTCTGATTTTAGGAGAGAGTAGTATTACAATAAATGCATTTAGATCTTTTCATATTGATAATATGAATTAATACTTATTTGAACATCTTGAAAGATTTCAGAGTACTATAGAAACAATTAATAAATATGCCATTCAACATAAGTTTGACCATAGCCAGTCCAAAGCTGACATACTCTGATTCCTGAAAATGAGCAGCAGAAATACACAAGTAGTAAGAGGTTCTTTTTGCTTTAGTTTGAGCTTTTTTGATGTGTAAGTCTATAGATTTTCCACAGTAAAATCTTGATATAACACCTTCTGAGGTCAGTGGGAGTCAGTATCAATTACATGAACACTATGAATCAGATTTAATTAGATGGAGATTTGTGTGTTCATTGATCTAGGAGGTGCAGGAAAAAATACTGAGATGTAACAGCTAAATTTTGAATGTGCATACTTAAAAGACAGTAGTTAAAATAGTATATCATACACTTAAATATTCTTCTTAATTTTATTAGTGTTTACCATGTCACTCTTCCATACAGACATAGATGTATTCAGGATGGAAATTTGAATCCTGTAAGTTAAAAGGATCCTGAATAGTCTAGGAACCTCAAAAAACAAACAAACAAACAAACAAAAAAAAAAAAAAAAAAAAAACGTTGAGGGTGTACTGTCAGCTTAACAATATGTTTGGTAATACAACATTACCAAATTTATTACACATAATATTAATGTAAAAATAGAAAAAAATATGGAGAATTAAGAAGACTCAAAAGGTCAGAGAAAGTATAATGAATAATGTTAGCTGAATAAATTGTCATCTATAACAAACACCTGAGTTCTTCTGCCTTCAGTCTACTGCTTCACAAGGCCTATGGTTTCAGCCATCTGAGAATTTCATAGTATTTTGCAACCTGCAATGAGGTGCTGTATGTATCACCAGAAAATAAGCCACAGAAAATCAAGCGTTACAGAGCTTCAGGTCGTGAAACAAAAAAGGATATATCTAGCACTCTGCAAAGGCACAATCAGGCTTCATAGAGTGCCTTGCAAACCAACCTAGCAGTTACATGTGGAACTTTTAAGAAAAAGAACAGCATCCAGATATGCAAAATCCCAATGCTTCATGACCATAACACTTCATGACCTAAACATAAGGATATCATTTACGTGCTACAGAAGAGACAATGTTCTACTAATTGAGATGCTCTTTGAGTGTGTTGTGATGAAGGCAGCTTTGATCCTGTACTGCTGAGATCAACAGAAGCTTTTCAATTTTTGAGTGGTACACAGGGTCAAGGCCAATAAAAAACAAGTAATGCATTACAGAAATAATGTAGGTATAACTGATTCTAATGTAAGGCAGAAGTATAATATAAGTCAAATTTTAACTACTATGGGTAACAATGAATAATTCCTAGGCATATATCCATAGAGGCTCTACCTGTGCTCCCCAAAGCTAGAAGTCTACCAGCTAGCAATCTATTGCAAATTCTTGCAAAGGATTCAGTCTTGCTAATACTTGTTATATTGGGTTTCAGTCTTGCTAATACTTCTCATACTTGTAAAATAAGTCAACCGGTATAAACATGCAAACTTTCCAACTTTTTAAAAAATACAATAGGAGAAGCCCTCTCCTTTGAAAACCTAAAGTCCTTCTACTCACACTTCCTGGAAATAAGTTCTTCGTGGTTCCTGTGGATGACTCAACACTGACACAATGAAGGTGAACAACTTTGAAAAGTACTTGATGATAACATACACAAGGCTGTACAAAGGTTTACATGCTGAAGACCAAATGGATAGGCTACTTCCTTGAGAAAAAGGATTTTTATTGCATGAGTACAAACCATACCCAGTAGTGTCCTTCACATTAAGGGACCAAAGAAACCAACACACACAGAAACCTGACCTTGACACTTTCATTCCATAGTATTACACTCTGAGGGAAAGCATTGGGAAAGGAACTAAAATGGGACAAGCTACTTTCCCATTTGTAGCAAAATCTAAATTGATGTGTACTCACTTTTTCACTACATTAAATACATCTGCAGAATTACAAACAGGATAATCATAAGAGAAATAAAAGCCCTATTGATACTGTTTTTTCATGTGTTGAAAAAACAATCACAAGCAATTACAACAGAAGTGTGGAGAGAGGAAATAAAAAAGCAATTAACAAACATAGTTGGAATAATTTCCTTCCCAATAAACTGATACAGTGAAAAGCAAATGATTGATTTTTGGGAATATCTACCCAGTCTTGAGATTTCTCTCTTTTTCACCTACTTGCAATGATGAATATCAATATCTCTATCCATTGCAGCTGCAAAGCACAAAGTTACAAATACACATACAGTGTATACACATACAACACAGTGTTTTATGACTAGAATCAGTATTTTTCTAATATTACTTTTTGAATATAGCAGCTTGCAGACCTAGGACCAGCAAATAAACTGCATCAAAGCCTCAATTCCTACTCATAGAGTAGGAATTGAGTAGGAGATTCACTCCTTTAACAAAGCAGCTACCACAATAAGTCATACTGTATGGTATCAATACAAACTCTAAGATGTTTTATAGGGCTGTACATTCCAGACTTGCACATGAAGCATCTTATATTTAAATAAAATTAGTTGTACCATTACACATGTTGTTAATAATCATAAATACTGAGTAGTACATCTTTCAGCAGTGTTTGTACAAAAAACACAGTGTTTGTATAGAACTAATCCTACCACTATGATCTAAAAATCAATAGTCATGTTAAAAGTCAGGTGGTCTGGTGTTCATATCAAATTGGTATCAGACTCAACTGTGTATTTGTATTATTCATTTCAATTATAATTATGTATACCCCGTAATTTCTATGAATAGTAATATAACTTAAACATTTAAAATTATTATTATTTTTTAAAGTAAAATTAAATTCAAGAATGTTAAATAAAATATTCAAAATAGAGGGGGCATGTTTATTTTTTTTTTTATATGTATGGAGCTGTTAAAAACAACCATTTTAAAGCTGACCAACACCTTCTACTCATACATTTATGCCCTTTTTTGATAAGCAGTGGCATTTTTGCCTCTTGCAATAAGCTTTATAAATTCATCAGGGAAAGGCCTAAAAATAAATTATTCCTTTGTCTTTGGTCCAAGACATCCCATGTCTAGCCAGTTACGGAATATTAATAACTTCAAATTTGGCAGACTACTAAACTAGGCATGAAATAATAATTTATGATTGTCACATATAAATTTAAGGCCCTTCACAGATTCAATTTACAAGAGAAATAATGGTAAATTTGGCAGTTCTTTACCTCCAAAGTCTGGCTTCTCATCCTGAATAAAGCTTACGTGTCATAGGAAGAGTTTATTATGTGCCAAATACTAGATGTTATGTTTGGCATACAAGATATTTAAGGGCTTAATCCCTTCTACTCATTTGTATATCAAATGTACATTAAATGGATATAGAACAACACAGATATTTCTTATCTATAAGGAAACTTAAGTGTATTCTAGGAAATATGAATGAGGTCTGACTATGAGAATATAACATCAATTATAACCTATATAAAATTTAACATCAGTAATGAATTACCATTGATCTTCGCATACATATCTAAGGAGGGCCATAAGTCGTCAGATGAAAGTGTCACTGACAAAAACACCACTGTTATGTGAAAGAAATGCCACACTTTATTCTCTGAGTGTATCTCTTTGGCATCTGTTAATATTTAGAACATTTTGGTAAAAATGTACCCTTCACATAAACTTATGATCAATGAAGGGAAACATTTTTAAAACAGATTATGAGACTTTACCAATTTTCACTGAAGTCTGTCAAAAAATCTCATTGGTTAGACCAAGATACATCTTTAACTTCTTTCCAAACAGAGCAAACTAAGCTACCTAAAGAACAAATTATCAAAAAAAAATTTTTTTTTTTTTGATCTCCTGCCAGCTGGGGAAATACTTTATACTACATATAACTTTCCACGGACTTTAAAAACAACACTGACAGACACATCTCTTATGTTAACTTAAAAACAAGAGTGACTTTGTGAGAAACAGTAGTTTCACTGTTGTGAACGTAATTTTAATTAGAATCACTATTATTTGCATTTTAGTATTACATATCTATTCATCATTAGCTACAGATACAGAAATTATTAAAAGGTTGAGATTAGATTTTCAGTCCTACTTTGCAATATATTGAATGCTACTAAATTTTTTTTTGGATACACCAAAACCAATGAAGAATGAAGCAGAATATAGAATAGAATACTGCCATGCCAATTAAGTGGTTTTTGTTGTTGTTGTTGTTGTTGTTGTTTTTTGTTTGTTTGTTTGTTTTTTTCCCTTTGATTTTTTGATTTTAATGTCATAATGTCATAAGGTTCAAATGCTTCCCTTGGACATGCTCAATTTATATGGCTAATTACGCCAGTCAAGTAAACAGTGCTGGAAAAGCCGGATGCTCTGCATACCACAGCTTCATCTTAAAAGTTGCTTCATGCAGCCAGAGATTTCATTCTGTATTTACTACTAAATCATATAAAATGCACAAAGGCAGGAATACCATCTCTGAACATTTGAAATGAAGCTATCTGGAAGTGATATGTCTATACATGAAACTCTTTAATCAGCAAATTCACAAAATGAATGCATCCATCTATAAAAAACCAGGTAGTTTTGTGCACTCATTTTACAGTTCAATTCTATGCCTTCTTTCTAATGAATCTACTCTGTCCATTGTCTTGAATTATGACAATAAACTGAAAACAAAATAGATTAAATCCTATGTCTCCAAATGTATGAAATCCTATATAAACCAATTAAATGCTATACTAGAAGGTTTTTCAGTTACTATCATCTGTAGAATATGAACTAAAACACTTGCATCATTTCTGGTGTTTTACAATGAGTAAGAATTCATTCAATGAGTAGATTTTACTGTCATCTCTAAAATTACTTTTAGAGAAAATATTGCACATAATAGAAAAAATATTTAAAAAGGACAAGTTTTTACTGCATGAATGTATACAGCTCTTTGGCGAAGTAGGGACAGTTCAAATAGGTCTTCATGACTTTTTATTCTTTAAACAAACAATTTTTTTTTCCTCTCTGATATTTCTGATAAATATCAGAAGTAGATGCATACAGGGAAAAAATATAATTATAAAAAAAATATAATCTACTTTATTAAGAGACCTGGAATGCTATAGAAACAGTAATTCTCTCTTAAAAAAAAAAAAAAAAAAATAATATATATATATTTAAATGACTCAGTTAAGGAATCCTGCTCTCACTAAGACAGAATGAGTTTCAATATAAACTTTAGGGAAAGTCAATGAGCACATGCCTATGCTCAATATGTACTTTATGAAAATCTTGACATTTCATTTGAAATTACAGTTTCGGTTTTCTTTTCTTCCTTTTCCATCAGGCTCAGTGTAATATCCAACACATTGATAACAAAGATAAAAAAGGTAAACAAAAAGATAAGACATGCTCCCATTGTGTTCTTAAGACTTCACATATAATACACAACATTGAAAAGAACTACTTTCCTTCACATATTTTTCTTTGTAAACAGACCTACAAAAGATGAATTTTAAGTTTCATACAGATAACTTCAAAAAAATCAATTTGATTAAAAAGTAACTATTATACTATCCCTTCTACTCTCACTTTACACCAAATTCCTAATTCCTCTTTCCTAAATAATATCACTTCCTTGCAAAATAGCATCATATTCTTCCTTTTAAAATAAAAATAATAATAATTAAAAAAAAAAATAAAAATCAAACTATATGTATCTCAGGTTGGTCTGTTGTAAATTGAAAAAACTTTTTTTTTTTTTTTTTTTTTTCTAAATTGTGTCTTTTGGCAACACCTCAGGAGAATTGTACTCCATGTATCTTTAGTCCAAGTTTTCCTGTAAGAAATACAATCCTCTGTCAGACATATCACCCATGAGGTACTTCGCTCCTGATTAAGCTGCATGACACATTAGACACATCTGTCGGGAATCAGACTTGAATCTGTCAGTAGAAAGACCTGAGGGTTCTGGTGGATGAAAAGCTCAACATGAGCCAGCAGTGTGTGCTTGCAGCCCTGAAGGCCAACGGCATCCTGGGCTGCATTAACAGAGCAATGGCCAGCAGGTCAAGGGAGGCGATTGTCCCCCTCTGCTTTGCCCTTGTGAGGCCCCACGTGGAGTTCTGCATCCAGAGCCCCCAGAACAAGACAGATGTGGACCTGTTACTGTGGGTCCAAAGGAGGGCCACAAAGCTGATCTGTGAGGGCTGGGAGGGCTAGAGCACCTCTCCTATGAAGAAAGGCTGAGAGAGCTGGGGATGTTCAGCCTGGAGAAGAGAAGGCCCGGAGGCCTTCTCTGGAGAGACCTCATTGTGGCCTTTCAATACTTTAAAGGGGGCTTACTTAAAATAAAAATAAAAAAAAAAAAAATGAAGAGCAACTTTTTGCTTAGGCAGATAATACTCAGACAAGGCTGGAGGGAGGTGATTCTATATTAAAAGAGTGAAGATTTAGATTAGATGTGAGGAGGAAATTCTTCATCCAGGGTGTGATGAGGCACTGGAACAGATTGCCCAGAGAAGCTGTGGATGCCCCATCCCTGGAGGTGTTCAGGGCCAGGTTGGATGGGGCTTTGAGCAACTCTGAGCAGGTTGGTATCCCTGATGATTGTTAAGGTCCCTTCCAACACAAGCCATTCTATAATTTTATGAATCACAGGTGCAGTGGTCCATACTACAAGTGACCATAAAGAAGAATGAATGGAGGTATTACCTCTGGCATAATTTCAGTGGTATCTCAATGTCATCTTTGCTTTAAAACGTTTCAATTGTTAGAAGAAAAATGAACAGATAACTATATACCTCTGCTGTTTTGTCCATTTGAAATTATTAATACAAGTAGTCAATATTGTTTAACACTCAGAATTTTCTGAATGAATTCCACAGGAATCCGCTATTGTTCCTGTGACATCTGCAGGAATGTAGCATAATTTAATATTGTAAAATGGTTGCTTTGATCTTGGGAAGTCAGATGTACCCTCAGTTTTGCTTTGTATGTTTTTTCAGTTTGCAACATTTAACAGCGGAAGCCTGAAAGAAAACTCACAGCTTAAAAAAAAATCTACTAAAACAAAACAAAATTTCCAATCAAAGAAACAAACAATCAAACAAACAAAACTCAAAGAGAAACAAAATCCTTCTTTACAGCCTGCAAACTTCCTTCAATATTTATTCAATGGGCTCCCAAACAGGAAATCAGCATATGAACATCAGTGTTGTTATTTCAATCTATGGAACCTATCATTCACGAGTTTTTTTTTTGTTTTTTTTTTTTTTTTTTTTGTTGTTGTTGTTGTTTTGTTTGTTTGTTTGTTTGTTTGTTTTTTTTCCTATAGCACTCCTTCATCCTTTATCAGACAAGGAAAAAGATGCCAGAAACACATGGCTCATTTAGAAGAATGCCCCTGCTCTCTGTCAGTTCTGAAGGTTCTCTCAAAAGGTTCTCTCTCTATATATCAATTTATCTAATACTCTATTAAAAATACACAGAAATACAGATCAATACCAATATCATAGCTCATCCTCCTCTTTAGTTCAGGAATTTGTAGGTAAAAAGGAGCAGAACAAACAAACAAGCTTCAGAAGTTTATCTTCTGTTTGCTTGTTTATGCAGGGTTATAACAGTTGCATAAATTAAAAATGCTTTCTCTTAACATGACTAAACACATGCTGTGGCTCTTTCAAACTTTAAATGAGACTTCACATTACCTACATTGAATAAAGGAGAATTCAGTAACCATATTAGCAGAGACAATTACTAAAATGAATTTTGGAATGAATATAGAATGTATAGTTTCAACATATAAAGCTAGAAAGATGCTAAGATATTATCTTTTTGTTCACCTTATATTTGGAAGTATTTCCAGAGAAATATGCAATGAGTGTTCCATTCTGGCTGTTGTCATCACCTCAGCATGAATAATGCTGAGGTGATGCACTGAATAATTCTGAGAAAGTGACCCACTACATGTATTTACTATGTCCCTTTGCCTGTATTTAATTTAGGGCTCCATTTATTACTGTCTTTGTCATTTTTTGCTGGACCAGACCATCTTGAAAGTCTTTTCCAACCTTTCTGATTCTATCATTCTATGATTAAGCAGATATCCAATATTTTGCTTGTCATACTTGTTCTTCAATAGTAGAAAAGCATAAATAACAAGATAAATGTGGGCATGCAGTACTGATACTACTGTTTTAGTTCAGCAGTGCAGGCAAAAATAATTTAAGAATAAAAGAAGTTAAGGTATTCACGCACCATGACTGAAGGTGTTAAGATATGAGTAAGCCATACTCAGCCAAAGTGACCGTAGGCCACCTGGAAATACTTGCAAATTTGGCATAATATTGTTTGTGAAATATAAATTATGATTTTAAAAATATAGGGTCTTTAAAATGCAGCTATTTAGTGCTCAAAAATACCCCCCCCCCAAAAAAAAAAAAAGTAAAAAGATGCAAATCAGATCAATGACTGATCAAATCAGTTAGCATTTTTCCTCTCTTATACTAATAAACTTCAAAATGATTTCCAACCACAACTAGATATTGTGAGCAAGAACAAAACATAGTAATTACTTATGTCAAATAAATATGTGGAGATCAATTTATTTTCATTCAGGTTATTTCTTGCTTTAAATCTTAATTATTGCATTGAAGTATGCGGAATTATTTATGAAATAGGGCCCTAATGTGAAAAGGCCTATTTTTTTTGTTTGTTTCCTCTCTGTCATTCGTGAGGGTAATACCATAAAATCACAATACCAGTAATAATTTTAGCTATTAACAAGCTTTCCACATATGAAGTACTATTTCTATTTTATTTTATTTTACAGATGGAGAAAATGTACAATTCTTATATACTCCCTAAACAAAAACAAACAAAAACAGACCAAAAAGAAAAACTCTCCCATGGGGGATGTTAACAAGCCAGCTATCTAGAGTCAGAACATTTTGCATGCAGCTACTTCCAGCTATCCAGAAGAGAAATAAAACAGGTAGGTGATTATTAAAGCTTAAGAATTACATGATTGTCACCAGGCAACAGAACCGATCCTGAAAGCAAGGGGACAGTTTCACTGTCCTCATGGCTTTGGCCATTAGTCCTGCCTTCTCCAGCACTATTACACATGCCTAACTAATCTGAATCCCACACAGCACAGTGGCTTCAGCAGAACAGGCAGACCAGCAATCCCTCTACAGAGAACAAGCTCACGCTGACTGTGCTCACACCAGAAGGTGGAATGGATATTTTATTCTCTTAAAGAACTGAATCCCATTTCCCCTATACTGAAAAAATCATCACTGTTTCTGACCATGCTTTAAAATCATAGAATGTCTTGGACCTTAAAGACCATTTAGTTCCACCACCCCACCATAGGCAGGGATGCCAACCACTAGATCAGGTTGCCCAGGGCCTCATCTAACTGGCCTTGAACACCTCCAGGGATGGGGCATCCACAGCTTCTCTGGGCAACCTGTGCCCACCACCTCACCACACTCTGAGAGAAGAATTTCCTCCTAACATCTAATCCATACTCTTCTCTACTCTTTTAGTTTAAAACAGTGCTCCAGCCCTCTGATCACCTTTGTGCCCCTCCTCTGAACCCACTGTAACAGACCGTCTTGTGCTGTGGCCTCCAGACCTGGACGCAGCACTCCAAATGGGGTCTCACAAGGGCAGAGCAGAGGGGTACAATCACCTCCCTTGACCTGCTGGTCATTGCTCTGTTGATGCAGCTCAGGATGCAGTTGGCCTTCAGGGCTGCAAGCACACACTGCTGGTTCATGTTGAGCTTTTCATCCACCAGAATCCGCAAGTCCTTCTCCACAGTTGTCTGAGATTGCGCCGACCCAGGTGCAGCACCTTGCACTTAGACTTGTTAAACCTCATTAGGTTCCCATGGGCCCACTTATCTAGCTTGTTCATTCCCTTTGGATGGCATACTTTCCTTCTTTCGTATTGACTACACCACTCAGCTTGATATCATCTGCAAACTTGCAGAGGGTGCAGTCCATCCCATTGTCTATGTCATTGATAAAGATATTAAGCAGCAGTGGTCCCAAGACAGACCTCTGAGAGACACTGCTTGTCACTGGCCTCCACTTGGACATAGAGCCCTTGACCACAACTCTGTGTGTGGCCTTCAAAACAATTCCTTATCCTCTGAATGGTCCATCCTTCAAATCCATCTCTCTCCAATTTGGACATTAGGATGTCACGTGGGACCATGAAGAGTCTGTCACTGTAATCTGTGAGGAGCCAGCTTTTACTGCAAAGCTTATTAATTTGCACCTTCCAGAGCAAGAAGAGGGAGGTGAAGGAATGCAGAGCTTCTTAATTTCAGTCAAATATACATATAAGTTTCATCCAGGTGTTCAAACATTGCAGAATTGAGATTTAAGCATCAAAACTTTTGTAAGCACTCACTAAAAAGGTTTAAGGAACTTTTACCTCACAACTTCCAAAATCCCAAGGCATCTCTATAGGTAGAAACCAACTGACTTACAGATTTGAGGATCAGTTTTGGATTTTAGTGGGATTTAGGTCACTAACATATTTTCAATAGATTTGTAATAGTTTTTTTAATGCAGCTATAAATGAAATACAATTAAAAATATGTGTGTGAGAAAGCAGCAGCAGGACTAGAAGACCAAGGGTTAAAAGAAAGCCCTGCCCTGTTAGTATAGCATGCCGTTTCTGGGGCACTGCTCCCAGAACACCACTCACAGCTGCAAAACTGAGAAATAAGCTATTTCTGCTAAGAGGAGAAAGCCTGCACTCTGGCAGGAACACAGCACAGACAATTCCCAGCAGAAGACTACATTCCGACCACAGGAGGAAGGTAATGCAGTAGCAGTGCATCACGTGCCATGCGCTTTACCACTAGCCAAGCAAGGAAAGGGAGACATATTTTTCAAACATATCTTTCAAGTGAATAAATAAAGAAACATGCCAAAGAGCTGCAGATACTGCAGACTCAAATACAAGTATAAAGAATCAGTCTAAAGACTAATTTGCTATTGTCAGACTAGTGGAACCTAAGAGATGTAGCAAAACTTCACAGACAGCATCCTCTAGTCTTTCTATTGAGTACAGGAAATCCAGGAGATTAGACGTTTTGAGGAATACGTAGATATTCATCATATTTGCTCACCAAGTGAGCAAATTAAATCTTTAGGAGAATGAGTGTGATCTGATAAAATAATTTACTTATATATTTTGCTAAACAAAACAAAACAAAAAACTTCCCTCTCAGACTCTTGCATAAAGTTTCAGATATTTGAATTCCTTGAATAGTTTTGACTGCAAATTAGCAAAGTCCAGGTTAAGTCCACAATGGTGAACCTCCAGTGTTTTAAAAAGAAGCCCAATGTTTCTCCTAAATAATGATCTCTGAATTTGACTGAAATGAAGTGGAAACTAAGAAAAATAAAATAATAAACATCAACAATAAAATTTTAACTCACAAAAACCCATTCTCTACTACCAACAAAATACTTCAGAGATTATATTCAGCTTTATTTCAGGCTCCTCTTAAAATATAAATTGATAATAAGTAAGTAGATTTCTATAAGCACTGACTCAAAGATTCACAGTAATCTGCTATTTTATTTATTTATTTTTTTTTTGTCAGCCCCCGAGTAGTCTGAGATTGAGGAACTGGAATTTGTCATTCCTAAGATCATTTGAACATTAATTCTGTGATTCCCTACTACTTTTGACATATGTACTGTTATGATGCTTGCAAAAGATCTGAGAAAGCAAAAAAGTACAATTCCAGGTTTGGGTAACACTTAGAAGAGGACATTAAAATAAATAGAAATGAACAAGAACAGTCTTGCGGGAAAAGCTAATGCTAAGAAAGCTTTCTGGAGAAGAAAAAAAAAAAGGCAAAGTTAACTGCAACAATAAGGATAAGCTTTCAAGGCCAAGGTATAAAACTTAATAATATAAAGCTAACAGCACAAATATAGATGTTTGCATGTAGCTCTTTGTCTACAAGCAGAAAATTTGCAGCATATCTTTTGTAGCCATGGCTGTAAAAGCCATCAATGAATTCAAGAGACAGCGGGCATTTCAGTAATGCTGGGAGTGGAGAAGAATTAAAGACAACCTTGGTTAGTAGGCCTCTGAGATTAATATAAGTTTATAGCACAAGGTTTTTGAGTTGTGCTAGATCTCACAACCTGGTAATCCCTTATATGCTCATGGTTGATAAAGATTCTAGGTTGTCAAAGGGCAATATTTTGACATGGTCTGCTTACAGTAATGATTTCTTTTTCTTACCAGTATAGATCATTCCCCCTTACATCTTTTAAATAGACCCTTTTAAACATTAACCTTCAGTTAGTTTAATTACATTATGTGCTGTTCCATATCAATACAGAAACATTTAAAAACGAGAACCTGGCTGATCCTCATAAGCATGCTGTATTGATACACAAGAATATAGAAATCTGCAGCTGCAGTTTCCAATCTTCCTGAGTCCCCCCAGAATGTCCAATATATGCACTGCTGTGCACAGAGATGGCTTACATTCATCTGTACCTAAGAGACTATCAGAAAGCAGAGATCAAAGATACATTGCTACTTTGATAAATAAAGAACTGATGTAGGGCTTTCACAGCTCACAGAACTAGTTGTAATGGCTGTCAAAGGATAGATTTTCCCTACTTGCATTCCTTATTGTTTCCTACACTTTCTTGAGGGTCATCCTATTTTCAGAGGAAGCTTGTACAATGAAGAAAACTAGTTTAAAAAAGCATCCCCCAGCTTTTTTGGCTTTCAAATATGTTTATGAAAATAAAATCTTTTACAAATTGCCATGTAAGAACTCATAAAATACAGAACATTCCTTGGCAAAGCGGTATTTCAAAGTATGTTATTATTCTATGCATATAAATTACATGAGAGCTTTAATGCCGAAACCTGACCTTTTCAAAGGACATGGATGGATTAATTTTGAAAGATATAACCTCCCCACTTCCAGATTTACTTCACTTCAGATGAATGAAGTACACACATTTTCTAACTCCAAAAATCACACACAATATTTAGTGGTTGCCTTCTCAATAAACTACATCTCCTTAACATTGAAATGCCTCCTTACACGTTAACACACCAGCTTCTCTGCTTGTTTTCACAACAGAACATTTATTAGTCTTCTGTCCTCTGATTCTGCTCTCCTCAGGAGAGGTCACGGAGCCCACAAATGTCTAGGTCATATTTACTAGACATTTCCCAGGAGTCAGCATGTAACAGATAAAAATACTGTAATTTAATAATTTAAAAATGACTGTATGCATATATATTTTCTGTATTTATATATAGTATTTCTGAATGCATTTTATTTATATATAATATATATTTATTTACAATAGTGAAGTGTTACATCTTTCTAGGCATTATCTATTTTTCATATTCAAAATGAAAAGTAGCAGTTTCATTCAATCTATAGATTCCATGGTTTTAGCCATCAATGATGGGGAGTTTTATATTGCATTGAAATATTTTCATCAAAAATAAAGAAATAAAAATAAAAACATTTTGGCCTCTCTAGTTGAAAACAAAACGTCTGAAAGTTCTGAATGGAGCTTCTTCTCCAGATCCAGAACAAATTGTTTCAACACATACATATATAGTATATCTAAACACAGTAATGGCATGTAATTTACCATTTGGGGGGGGGGGGGGGGGGAAGCAGAGAAAGGATGGAGCATTCACTGCCAGCATTCGGTGTTCTGACATTTCAGATATACAATTACGTCCACATTCTCTAAAGATCAGGATCATTATAAGATCAAATATATACGATTAAGGTAAAATCTTTCTATTCTACGTGGTGATGAGCAACTTAAAAAGATCTGTTTGGGCTTCAGGTCTGTACAAGTGTTCCAAATTTCAGCACTTCACTGAGCCAGGACTTTCTACAAACCCAAATACAAGTAATACAACGTTTTGTTTTTAAACTAATACAGATGAAACATACAGTAATTAACTTAGTTTATGGAAGCTGTTAGCCTTCCATAATCGAGATAACCATGACTGATGACTTTTGAGATTCAAACAACCTCCCCATACACATTTTAATAATCTCATATATTACTGATAACCTGCATGACACTACTAGCAGTCATGGAACAATACATGTCATAGCCAAACTAAACCTATACATGCCTAAATAGTGGCAAAGATTTTACTCAGGACACTTATTTAATTTTACTTAGCTGGGCAACACAGCTGTCTAGTTAACTTTGCAGTAAATCATGGTAATGATTTTGACATAGATTTTCCAACTTTCAATTGATGACAACACCCATTGATCACACACCCTTTAAAATGTAAGAAGAAAGCTGTTTCTAAAGCAGCTTTAGAAAATCTTAAACCCTCAGAGCATCACAGATTATTTGCATCATGTGAGAAAAAGATGTAATTAAAGGTTACGTTTAATAAAATTAAGCTATTTTCAGTGGGGATTTGATTCTCACTTGTTTTCCTCCATTTCATCATTCCTTAAACTTAAACCACATTTTGTTCAACTCTATGAAAGATGTTAAAATGAAGATAATTTAGTCATCCCAAAGTATTACTTCAAAATACATTGATTCTCCTTTTGCAAAACTATGGGCTCTCTAAACAGTCTAGCTTTTCAAGGAGGTGCTCTCTTCCTTTCTTCATGTTACATCTCAGAGGTTTTGGGAAAGAGGTATTTAAACCAAGATCATTCAAGTTACTACTTGAAAGTGCACATGCAGCTTTAAGAGATAGTGTATATTTTAGGGGAAACTATACATTTCTTTATCTCTGTTTTACCCTTCTCAACAATCTGTACAGTGAGATGTAGATCTCCCATGCCTTGGTTCATCAGTGTGTAAAACTGAGAAAATTATATATGTCTCCTACGTATACTAGGGTTTGCACCTTCAATGTTTAAATTCCTGTATTAAGTATCAATGCAAAGATTTAATGGAATACTGTTATTGTTAGTCTACTTTTGACTTTAAAAAAAATTGTCAGCATGGATCTAATGAAAATGTAGATTTCCCTGAGAACTAATATCATAGAAACAGCTATTTTATTTTTTAATATGTCTCTATGCAATTTTTCTTAATGAAGTTATATCAGGAAGTAAATGCTTATGTCACATATCAGCATTTAGGATAGTTAACTATGGTTAAGTATACGCATGCTTATACAAAGTCAATGAAAAATGGCTGAAGCATTATTTAAAGTTATCAAATTCCTCATCCTAGGAGATGGATAATTTGAGTCTGAAATGTTTTGGAATACTATTTTACTACGAGTCTGTTCTATTAAATGGATTACCAGGTCAACAAAAAAACAACCACTACCCACGCACACACATAGATCTGTGGTGGAGAAGATAATCTTATTTCAGACAAGATGATATTAGAAAACTTTCTCATTGGTCATATCATATCTAAAAATAAGATATACTCAAAAGGCTCCATAAGACATCCAGGCTATCAAATAACATAAGATTTTCATTTGTAGAGGAAAACAAAACTCTTAATCATTCATAAATGTTCAAAGTGGTAGCAGACCAAAGTAAACTATGGCAAAAAGTTTGGGGAACAAAAAATATAGGATATTTTGTATATGAAAGTGACAATGTTATACTTTACAGGATTAAAGAATACTCTTTACAAAACTCATTGAATGCTATTGTTCTTTTAAAGTTGTTCAAATAAATGAAGAGAAGCCTCACATGTTAGTTAAACAACTGCACAGAGGATTGAGCTCTACTGAAACACAAGTTAGAGATTCTCAGACATAATTTGCTCAGGCCTCACTGTTTGGTGAGCAGGCATCCCACTGTGTCACAAGTCAAGCAAGTGGGGCAGTATGCCAGCTTGATTGAATAGAAAACTGTACTTGGAACCTGAGCAGAAAAAAAAAAAAAAAAAAAAAAAAAAAAATATGATCCCTGAAAGCAAGGTCTATGCAGGGAGATTACATAGTTGCAGTTTGCATCTGCAGGAAGAAAAGAAGAAAGGCCAAAGCTCAACTTGAGTTGACGCTGGCCAGTGTGGCATCAGACAAAAAAAAAAAAAAAAAAATTAGCTTTTTTTAAAGTATGTCAAAATCAAGAGGAGGTCTAAGAAAAAACTTGGACTGATACTTGATGAAGATGGCCACCTAACAAGGGTGAGGAAAAGACAGAGGCATTTAATGCCTTTTTGTCTCAGTCTTAATATTAATGATGGATCTTGGGCTGCTCAGTCCTCTGAGTTGGGGGACCATGACTGACAGAGCAGGGATTTTCCACTTGTGGCCACTAAAATTTTAAGTTGTATCAGCTGAACATCCAGAAGTACATGGAGCCTGACAGGATTCACACCAGGGTACTGAGGGAGTAAGCAAACGTTATAGATGGACTCCTCTCAAAAAATTACCAAAGGTCTTGGGAGCATGGGGAGGTCCCCACTGACTGGAACTGAGCCAGTGTAATACAAGAAGGCAGAAGAAGGTCAGAAGAGAAGGGTGAGGAAACTGCAGACCTGTCAGTCTAACTACAGCACCTGGAAAAGTTATGGAATTATCCTGGATGCTACTAAAATGCATTTAAAGAACAAAGCTATTATCATGCATAGTCAGCATGGGTTCATTTGTAATTTGTTCTCGTATGACAAGGTCACCTGCTTGGTGGATGAAGTGAAGGCAGTGCCTGTAATCTTTCTGGATTTTAGTAAGACATTTGATACTGTCTCTCACAACATCCTTCCTGGCAAATTGCCCAACTGTGAGATAAACGGGTTCTCGCTGTGTGAAGAGCTTGCTCACAATACTAAACTGGAAGATGCAGTTGACTCTCTGGAGGGATGAGAGCCCTTGCAGAGGGTTCTAGATGTTTTGGAGAATTGGACAATCATCAACAGCATGAAATGCAACAAAGGAGTGCTGCATCTGGGATGGAATAATGCCAGAGCCAGGTATAGATTAGTAGATGAGTATCTATATAGTTATAGAACAGCTCTGCAGAAAGGGATCTGGGGATGATGCTCAACAACAGGCTCAGTATGTCAGGAGTGTGCCCTGGCAGCCAAGAGGACAAAATGTGTTTTGGGGTGCATTAAACACAGCATAGCCAGCCACCAAAAGAAGTGATTGTCCTGCTATATTCAGCATTGGTGTTGCCTTGCCTTGAATATTGTGTGAAGCCCAGGGATCCACAATAGAAAAAAGATGTTAAGATACTTGAAAATGTCCAGCGGAGGACAACAAAGCTGGTGAAAGGGATGGAAGACATGTCCTATGAGGTCAGGTTGCATTCACTTGGATTGTCTAGATTGGAGAAGAAGAGGCTAAGAGGTGACCTCATTGTTCTGTACAACAGGTCTCTTCTCCCTAGTAAGCAATGATAGAATACGAGGGAATGGGAAGTGGACAAAGGGGACATTCAGACTAGATGTTCGGAAAGATTTCTTTATCATGAAGGTCATCAAACAAAGGAATAGGTTTTATAGAGAGATGGTTGATGTCCTATGCCTGTCAGTGTTCACCAGGCATTTAGATAATTCCCTTAATTTCCTTTAACTTTTGGTTAGCTCTGAAGTGGTCTTGAGCTTGGACTCAGTAAAGTTTGTAGATTCCTTCCAACTGAACTATCCTAAAAGATTAACTAGATCTGTATGTCAGCTTCAGTTCTGAGTACTATTGAGTAAGATCTGCTCTACAGATAATCTTTATCCATTTATCTCAATTCAGAATATACTTTGAAGTATAACGTTTGGTCATCTCTTAGTGTGAAAAAAAGTAGTTTAGCATTAAGGTCATATGCAATTTATTCACATAATTATGTACATTGTAAACAGCTTCATTCCCAACATAATTGTTTATAATTCCTGAGAGAAGGGGGAATGGGAGTATTTTTTGTTTGTTTGTTAAAACACAGAATTAATTGTGTTGGTTATATATATATATATATTTAAGAATATTACATATTATAGCAATTACAAATATGACTTGAATTTTTTTCATATTAGCTTGTAAATATTTTATACTAAAAGTAATGCCAAATACATGCAAGCTTGCAGGAATAGGGCTTTACTTAGTTTTATTAGTATTGAGCTGGAAAATAGATTTCACAGTGAATCTAACTGAACATTGCTTTCTGAGTGAAGGTAAAAATAAAGTAAAGGGATTTTGTTAGGTGTTTGGCCTATTATCACTCTTTGTAAAAGTCTTTTTCCTGCAGTGCTATCTTCTTTCACATTAATTATGACTACTAAGGTCTGCTAGTACTTTGCACATAACATTCAAAATAATTTTAGACCAAGTTTTCAGCATGCCTCCACTAATTCAGGGAGATAAGGTTCCATACATATTTATATATTTGTTTTTCTGTATTTGCAGTGAAACCATATAAAATATACGTATACTGTCTTTAATATAATAACAAACTTTTTGGATTATTTGAGTGTGGAAAAAAGGAATGCTACTCACATTGGAGTACCTGAAGGAGCAGTGGGGTTGTTCTAACAACCAATGCAATTTTTAAACGATAATGAAGAATATGAACATCACAATGGGATTTGAATGTCAATTGCACTTTGCTCTTGGAAGCAGTTAAAAAACAAAATATATTTATAAAGAAAGGAAAATAGGAGAACATCTAAGAACACATATGGAATGAAAGAATTCCCTACCAGATGAAATCTAAATGACACTTTTAAAAAACAGGCTTTGTTTACTCGTCCTCTAAGGTTGAAATCTTAGAATCATATCCCAAGGATTACCCACAAGGATCATCATGACCAAGTCCTTGTTCCACATAGGACAACCTAAAAATTAAACCATATGTCTGACAGCATTGACTAAATGTTTGTTGAAATCTAGCAGGCTTGGTGCCATGACAATTTCCTTGGAGAACCTGTTCCAGTGCCTGATTACCATCTTGGCGAAGAAGCTTTTCCTACTACTTTTCTGAACCTCCCTTGATACAATAAAAAAGACAGAATAAGGACAGAACAGTGGAGGAGAAAGGGAAATTATTTTGTTTGTTTTCTTTAACTTCTGTAAAAAAAAAAAAATCTATCAAAAACTAGAACAAGTTATATGAAATCTGAGAATCCATATCTTTAGGAAGTTGCTGTTTATTTTATTCTTCATTGTCAGTTGTCTCTAATTCTTGAATAACTGTAGAAAAACTGTACCTCAAAACAGTACTTTGTAATACACTAACACCTACCATATACAACTATTTATTGTATAATATAACACAAGCAATTCTAACTTAGAGAAAATAATTTAGATGAAGTCAAGGAAAGTAAATCAATTTTTTTTCTAAATGCAAAATCAGCACCTTTATAGCAAAATTTGCTGTCAGAAATCATGTTTGTCAAAATTATGTTATCTCAGCTACACTATCAGATAAATATATTCTACATATGCTTTTCTGGCAAAAACAGGAACAGCAAACAAAGCATAGCACAAGCACATTAACATCCGCATTCAAACCTTAGCCTGTTATATTTAGATATTGTGGATTTGAGGGTAAAGTAGACATGGCACTTACATTAAGGCTCCTAATGCTTTGATTATAGTCTTCTGACAAAATTACAAACCTTAAAAATAAAGGTTAACTGCTGAAGCTGATGTTGAATACATTTTGAAAGTTTGCTCAAGTAAAGATGCAGCCTACAGTGAAGATAATGAAAATAGTTTCGCAGCATTCAACATAAAGTGATAAAGAAATGCTTAACAACTGCAACTCATCCATGATTTGGAACAAAAATTTAAGTTTGGCTTGGAGTGCTGTCAGTCTACGCATAGGATCCGAAATGGACTTTTTCCCACCAGAATGAAAAAAATCACTCATTTGACCCATCTAAAAATCCCAGAAGCACTTTGCAATAAACACACTATACCCGCGTAATCTAAGAGTGTATTGCATGTTTCAAAGTGTGAGTCCTTCACACCGATGTGAACTAGCTGCTCAGAACTGTGTACATAAAAGAAAAGCATAGGATTCCCCCATACCTCTGCATTATTACAAGTTTTTGGCTTTTCCTGTCAGTAATGATTAACAGAAACACACCATGGCTGTCAAAATACCTATTGTTGACTTGGCAGTGATCCTTCAGTATATTCATGGACTTCTGAATTCAAAGTAGGCAAAGTTTTTCAAACAACACTTTAACTTAAGGAAAAACAAATATTCAGGTCATCCAAAATGACTGATATATTTGTGATGAATTTGCTATTTGGAGAAAATCAGGAGACATTTTTGATTCTATGCATATTTGAACTTTAATTCATTTAGACTTACAACCATATGAAAGTAATATTTAAGGCACCATTATTATATTTCTTTGAGATGAATTATGACAAGTAGAGAGCATCTCCAACCGTTGTTTACAAGAATTAAAATAATTTAAATCAAACCATTAGAAGAAAGAAAAAGCAGATATAGCAGCAAATCCTACGAAGCAAGTGAAGGGCCTGGAACACAAGTCCTGTGAGGAGTGGCTGAGAGAACTGGGGTTGTTTAGTCTGGAGGAGGCTCAGGGGAGACCTTATTGCTCTCTACAGCTACCTGAAAGGAAGTGGTGGGGAGCTGGGGGTTAGCCTCTTCTCACATAACTATTGATAGGACAAGAGGGAATGGCCTCAAGTTGTGCCATCGGAGGTTTAGGTTGGAAATTAGGAGACATTTCTTCTCAGAAAGAGCAGTCAGGCATTAGAACGGGTTGTCCAGGGAGGTGGTGGAGTTACCATCTCTGGGAGTGATTAAGGAAAGGTTGGATGTGGTGCTTAGGTTTAGTATGTGATATTGGTGGTAGGGGGATGATTGGACCAGATGATCTTGGAGGTCCTTTCCAACCTTAACGATTTTATTGTTCTGTGAAATCCCAAATGCTACATTCTGGAAACAATGATAACAGTGGCAATTGTATCTGCAAACTGTGATGAATATTGGATTCACTCCGATGTTTTGTTTACTTTATCAAAATCTTTCATCTTTATTATTAGATGAATATGTCTCTAGCATGCTTTAAAAGTATCACAAGTGTACTGAGGATTACCCAGAGCACTCTAACTGAGCAATTAAGCTGTCAATTTTCAAGAAGGCTGTGATTTTACTGGAAATCTTGGGGTATTACCTAATTTTACCCATTCAGTAAATATGGGAGAAAAAAAAAATACAAGGTGCATATCACTAATGGGAAACTTATCCTTACTCAGGTGTTACACTAACCACAGAAGTTTGGTCAACAACTTCATAATGAGTGTGTAGCCTGGTTCTTATGAACACAAATGAGATCAGTTATAAGGA